>NC_090833.1:67557857-68758214 GCF_028021215.1 Eschrichtius robustus
TAAAATTAATGATCAATGACTAGATTTCTGTGAAATCTCATTGGCTTATTTGCTTCTTTTTGTTTTGTTTTTTTAATTTTTTAATTTAATTTTATTTATTTTTTCATACAGCAGGTTCTTATTAGTTATCCATTTTTTGCATATTAGTGTATATATGTCAATCCCAATCTCCTAATTATTTGCTTCTTTTTAACTTATAGATTCATACCTGTTTTTAAGGTTTGTAAATGCTTAATTTCAAATTACATATATGTTTTTAAAAATTTTATAGACAGGTAGGCTAATATTTTCTGGAGACACCTTTGAGTCATGAAGTTGGAATGAAATACCGAATAGGATTGTAGCTCATCCCCAGCAGAATCACACTGGTATTCAGAGATTGATTTATAAAACAATATTTGCTATAGATTTTGTTTTGTGGGTTCAGAATAAATCTGGGAACAAGGAGAGGGTTGATAAAGATGCAGATTTTTAGTAAATATATTTGAAGCGATTCAGTACCTTGGGGAAAAACAATTTCAAATTCCAAGAGCTTCTCTGCAGCTGGGAAAGTAAATTTCTATAAAACCTTGTTCACAGTTAACTCCAGAACATGAAGACTGGCTCTGTACACTGCATTGACTCATGTGTGTTACCCAGAGGGACAGATTCCCATCTCTTAAGATGTGCCTGCAAGAATTTCCTGTACACAGAGATGGAATAGCTATTGTCTTTGCTGGCCATTTCTGATCACAGAGTAAGGAGACTGTCTTTAAGGATTTAGGTTTTCATCTTAATTACAGTGGGCTAAGCCATGATGTTTCATTATTCCCTTCTCCAAGTTCAGTCATTTGTATGCCTGCTTTATAATTATTGCCATTTTTTCAGGTACTATTATAATTTATTTCATTAAATCAGCTGACTTTATAATTCAATTCATTTAAAAGTACACTTTATATCACTAACAGAAACGGAAAGTCAGTACTACAGGCCATAGATCAAAGGTAACTGTAAAAATGCACACAAAGAAAATAAAACAATGTAATTAAATGCTGTTATGTACTGTTGTCTGTCCAAGTCTCTGTGCTTGTGGTCTATTCACTTTTCATTAAATGGGAGATTATCAAGTGCTCAAGAAGTTAAATAAATAGGACCACCACAATGACCCTTTCTCCTTCACTGGAGCAGAATGATTCAAAGAGATGAGGAAAGAAATAAGCTTGTGACTGTATTATATCATTTAATTTAGTGACACTGTATTCCTTCAAATCATCTCACATGCTCTGCAAAGCAAATTGAGCTAAAATCCTGTGTATAGTCAGTGGCAAGGGACCCCACATCTTGGGAAATCCTGTTTTCTGATGAAGAAAGGATTTCAGCACGGAAACTGAAAACAGTGATTATCAGGTTACTGGGTATATATTTCTCATATTGCTGGGATGCTAGCATCATCAGATAACTCGTTCTGAGTTAAGGGAAAGACAGTTACAAATGTTCATGACCTTAAGATTCAGAAGGGAGAATTATTTAAATCTGGTTAATTTTAAGGTGGCTTTAAGATATCTAAAATAATGATTTTATCTATTATTTTATGTATCTATACTCCAAACTTTTGAAAATAAATAGTTGATATCTTTACATAATAGGTGCCTGTATGTCTAGGATGCATATGATTATTAGAAGACTAGCACTTTACTGAAATATTGTTCCTATATTTTGGGGTAGTTAGTGACTACTATTCTCAGGAAGTGTTTTGTTGAAATATTTTGCTGGTGCTTATTCCTTTAATTAGAGAAGCATCTCCTGGAGAGGTTGAAAAAACATGGCTGTGAGGTCAAAATAAGGATAGTAGCAGTGGGTTCAGTAAACACACTGTTAGATTAGAAACCAAAGTGGCTGAGAGTAAGGCAGACTCTTTGTATTCTGATCTCAGCTCTAACATTTACTATCCACGTAACTTTGGTCAAGTTACTTCATCTTCTTGTGCCTATTTTCTCATTGGTAAGGTGACAGTAATAATAATAGCGTCTACTTCATTTGTTTTATTTAAAAAGTTAATGCATAGAATTATAGCGTTAATACCTGGCGTGCCATAAACATTCAAAAGCATTAGCTGATGTGACTACTGCTGTTGTTCAGCCCAGATGGCCCTTGGCCGTAATGTGAGGTGAGAAATATGAATGCACGAAATGCCACGCAACTACACGGAAACTGTAATCGTTGTCATCCCATTGTCATATTTTAAAAACAAAAGCAGAAGGCAGTTTAAGTTAAACATAACAAATTCCTGACTTCGAGAATTACCATCATGCTGATTCGAGTTTTCTTGAGGCCATTACACAGTACGAAGGGGATATTATTACTAGTAAGGCTGAAGTAACACTCAGAGCTGTCGGTAGCTCTAGGCTTTACAACAGCGGTAGGACGTAGGAACTTGGAGAGCGTAGTCTGGAGGCGTGCCACGCGGTGATTAAAAGCTTGTAAGAGAAGATCTATGGAGGAAGGCTAAAGAAATTTGGATTGTTTACCCTGGAAAAGAGAAGCCTTAAGGGTGATTTAATGCTGTTATTGAAGCATAAGGGGGTTCTTTTTTAGAGTCTCATGGTAATCTCTTCTGTAGCTCTCCTGAGATCCAAACAGGAGGAGGTGGGCTGACAGTGTGCAGCACGAAGGATTTAGGGTAGGTAAGAAAAGCTTTGCAACAGAGGGATTTTTTAATAATTTGAGTGGAGGACTATGCGGGTTTGTTTTTTTTTTTCTAGAAGTTTTAATAATAATCATCTGAAGTGGTTCGGTCTGGCCCTGCCTTGAGGCGTGGTGTGTGGGGTGTGTTGCCAGAGGCAGCATCTTCTGAGAATTGGTAAAGGGCTGACACACAGACTCTCAGAAGTAGCTGCTTTATGAAGGTCACAACTCTTCTCATTAGTAAGAATGTAAGTTGCCCCAGATAGTAAAGCCCACGATGCAGGTTTATTACGTAGAAATGCAAAGATCTCAGTCCTGGGGACCGAGGCTCTCAGCTCATGCCATGACTCACTGTGTGTCCCCCTGGATCCTTCTATGTTTTCCATGTTGTGAATCTAGACATTTTAATACACTCAACAAGTTTTCACTGAGTGCCCTCTGTGTGGTAGTAGCTGTGCTAAGTTCTAAGAACCTTCTTTGCCTGCAGGAACCTCATACTCTAACTAGGAAAGGCAGCATGTATTGAATAAAAGAACGATTCCAGTGCAGTATAGTATTGCCTTAGGAGCATTTTGCTCTAGGATCCTAGAGGAGAGCGTCTAGCTTGGCCTTGTGGATCAGTGAAGTTTCCAGTGGCTGTGGCCCTTGATGTAAATCTAAAAAGATGAGTCGGAATTACCAGGTGATTTAAAAACAAAAGAACAAAACTGAAGGGAATTCTAAGCATAGGGAACAGTATGTGAGAAGACATGAAGGTGTAAGGAAGAATGGATTGTTTAGGTAGTTAGCTACGCGTCTATAACTATCATACGTTGAGTGGTTAGAGTATTCACTAACCATAGGTGACTACTGAGCACTTGAAATGTGGTATTTGAATTAAGATATGCATTAAGGGATTTCCCTGGTGGCACAGTGGTTAAGAATCTGCCTGCCAATGCAGGGTACATGGGTTTGAGCCCTGGTCCGGGAAGATCCTACATGCCATAGAGCAACTAAGCCCATGCGCCACAACTACTGAGCCCACGTGCCTAGAGCCCCTGCTCTGCAACAAGAGAAGCCACCACAGTGAGAAGCCCGAGCACCGCAACGAAGAGTAGCCCCTGCTCACTGCAACTAGAGGAAGCCCGTGCACAGCAACAAAGACCCAGTGCAGCCAAAAATTAAATAAATAAATAAATAAATTTAAAAAAAATTTGTAAAAAAAAGATATGCATTAAATGTAACATACACATAAGATTTCAAGGACAATACAGAACAGAATATATCTCAGTATAATTTTTTTATTTATCGGATGTTGAAATGATAATATTTTAAATGTGTTGAGTTAAAGAAAACGTACCATTTAAACTAATTTCAGCTATTTTGTTTTACTTTTATTAAGGTGATTACCAGAAAAATTTAAATACATACATGGCTTATACTGGTGGTTTGCATTCTATTTCTGTTGGAATGCCCTGGTCTAGGATATAAAGTTCTGGAAGAAGTGAGGCAAGTGATGGGAGATGAAGCTGGAGAAGTATTGATGGATCAGACTACCATAGAGCAGGAGATTTAGAAATATTTTCTGCAACCTCCCGTATAAAACACATATTACACTGCCCTATCTATCTATCTATCTATCTGTCTATCTATCTCAGGTCTATCTATACATACACAGAAGCTTGCAAAAACTGAAACAGAAGGTTCACAAGTTTACCCTTCTACTTGGTAATACACTCTGGTATTGTCTATCCTATTCTATTTCATATTCTTTTAATACTGGTTGAAACTCACTAAATCGATTTTAAAATCCACTAATGGGTCACAATGTACAGTTTTAAAAACACTGAAATACAATCTTATCCACTAAACTGGGCTTTAGCCTTTGGTTGATGAAGTATTTTTTAAATCAGTACTCTGATATTATTGGTTTTATCTTTAGCAACTGTTCATATGTGTAGGGTGGACTGGGTAGAAATGAGGCAATGACCAGAATGGAGACATGGAGTTGAAATCACCGTAATAGTCCATGAGAAAGGTCAGGAGGCTCTAGACTGTAGCCATGGCATTAGTGGGGAAGAGAAGGGTATCTTGAAGGTATCTTGGTATCTTGAAGGTATCTTGAAGGTATCTTGAAGACAAAGGGAATATCTCGTAAGATGGTATATTAATGGGATTTGGTGAGGGATTGGACGTGGGAAGGGAGAGTGTAGGAATCTAGAGTTGAGTCTTTAGTGTCTGATTTGAGTGATGAGAGGAGGCAGTGCCCTTCACAGTGATAAAGAATACAGACAGAGCCAGTTTGGGGAAGGTGAGGAGTTCAGGTTTATATGTATTGATTGGAGATGTCTGCATGGCATCTAGAGTGGACCACTGAGCACAGTCATCAGTGTTCAGCTTAGACATGAGACTGCATATAAATGGGAAAATCCAAGGACACTGTGGAGTGAAAAGAGACTAGGGAAGAGGGCTGAATTCAGAGAAATATGAACATGTGAAAAGTCAGAAGAGCAGTAAAAAAAGATCAGAATTGGAGAGCATGGTCTAATGAAGTCAAGAGAGGAGAGAGTGTCAAGGAGGAGTGGATCACTAGTCATTCTACAGAAAGGACAGCTCTGGGAAAAGCTGGTCGGACTTGGTCTAGGAAACTATTCAGAAAAGATGCTTACGTAGAAACATAGTGGGGCCCTGCAGTTGGTTGAAAAATTACAAGAAAAAGAATAGAGGTGATGGACCCTTACACAGTTTTTCAAGAATTTTGATTGGAGAGGGAATATGAGATTAAGGAGAGAGGGAGATAGGAGTAGGAATGCATGAACGAATGGATGAATGGTAGAAAGTGGAGGATGTAACTTTGAGCAAGTGTTGTGGACATCAAATTTGTCTTTTTTTTAATTTTAAGAAGGGGAAGAATTTGGTACCCTTCTAAGCGAAGCTAAATGGGCCAATGGAGCGGGAGAATTTGAAGATAAAATCATGAGAGAGGATAATGAAGCAAAGCCCCTCAGGAGATAGAGGGGTCTTAGAGCTAAACAGGAAGCCATGGAATGGCGAGTGAAGGGGTGGGACTAGATGGGGAGGATGGTTGTGGGGATGGGTGCTGAGGTGCTGAGCAGAATAGAAGGACTCCATCCCCACCTCCAACCCCACCCCGGGGATCAGACACTCTGTACAGCTGCTGGCCTCAGATACACGGGAGAGGCCTTTCTTCAGCATCAGCCTAGGTCCAGGGGCAAGAGAGGAAGGTGATGGGTTGATTCAGGATCAGAGTCAGGCCAGAGCTGGAGAACCTGAGCTAGACAGGACACGAAGAACAGCACAGCAACGGGAGAGAGAAGGGGCCGAGGGACTGAGGATCTGAATGAGGCCCAAGATTACGTGTATTTTTAATAAAAGAGGAAGAGAACAGAATGGAGAGAAGACTGTAGTGAGGGTTTATGGTTTTAAGACCAGTTTCCTGAGACAGAGTTTTTGTGGAGAATGACATGTACTCAAGTAGATGATAATCCCATGAACACAAGTGAGCAGGATGTAGAGCTGCAATTTGTTGTCTGTTACTAGATGTTTTCTGGTCTAAAATATTCAAAGATTTGGTCACTCCAGAGAGTATCCATGTGAGCCCTTTAGAATTTGTTTGGATAACAAGGAGAAGAGAGAGAATGTGTGTGTGTGTGTGTGTGTGTGTGCGCGCGTGCACACCTGTGCGTGTGTGTGTTTCTTATTCTGTCCAGATATTTGGAATGACAGGGATTCCTGCCTTAACCAAAAGGATCTCCATGTTGAAGAAATAAATAGTTAAGTGAACTGTAGTTCAGGATTCAGTTAAAAGATGAGGAAGTGGTTATATTATTTTTACAGATTCTCAAATATGAAAAATACTTTGTAAATTCTTAGAACATGAGAAACATGCAAGGAATGCTAATATCCTCAGCGGGCGGTGATGATAAAGCTAGTGGCAGGTCCAAGTGAAATGGCACTTGTCAATGACATTCTGCTCTTATCCATACACCTAGCAGAGCGCAAGTGAAAAATTTCTATTGAGAAGTTTCCCTGTATCAGCGTATATCCTCAAAGGAAGGAGGTAACTGTCGTAAGCATGTGCCCATTCCTCAGAGCGCAGCCAGTGAATTATTTGATGTACTATGTGTTCCAGGATGACTCGATCTGGGGAGATTGGACATCAGTGCTGGAGAGATCTGGGGAAGGGTGCTAAGTGATGAGATTCATCAGCCTCACTTCCTATGTGTCCCTTGCTAGAACACGATCCTCAAGTTAATCCACATTTGAGAAAAAGGACTCTGAGTGCTGTTTTAATATAGAACAAGCTTAACAGTTCCAAGCCATTGACAGTGCCAGAAACTTCCTAAGCCTCTTAGCTATTCTGGCAACTGTGCGAACAAGAACATTGCCCTTCATGTGGCCAAGCTTGTGTTTTCCGGGTGGTCCCAAAACCATGGGCCTTGGGGATCCCACTTTTGGACTGAATGTGTCATTTTTTCTTGTTTTTCAGGGAAATGATAGTTGCAAAGGCAAAAAATGGGACTGATGGAAGGCCTCTCTGAGTATTTTTCATTTCTTTCAGTGGCAACTGGTAGTTTTTCTATTTCTCACTACTGTTATGCGAAGTGTGATTTCATGTCAGAATCACATTGCTGGAGGGGCAAAAACAGGAATCGAATAAGTGTGACCCTCCAATGTGAGTCACAGTAGAACAACCCAAGCCTGAAGCGTGTTCCAGTGTTAGGTCATTTGTCCACGTTTTTGTACAGGTTCCTGGATTTATATTTGAGGAGTTAAGTCCTGAAGGTCTTGACCCATTCTTCAAAACTCACACATTTTGCTAGTATTCTTTGTGAGCTGTGTGTAGGAACTCAGCTATAGTGTGTTTTGTTTTCGTTCTTAAAGTAGAGAACATTATTTTCTTCCTTATAAATAATGTGCCTTTAACATTGCTATTGCCAAAGATTGGTCATCAGCTGGTATCTGAGAGTCAGCATTGCTCAAACAGGAAAAAAAATTCTTAGACCACCTGTATTTTTTATCAGGACATTTGTGGAAGGTCCACATCTCTTTGGAGGGTCGGTAGCTATTAGGCTGACAATTTTCAGTGCCTACTGAAGGCTGAGAAGGGTGATGGATACTGCTGTCCCCCACTTCACTCTAACAGGGACGGACATACAAAACCATCCTCTGGCTCATATAATATCTCTTCTCTTTTCCAAAGACAAAGTGATATTTTTCCTTACTAGTAAAGATTGTATCTGTTATCTATTTGCGGCTTAGGGGCAGCATTAAGGATATTTTGTGTGCTGTTCAGTTCAATGTTTGTTTCTTGTTCAGGAAGTGACATAATGAAGGTGATGTGGATGGAGATCATTTCCCTTTGGGTAGATTAACAGAATTCTCATCACAGTCATGGTTAACTTCATCAGCAAAGTGCACTGAAGTTCATGCCATCTTAAGAGGCACGGAACAGGCACCTCATGCCTGTCTCCACGTGTTTTCCGTTCTTCTAAATGCCAGGACTCCTTGGAATTTATGGATTGAATATACCTACTGTCAACTCTTCAAAGTAACCCCCAAAGTGTTTGATATACAGCAATTCATAACCTGCATTGCGTGCACTGTGCGGGGAGGGCTGTTATGAAGATGAGTGATTCAGTCCCGGCGGGCACCCGGCCTGTTGAGCATCTACAACTCAGCTGATTTTGCTGCCTTCCACTTGGTCACATGTACTCTTGTGAAGCGCTGCCTTATAAATCAATCTGCATATATTTATAGAACCATTAGGATCTAAAGGGGTCACATGTTTTTTTTCATTTGTATCTTACACATTTGCAGAGGATATTAGATGCCACAGCGGTATTTGCAATCAAGGGATCGGTGAAGGCCTTTGGACAGGGCCATCACGCATATCCAGAAGCAGTGCAGTTCTGAAGAATCAGAATGCTCTCTTTCCGGAGTGCAAATAGGAATACTTTTACCCATGATTTCACTAAATCATGCTTCTACATTGTAAAAACATACATGCAATTTTGATACCCATGGAACTGTACTGGGATGAGAGACTACATGTGATGTACTTGAAGGAGCCCTGGCAAGGAATTAAAAACAATGGGTTCTGGTTCCCACCAAGTGAGTGACCACAAAGAAGTCACCTAGCTTCTGGGGCCTGGGTGTCATCCTTTGATGAATAAGGTAGTCTTAGATATAACTTCAAGATATACTTGAGGACTGAGAATTCTACATCAGAATCCTCTGGCCCTATTTTAGGTTAATTCTCTAAGACCTGGATTTGCGCAAAAGATCGCCAGTATGCCTGGCTCATAAAATTTGGAATTTCTTGTATTAAAGAGGGTGAGGTACAGGAGGAAGCAGATTTCTTTATTTTTCAGTGAATGGTGTAAGTTTTTAGGATCATTTCTCATTTCTTGAAGCATTTCAGAATTCCTTATACTTGGAGCATTGGGGACAGGAGATTGAAAATCCAAGTCCCTTGGCTCTGGTGCAGGTCCAAGGTGCCTCCAGCTGATCCACGGCACATTGGCTCTAATGGCAGGTGACTCGGGCTTTCCTTTGGCTTAACAAATGTCATTTGGAGCTTCTGGGGTTATTTCCTTTTACAGAACTATAAACACAATGCAGGAAGCACCATTCAGGATGTCCTTGTGCTGCCAAAGGATGCAATGATTGGGATGGAGATGCGCGCAAAAAAGTAGATGTGACTTGAACAGAGAAACAAAGAGAAAGTAGTCTGTTCTCAGGTGGAGGGGGCTCAGCCATTGTAAGGGTGGGGGAGGGGAGCTGTTGGCTTTCTGTCTCCTGCACTGCACTTGACCCTGGTGAGCTGGGTGCTCTGGCGTTCATCCCTGGAGTGGTGTGGGGAGGCGAGCTCAGGAAGTTCCCACTCTGCAGCTTGCATTGCATGAATCTCAGAAATCCCTCAGGTTCTGTGTGGGTCTGCTGTGTTTACACAGGACACATGCAAGTGTGGCAATAGCTTCCTTCTTCTGTAAGCTCTCTTGTGCCTCTCACTTTGGCCATATTTTTATTTGGCAAATTTATCCATTTCTCCACTTTGTGTTTTCCATCTTCAGTGAGGGATGCTATTCAGCCAGGCAGAACAAATTTATTTAAAATGAATGTACATTCCTCAATTCCCTCCCTCCTCTCCCCTCCCTCTCCCCCGCTTTCCTCCCTTCTTCCATCCCTCCATCTCTCCCTCCCTCCCTCCCTCCCTCCCTTCCTTCCTTCTTTCCTTCCTTCCTTTCTTCCTTCTTTCCTTTATAAAAGTTTTGTGAGGGAAAAATGAACTATTTTCTCTGAGCCTTGATACAAAATTTCTTTCTGTAATTGACATTTGTATCATTTCTTACTTATTCTAATGCAAATATTGAAATAGCTGCTATTAAAGTTATTAAGACTCCTAGAAGTATGTATGGTAACACTTATACGCATTTTTAAAAATCAAGCACCTAATCTGAGGTTACAGTCAATGTCCAAAAGTTTTATTTGAAGCAAAAAAAGCCATGGCAGTTTAACCCATGTGGGAGCCACTCAGAATTCTGAGGACTCATTCCCCCCGCCCCTCCCTTCTGAAACTGCAGTTTGATTACTGTGTCATAAAACAAGTTTAACATGTATAGTTTGAAGAAGTCAGTTTCAACATAAAAGCTTTATAAAAGTCAACTACATTACTTTACAACACACCAAAATCATTTACTTTTGGCATATACCCTAGCTGACTGCATTGATTTATCCAAGAAGGAATACAGTTTGATTTCTAAAGGAAGAAGAGGTAAAACCATAGCCAACATCAGAAAATGAATTAGGGAAAAAGAGTAACAATGTTGGCCCTGGGCCTGCTCTGAAAGGGCCGTGTGACCACAGCTCCTTAGAGCTGACCCAGTCTTTGGGGTATTTCCAAGCTGAGGGCTGAGCAATACAGGGAGGTTCCTGCTGAGGGCAGCCTGTGCATATAAAAGATGCTGGCTAAATATTTATTGATAAGCTATTAATGAAATCCTATGTACCCCCGACTGTCATCCAATCCATCTGAACTCCAAAGGAAATAGTGTTGTGTCTACACAAACAAATTGACCTAACTAAAGAACAACTTAAAAGATCGCACAATTTAAAGATCACTTCAGGTTGACTATCCGATTCAAGAACAAGGGTATTAGGTTTTCTTTTAATTAGGTTCCTGTTTCATTTCCCAACACAACTTGGCTTTAAGCATTGTGACTTCCTCAGATCCTTCAAAACAAAGGTCTGTTCCTGTGGTTTGGCTTTTTATTTTGGTCCCTTTCTTTGTGTGGATAGCTGAACCCTAATAAAATCATTGCTCAACATAGGGAGTAACTGAAATGTTTTATGAAATTTCAGTCATGGCCATGTTGATGTGTTACTGGGTGAATACATTATTCTGCACGTGTCATAGAGATCCTCCTGTAGGCCGGGTATGGTCCCCCTTGTTGGGTAGACACAGGTTAACAACACTGACATGGCTCATAGCTTTAAGGAGCCTAAAGTGTGTAGAAAAAGATAAGTTGTCAACTGCACGCATGGTTACAAGTTGTTGTGAGTGCGCTGACAGCGGTGGTGAGGACACTGAGAAAAAATAGCGCCTGATGGGGTGATCAGGAAAGGCCTCTCTAAGGAGCTGAGCATCAGGCTGTCTTGAAAAAGAATCACAAGCAGCCTGTGTTCAGATATGTGTGCTTTGTTTCCCTCCCGTCAGAGGGAACAGAACATTTCAAGGCCTCTTAGTGGCGTGTACAGGCAACTAACGTTGGCCAGTGTGGCTGCATCACGTGAGCAAAGATTTGGAGTTAATGCTTTGGTGGGGACAGAATTTTGTTGAGTGAATTGAGAACCTTTATGTGTGTGGAGAGGTGTTGGGGATAATATATACGTTGTTGGAACATCACTTTTGATAACCTGGGGAATGTGGTTTGGTGGAGGATAGGAGGAAAACTGAGTAAAGAAGAGGCCTTTGCACTAGTCCAGATGCACCATTTGATGGTGGCAGCAATGGAGGTGAGTAGCCCAGATTTGCTTGGAATTACCAGTTGATAGATTGGCTATGGGAGATGAGGAAAAGGGAGGAACACAGAATGACTCCTAGGTTCCTGGTATATTTAAATGTCTTGACATTACTAGGAGGGAAAGTATGAAAGAGAAACAGTCTGAAAGGTGGAGGAGGGTGGAGATCTAGTGGTCTCTTTTGGACAAGTGGAATTTCACATGCCTCTGAAATATCCAAATGGAGGTATAAAGTGAGAAGTTGGATATAAAACTCTGAGTTTCCAAGGAGGAATTTGGGCTGGAAATATAAATATGGTATTTGTCAATACACAGATTGCGTTTAAAGCCATGGAGAGAGAGAGGGCAGAGAACAGAGGTAGGAAGCCTCAGAGGCAGGTGCTGAACGCTCCCACGTTAATAGGCCAAGAAGAAGAGGAGGAGGTTGCAAAGGAGACGGAGAAGCAGCAACCAGGGAGTGAGGAAAACTAGAAGAGAGTGACATCATAGAGGTCAAGAGTAAGATAGGGAATGGTGATATGGAAATAACGAGTCCTATGGCCAAAAATAAAGCCCCTTGGGTTTACCAATGTGAAGTCACCAGTGACCTTGTTGAGCAGTTTCAAGGATGGGAATGGTGGTCAGAAGCCACAGTGGAGTGGCTGAGGAGTGAATGGGAGGTGGAGAAGTGTAGCTGTCAAGCAAATGCTACTTCCATGAAAAGATGACTCGTGAAGAAAAGCCAAGAAGTGGAAAAATAGCTGAGAATGAGTGTGGAACCCAAGGAAGATTTTTAAATGTGTATTGACTTTAAGGAGGTAAATGGATAAATAAACTGTGGTACATCCAGACAATGGAATATTATTCAGCAGTAAAAAGAAATGAGCTATCAAGCCATGGAAAGACTTGGAGGGACCTTAAATGCATATTGCTAGGTGAAAAAACCTATCTGAAGAGGCTACATACTGTATTACTCCAACTATATGACATTCTGGAAAAGGCAAAACTATGGAGACAGTAAATTTCAGTGGTTGTGGGGTAGAGTGGGTGAGATGAATAGGCAGAGCGCAGCGGATTTTTAGGGTAGTGAAATTGTTCCATACGATATTGTAATGATGGATATATGTCATTATACATTAGGCCGAGCCCATAGAATGTACAACACCAAGAGAGAACCCTAAGGTGAACTATGGACTTTGGGTGATCGTGATGTTTCAATGTAGGTTCATCCTTGGTAAAAATGTACCATTCTGGTGAGTCATGTCAATAATGGGAGAGGCTATGTGTGAGTAGGGGCAGTGGGTATATAGGAAATCTCTACACCTTCCTCTCAATTTTATTGTAAACCCAAAACTGCTCTTTAAAAAAGCCTTAAAACATGTGTATGCTGATAGAGTGACTAGGAGGGAAAGTCTGCTGAGGGGAGTAGAGGATAAACCCAGGAGGAGAAAAGAGATGGAGAGGGATTAGCCTTTTACAGAGGAGTGTCTTGGGGATGTAACGGGAGAAAATGCGGCTGATTTAGGCAATTTTGTGGATGAGAAGTTTGGGCATCACCATTTTGGAGTTTCTGGCATCTCACCGAAGTATGGGATATACTCATCATCTAAAGGTGAGGCAGTAGGAAGGGAGAAAGGTAGGAGATTTGAACCAAGAATGAAGATATAAAACAGTCAAATAGGAGAATAGTGGGAAAGTAAGGCTACTAGAGAAATAAAAATAGTAGCATTGCTGGGCTAGGCTGAGAGCTTATTCAGGGCTTGTGAAAATGGAATTAACATGAAACCAGTATAATCAGTATATTTAAAAGCATGACTCATGACATAGAATAAGAATATAATTTTCAATTCTTTCTATTTTTCATTTTTCTCTCCCATTATCCCTTTTATAGTTATGCAGTGGGAAAAGTTTTCTCTCTGTCACAGATTGAAAACTCTGGATAATCCCTATGTTTCCTAGGGAACAGAAGGTCCTACAGGTGTAGTAGGTTGAAAAACACTCTAGATTCAGAAATGAGAATGTTCAGTTCTACTTATTCATCAGTATTTCAGCCTTCAATCTTCATCCAAAGGGAAGATTTCTTTTCTCCCCACACCTCCTTTGTCCTCACAACCAGAGTTGTGTTGACCTTGACTTTCTGGCTCATCCAGGGCTGGTGCTCAGCGAAAGAGAGAAAAGAATGTATCGAGGATTTCTGCTCTGCTTGACAGATGCAGTTGTCTAAAATGGATAGATAATTTTGGGGCTTGGCATATATTTAAATCTGTATCATTTTCTGAGTACTTCTGTGGGTTTTCCTAGATTCCCCATTCTAAGCCCCCCAATGGCAACTCCTGTGATGTAGGCATATTCCATTCCTCTGGCCAACTTCTCCTCTCTCAGCTTCTAGTTTTCCAGAAGTCCAGTCCACACATATTCTCTTTGGGAATCCCATTACCTTCCCAGTTGGTCCTCACACCCACAAGCCAAAAAGGCTTCAAGTCTGGCACTTTCCTTTATGGCTCATCTTGGGCCTCAAGGAACAACAGTGCTTCCTTTGCTCTGATAAATTGCAGGGTAGTGGATTCCATCCAGCTACCTTTCTGTGGCTCCCACATGGAAGCAGTTTATCAGCTCATGTCTTTTGTCCTCAGTCTTTCCAAGACAAGGATGAGAACCTTTGTCCACTGAGCTTCCATCCATAGGTGTGGATTATTGCATTCTGAGTGGTCCCATAGAAGCAGCCCTCACTAGTGTTGACTTGAGGGGGTAGATATCCCTAGACACCCCTTCCTTTGTGATGGGTACTAGGCTCAGCGTTCTGGCAGTTCCCACCAAACAAATCCCCCTCTTCTGAAAATGCATCTTGTGTCTTTTACTACCATCCTCAGAGAGGAGGAGTTTTTAAATGTTCTGGAATCATTTATACTCTTGTATTTGTTTGTTTTTTTGGCCACACTGCACGTGGCTTCCGGGGTCTTAGTTCCCCAACCAGGGATTGAACCTGGGCCCCTGCAGTGAAAGCACCAAATCCTAACCATTGGACCACCAGAGAATCCCCTACTCTTGTATTTGAAGATGTGCATTCTGGTTAACATTGGAATTTCATTTCTATCATTTCCTGGTACTTCAAAGTTCCAATGTAATAGCCTTTCAACTTGTTTGCATAATATTTTAAGTGAATCTTGGTACATATCTGAGGAACACCATGATAGAGAGTATCCAGATTTAGTTTTTTTCAGACAAATAGTACAGGCACACAAGGGTTGGATGTGTTCCTGAAGGGACGATTTTATCAAAGGATCTTAGAATCCTAGCTGGCCCATAAGAATAACTGAAAACAGGAGAGGACTGATGGATAGTGAGGAAGTGGATGGATTGAAGGTCACAATGAAGTTGAAGAATTTTGTAGTGGAAGTTCTAGACCAGATGAGCTGGACAGAGAGGAAATGGTGGTTAGAGTAGATTGTTTACTGATGACAGCAAAAGTCAAAGGATGACCACAGGAGGGCATGGCAGAGATAGAATGGAGGAAAAGATGATTGGTAGTCAAGTGATGAGAAACCAGAGTGATGGATGGTTCACGTTCAGGATGTTCTAGTTCTATGATTTCTGACTGGGTTGAGCACAGGTGAGAAGAATAAACCAGAAGTTAAAGCCCTGAGTAGAGTAGGAGTAGTGACCATACGTTGGTGTTGGTAGAAACATCAGAGAGATATGGGGTGGAGGGTAAAGTATTTGGATGGTGAGAGGCTTAAAGGAGCAGTGTTTTTTTGGTTTGTTTTTTGTTGTTGTTTTTTTAAGACAGAAGGGGAGGCATGATGCAGAAGTAAAAAGGGCAAGCTAGAAGGATACACACAAAATGCCTCTGAAACAAAATGTTAAGATGCCATTATGCACTATGAATGATGATTAATCCTTTTTTCTGAGAATAGGTATATAATACAAGGGACAAAGGTACACTGTAGTAAAAAGGGTGCAGACAACAGCCAGGAAACCAGATTTCTACAAGTAACTGGCTGTGTGATCTGGGACAAGTCACATAACCCTGAATGCCAGAACGCTACTTTGAAAGAGCAGCTTACAAAGCACTTTTGTAATCAAGTCAAGTCATCATTTTATAGGGATAACCACTCTGTGTGTTACGCTTTATATTATCCTTTTCACAATTTGGATACCGAGGCCCAGAAACATTAATTTGCCCCAATGGTAGGATTGGACCTGAATGTAGATCTTCTGG
Source organism: Eschrichtius robustus (assembly GCF_028021215.1). Classification (NCBI taxonomy): domain Eukaryota; kingdom Metazoa; phylum Chordata; class Mammalia; order Artiodactyla; family Eschrichtiidae; genus Eschrichtius; species Eschrichtius robustus. The sequence continues at coordinate 67,573,744 of NC_090833.1, forward strand.
TCCCAAGTTGTGTACCATCCATTTCCACTCTAGAATCACCCTGTTATCTTTCCCTTTGGACACAGCAATGCCCATGTAGATTAGTACAGTTTGTATTTTGATTTTAAAAAAACTATTACAATGTCAACCTTAAAATATTTTAACTAGAATTTAAAAATATTTATTAATATTTTATATATTTGTGAGTCAGTATTTTTATGTTAATGATTTATCTGGTGATATGATATTAAAACTAAAAAATTAAAAACTAAAAAATATTTCTAGTTGTGTCTTCAACAGAAAGACTACTGGGTATCTGGAAATGGTTATTCTTCTGGAAAAAAGGGAACATTATACAGCTTGTTAATGTTTCTTCAGCTTGCAACTTTGAGTTGTGGAGGACTTTGGGAAGTCTAGTCTATCAGAATTAGTAGGCAGAGAGTTAATGTGGTCTCAGAGTGGAAAACTGCTCTTTTAATTCTGAAGACAGCCGAGATGCCAGCCAATCTAGAGCTTACAGATATACGCTCCCTGATATATTTATTACTGTTTTTTCCACAGTTATGCTTTATTGTGAAAAAGAATTCTTTTAAGCTTGTAACACAAATAATTCTTTCCCATTGTTTTTCTGTCTTGTATTACTCTCACTTTATAAAACATTCCCAATTTTAAGAATAGTTCACCATCCCACAACTGACCTTGCACACAGGAATACTCAGGAGTCCTAGTAAACATTTAATAAGCCTTCATGAAAATTGTATGCAGGTGGATCAGAGCAAAACTTTTAAAAATCAATCTATCTGAGTGACACGTTTTTGCATATTTTCATAGATCCAGTGCTTTTGTCATTTGGTAAAGCTCATATTCTCGAAGAATTTAAAATCAGGAAATAGAACCTTAAAGATGAGAAAATGACTTTCTTATTATGTTCTTGCCTCTCCCAAACTGACGAGCTAAAGTAGAATCCCCGATTTTTGTTTATTTGCATTTTTGATGTAATTTTAAGAGTTCAGTTTTTTAAAGATTATGATGCAAGCATATATAAGTGCTATCTGTATTATTTCAACCATTTGTTTTCATACAGTGGAGAAAAGCTATATATCTGTGAAAATACAAGGGTATGCTTTGTCATGGGTACACTCTAGATAAACTCTCTAGATGTGCTTATGGCATAAGTACAAGGTTGAGATTATTGAAAAGTCTTTATTATATGATACAGGTTATAAATTGGTAGCTTAATATGTATTAAACTGCTTTTGCTTTTTTATGATATGAATCATTCTTTTGGTGTACATCTGTTGAAGTAATTTTTTTAACAAAACAAAATGTTAGTAAGCAAATTTTCAACTATAATGATTTTTAATGTTGAAAATTGAATCACATTCTTTAGGACAGCAGGCTTATATAAGGGCATAGCAATACCTTTATGTTGTCAAATAGCATAAAGAGGGTAAAGAGGGTGAAACTAAGTATGTGCCCATGTTAAGTTTTGAAGGAGTAGAAAATGTAAATTGAGGGGGAGATTTGCATTTTGCTTACTTCTGTTTAACCTAGATTAATCCCTTCTTTAAGGACACCTAAGGCAAATACTATTCTTCACTTGCCCTCTCTTTAAGCCTCCCCAAGCCAGATGACCCCCAAAGCTGTCCACAAGTCCCTGCACCTCTAGCCTGGCTCTAGATGACCTCCTACTGTAGACGCAAACGGAGGTTGGACTCGTTCCCCTGACAGCCCTCTGCTAGCTGATGTGAAGGAGCTGACAGAGGAAGGAGAAGCTGAGAAAAGGAGGAAGTAGAGAAGGAAGAAGTAGAAGAACTTAAGGGACCAAGGAAGAGTGTCTGGCCTCCATTATCTAAACATCCTTAAATGACTAAGGACGTGAGAAGGTTGTGATAAGGAGGGTAGGAAAGTCCATAATTAGAAGTGAAAACTAATGTGACCAACTGTACGTGGAAATGATATGTCACAGCTTATATTGCCAGGTGCCCTAAGGCTGGGAGAGCCACACTGCTGTCAGTCTTGAAATGTCCTGGTTTAAGTTCAATCTGTCTTTCCAGTTTAAACTGGATCAATTACTGGTCCTCCAAATGAACATCATAATTTTAAAAATTATAATTCTCACTGATTATTAACACTAAGATGACGATGATGATGGGGAAAAAGAAGAAGAGGAGGTGATGGAGAAGGAGAAGAAGAGCCTATTAACTTACAGGCAATATCATAATTTAGGTGTATACACTCCTTACACCCATGATTTCATTTAATTGTGAAAATTCTAATAGGTAAATATTATTGTGATGCCCATTTCATAGATGGTATATCTGAGAATTCAAGAAGTTAAAGTTACTTGTCCACAATCACACAGTTAGAAAGTGACAAAACAGAGAATCTAAACCAGGAGTATCTGACAATAAATCTGTCTTCCTAACTACTATCCAGCTTCCCATATTAATAATAAATGTGCATTAATAATAAAAAAACTTATATTGCCACGAACTTGAACTCTGATACAATTAATTACTAAGCAAAATAGTATTAGATAAGGGTTGAAAAATGGAGAAATTAAAATCATGTCTTTACTGCAGTAATGTTACAGACCCATGGAATATAGGACTTGAGACCAATAAAAAAAAAAACCTCTTTTTTTTTTTTTAAGGATTGGGGACCAAACATGAAATTTTGTATCTTTAAATTTGACTACTACTCAAGTCAGTATGTGACGTCTTTAGGACCACTGAAATGCTGAGAGTCTAAGGCACTTATGAGAATTAGGAAAGCACTGGTAAGTGTAGGTTCAGGCACTTTAAAAGCAGATATTTCTTGTGTAAGTTCAAGCCTCAAGGTTAGAACTCTGTAAGACTGAAATAATGCCTCACGGTATTCATCTACAATTGGCTAAAGTCATTGAAGAAGAAAGTTATTGTGTTAGGAAATCTTTCAGTGCCAGTGAGACTAGGCTTTTCTGGATAAAAATGCCCATAAGCTTGACTATGGCATACATCACCCAAGAAAAATCTTTGTCTGGTTTTAATGTTTGTATTTAGCCTTTGGCTAGGTTCAAATGCTGTAGGTAATTTCAGGCTTAAACCCTCACTTGTGTAAAGCTCTGAAAATCTCAGAGCACTTAAGAGTTATATGAAAGACAGACCTGCAGTCATCTGGAATTCTAATCCTAAACCTGGTGCAACTAGGGCTCTTTATGAGGGACAATTTGCTGTTTTGTACCTGCTCTTCAGAATTGTGTGAATAACCTTGTCCATAAGACATTCATTTTAAACAGTGTTTCTGGATATTCTGCATAACTTGTAAATATTATTCCTGATACTAATGTTAGTTTACGCCTGCTCCCAACATGACATTCTTGCTCTAGCCCTAAAAATTGGGTTATTTCTTCTTTTTTTAGGGTTTACTACCTTAGAAAACTCTTTGCCCCAATTCTCACTTATAGAGAACTAGACCAAGACGGTAGTCCTGCATTCTCTGCCCTCAGTGAATTCTGGATAGGATTCAGTCAAGATGAAATAAAGCATTCTGAAAATTAAGGGAGGCCGATTAATGTATTCACAATGGAAAAATGCTTGCTTCTGATTAGTAAGAAGGAGAGGACTTCTCTCTTCTCCTTTCCCATTGTAAACAAGGTTCCCTACTGCCCATGTGACTTCCTAGAGTGAGCTCCAATTCTTTGCCTTAGCTAAACCCATGACTCTTATCTTGAGATTACAGATTAGGTGAGTGGTGTCCACTCTTGGGAGTCAGATCAGGAGGTAGTAATGGAATTCTCTTAGCTTCTCATTAGTGTTTATTCATAGACTCATTGGAAAGAAACTGATCAATTACAACATATGGCTCAAGCTCTCTTTCTCCCTGACTTATCCCTCCTTTCTCTCTCTCTTCCTCCCTCCCTCTCCTTCCTTCCTTTTCTTTCTTTTTCTTTCCTTCTTTCTTTCTTTCTTTTTCTTTCTTTCTTTCTTTCTTTCTTTCTTTCTTTCTTTCTTTCTTTCTTTCTTTCTTTCTTTCTTTCTTTCTTTCTGTCTCTTTCTCTCTCTCTTTCTTCCTCCCTCCCTCCCTCTCTCTTTCTCTCCTTCTTTCTTTCTTTCTCTCTCTTTCTCTTTCTTTCTCTCTCTTTCCTTCCTTCCTTTCTTTCTTTCTTTCTTTCTTTCTTTCTTTCTTTCTTTCTTTCTTTCTTTCTTTCTTTCTTTCTTTCTTTCTTTCTTTCTTTCTTTCTCTCTCTCTTTCTCTCTTTCCTTCCTTCCTTCCTTCTTTCTCTCTCTCTCTCTCCCTCCCTCCCTCTCTCCCTCCCTCCCTCCTCCGCCTCTCACTCTCTCTCTCCCCCAAGTGTCAAACACTATTCTAGGTGTTGGAGACAACGAGTGAACAAAACAGACAAAAATCCTTACCTTCATATAACTTACACTGTTGTGGGGTGAGGCAGAAATATACAACTTAAAATGTATATCTTGTCAGGTGATGCTAAGTGTTGGGGATAAAAATAAAGCAGGCAAGGGGAGATAGGGAGTGAAGGGAGAAGAGGACCATGATTTTATTTTATTTTATTTTAAATCTTTTTAAAAAAATTAATTAATTTATTTATTTTTGGCTGTGTTGGGTCTTTGTTGCTGCGCGCGGGCTCTCTCTAGTTGCAGCGAGCAGGGGCTACTCTTCAATGCAGTGTTCAGGCTTCTCATTGTGGTGGTTTGTCTTGTTGTGGAGCATGGGCTCTAGGCGCATGGGCTTCAGTAGTTGTGGTGCACAGGCTCAGTTGTTTTGTCTCCCAGGCTCTAGAGCACAGGCTCAGTAGTTGTGACGCATGGGCTTAGTTGCTCAGCGGCATGTGGGATCTTCCCTGACTGGGCCTTGAACCCGAGTCCCCTGCATTGGCAGGTGGATTCTTAATCACTGCACCACCAGGGAAGCCCCAAGGAGGACCATGATTTTAAATAGGGCTGTTAGGTGAGTCTCTACTAATCATCTGACATGTGAGCAGACCATGTGGGTATCTGGAGGAAGTGTGTTCAAAGTTGGGGAAACAGCAAGTGTCCATATGCTGAGCGGGGAGCCTGCTGGTGTGTTTGAGAAAGAGCAAGGGGGTAGTGAGACCAGAGAGGAGTGAGAGAGGAAATTAATAGGAGGCATGTTGAGAGCGGGCCAGATTATATAGGACCTTGTAGACTTTGTTTTTACTCTGAATAATATGAGAGTCCTCTGGAGACAATAAAGGTACTAATGCGCAGACTGCCTGGGTTTGAATCCCAGCTTTGCCACTTACCAGCTGTGTGACCCCAGGCACAATACTTAACCTTTCTGGATCTCTATCGTCTCCTCTGTAAATAGGGATGATCATAGTTCCTTCTTCATAGAGTTGTGATGATGAAATGACTTAATGTAAGTAAAGCATGTTGTACAGTGCCTGATACCCAATAAACATTATATATGTGTTGACTGACTGGTTGGCCATTAGAAGGCTCACTCTGGCTGCTGTTTGGAGAATGATGAGAACAAGATCAAGGAAGGAAGCAGAGGTGGCACATCATAGATTGTTTGTGTAATGCAGGCAAGGCTCAGACCAGGGCAGTGGCAGTGGTGGTGGTAAGAAATGGTCAGATTATAGAGATATTTTGAAAGTAGAACCAGTGAAACCAGCTGTCAGATTGGGTGTGAGCTGTGAGAGGAAGAAGAGAGGCATGAGGGCTCCAGGACTATTGCTCTCAGCAAATTGTCATTTACCAAGATGGAGGAAGAATATGTGAGAAACAATTTTTTTTGGGGGGGGGTGGAATTCAGAAATTTAATTTTTTTGGCATGAGTTTGACATGCCTGTTGGTCATCTATGGGGATTGACTGGGCAGAAGTTGTCTTTGTTACGGAACAAAGCGGGCATCAGATGGAGCCCGACTGAAGGAAGAGCAGACCTCCCCAGAGATAGGGACCACCAGATAAGGGAGTGAAGCCTTCAAGCATTTGAGAGTTGCAGTTGTAGTTTGAAGGGATAGAGCCTAACCTTAAATAAAACAGAATGACCAATGACTTGAATTCTCTTGCCTGTGCTTGGTACAAGAGAATTTATAATGAATAAAAAAAGCAAAATAAACAACCCAAATCAACTTCTTAAGAGCCATCACATAATCCTAAATCTCCTTAAAAGTTAGATGAGAATCTCCCTAATGCTGCCTTTCTGAATTCCATGACTATGATAGCTACATTCTTCCACATTCTGATTTATTGCCGTAAAAATAAAACATATTATTAAGCAGTAAGATAAGAATGTGTGCTGTACACTCTGATACACAGCATATTAAATACAATCTTAAGTGATTGGTTAACTGTGGTGCTTTGGCTAATTGTACTTTAGAAAGCTTTTAAGTGATTTTATATGACAAGGATGGTTATAGTTGATTAAAATGCTGCTTATGACAAGTTCTATAAAAAGCTGAGCCTTGGACCTTAATTAGGAATGACTGTCTTTTAATTTTTCACGTGTTAGCTTTATCTTTTTTATTTGAGTTCAAGGACTTTGAAAACAGTCAATATTTATGCTTTTTATGTTTTCTATATTCAAGACTTAAAATTTTGATGACTTGAAATTGCTGATTGCTTGTAATTTTAAGAAAACGCAAACATTGACCAATTACATAGCTCCACAATCAACTCTTTTTTTGTAAAGCCATCTCCCAATCAAAATTCTCATGAGGTTGAGTTAATTTTGCTATTAGACATTTAATCCTGGCTTTGTTTGACTTGGGTTAGATAGCTACTTTGTTTTATTGATATAAACTTTATTTTTTTGCTTTTGTTTTTCTCATTTATCATAGCTATAGTTAATTTCAGTTATAACCTTCTTTTCACTCCTTCCCTGAATACTTTAAGATTAAAAAAGGGCTGTCAGCCAGAAATTTTTCATGCTTAATTTCATCTCAAAGCACAATCTTTTGGAAGTTTGAGCAAAATATACTTAACATAGGGTATATTTTATAGAAGAAAATTAACTTTCCATTTTTAAAGTAATTAAGTTTGTGCATGGATAGTTTTTGAATTGACAAACTATAGATTGGAACTATCCATGTGTTTAGCTAGTTTTTAATGAGAAATTCTGGGTCACTTAAATTGGAACAATAGGAAAGCTGTCAGTTCTACAAATCAGCCTGAAGTCTCATAAATTAAAAAAAATTTACATATGTTTCCATAAAATATACTTTCTTACCAATAGATCTAGATCCATGTTGCTCTGTAGTTTTAGACTTGCATTTCATGATAGAAAACTTAAGGTAATGTAAAATGGTACAGCTCCTTTGGAAAATGATGTGGTGGTTCATCAAAAAATTAGACATAAGATTACCATATGACCTAGCAATCCACTTCTGGGAATATACCCCAAAGAGTTGAAAGCAGGCTCAGATATTTATACACCCATCTTCATAGCAGCATTATTCACAATAGCCAAAAGGTGGAATCAACTCAAGTGTCCACTGATGGATGAATGGATAAACAAAATATGCTGTATACATATGATGGAATATTATTCAGCCTTAAGAAGGAAAGAAATTCTGGCTCAGGCTATAACATAAATGTACCTTGAAGACATTATGCTAAGTGAAATAAGCTAGTCACAAAAGGACAAATCTCATATGATTCCACATATATGAGGTACCTGGAGCAGTCAAATTCATTGAGCCAGAGAGTAGAATGGTGGTTTCCAAGGGCTGGGGGTAGGAAGAATAGGGAGTTAATGTTTAATGGGTACAGAGTTTCAGCTGGGAAAGATGAAGAGGATTCTGGAGATGGATGGTGGTAATGGTTGCCCAACAATGTGAACGTACTTAATGCCACAGAACTATACACTAAAAAAAATGGTTAAAATGGTAAATTTTACATTACATATATTTAACCATGATGAAAAGATTCCTTATAAAATAAAGCCTACTCCACTCCACTTTAGCTTGAAATTTAAAACCCTTTCCAACTTTATCTCTACCTTCTTTTCTTCATGTCTCTGGGATGTGAAGATGTTTTTCCTGCTGTTCTTCATAACCACCCCACCCTTCTCTTTCTCTGCTTATATATACCTGGAATGCTCTTCATGTCACCTCCCTCTCTTCCCTACCCTTTCTGATTCTGCTCACAGCTGCCTCTCCATGAAGCTTTTCTTTCCAGTTGGAGAGAATCCCTTGTTAAGTTGGTAGCACTCTGTGTGTGTATGTACCTAACATCAAAATGGCCAGTCACTTGTTGTATATCATTGATTGCCAACCATTCACTCCACTGCACCATTTTTATTTTTAATTTCTTTGGTATCAGACATAATTTTTCACTTTAAAAATGGTTGCTTCTAGGGAATTCCCTGGTGGCACAGTGGTTAAGAATCCCCCTGCCAATGCAGGGGACATGGGTTCGAGCCCTGGTCCGGGAAGATCCCACATGCCACGGAGCAACTAAGCCTGTGTGCCACAACTGCTGAGCCTGCGCTCTAGAGCCCGCGAGCCACAACTACCGAAGCCTGCGCGCCTAGAGCCTGTGCTCCGCAACGAAGAGTAGCCCCCGCTCGCTGCAACTAGAGAAAGCCCACACAAAGTAATGAAGACCCCACGCAGCCAAAAATTTTTAAAAATAAGAAAAAAGAAAGCTTGCTCCTATAACATCGAAATGGTGTCTTACCTATCCTGTTGTTGTATCTGTGTTTTGCAGAGTCATGCTGAAGTGTGATGATAGTAAATTATCATCCATATTTTTAAAAAAGAACATCAAGGGGGTGAGTCTTTGAATTAATAAATCTGTGTAGGGACTTGACTTCTACCCTTGTCTCTGGTTGTGCTTCTCTAAGATCTTTGAATGCACCATTTAACTTCTCTCATCCTGAGGTTTTCCTCTGTGGAATCAGAATCTTCCTTGTACTGCAAGAATAAGCTATAGCATCATCAGACAGTGTTTAGGACACTCTTGTTTGAGACATTAGAGAGTCAAAGATATTTTGGTCCTGATCCCAGCTTTGTCATTTATTAGATGTGCAAACTTAGTCCAAGTCACTTAATTTTCTCGATTCTCAGTTTTCTCGTTTGCAAATGAGGATAGCTGCCACAATAAGCTTATAGAACAGTGTGACTAACAGTAATTTGTAAACACAATGCTATGAAAAAAAGTCAAGGAGTGTTATGATTATTAAGGCACGGCCTCATCCATTAGTACAGAGGTAGTACTTGTATCTAAAATGATAAATGAAAAACAAAGCTCACAGAACACTGTGAGGTGTGTGAATAGTGAATGCTGGAGAGGTCAAAAAAAATTCATAAAGGTCCAATAAAAACTTTTTATTTTAATAAATCTCATGAAGTTCTCTCCTGATTGAGTTCTTTGGGAATAGTCCATGTCAGTTTCGAATCCCAATTTGATATTTCACCTGATATTTTTGTTCATCTGTAGATATTTCTTTGATACCTATTCCCCTATCAAGTTGGGATTACCTAGGAGAATAGTCATCCAAAAGTGTTTACTGGGCATTGTGTATGCTCGAGGTTTGCCTCTTAGGGACCATTAGATGAATAAAACATTGGCCTTATCCCATGGATCTCATAGTAGCGGAAGAGAAACACATAAAGGAACAATTACAGTTCAACAGAACGTATGCCATGTAGGCATAACACATGTAGGCGCCCAAGGCTGTGAAAGCACAGGAGAGAGAGAGATAGACATTGATTATCTCCCTGGGGAAGGCAGGGAAGGCTTCATAGAGGAAGTGACATTTGTATCTGGTCATAAAGGATGAGTGGACCTTATCAGGCAAACTACAGTGGCAAGTCTTCCCAGGCAGAGAAAACCGCTTAAACAGAGTTGAGTAAGAGAAATGTGCGTGTGTGTGTGTGTGTGTGTATGTGTACATGTGTATGTTCCAAAGTCAAACACAAATAATTTGGGGATTATCTGCCACCTTTGCTCCACACCGCTACTTCTTTTTTCTTAATGTGGATAACTGAGAAATAACTCTACTGACATTGGAGCTTTTAGAATACGCTTTTATGCCTGGCATTTGCACTTTGGATTTTCTCAGTCTTTCCTCAGTGCTCAGCCAAGGGGATCCTAGTAAGGAATTTTTCATTTGCTCTAGAATCCCCCCAATTCCACCTCCCACAAAGATAGTCTGGTCAGGATACTTTGGGGCCACCAACAGAATAGCAAGTTGCCAAAATAAATGTTTTCCATCAAGATTTCACACTTGCACTTAATGAAATAGACATTTTCCAAACTGTTTCTTTAGAGCTAAGTTTTTCTTTAAGATTTGTAATGAAAATATTTCATGACCTGTTGACATATTCATATGGTGGTTTTCAAAAGGCAGATTTCGTTTACAAAATGGACTTGGCAACAAGTAGGAATATCTGGGAAGTTGAACAAGGCTGTTGACATGGAAAATTAGGGCTGAATCATAACTGACATTGTTTTGCAGCTGTGCCATTTTTTAAGACTGACCAATGGGACAGGGTTTATAGAGGCTTCGTGGTAATAATGCTGAGATTGGCAGCTAATGACCATTCATAATGGAACTGCATAGCTGTAGTAGCTGACAAGCACAGAAGAATTAGGTTCTGTAACTGATTTTTTTTTTCTGGTAAACGCCAAAGGAGAAATTATGCCATTTAGAAGAAAGATACTAAAGAATAAATTCTGTAGTATTTTTCTAAGGAGCAGATTAAAAATCAGAAAATTTTCTTTGTAAAATCTGTTCTATATTTTCTTTATCTTGTGTTATCTCATTCAATTAGCTCTTTCGTTGCTTGAACTAATTGACTAACAGATATCTAATTTTTATTAAAATTGTAGTTGCAGTGCAGTTCTGAGCAGAATATATTTTGTTCCCTTCAGTAGCTGAAGATTAAGAAGGGATGTTCAAATTCGGATGTCACAAGCAGCACTGGAAATAGTTCTAAAAATTAATCAGTTTCAACTGTTCCTTTAGGTTTATAAAATTTGTATTAGATCTCTTCTCATTTTTCTAAGTTTCTGCTCCTTATTTCAGTAGACTAAGAGGAAATAAGAAAAATGTAAATATTGTTACTTAGAGTTCTCTAGTGACAAATATAATTATAAAAATCTAATCAAATTCTTTAGGAACTGAGAAACAGGCATGTCTAAAGCTTTCAGCGATCCCTGGAAATGGTATCATAAGACTTTGCAAAGAGTATAGTATGTGAGCTTTGGTCTTGGAAGAGAAATCACTTTTCAGTGAGCAAGAGGTCACAGAGGGCTTCTTGGAGAAGGTGGAATTAGAACCAGGTTTAAAATAGGGAGGGTGAGGCTAATTAATGATGGGATTCACTAGGGAGAGAAATATGGGAAGGTCATCGTGCAATGGGGCAACTCCAAGAGGAAGGGAAAGAGGTAGGTAGTTACAAGTCATGAAGGGTACTGGAAAAGTAAGAAGGTCTGAGGTAGAATTCTAAGTTTGGAAGTTGATAGAGTATTTCATTTTGTCAGATACTGGGAAATCATTGAGACAGTAGTTTTCTTGGATAATTTACCCAGAGTAAAATTTAGAAGTTAGAAACAGGAGGCCAGGAAAACCTATTGAGTAATAATAGCTGCCATTTTTGATTTGTCTATTAAATACCACTCACTGTGATACAAAAATTGGAAGTATTTTTAAAAACGCTTTTAAAAAACATATTTCAATTTTACAGATGAAGAAATTAAAACCCAGAGAGATTAGATCTCTATTCTATGATCACTCAGCCAGTAGGTGACAGGCTGAGACAAGACAGCTTTATCTCACTCCATCACCATGTCCCTGACCACCAAATATACTACCGTGTGTGAGCTGATTAGTTATGATCTTGGTATTACAGTTCTCTGCCTACTTCCTTCCTTCCTCCCCCATACACCTGTCACCTATATATTTTATTTGATTTTTTTGTACACCTGCCTGATTTTTTTCCATCTTTATTGAGATATAACTGACATATAACATTATGAACATTGCATAAATTTAAGGTGCACAACGTGATGATTTGATATATGTGTATATTATGAAATGATTACCACAATAATGTTAGTTAACATCTCTGTCACCCCACATAATTACCTTTTTCTTTGTGTGTGTGTGGTGAGAACATTTAAGTTCTACTCTCTAAGCAAATTTCAAGTATATAATACAGTATTGTTAACTGTAGTTACCCTGCTATACATTGTATCCCTAGAACTATTCATCTTATAACTGGCAGCTTGTACCCTTTGACCACTATCTCTTCATTTCCTCCACTCCCCAGCCCCTGGCAATCCAATTCTACTATCTGTTTCTATGCATATGGCTTTTTTAGATTACATGTATAAGTGTGATTATACAGTATTTGTCTTTCTCTGACTTATTGCACTTAACGTAATGCCCTCAGGTCCATCCATATTGTCACAAATGGTAGTAGTTCCTTCTTTTTGTGGCTGAATAATATTCTATTATATATACATACTACATTTTCTTTATCTTTTCATCTTTGATGGGCATTTAGGTTGTTTCATACCTTGGCTATTGTAAATAATGCAGCAATGAACATGAGGGTGCAGATACCTCTTTAAGATAGTGAGTGAATTTCTTTCACATATATACCCATAAGAGGGATTGCTGAATCATATGATAGTTCTATTTTGAATTATTTGAGGAACCTTCATACTCAGTTCCATAGTGGCTGCACCAATTTACATTCCCACCAACTGTGTACAAGTGTTCCCTTTTCTCTACATCCTCGCCAACACTTCTTATTGCTTGGCTTGTTGAAAATAGCTATTCTAATGTGTATGAGGTGACATCTCATTGTGGTCTTGATTTACATTTCCCATATGATTAGTGATGTTGACTGTGACCTGTTGGCCATTTGTATATCTTCTTAGGAAAAAAATGTCTATTCAAGTCCTTTGCCCATTTTTTGGTTGTTATTTTTTTGCTGTTGAGTTGCATGAGTTCCTTGTATACTTTGGTTATTAACCTCTTATCAGATATGTGATTTGCAGATATTCTCTCCTATTCCACAGGTTGCCTTTTCATTTTGTTGATTGTTTCTTTTGATATGCAGAAGTGTTTTAGTTTGATATAATCCCACTTGTTTATTTTCACTTGTGTTACTTGTGTTGCTTGTGCTTTTGGTGCCGTATCCAAAAAATTGTTCTCAAGACCAATGTCAAGGAGCTTTTCCTCTATGTTTTCTTCTAGGAGTTTTGTAATTCCAGGTATTACATTTAAGTCTTTAATCCATTTTGGGTTAACTTCTCTGAGTGGTGTAAGACAGAGGTCCAATTTCATTCTTTCACATGTGAATATTCAGTTTTCTCATTGAATATTCTTGGTTCCCTTATCAAATATTTGTTGACCATATATATGGGCTTTTATTTCTGAACTCTTGATTCTGTTCCTGGTCTATGTGTCCTTTTTTTTTTTTTTTTAATGCCAGTGGAATACTGTTTTGATCACTATAGCCTAGTAATATAGTTAGCTTTGTTCTTTCTCGAGATTGCTGTGGCTATTTGGGGTTTTTTGTGGTTCTGTATGAATTTTAGGATTGTTTTTTCTGTTAATTTGAAAAATGTCATTGGAAATTTGATAGGCATTACATTGAATATACAGATAGCCTTGAGTAGTATAGAAATTTTAACAATATTCTTCAATTCATGAGTACAAAGTTTCTATTTATTTGTGTCTTCCTCAATTTCTTTCATTAATATCTTACAGTTTTCAGTATGCATTTCTTTCACCTCTTTGGTTACAGTTATTCCTAGGTATTTTATTCTTTTTTGGTGCTATTATAAATGAGATTATTTTCTTAATTTCTTTTTCAGATAGTTTGTTGTTATTGTATAGAAAGGCAACTGATTTTTGTATGTTGATCTTGTATCCTGCAACTTTATGGATTTGTTTATTAAGCAATTTTTTGGTTGAGTCTTAATGTTTTCTATATATAATATTATATCATCTGCAAATAGTTACAGTGTTATTTCTTCCTTTATGATTCAGATGTCTTTTATTTCTTTTTCTTGCCTAATTGCTCTGGCTAGGACTTCCAGTACTATGTTTTTGTATTTTGTTTTTTTTTTAAGTATTTGTTTTATTTTTATTTTATTTATGGCTGTATTGGGTCTTTGTTTCTGTGCGAGGGCTTTCTCTAGTTGTGGCAAGCGGGGGCCACTCTTCATCGCAGTGCGCGGGCCTCTCACTATCGCGGCCTCTCTTGTTGCGGAGCACAGGCTCCAGATGCGCAGGCTCAGTAATTGTGGCTCACGGGCCCAGCCGCTCTGTGGCACGTGGGATCTTCCCAGACCAGGGCTCGAACCCGTGTCCCCTGCATTGGCAGGCAGATTCTCAACCACTGCACCACCAGGGAAGCCCCTCCAGTACTATGTTGAATAAAAGTGGCAAGAGTTGGCCTTCTTGTCTAGTTTCTGATCTCAGAGGAAGAGTTTTCAACCTTTTACCATTGAGTGTAATGTTACCTGTGGGTTTGTCATATATGGCCTTAATATGTTGAGGTACATTCCTTCTATACACAATTTGTTGAGAATTTTTCATTGTGAAAGGATGGTATATTTTGTCCAATGCATTTTCTTCATCTGTTGAGATGATCATATGATTTTTATCTTTCATTCCATTACTGTGGTGTATCACATATTGATTTGTGTATATTGAATCACCATTGCATCCTAGGGATAAATCTCACTTGATCATACTGCATGATCATTTTAATGTGCTGTTAAATTGGGTTTGCTAGCATTTTGTTGAGAATTTCTGTATCTGTATTAATCAGAGATATTGGCTTACAGTTTTCTTTTCTTGCAGTATCCTTATGTGCCTTTGGTATTGGAGTAATGCTGGACTTGTAAAATGAGTTTGGGAATCTTCCATCTTTTTCAATTTTGGGGAAGAGTTTGAGAACGATTGGCATTAATTCCTCTTTGAAATTTTGGTAGAATTCACCATCTGGTCCTGGGCTCTTCTTTCATGGAATTTTTTGATTACTAATTCAGTCTTACTCATTACTGGTCTCTTCAGATTTTCTATTTCTTCATGATTCAGTCCTATTATATTGTATGTTTCTAGGAATTAATTTATTTCTTCTAGGTTATCCAATTTGTTGGTGCACAATTGTTCATAGTAGTCCATTATGATTGTTTGTATTTCTGTGATTTCAGTTCTAATATTTTCTTATTCCTTTTAAAATTTTATTTATTTAGGTCCTCTCTTGCTCATGGGAGCAATAGTTTCTAAGATTTTTTAAAATCATCTTTTACTGAAGTATGATTTATATAAAATGCACCCATTAAGAATTCACTTTAATGAGTCTTGACAAATGTACATATTGTAAATTCACCACCCAAATGAAGGTTAGAATATTTTTGTTACTCCAGAAACTCTCCAAATTCCACTTTCCAATTAATTCCTTCTTATCCCTGCTCCAACTAATGACTGATCTGATTTCTATCACTAGAGATTAATTTGACCAGTTCTAGAAGTTTACATAAATAAAATAATATGGTATGTACTCCTTTTGTGTCAGCTTCTTTTACTCAGCATGTTTTTCAATCCATTTTGTTGGGATATAGTGTACATATAATAAATGGCATCCATTCAAGTATACATTTTGATGAGTTTTGACAAGTGTAAATACCTTTGTATCAGATACACTGTTAAGATATACAGCATTTCCATTATCAAAAAGTATTCCCTGTTTACCTTCCGAGTCAGTTACCTATCTCTACTGCAAGCAAACAGCGATCTCTGTCACTCTAGATTAGATTTGTCTTTTCTAGAGTTTCATGTAAATGGAACTGTGTGATCTGCACTCTTTTGGGTCTGGCTTCCTTGGCCAGCATGATGTTTTTGAACATTGTGTGTATCAGTATTACTATATAGCATTATATTGTAGGCATGTATCAAATTTTGTTAGTCCATTCACTGGTTGATATTTGTCTGTGTTTTTTTCTAGTTTTTGGCTATTATGATTAACACTGCTATGAACTTTAGTGTACAGTATCTTGGTAGTTGTATATTTTCCTTTCTCTTGGGTAAATATTTAGGAATGGTATTGCTGGGTCACATAATAACTGTGTATTTAACTTTATAAGAAACTTCCAGACTATTTTTCAAAGTAATTGTACCCTTGTATACTCCTAGAAATGTATAAAAATTGCTAACATTTCAAATGGTCAGTCTTTCAAATTTTAGTGAATCTAATGGGTATGTTGTGGTACCTCATTGTGGCATTCTCCTGGTTAATGATGTTGAGCATCTTTACACATGAGTATTTGCCATTAATATGTCTTCTCTTGTGAGTCTTTACAGATTTTTAAAATTAGTTTTTGTCTTCCTATTACTTAATTGTAAGAGTTCTTTACATATTCTGGATAGAAGTCCATCATCAAATAAATTTTTTATAGTTTATCTTTTTTTCTATTATGATTAGTGCTTTCTTTGTGTACTGAGAAATCTTTCCCTCCTCCAAAGTGGTGAAGAATTTCTCCTATACTTTTTCCAGAAAATTTATAGTTTCAGCTTTTAGCTTTAGGTCTTTGATCCATTTTGAATTAATTTTTATATATGATATAAAGTAAAGGTCAAGGTTTATTTTTTTCTCCAGAATTTATATCCAGTTTTTACTGAATTTATTGAGAAAATAACCCAGTCTCCTATTGAATTATGTTTTTGCCTTTCTCAAAAATTGTGTGGTCGTTTCTGGAATTTATCTTGTCCTATTTATTTATATGTTTATTTTTATTCTAATACTAAACTGACTTGATTAATATAATCTTATAGTAAGTCTTGAAACCAAGTAGTGTAAGTCTTCCAACTTTGTTCTTCCCTTTTCAAGATTATTTTGACTGTTCTAAGGCGTTTGAATTTTCATATGAGGTTTAGAATCAGCTTATCAGTTTATGCAAAAAACGTGATGAAATTATAATTTGGATTGTGCTGACTCTGTTGATCAATTTAGAGGAAAAGGAAGTCTTAACACTTTGGCGTTTTCAAGTGTCTGTTCTTTCACTTAGATCTTCTTTAATTTCTCTTGGCATTATTTTGTAGTTCTCAGTGTAGAACTTGGATATCTTTTGATAAAGTTATTCCTGATTTTTTAATCTTTTTTGATGCTATCGTAAATGGTATTGTGTTTTAAATAGAACTTTCCAGATGTTGTTGCTAGTCTAGAGACATGCAGTTGATTTGTGTATATTGACCTTGTATCAGGCAGCCTTGCTGAATTAACTTACTAAATCTAAGAGTTTATTTTTACAGATTCCTTAGTGTTATTTATACAGACAATGATGTTATCTGGGAACAGTGACAGTTTAACAACTTCTTTTCCTATCTATGAGCCTTCTATTTCTGTATCTTGCTCTATTGCATTGGTTATAACCTCCAGAGTACAATATTGAATATTAATGGGGAGAGTAGATATTCTTGCTTTGTTCTTCATCTTAGGGGAAAGCAGTATTTCATCAAGTAGGATATGAGTTGTTTTCTCTGTCAGTTTATCAGGCTAGAGGAAGTTTCTATCTATTCCTAGTGTGCTGAGATATTTTTCATAAAAAGGCATTGAATTTTGTTACATTTGTTCCTCTGGAACTGTTGAGGATACTGTTTTGTATTCTGATAATATGGTGAATTATCTTAATTAATTTTCATTACTTTAATTTGTGCATTCTTGGGACAAATCTCATTTGGTCACGATGTATTATCCTTTTTATATGTAGATGAATACTATTTGCTAATTTTTTGGAGAGTTTTTGCATTGATGTTCATGAGTGATATTGGTCTATAAACTTCATTTTTTAAATATCCTTTTCTAGTTTTGGTATGAGGGTTTTCCTACACTCATAAAATTTGTTGGGATGCATCCCCTTCTTCTCTATTTTTTGGAAGAGTTTATATGAGACTTAAGTATTTGATCAAATTCACAGTGAAATAATCTGGACCTGGAGTTTTGAGGGAGGAGTTCTTTAAAGATGAATTCAATTTCTTTAGTAGATAGAGCTCTTGATATTTTCTAAGTATTTTGTGTTTTCTCTCTTTTTTGATTAATCTTGCTAGGGTTCATTAATTTTGTTAATATTTTCAAATATTCCACTTTTGTTTTTTTAAGTTCTCCATTGTTTTCCATTTCATTCGCTCAGTTCAGCTCTTTATTATTTCTTTTCTTCTTATTTTGGTCATACTCTTCTCTTTAAGTTTACTTGCCAGCTTTTTAAGGTAGAATCTTAAAAATGAACATGGAAATCACTTACTTTAAACTTTCTTTCCTAATACAAGTATAATATTTGAAGCAGTATTTTTTCTATACACTTTTATAGCTATGTCTCATAAGTCTTGATATTTTCCATTTCCATTAAATTTGAAATATTTTCAAATGTTCCTTGTGAATTCTTCTTTGATCCATGGTAGAAGTTTGTTATTTAATTTCCAGTCATTTGAACATTTTCTAGTTGCCTTATTTTTATTGATTTCTAAGTTAATTCTGTTGTGATCAAAGAATGCATTAAGCCTTAGTTTAGGATTCAGCATAGGGTCTACCCTGGTGTACTTTCCTGGGCAAGCCTCATATAGTTTCTCTCTCATGCACAGTCTAGCCCTTGGCTAAGAATTCAAGAGGGAAACCTCCCCTGCCCCCTCCCCCAACATTCACAGAATTCTGGGCACTTTCTTTGTGCCTCTCTCTTCTCTGGTGTTCTGCTCTGCAGATTCCAGCGAATTCACATACTTTGAACTGTGGTCCATGCCTTCTAATCTCTGCAGGACCACAGTGCTCAGCTGGGACTACAGATCACTGAACTGTAACAGGTAATTGACAAATGTCCCTATACAGAGTCTGGTCAATTCTGGGGCTTACATCGTGAGCCTTTTCTTTCAGGGATTACAGTTTTATGCTGTCTGTATATTAATGTCTGAAAATAGTTTCCTTATATATTTTGTTCAGTTTTATCATTTATGGTAGGAGAATTAATTCATTTATTCCATCATATCTGGAAGTGGAAGTCCATTCCATGAGTTCTTGCATGTTGACAATAATTTTTCTGTGTGTGCCCTTTATATTTGGGAAGTCAGTTTTGCTGCATATGAAATCTTTGGCTCACATTTTCTGCCCTTGAATATTTAACTGTGTTGCTCCATTTCTGGCATAATGTGTTGCCCTTGAAAAAGTCTGATGACAATCTAATTTCCTTTCCCATTTAAGTCACTGATTGTTTTTGCTTTGATGCCAAATGGATTTTTTTTTTAACTTAAAGTCTGGTAACTTTACTAGGATATGTCTTGGTTTTGGTCATTCTGGAGGTTGATATTCTCTAATATGGGGTATGTTTTTTCAATAGGAAGCTTACATATTTTCCTTTAATTTCAGGAACTCCTTTAAACAATATAGTTTTAGTATTTTTTCCATTCTCTTGTGGTTTTCTTCATTGACTCATTTTATCTGCATTTTAGATTTTCTTTGCCTAACTTTTAATCTTTGTCACTTGCTCTTGAAACCTGTTAATTTCTTCCATCTTCAATTTTAAATTTTCCTCCTTTTCACCTTCCATTTGTATCAAGGCATTGTCTTCTATGATCATATGTTTGTGTTCCCCCTAATTTAGTTTCTTTTCTGATATAATTTTTCTTATATTTGTAATTATTTTCTGATGCAGTCATTTCATTTATGAGCTTTTCTAATTCTGATTTATGTTATCCTTTGTGTATTGTATCATCTTCTTAATGTGCTTTAGCCTAGTTAAATAGATAACCTAGTTAGTTAAATAGAATTTTACAGTTTTAAACTGTTCCCTTGTGGATATGTTTTTCAGGCATGTTTTCTTTTTCTGCAGGAGTGTCATTCAGTTCTTTCATCCTTTTTTGTTCTCAGTAATTTGCATGGGAATTGACCTCAATATTTTTATGTTACTTATTTTTATGTGAAATTTCTTTCTCTGAACTTTTAGAAGGAGCATCAGGTAGTTTTTCTGACTTCACAGAGCTCCATCTTGTATAGTTTTTTATGTGCTATTAAAAATATGGCAAAAGTACAAGTGAAAGACTGGAATTTAAATGAGACATCAAGACTAGTGAAACTGATTTGGGAGTTGTTTACACATAGAGATAATAGCTGAAATGTTTGGGATGGATGAGATCTCCAAAGGAAAACGTGAAGGAAAAGAACAAAGGTCCAAAACCGGGAAATGCTGAAAATCCACACTTTCGGAAAAAGAAGAAAAAATAAGCTTGAGAAAGAAAGAAGGTAGTCTTACAGTCAATAAGAGAAATGGGATGATGCTTTGGGAGTTGAGACGACTGTGACTAAAAAGAGATGGCAGTGGGATTTAAGAGGACATAAAACAAGTTAGTAAAACTAGGGCGGAGTATCCTTGATTAGAGGAGGTGACAGTAGCGGATGTGAAACACTCATTTGGCAAGTTTAGGGTTGGAGAGAACAAGGGAGGTGTTGACATGAATGGTAGAGTTGAATGAAGTCTTTTTTTCCAAGATAATTATAATTTGATTATGTTTGAAAGCCAGGAAGAAAAAAATTTGTGAAGACAGGAAAATTGAAGATGTTAACAAGAGAAGATAAATGAGAAGCAAAGGAAGCATGAGGAAATTAAAGGAAATTTCTTCCTCTGAAGTAGGAAGAAAAGAAGAAAAAAATACATAAGGGATAGACTTGCAGTTAAGAAGGCCAGGAAACATATTGAAAGATACTTAATCTAAAACAATAAAAGATGACAGCTTGCTTTCTGAAATTTCCTGACTCTACTTCTCTCCTCCACTTTTCTCTTTACCTTTTCTTCCCTTCATCTTTGTTTTCCTTTCCTTGCTCAATTTTGAGTCCATTCCATTCTAATTTCTTTTCCGTGTGGGACTCTTTCCTGGAAGGGAGACCTGGCTGCTTAGTATTGAATGCTCACGGGGGCCAGCCTCTCCTACCTTCTCATGGACCCCTTGTACTAGCCTATTATTAGATTGGTCAAACCCTTCTCAGTTCAGCTTCTGTTCTGAAATGGGCCTGCCATCTTTTACAGTAAATACCTGTTGGATATTTGGGGATTCTGGGGATTCTTCCCTTCTCTGGTGTTTCATATATCCTGTTTTTTCTCTCTGCTATCGTTCACACAAACGCTAATGCCATGCCAGTGTTTTTTTGTTTTTGTTTTTTGTTTTTTACTGTTGGTGGCTTGTACTTGTCTGCTTGTAGTTGGGGACTCATGGGGATACCTTGTCATGTACTTCTGTTGTATATGATGTCCATGTGGTTTCTTTTCTCCTCCTTCCTTCCCTTCCTTCCATCCATCCATTCATTCATCTAGATGCATTGTCTTTTTAAGTCTACCATGGTTTCTGCCATCTTTCTAGAATTTCTGTAGAGTCCTTTTATTTAAAAATGAACCCTAACTGAAATCAAGTACGGAGAAATGCATTAAATGTGGACTGTGTTTCTTGGAAAACTTGTTAAACCACTTGCCCTAGGTAGCACAATCCCATCAAAATGTCTGCTGGTTGAGCTACTTCTAAGGGCTCCTAGTCTGGTTCAGCATAGGTCCTGGGAAGAAGGATCACTCTGAACTTGGATGTAAGGGCAGAGGATGGGGGTCTAAGAGATGACAGAGATAAGGCAAGGCAGATAGTTATTATAGGTAGGAGCAAATGCATGCACTATGTTCAAGTAAGAAGGTATAGTTGAGAATCCACCTAATCAATAAAAGAATGGAAGAACTATAGCCCTTAGCTCTTGTGCTGCTATTAAGAGCTCTACATCTTGACTCTAGGTCAGAGGATGAGGTGCCTTGTCTCACAATGATGTTGATTCTATATAGAAGTTAGATAGTGGTGATGAGAGGGCAGAAACACATAAGCAAAACTTACTGTGTTTAGTGCAGGGACATAAATTTCCATTTAACCTCAAAAGATGTGGCAGAATATTTTTATGTTTCTTTTGGATTTTTCATTGAGTGCCTTTTGGGAAAGATGTTACATAAACATACCGTTTTTTAAATATATACTAGAGAAACTTCTCAAAGTTATGCCATTCTAAATCCTGAGGAATGTAATTTGCTACCTTCCAACTTAAGTTGATCTTTTCACACATTGATTTTTTTTTAACATCTTTATTGCAGTATAATTGCTTTACAATGGTGTGTTAGTTTCTGCTTTATTACAAAGTGAATCAGGTATACATATATCCCCATATCTCCTCCCTCTTGCGTCTCCCTCCCACACTCCCTATCCCACCCCTCTAGGTGGTCACAGAGCACCAAGCTGATCTCCCTGTGCTATGCAGCTGCTTCCCACTAGATATCTATTTTACATTTGGTAGTGTATATATGTGCATGCCACTCTCTCACTTCGTCCCAGCTTACCCTTCCCCCTCCCCGTGTCCTCAAGTCCATTCTCTATGTCTGCGTCTTTATTCCTGTCCTGCCCCCAGGTTCTTCAGATCCTTATTTTTTCTTTTCTTTTTTTTTTTTTTAAGATTCCATATATATGTGTTAGCATATGGTATTTGTTTTTCTCTTTCTGACTTACTTCACTCTGTATGACAGGCTGTAGGTCCATCCAACTCACTACAAATAACTCAATTTCGTTTCATTTTATGGCTGAATAATATTCCATTGTATATATGTGCCACATCTTCTTTATCCATTTATCTGTTGATGGACACTTAGGTTGCTTCCATGTCCTGGCTATTGTAAATAGAGCAGCAATGAACATTGTGGTACATGACTCTTGGAATTATGGTTTTCTCAGGGTATTTGCCCAGTAGTAGGATTGCTGGGTCATATGGTAGTCCTATTTTTAGTTTTTTTAAGGAACTTCCATACTGTTCTCTATAGTGGCTGTATTAATTTACATTCCCACCAGCAGTGCAAGAGGGTTCCCTTTTCTCCACACCCTCTCCAGCATTTATTGTTTGTAGATTTTTTGATGATGGACATTCTGACTGGTGTGAGGTGATACCTCATTGTAGCTTTGATTTGCATTTCTCTAATGATTAGTGATGTTGAGCATCCATTCATGTGTTTGTTGGCGATCTGTATATCTTCTTTGGAGAAAAGTCTATTTACATCTTCTGCCCAGTTTTGGATTGCGTTTTTGGTTTTTTGATATTGAGCTGTTTGAGCTGCTTGTAAATTTGGAGATTAATCCTTTGTCAGTTGCTTACCAAGTTCATTGATTAGTCCTAATAGTTTTCTGGTAGCATCCTTAGGATTCTGTATGTATACTATTATGTCATCTGCAAACAGTGACAGCTTTACTTCATCTTTTCTGATTTGGATTTCTTTTATTTCTTTTTCCTCTCTGATTGCTGTGGCTAAAACATCCAAAACTATGTTGAATAATAGTGGTATGAGTGGACAACATTGTCTTGTTCCTGATCTTAGAGGAAATGGTTTCAGTTTTTCACCATTGAGAATGATGTTGGCTGTGGGTTTGTCATATATGGCCTTTATTATGTTGAGGTAAGTTCCCTCTATGCCTACTTTCTGGAGGGTTTTTAACATAAATGGGTGTTGAATTTTGTTGAAAGCTTTTTCTGCATCTACTGAGATGATCATATGGTTTTTATCCTTCAGTTTGTTAATATGGTGTATCACATTGATTGATTTGCGTATATTGAAGAATCCTCGCATTCCTGGGATGAACCCCACTTGATCATGGTGTATGATCCTTTTAATGTGCTGTTAGATTCTGTTTGTTAGTATTTTGTTGAGGATTTTTGCATCTATGTTCATCGGTGATATTAGCCTGCAGTTTTCTTTTTTTGTGACAGCTTTGTCTGCTTTTAGTATCAGGGTGATGGTGGCCTCGTAGAATAAGTTTGGGAGTGTTCCTCCCTCTGCTATATTTTGGAAGAGTTTGAGAAAGATAGGAGTTAGCTCTTCTCTAAAAGTTTGATAGAATTCGCCTGTGAAGCCATCTGGTCCTGGGCTTTTGTTTGTTGGGAGATTTTTAATCACAGTTTCAATTTCAGTGCTTGTGATTGGTCTGTTTATATTTTCTATTTCTTCCTGGTTCAGCCTCGGAAGGTTGTGCTTTTCTAAGAATTTGTCCATTTCTTCCAGGTTGTCTGTTTTATTGGCATATAGTTGCTTGTAGTAATCTCTCATGATCCTTTGTATTTCTGCAGTGTCAGTTGTTACTTCTCCTTTTTCATTTCTAATTCTATTGTTTTGAGTCTTCTCCCTTTTTTTCTTGACGAGTCTGGCTAATGGCTTATCAATTTTGTTTATCTTCTCAAAGAACCAGCTTTTAGTTTTATTGATCTTTGCTATTGTTTCCTTCATTTCTTTTTCATTTATTTCTGATTTGATCTTTATGATTTCTTTCCTTCTGCTAACTTTGGGGGTTTTTTTGTTCTTCTTTCTCTAATTGCTTTAGGTGTAAGGTTCGGTTCTTTATTTGAGGTGTTTCTTATTTCTTGAGGTAGGATTGTATTGCTATAAACTTCCCTCTTAGACTGCTTTCGCTGCATCCCATAGGTTTTGGGTCGCCGTGTTTTCATTGTCATTTGTTTCTAGGTATTTTTTGATTTCCTCTTTGATTTCTTCAGTGATTTCTTGGTTATTTAGTAGTGTATTGTTGAGCCTCCATGTGTTTGTATTTTTTACAGATTTTTTCCTGTAATTGAAATCTAGTCTCATAGCGTTGTGGTCGGAAAAGATAGTTGGTACGATTTCAATTTTCTTAAATTTACCAAGACTTGATTTGTGACCCAAGATATGATGTGTCCTGGAGAATGTTGCCTGAGCACTTGAGAAGAAAGTGTATTCTGTTGTTTTTGGATGGAATGTCCTATAAATATCAATTAAATCCATCTTGTTTAATGTATCATTTAAAGCTTGTGTTTCCTTATTTATTTTCATTTTGGTTGATATGTCCATTGGTGAAAGTGGGGTGTTAAAGTCCCCTACTATGATTGTGTTACTGTCAATTTCCCCTTTTATGGCTGTTAGCATTTGCCTTATGTATTGAGGTGCTCCAATGTTGGGTGCATAAATAATTACAATTCTTTTTTTAAAATTTATTTTTATTTTTTATTTATTTATGTCTGTGTTGGGTCTTCGTTTCTGTGCTAGGGCTTTCTTTAGTTGCGGCAAGCGGGGCCTACTCTGCATTGCGGTGCGTGGGCCTCTCAGTATCGCGGCCTCTCTTGTTGCGGAGCACAGGCTCCAGATGCGCAGGCTCAGTAATTGTGGTTCACGGGCCCAGTTGCTCCGCAGCATGTGGGATCTTCCCAGACCAGGGCTCGAACCCGTGTCCCCTGCATTGGCAGGTGGATTCTCAACCCCTGTGCCACCAGGGAAGCCAATAATTACAATTCTTATATCTTCTTCTTGGATTGATCCCTTGATCATTATGTAGTGCCCTTCTTTGTCTCTTGTAATAGTCTTTATTTTAAAGTCTATTTTGTCTGGTATGAGAATTGGTATGCCAGCTTTCTTTTGCTTTCTATTTGCATGGAATATCTTTTTCCATCCCCTCACTTTCAGTCTGTATGTGTCCCTAGGTCTGAAGTGGGCCTCTTGTAGACAGCATATATACGGGTCTTGTTTTTGTATCCATTCAGAGAGTCTGTGTCTTTTGGTTGGAGGATTTAATCCATTTACATTTAAGGTAGTTATCGATATGTCTATTCCTATTACCATTTTCTTAATTGTTTTGGGTTTGTTATTGTAGGTCTTTTCCTTCTCTTGTGTTTCTTGCCTAGAGAAGTTCCTTTAGCATTTGTTGTAAAGCTGGTTTGGTGGTGCTGAATTCTCTTAGCTTTTGCTTGCCTGTAAATGTTTTAATTTCTCCGTCAAATCTGAATGAGATCCTGGGTAGAGTAATCTTGGTTGTAGGTTTTCCCCTTTCATCACTTTAAATATGTCCTGCCACTCCCTTTTGGCTTGCAGAGTTTCTGCTGAAAGATCAGCTGTTAATCTTATAGGGATTCCCTTGTATGTTATTTGTTGTTTTTCCTTTGCTGCTTTTAATATTTTTTCTTTGTATTTAATTTTTGATAGTTTGATTAATATGTGTCTTGGCATGTTTCTCCTTGGATTTATCCTTTATGGGACTCTCTGTGCTTCCTGGACTTGATAGACTGTTTCCTTTCTGATATTAGGGAAGTTTTCAACTATAATCTCTTCAAATATTTTCTCAGTCTCTTTCGTTTTCTCTTCTTCTGGGACCCCTATAATTAGAATGTTGGTGCATTTAATGTTGTCCCAGAGGTCTGTAAGACTGTCCTCAATTCTTTTCATTCTTTTTTCTTTATTCTGCTCTGTGGTAGTTATTTTCAATATTTTGTCTTCCAGGTCACTTATCTGTTCTTCTGCCTCAGTTATTCTGCTATTGATTCCTTCTAGAGAATTTTTATTTCGTTTATTGTGTTGTTCATTATTGTTCGTTTGCTCTATAGTTCTCTTACGTCCTTATTAAACATTTCTTGTATTTTCTTCATTCTATTTCCAAGGTTTTGGATCGTCTTTAGTATCATTACTCTGAATTCTTTTTCAGGTAAACTGCCTATTTCCTCTTCATTTGTTTGGTCTGATGGGTTTTTACACTTCTTCTTCATCTGATGTGTGTTTCTCTGTGTTCTCATTTTGCTTAACTCACTGTGTTTGGGGTCTCCTTTTCGCAGGCTGCTGGTTCATAGTTCCTGTTGTTTTTGGTGTCCCCCCCCCCAGTGGCTAAGGTCGGTTCAGTGGGTTGTGTAGGCTTCCTGGTGGAGGGGACTGGTGCCTCTGTTTTTGTGGATGAGGTTGGATGTTGTCTTTTTGGTGGGCAAGACCGCATCTGGAGGTGTGTTTTTGGGTGCCTGTGACCTTATTTTGATTTTAGGCAGCCTCTCTGCTAATGGGTGGGGTTGTGTTCCTGTCTTGCTAGTTGTATGTCATAGGGTGTCCAGCACTGTAGCTTGCTGGTCATTGAGCGGGGCTGGGGCTTAGCGTTGAGATGGAGATCTGGGAGAGCTTTAGCCATTTGGTATTATGTGGAGCCGGGAGGTGTCTGGTGGACCAATGTCCTGAACTCAGCTCTCCCACCTCAGAGGCACAGGCCTGATACCCGGCTGGAGCACCACGATCCTGTCAGCCACACAGTTCAGTATAAAAGGGAGAAAAAAGAGAGAAAGAGAGAAAGAGAGGAAGAGAGGAAGGGAGGAAGGGAGGAAGAGAGGAAGGGAGGAAGGAAGAAAGGTAATAATAAAATAAAATAAAATAAAATAAAAAGTTATTAAAATAAAAAATTAAAAATTATTAAAAATAAAAAACAATTTAAAAATAATTAAAAAAGAAAAAAAAAGAGAGGAAGAAAGAAGAGAGCAGCCAAACCAAAAAACAAATCCAACAATGATAACAAACAGTAAAAACTATACTAAAAAACAAAAAAAACAAAAACGGATGGCCAGAACCCTAGGACAAATGGTAAAAGCAAAGCTATACAGACAAAATCACACAAAGAAGCATACACATACAGACTGACAAAAAGCGAAAAAGGAAAAATATATGTATATCTATATATTAAAAAAAGAAAAGGAAGACAGCAGCCACATCAATAAACAAATCTACCAAAGATTATAAACTCTAAATACTAAACTAAGATAAACATAAAACCAGAAACAAATCAGTCACAGACAGCAAACCCAAGTCTACAGTTGCTCCCAAATTCCACTGCCTCAATTTTGGGATGATTCGTTGTCTGTTCAGGTATTCCAGAGATGCCAGCTACATCAAGTTGATTGTGGAGATATAATCCACCACTCCTGAGGCTGCTGGGAGAGATTTCCCTTTCTATTCTTTGTTCTCACAGCTCCTGGCGTTCAGCTTTGGGTTTGGACCTGCCTTTGCATGTAGGTCGCTTGAGGGCGTCTGTTCTTCCCTCAGACAGGATGGGGTTAAAGGAGCAGCTGATTAGGGGGCTTTTGCTCACTGAGGCCGGGGAGTGGGAGGGGTATGGAATGTGGGGGTAGTTTGTGGCAACAGAGGCCAGTGTGATGTAGCAACAGCCTGAGGGGTGCCATGTGTTCTCCCGGGAAAGTTGTCCCTGGATCATGGGACCCTGGCAGTGGTGGGCTGCACAGGCTCCCTGGAGGGGACGTGTGAAGAGCGACCTGTGCTTGCACACAGGGTTTTTGGTGGCTGTACCATCACCTTTAGCGTCTCATGTCCATCTCTGTTGTCCGCACTGCTAGCTGCGGCTTGCGCCCATCTCTGGAGCTCGTTTAGGCAGTGCTCTGAATCCCCCGTCCTCGTGCACCCCAAAACCATGGTCTCTTGCCTCTTAGGCAGGTCCAGACTTTTTCCTGGACTCCCTCCTGGGTAGCTGTGGCACACTAGCACCCTTCAGGCTGTGTTCACGTAGCCAACCCCAGTCCTCTCCCTGGGGTCTGACCTCCGAATCTTGAGCCTCAGCTCCAGCCCCCACCTGCCCTGGCGGGTGAGCAGACAAGCCTCTCGGGCTGATGAGTGCTGGTCGGCACTGATCTTCTTTGTGGGAATCTCTCCGCTTTGCCCTCTGCACCCCTGTTGCTGCGCTGTACTCCGTGGCTCTGAAGCTCCCCCCCCCACCCCCCATCTCTGCCAGTGAAGGGGCTTCCTAGTGTGTGGAAACTTTTCCTCCTTCACAGCTCCCTCCCAGAAGTGCAGGTCCCATCCCTATTCTTTTGTCTCTGTTTTTTCTTTTTTCTTTTGCCCTACCCAGGTACGTGGGAAGTTTCTTGCCTTTTGGGAGGTCTGAAGTCTTCTGCCAGCATTCAGTAGGTGTTCTGTAGGAGTTGTTCCACATGTAGATGTATTTGTGATGTATTTGTGGTTTGGAAGTTGATCTCCACATGTTATTCCTCTACCATCTTGAAGGTCTCCACACACATTGTTTTTTAAAAGTGTTTGTGCATTCATCTGTCGATGGACATTTAGGTTGGCTCCATGTCCTGGCTATTGTAAATAGTGCTGCAGTGAACATTGTGGTACATGTATCTTTTTGCCGTCTCATTTTTTTTTTTTTTTTATGAGTGGGATTGTGTTCCTGTCTTACTGGTTGTTTGGCCTGAGGCTTCCAACACTGGGGTTTGTAGATTACTGGGTAGAGCTTGGTCTTGGTGCTGAGATGAGGAGCTCCATGAGACAGGGAGGATGGGAGGGAGGCTCAAGAGGGAGGGGATATGGGGACATGTGGGTGCATATGGGTGCACCCATATGCATATGGGTGATTCGCTTTGTTGTGCAACAGAAGTTAACACAGTATCGTGAAGTAATTATACTCCAATAAAGATCTATTTAAAAAAAAGTGTGTATGTACTCTATTTGATACAAAAAATCTTAAAGTTCACTTATTTCTGAAAGTATTATTTACCAAGTATCTGAGATAAAGACATGGTATATATCATGGTCTTTTTCCTACATGTCATATACAATCATGGCAGATAGTAAATACTTCAAAAAAGTGTTCAAGATGGGAAGGGGTTATTGGTTCAGTTAGCTGTCACATCTACATGAAAGAAACAGAATGGTTAACGCAAGACTTAGAAATGAGCAATGTCTTGGATGATGAATACAATTTTGACCAACATGATATGGAAGTGGGGAATGAAGAAAGAACAGAGTGTACCATTCAGCCAGAAGGCTTTCTTGAACAAAGGTACAAAGGCAAAAAGCATAGGCTGTACTTGGGCAACACCAAGTAGACCAGGTTGGCTGGAATATATGACATGTATAAAGAAGTTGTGAGAATTAGCCTAAAAATCTTATACATATTATCAAGGGATGAATGGCAGGTAGAGGAATCTTCACTTAATCTTGTAGATAAAGAGATCGTTCAGAAGTTTCCAAATAATAGATTTATGTGATCAGAGCTAGAAGATGACTCTCTGGGGAGGATGGGTCAGAGAGGAGAGAGTACAGAAGTAAGGGGCCCCCAGTTATGATACCTTTGAGTTGAATAACAAAGCTGGTTGTTTTTGTTTAAATTTGAACTGATGGCCTTGAGTCTTAGTATTCTCTTCTCCTTTTACATATATACACATGCTACATTGATGTCTGTTGTCTGAAAAGTAGAGTGTCCAGTGGGAAATGGTTTCTCTATATTCGTGGGCCGTTTCATAATAAGCAGAGTTGCCAAAACTTTCCAGGATAAAGAGATCTTTAATGATATGTAACAAATTAGATTGTGAAAGGTCAGGAAAACACATTTTTTTCATTGAAAATTAAAGACACCTGGGCTTTTCATTGTAAATATTTTATATGCTTAGTACTAGGCTAACTGATAATTTTAGGGACAATTTGCAGTAAAATATAAGATGTTTAAGCTCATATGCTACATATATTTTGAAAATCAGAGTTGGAAATTTATAACTATGTTCTCTCAAGAGATGATAGTCTTTTCTGAGGATTTTTATGATGTCAAGAACAGGAACGTATTTTAAGAAATAATCTCCTCAGGCTGGCACTATGAAATTCTGAAAAATAGATACAGGACCATCTTAGATTCCTATGGCAAGTAGGCATTACAAGATTATATTCTCTGCTTGGTCAACAGTTTTTAAGTGTGAGAATTGTATATTTTAGGCTTACCAGCTGTAAAGTATCTATTACTACACATTTATAGTAGCATCTGCATGCCTGTTACAAAAAGAGCAATGTTGTATGTGATGTGGGCATTTTTTTTTGGAAATAAAATTTAGATCCTTCAACCTACATTCCGTGGAATTGTATATAAGAATTTAAGAGCTGGAAGGGGCATTAGTTATCTTCTTGGTCAGTGTTCTGAATATATGCTCTGTAGAACACTAGTCCCATAGATGGCCTGTAAATAAGAATTTCTGAGGGCATTGCTGCGTACTGCACTTCTCACCTTGCAGATACACATGAATATTAACCTATTGAAGGCTCTGGGATTTTCCTAGTGATAAGCCAGTTTGACTTTTTATAACCCAGAGTTTCTCAAACTTATTTGATCATGTGTATGTGTTTATGAATGTGTGTATGCGCATGTGTGTATGCGCATGTGTGTGAGTGTTCATTCAGTAAATTAACATCTTGTGGCACTCATGTTATTTAGTATATGCTTTGGGAAACTAACTGTTCCTTCTCTTCATTTTGTGGGAAACTGAAGCCCAGGAAGGTTTATTTCTCTCTGCAGGTCACACAGCTCTTGACAGAACTGTGAACCCTATTTCTCAATTCCCATATTGCCACTTCCCTTTTCAATGATCTCACGGATCCATATGTGATATAGCACTGGCAGTGCTGTAATTATCCTTCTCCTTTTTCCTTAGTTACTAGAAACTTTCCTGCCACTGATAAACTTTTCACTCAAATGGAAGGATGAACTCAGGGATGAGCAACTCCATCCTAAAGACAAAGCCTTTGGCTTGATTCTACAGTGCTTAGTGCTGGAAACTGGAGTCTCCATCATCTCCATTTTGAATTTTGCCCTGATCTGCCCTCTTCCAACTACCACATGTGCTTCCTATACCTGCATGTGACCACAGTCAGGTTATTGGACCGCCTCTTTAATTGGACCACCAAAAGTAATTATTCATCCCTTGCAAATTCCACTTGTGAATCACTAGTGCTGTATGCTTGCTTTATCTTCCTGTGCCTATTTGTCATTTTATCACTTCCATGATGCTCCAAAGTAAGGATGAACAGGGGCAAAGTAAGGCAAATCAGACTTAAAAGTGTGAGTTAGGGTTTACTCAGCACCTGTGCCCCTAAGAACTTTAGTTTGGGGGAAAGAGGTCAGGGTTGTATCTTAAAAAACATAAATAAATAAAAATAAAGCCTGTAAAAAGAATTCATGGGAGAGAGTAGAAAGAGAGACATAAAGGGTAAGTCAGAAACTCAGTTCTGCTCTGGGCTCTACCCCTTATTAGGTGTGTGAATTTGTTCAAGACACTTAACCTCTCTGACCTCGGTTGTCTCACCTGTAAACCAAATAAATTGGACTAAATGCTCTCTGACCTCCCTTCTAGCTCTAACTTTCTGTGAGCCTATGATCTTGGAGTGTTAATTGTCCATGACCTGATCTCTATGGATAATCAAGATTTGGCTGCATCTATTCACACTGACAGCATCTTGATGGAATGGCCTGGAAAGAGAAGGAAAAGCAGAGTCTCTGTTATGTTTTGACAGCCTTCTAAGCTACACATTTTATTTCATTTAATATTGCAAAATTAAAATCACCTTACTGTTTGTGTTAGAGTATTTTTAAGCCCTTCTTTTTATAAGACACCATCTTCTTAATTTTTGGAGGGTTCTGGATGAGAGAGAAGAATATGGTATTTGAAAGAATGTCACTGTACTGGAGAAATCACATAGCAACAAGAAAGCAGAAAGTAAACTGGCCTCCCAGAGAGTTCTTAGCAGACCTCACCCGTAATGCCAAATGCAATAAAGGACATGGGCTGTTTCCATGGAAAAGGTGTTGCAGAAAGATACAACCCATTAGAATGTATACATAGGCATAGTTCTATTTAAGTTAGTGACACCTTATACGGCATAGTCATTTTTCCCTTTGGGAAAAACCATACTGACATATTAGTCAACTAATCCTCCCTGGAGAGTAGAACAAAAAAAAACACGGGCCCTCTGGACCATGACAGGGTTCTAAAAATTAGGGAAGATCATCAAACAAATTGGCTGCAGGACAGTTTTAGTTACAGCAGTTGGATGCTCCCTTCTGTAACTGAACATATGCTCAATTCTGCAACATTAGTCAGGAGGTTCTTGATTTATTCTCTGTACAAATACTTCTTTTTTAAAAATTGAAGTATGGTTGATTTACAGTGTTTCAGGTATACAGCAAAGTGATTCAGTTATACATACATACATACGTATATATGTTCTTTTTCATATTCTTTTCCGTTATATTGTCATTACAAGATATGAATATAGTTGCCTATGCTATAGAGTAGGTCCTGTTGTTTATTTTATATATAGTAGTGGGTATCCATTAATCCCAAATTCCCAATTTATCCCTCCCCACCCCCTTTCCTCTTTGGTAACCATAATTTTTTTTTTAGTACAGTACTAGAAATTTCTTATCTTTGAACTCCTAGGTGACTCTCAGCACCTCATTTCTTCCCTGGGAGCTTCGTGCAGTGCTCATTCTAAGTTCTCCAATCTATTGCTAGGTGGGCCAGTGATGAGAGGGTTGTGCTTGAAGGGGTGTAGAAGCACACTGCTGAAGGCTGGCATCTCACTTTAGCCCCCCTTACTTTACATCCTGTTCTCCCAGCTTCTCAATGAAAGCAGCTAACTCAGAGAGAGAGGGAGGCTCCCATGAATAGACATTTGTTTTCACATACAATGCCAAACTGGGATGGCTGGCCCATGCTGTTTTGCATCAGCAGATGCTTTAAGAATGCAGTGAAAACATCTTATAAAGTGAAAACCTATCATTTGTAAAGCTGTAAAGAGAGAGCTTTGTTTGCCCACACAGCATTTCTCAATGGAACCCCTGAGGCTATGAGTTTTTCAGGACAAGTTTCAACTCTGCTTAGGGCACACTTATTGTGCTAAGGAGAAAAGGTCCAAATAAGCAGGGCATACTATTGTGACTCTTGTAAAGACTGCATGAGTTTAAGATCTCTGTCCTTCTGGCTTTGAACTAGAGCCAATTCACAATTACCTGTGATCAAAAAGACAGAGTGTAGACAAATTAAAATGGAATCCACATAATCTCTTCCTGACATTGAAAATGCCACCCTCACCTTTGCTTGTTTAGTTATTTGCAACAGCAGCTTGCAAGTAGCAAGAATTGTATATTTGAGCTTTGGGATGAGATTCTAGCCAACAAGAAAAATGGTCTAAGTTTAGATAATAAGAATGGGCCTGATGTCCAATCTAGACATAATCAAATAGACTGTATTTTGCCAGGGCCATGTTTTAAAGGGAGGAAATTTCAAAAAGATACAGTAATACCCACATCAAAACTTTCTTGACAAATTAACAAGAATAGGTTGTAGACTACATAGGTTTGGGATTTTTTAATGCAACTTCTTCCAGTCATTTGGGAATAGAATTTGACTTTTTTCGCAATTCTTCTGATATTCCTTATTCTTCTAATCTCCTATTCTATCTTTTATTAACCCCACATCTAATCTTTCTTGTATACCTGCAGTGCCACACGTGTCCTAGGGGTACAGAGAGGCTGGATTAGATACTTAAGATAGATATGTAAATTACTTTCGTGAGTTGGAGGTAGAATTAATCCACATATAAGGCTGTAATAGTTCTCATCCTCTTTCATGATCTGTAAGCTGGATGGCTCCCAACCTAGCAGTTTTACATTGACTGGGTCCAGGAAATATATAAATTTTGCAATTTCAAGGATCTTAACACAGATTTTTAATTGTATTAGTGATAGAATTTACCTCTGACTGCTGTAGTAGAAGTATTTCCTCGCATGCGTAAAGCTGAAACAAAACTTCCTGTGTGGAAATCCACAGTGAGAGAAACTGTTAAACGAGAACGATGTTTTGAAATTGTGCTGAGCATGGCAGTACTTTGGGCTAAAGGCACTGAAGTTCTAGACGATTATGGAAATAACATGATTTTTACAGCTAAGCTCTGGGTCTTAAGAAGAATATAGACTCAAAAAGAAAAAAAAAAAGAAATAACACTTTGGAGATTTGAAAATAATTTAAGCAAGAAAAATAAATGAACAAAACAAAAAACAAAGACTCATTTCCTTGAGCTTTGGAGCAGAAAAACACCTGAGGTTTAGACTGTGTTTCATATGCTGCCTTTTCCCCTAAACATTAAATTATCATTGTGAACATGATGTCAACTGCATACCGGCAGACTTTAACCGTGGAAGGCAGGTACATAACCAGGATGGATTAGAACATTACACCACCAGGTGTTAAATGCTGAGTATGGAGTAAGTCTTGGATAGACCAGCTCTTCTCACCCACAGTGCCGAGCCTTTAGTGCAGTTTCCTGCCACTGCACCATTGCTGATTTCTGGTGGGCAAATAGAACAAAATGATGCCTGAAAGAACCCTGTCTCTAAAGCATGTAGCGAGTGGCTTTACACCTCGTGGTTTTAGAAGGGAGGTTGTTATAGACTAGAGCAAAGAATTTCCAGAGCTAAAGCCTCTTTTGAAGAAAGAATCTGTGGTGTTTACATTCCTCCAAGGCCCAAGAATCTTAAATTTGAGAGAAGTGGGCAAAAAAAGTATTCATGTTAACTCTTAAAGACAAGAGTTTTAAAAGATAAAAAATAAATAAATTTAAAAAAAACAAAACAAAACTGAAGGGCTTCACACCCCCACCTGTTTCCTCCATTGTAAACTTCGTGTATCATAAAAAAAAAAAAGACGAGTTTTGAGAATGGTGATTTTATAGATTTTGGGAGGCCAGATCATGGAGAATGTTACAATGAAAAATAATGGTTTGTCGTTAGTAAATAGGAGGTTACGGAGCACCTGAAGTTCTATTCTAGTTTCTTGCATTTATTTAAAGAAAACACAACACTGCACCCTCAATATCAAAGACGGTATTTAGAGCTGTTTTTAATTTTACGCTTATAATCTACTTGAACATAGGTAAGTGAAACCCAGTCACTGGGATGAACCATTTAATATCCCCTGTTATGAACATTGGAGGAGAGGGTTATCTAAATTTTTTTCTTTTTAATTGTATAATTCTTTATATATTGAGGTGAAACTCTTTTCAGTACTAAAATAAATATTACAAGGATGCACTTGCAGTTTAAATTCACCAGAAGTTCCCCATGAAAGCGCTGGCGTGTACAAGGGGGAGAGGGGATACATTTTATTGCTTTCCCTGACAGTGGTATACAATTATTAAAAGTTTGGAACCATAATGAATTGATAGGCCTTAGTCAATCCTACAGTCTTTTCACAACCCACCATCAATTTCATAAAATGACCTAAGAGAATGTTTCATGAAAGACTCTTTTCAACTGCATGTGTAGAGACTAGAAGTTTAGGACTTATTTAATACACATTTTGGGGGACTAAATTCCATCCCTCACCTAATTTGCAGTTTGTTGGAAGAAATAAATTCTCCTGATAATATTCCTCCTTTACATTTGTATCTGTTTGTTCCTATTCTTGTACCCTCTTTGTGTCCCCACTTCCCCTAGAGGGGCCCTGGTGTTCTGTAAGGCACTGCCAGGGATCACTCAGGAACATTCAGATGTTTTCTCCTATACAGCAGGTCATTCAGGAAGAGTTTGGATTCTGTGCACATTAACCTGGGGCACAGTTGACCGTAGGCCTTCCTTGGATCATATGCTTGGCCACCTTGGGGACATTCTGAAGAAGGTAGGCGCCCAGGCAATGAATCACCCTCCTGCTGCATATAATCCAACTTCAGCTTAGGACTCATGTATTCCCTCTTTCCTGAGCATAAATTTAAGGCAGAGCCCTGTGATCTGTTGACCATGTCTTAAAAATTCAACGGGTATGAATAGAAGGACATCTTTGCCTTAGAACTTGGAGTCCCTGAAACAAACAGATTCATGATGTAACAATAAAACGTAGCCTCTTTAGGAGGTTGGGATTAATATATACACATTACTCTATATAAAATAGATAACCAACAAGGACCTACTGTATAGCACAGGGAACTCTGCTCAATACTCTGTAATAACCTAAATGGGAAAAGAATCTGATAAAGAATCTATCTATCTATCTATCTACCTATGTATATAAATGAATCACTGTGCTAACAGTGATTAGCTAATGAAACTAACACAATATTGTAAATCAACTATACTTCAATAAAAAAAATATATATATATATATATATAAATTTTTTAAAAAGTGACACAAAATTCTGGGTATAAAATAAATAAGCAACAAGGATATATTGCACAGCACAGGGAAATACAGCCATTATCTTGTAATAACTTCAAATGGAGTATAATCTATAAAATTTTGAATTATTGTACTTTACACCTGAAACTAATGTATTGGCTGGCCAAAAAGTTCGTTCAGGTCTTTCTGGAAGATGTCATGGAAAAACCCGAATGAACTTTCTGGCCAACCCAATAATATTGTGTATCAACTATGCTTCAATAAAGCAATAGAGAGTAGTGGGAAAAAAAGAAAAGAAAAGAAAAAAAAATAGCCTAATTCTTCAGCACTGTGAACCCCAGGTCCCTCAGAATTCTTAACTGTTGGCAGCATGGTAATGCTCTTACAATTGTGCGGTGCCCACAGCCCTTTGAACGTACATGGGAGTGACTTATCATTACACTGCTGCTGCCTCTTGCTCCTGCCCATAAAACCAAAGCAGAGAGAATGACAGACTGATACCATATTTCCTTTCATTAACAGTGTCACCTTTTGCTGCTCTGTGTAAATTAATTTATTTCATGAAAGAAAGAGAGGGTGACCTAGATGAAAGAAGGAGGGACTGCTCTCCATGCCTGGCCACTCAAGGCGGATGATGTGCTAATATTTGACCTCTTTCCATGAATCTGAATGCTCTTTATGGCATCTAGAATGGTGAATCTTTTCTGGAAGTTTTCAATTTACTTCCAGATGCCTTTTCTTTATTCATCAATGCTTTAACTTTTTTCTTTCCCCAAAGACTACTTTTAGTTACTCAGTTATCCTTGAATTGTGTTCTCCTCACTGGTGTCCAAGGGCTCCATTTCTCTGAATATTTTCCACAGGCATATATTGTTTGTTTCTGACCTGGATCTGAGAGCTGTTGGCTATAGAGTATCTTGTTCTCAGCTCTCAGGCATCTTATGGCTGATCAAGGCTTATCCCTGATCATTCATTTTTCTCCAGTTGACAGTGATTCCAGGTCGGTCAGTGGATCATTAAGAAGGACATGGTTCTGAGAGCTGTGGCTCAGAGAATGCTATGGGTAGGGAAGGTATAGGACTAGGGAGATTTAGAGAATCTCTGAGAATTCAGGCCACCAGGGTCTAGGACTAAAATCAAGATCCTCAGTTCAAGGGTTGAAGCCTGAAGATAGATGATTTCCTGGGACTTCCTTCCTTTGCATTGTCCTTTGAAACAGCTGCAACTTCCAACCGGGACATCCTAAGCCAGAAGCTTTTATGGGTCCAGAGTTGAGCCTGTCATCCATTGTGTGTCTTCTGCAGGAGAAATACTGGTGGGATGGAATTGTCAGTGGCCATTTTTTTTTATGGCGACCACAGAACTTCAGCTCAGGCGTGAGGACTCCCCAGGCTAAATGGAAATAGGCCCTTTATACTTACTAGGAAAAGCGACCAGTTTACACAAAAGCCACTTAGCTAGGACCCAGAGCACAATTCTCTTTTGATCTTACTTTGCTATGTCTACTTGTAGGTGACAGTTAAGGGGCAAACTGAATCTGGCTGCACATGAACAGTATAAGTTAACCCAACCCTTCCCTCACATCATATGCATCAGTTGATATGGGGGGAAATTAAAACTTAGTTTTTGATCAACTTTGTTTGACAAATTTAAGTGAAGCAAATACGCCTCTCATCTACCTCTGAACTATAATCTGGTTTTAGTTGATGTAAAAAAAGTAGCAACAATTTCATTCTCTACATTGATGCTCTTTCCATGTGTTTATTCTTCAGCGTCAAGTACAGAAATATGTTGCTGTAAGCTTCCCTTGCTAAAAATAACAGCAAGAAAATTGACCTTTTTGCTTCTAAATGAGTGAAGAATTTTCTCCATCTTAGGTCAGTGCTGAGTTCTCATAAATGTTTATCTATACTATCTTCCCAATCATTATATGACAAGCATTATTTTATAAATCAAGAGCTTATACTCAAGCTAGACACATTGAATTGTAATTTGTCTTAATATCCAAAACTGAAAATAATTTTTGCAGTGGGCAAAACCCCAGATGTGTTTTGTCAGTCCCTTTTTTCACTTAATGTCTAAAGCTTTATGTATTTAAGGAAAATTTTATCCATGTGTTTCTCATTTATTTACACTTAACTCATCAGTATGTTTTGTTTGAGTTATTTGATGTCCAAGAAGTCTTTTTAACCATTTTATGTGCTTACTTTATGTGCCTATGAAATGGGAAGTGATTTTATGCCACAAAAGCAAACTGCGCAAACCTATCATTGTCGACAAATATTTATCTCTGAAAGTTCATGATTGATTTAAAAATCTGAACAAGAAATTTCTGAATAGTTCTAGACTGATCAACATAAAACTTATGTCTCTTTTCTACAGGCAGTCTTGTGTGTTCAGGGGCTTTTGTAGTTAAATACAGCCTTGTTTAAAGAAAGAATTGGGGGTCAGGGACTTCACAGGGGCATGTATATCAAGTCACTGGCTATTACCATGCAACTCTTTCCTGATATCATTGGTGAACCCACCTCACCATTACCATTCATGTTTTCCAATGTGGTTGTCTTAGTCTGCTCAGACTGCCATAACAAAATACCATAGACTGGGTGGCTTCAACAACAGAAATTTATTCCTCAGAGTTCTGGAGGCTGGAAAGTCCAAGATCAAGGTATGGCAAGGTTGGTTTCTGGTGAGGACTTTTTCTGGCTTGCAGACAGCTGCCTTCTTACTGTGTCCTCACATGGTGGAGAGAGAGAACGAGGGAGCCATAGAGCACTCTCTGGTGTCTCTTCTTTTAAGGACACTAATCCTTTTAGATCCGAGCCCCTCACGTTTATGACCTCATTTAACTTTAATTACCTCCATAAAGGCCCTATCTCCAAATACAGTCACATTGGGGGTTGAGGCTTCAACATATCAATCTGGGGCAGTGGGGGACCCAAACAGTCAGTCCATAACAGTGGTCACTGGTTAGAAAGAAAGAAAGAAATCTTTTTAGGCATCTTATCAATGAATTTCATATCTGGTATTTTACCAAGAAAACTGTGTCCCCAATAGGTACCTCTTCCCCTGGGCCCTTTTAGCCTTCAGTGTTGCAGAGCAACAAGAATCTTTGAGAGTATTTATTTTTTCATGTTATGGAGGTTCGTCCATTCGTTTGGCACACAGACTGAGCGGGAACTCTGGTAAGTCCTATGAATAGGAGGATGGGTACTGTACACTCCTTGCAGTGCTCAGGCTGGTAAGGGAACTGGATCGTGTAGGAGATGTTATTGAGGTCCTGCCATTCTTGCCTTGGTCCATCTGAATTGACCCACATGCAAGTACAGGCTGGAAGTACAGTGGAGTTAATGTCCCCAAGGAGTCACGTTTCGTTAATAGAGATGAGGTGCTCCGGCTCCCATACCACCTGGTGTGATGGTTCTGAGATATATAATTTCTCAGCCGGATTTCAGGGGCATTGAGACCCAGTTGCCCTCTGCTCATTAAAACGCCCCTTACTGGGTTTCTTCCCTTTCTTGTCTCCCTTTTCCTCATCTGTGCTTCCTGAGATCATTCCCCAAATAAACCACCTGCAACCAGGTTCTTGTCTCATCATTTCTTCTGGGAGAAACCTAAGCTAAAGCACACAGAAAACCAGGAGTTGCAATACAGCGATATGAGCTATAATAGGAGTAGGTGCAGTAAGAGGAGACAGTGGCAGAACACAGACTAGTTATTTCTTTTGGTAGAGATTTGCGGGCGATTTACAAGCTCAAAGTCAATATCCCTCCCTACACTGTAAACCTAATGAAAGCAGAGGTATCATCTGTTCACTGCTATATTTCTGGAGTCTACCACAGGACTGGCATATAAGATCTTAACACATATCTGTTGAATGGATAATGCTTCTTTGACAGAGGAAACACGGAGGTTTAGAAGGGTACAATCACTTGTAAGGTCCATCAATCAGTAATGATACTGAATTGCTCATGTTCTAATTCAGAGCTTTCCCTCCAACCAACTCTAAAAGGATAAAGGGTTAGCTAGAAAGTTATGAGGATTAGGAAGTGGGGTAGTATGTACTTAGCCTGACTTTTCTGAGCAATGATGGTATACTTTGGAAAACAAGTCATTTAGATATGACTGGATTATAGAAGGTGACTGTTGGCTGGAAAAACAGAGATGAAAGGCAATAGATAGGTCAGGTGGGAAGACGTGGTATGCCATGCTAAGCATTTGGACTCTCACTGAGTAATGACGGTGGTAGTGGCATTGGTAGGGCATCATAGAAGGATTTTGGGGGGAGCTCTGTCTGATTACCTTGTAGAAAGAAAATTCTAAGTTTTCTAAGTTTTCTCCTCTGTAGTGAGGCGGATAGATGAGATTGGGCAAGGTTGGAGATAGAAGGATGAATTCCAATTAGGTCTAGAAAAGTGGATTAACCAGATGGATGGTGAGATGTGTAGGTTGAGGTGGAAAAGAGAGTCAAGGTCAGTGTCCTGGCATGAGGTGGGTGGTGCCAGTTCTTTAGACAGAGCAGTAAGAAAATCGTATTTGAGAGTTAACAGACCTCATGGTACCCATGGGGCCTCCAGGTGAGGATATCTGGGTTCTAGAGAGAGAGAGAGATCCTGGTTGGAAATGCAGGTCTGGAGAGTCATGACTACCGGTCATCACATGTGGTGATTTGAAGCTATAGGAGTTAATGAAGAAAAAAATAAAGAAACAGTTAAATAGTTCTTACTCTATGCCAATGACTGTTCTGCATGCTTATAAATATTAACTCTATTTAATTATTAAGTATACTTATTATTAAGAATTTTAGGTATTAATTAGCTCTATTTAATGATTAATCACTATACTTATCAATTAAGATACTAAATATTAACTCAGTATCTAACACAACAACCTTAGGCAGTAGATACTGTTATTCCACTTTGTCCATGCGGAAACTTAGGTGCAAAGAAGTTAAGTAACTTTCTCAAAGTCACACAGCCAGTGAGTGATGGAGCTAGGATCAATCAGTTGAGTGAACAGAGAAACAAAAGACAAGTGTCATAACTACAGGGAATGGAATGGGAGCTTGCAATCCTTTAAGACCAATAATGACCATCAAGAGAAGTGAGAGAGGTATCAGGAAAAATGTGGAAACTTAGGAGATCAAAAAAAGGCTTTCCTTGGGTCATATGCCACTGAGAGATCAAGCAACACAAAGACTAAAAGATATTCATTGGGTTGATTTTACATTGGAAATTGTCAGTTTTAATGAAATGATGCAGGTTGGCCATTCAACTCAAATATTATCCCAGGGTCAGAAGAAACAGCTATGGGCAAAGCTATAAAAACCAAACAGGTTAACCAAACTAGAGGAATCGATTCTAGAGAATTTGTTTGACCTGACAGGTTTGTGCTGCAGATATTATATGAGGAAATTTTGAATGAGCCATGCTTTCTGGAGGCTGCAGCTACCTACCCTGATACCAGAATGGGCAAGCCTTAAGAAGCAATCATGCTAAAAAAGGAAGGAAGGAGGGTGGAATGGAAACCTGAGTGAAAACCACAGTAAAATTTAAAAATTGAAAAAGTTACCCCCATAAAGAATGTTCTCGAAAGTATTTTTGAGACCTAAATTCTTTGCTTTTGATATTGCTCATGTATGAAGAAATAAGTGTTACAAGAGCGTCTGGAGCTCAAAATATCAAGAATAAAAAGAAGATTCATGTTAAGTCCCTTGCTGATGGATATTGGCAGCCTACAAGAAACACGTGGGAGAAAGTTCTCAAGCTTGGAGTACAAGGGGAATGACTTTTGCACATGCAGGAAAAAGCATGTCCAAAGACAGCGGTGAAGGCTGGAGGGAATGTGGGAGTTGGAAATCAGTGTAGGCAGGCCTAATGAGGTGGAGACAATTCTTTCCTCGGTCATGTTTTAAGGTAAGTCAAGAGTGTTTGGACATAAGCTGCTGTGGTCAACTTTCTCCATAAGGGACTTTCGCTGATACCTGCAGTGAATTCATTAGATGTCAATGATAATTGAATCAATTTGGGGTGTTTGCCTGGAAAAGACTGTACTCTCCTTCTGACAAGCCAGGTTTTAAAAAACGAAGCTTTAAATCGGTCAGCTGAAATTGGTTTATGAATTGCTGGAAATCCCTAGACGGATTTCCATCAATTCAAAACATCACAGACAATCTTGTATTTGCAGTGGGCTTTGAGTTATTCATGAAATCCTATTGAACATCTTTTTTGCATTAATTTAGTGATATTTCTCACTGACGTCAAGGTGATGAAAAATCACGCTAAACCTTACTTGGCTGACTGGAGAGAACTTGGAAACCCACCAGGCATGCTGCAGGCAATTTCTGGAAGGCAGGCAGGGAGACCCGGCATGCCTCAGAAACTATCTCAGAGATGAGTTTTTGAGAAGAATGAGTCTACAATTATGGGAATAAAACTCAAGTATATTTAACTGCTGCCATCAGTTTCTGAAAAGTTATAAAAATATGAAAAACATGCCCCAGTGGCAGAAGTAAAGCAGAAGGAGGTATGCTTTAAGAGAAAAATCAGGATTTTATTTACTTACCGAACACTTCTGTAGGTTTTACTATGTTTCTAGCACTTTTCTAATAGCTTTATAAATAGTAACTCATTTAATGTTCTTGACACCCCTTAGGAGGTGGGTACTGTGATTATTCTCATTTTATACACAGTGGTGGTGTGACACAGAGAGGTTACGTAGCATGCTCACACTCACACAGCTGGGATTGAGCTGGGATTTCGAATTAGGGATCCTGGCTTCAGAGTCTATGCTTTTAGCCACCATGCATGCTCTGTCTCATAAAAGAAAGCAGAGGAAACAACATTTCCTTTCAAGAGTCTGTACCTATTATCTCTAATAATACTCAGAATGACTTTCCCACGGGGTAGCTTCTTCTTGATTCTAGTTTTACTACATTGTGCCTTGTAAAACTGTCCTCTGGTATTGTGGAGCGAAGCAGAGACACGACATTGGTAACCTTACCGTGTGGTATGGTGTTGGTTTTCTTTTCTGTTCTGAGGTCTTCAGCATATGTTGAAAGATTATAAATAGGAATGATTCCCATTGTATAAACTGTGAACGCAAACATTTATGAACAATATATGGACTACATTATTCTCAC
The DNA here is from genome assembly GCF_028021215.1 of Eschrichtius robustus. Lineage (NCBI taxonomy): Eukaryota > Metazoa > Chordata > Mammalia > Artiodactyla > Eschrichtiidae > Eschrichtius > Eschrichtius robustus. The sequence continues at coordinate 67,617,625 of NC_090833.1, forward strand.
AGACTGTCCGCAGACAATCAGTAGTTTCAAGAAATTGTGAGAAGCCGAAAATGAGAGAGGAAATATGTGTAAATACCTTCTACAAAGGACTTTTCTCTTGAGACATACATTTTTTTAAAACAAAATCACTATATTTGCACCAGTTATGTTGGACTATTTTGAATAAGATTTTTGTTTTGCAATGACTTGAAAAGATATCTGCACCCAGCAGCATTATTTCTAATAGCTAAGACCTGGAAATAACCTAAGTGTCCTTCCTATTGAATTGATAAAGAAGTCGTGGTGTATGTATATACAGTAGAATATTATTCAGCCATTAAAAAACAAGGAAATTCTAGAAACCCTATTGTTTGTAACAACATGGATAAACCTTGAGGGCATTATGCTGTGTGAAATAAGTCAAACAATGAAAGACAAATACAGTATGATCTCACATGTGGAATCTAAAACAATAACTCATAGAAAAAGAGATCAGACTTGTGGTTCTACCAGAAGTGGGGCGTGGGGAAGGTAGCACTGGAGGATGGTTGTCAAAAGCTACAAACTTCCAGCTATAAGATATGTAAGTCCTAGCAACATAATGAACACCATAGTGATTACAGTTAACACTGATGGGTGATACATAAACTAAGGGTTCTCATCACAGGAGAATTTTTTTTTCCTTTTTTCTTCTTTCTTTTCTTTTTATTGTATCTATTTGAGAAGATGCCTGTTAGCTGAAGCTTTTGTGGTAATCATTTCACAATGCATGTAAGTCAAACCATCGTGCTGTATACCTTACACTTATATAGTGGTATATGTCAATTATTTCTCAAAAGTGGAAAAAAACTGTGTTTGTGACATAGAGACTCTTGGTTGCTGGGTTTTTAATTTTTTTTAATAACATACCTGTCCGTTTGATTGACAAATTACTTGGAAATAGGGTTCTTCATCTGTTATCGTGGAGATTCCCTATTGATTCTTTTTTTTTTTTTTTTAATTTTTTTAAAAATTTATTTATGGCTGTGTTGGGTCTTCGTTTCTGTGCGAGGGCTTTCTCTAGTTGTGGCAAGTGGGGTCCACTCTTCATCGCGGTGTGCGGGCCTCTCATTATCGCGGCCTCTCTTGTTGCGGAGCACAGGCTCCAGACGCGCAGGCTCAGTAATTGTGGCTCACGGGCCCAGTTGCTCTGCGGCATGTGGGATCTTCCCAGACCAGGGCTCGAACCCGTGTCCCCTGCACTGGCAGGCAGACTCTCAACCACTACGCCACCAGGGAAGCCCCTCCCTATTGATTCTTTAAAGCCAATAGTAGTTCTCCCAAAAGTCTTTCAGCTCATTATGGATGGGTCTTGTGCTTTACATTGTAAATGTCTCATATAGTAGCCAAAACAATAGGCCATTTTTATTAAAATATACTATCTCCAGTCCAGACTTCTCTCCTTAGACTCTGGTACCCCACTGTCTATTCAGTATCTCCACTTGGATTTCTAATTGATAATCTCATGTTTAAGATGTCTAAAACAACCATCCTTTTTACCTGCAGCCTTCCCCATCTTAATTGAAGGGAATTCTGTTCTTCAAATTGCTGAAGCCTAAAACTTCAGAGGCATCTTGACTTCTCTCTTTTTCTCCCACCCCTCGTCCAGTCTAGCAACAAATCCTGGCTCTACTTTCAGAATATGTCCAACATCCATTCAATCCTTACTTTACCTCATGCTCCCACCTGTTTTGAACCACCATCTTTACTCAGATTACACTAGTCTGCTAATAGCCTCTGTTTCTCCTCTTATCCCTCTATGGCAACCAAAGTTATCGAGTAAAAATATGCTGACAAATGTCATTTCTCTGCTAAAACCCCTGTAGTAGGTTCCCTTTCAGAGTGAACAGCACCCATTATCTCTTCTCCAACTACTTCCATTCTGGCTTCTCCACGCCAGTCACCCTGGCTCCCCCATCAGACCCGCTCCTGCCTTGGACCCTTACTTCGGCTGTTTCCACTGCTAGAAAGCTCTTCTCCTGGATATTCCTTCCGCCTTTTTAAAATCTTACCTGAAATGTCACTTCCTTAATGAGGTTCATCCTGACCATCTTGTTTAAAATAGTTCTTTCCTTACTTCCAACTCCCTTTCCCCTTTTCTTTTCCCACAGCACTTGTCAACTGACAAATGGTAGAATTTACTTATTACAATTGATCATTTAGTATCTGTGTCTCCCAACTAGAAAGTATATTCTTCAGGAGCATCAATCTTTGTCCGCTTCGTTCACTGAAAAATCCCAAGTGTCTAGAATAACATCTGACACAGAGCAGATACACAATAAATATTTGCTGAATAAACAAACAAAAGGATTAATGAAAAAATGTGTATTGCATTGGACCTCTCTAACAGAACTATCCCGGACTGCCTTGCTTCTCCACTCCTCCATGGTTAGCCACACGAGGGTTACAAATTTATACTACACATTTTGCTTTAACGCTGGACTATTTAAAGCTTCGCATTCTTTAAACTTCCATTGAACATACCTATTTGAAATACAGTCCTAAAAATAGCATCCACCATTTTAATTAAATCCATCGTGAATGCATCATTATCTAAAACACAAAAATAAACTCCTAGAGAAACATCTGGCAGGTAGGGCTGGATTTGCCATCATGAGAGTCCTCAATTGTCTTTCTATTCTGAGAGTCAAAAAAGGATCACTTGCCTCTTGATTAAAATAAAAAAGAACTATTGCTGCTATTTGAAAACGGAGCTGATGAGCGACAAGTCTGCTTCACTCAATGATTCTTATTAAAGAACAGATTTGCTCCTTGCCTGAGGAGATGTACCCGGGAAACAGTGTGAAATCTCCTTCTATTTTGATTTAAGATGCTGTACAATAAATAGTCCTTGAAGCTTCCAGTATCCAAGGACACAGATCTAGTGTTTTCCACCTTGTTTGAATGTTCAGTTTAGGCAACACATGGCAGCTGGACTCAATCCTGTTGTTAGAAACATCCCTAAATGAAAGTGCCCGGTCATTACTCATGATCCAATTGGTATGCTTAGAGCAGTGGACCGGCCAGCTTTCAGTCTGAGATGGCCTTTAATGGGGGAGAGGGAGAAAACTTTGGAACGAAGAGGCAGAAAACAAAGATAAACATAGAAACGGCATGGCCAAGTGTTAAAATCGCAAAATGCAGACAGGACAACTTTGTCTCTCCATACTCAGCGGTTAGGATTAGGTGGGACTTAAAAAGCTGCAGTGTCATCTGCCCTGTCAGTTTGACACAAGAGTGGAGGCGATTGTTCACAAGCCTGTCTAAGCTAATGAGTCTTCATTGGAAACTGTAGTTTATTTAAAGGTACTACTGTTCCCAAGCTGTCTAGAATCTGTGCATTTCCTTTTTTTTTTTTAACATCTTTATTGCAGTATAATTGCTTTACAATTGTGTGTTAGTTTCTGCTTTATAACAAAGTGAATCGGCTATACATATACATATATCCCCATATCTCCTCCCACTTGAGTCTCCCTCCCACCCTCCCTATCCCACCCATCTAGGTGGTCACAAAGCACCGAGCTGATCTCCCTGTGCTATGCGGCTGCTTCCTACTAGCTATCTCTTTTACATTTGGTAGTGTACATATGTCCATGCCACTCTCTCACTTCCTCCCAACTTACCCTTCCCCTTCCCCATGTCCTCAAGTCCATTCTCTATGTCTGTGTCTTTATTCCTGTCCTGCCCCTAGGTTCTTTGGAACAGTTTTTTTTTTAAGATTCCATATATATGTGTTAGCATACAGTATTTTATTTTCTCTTTCTGACTTACTTCACTCTGTATGACAGACTCTAGGTCCATCCACCTCACTACAAATAACTCAATTTCATTTCTTTTTATGGCTGAGTAATATTCCATTGTATATATGTGCCACATCTTCTTTATCCATTCATCTGTCGATGGACACTTAGATTGCTTCCATGTCCTGGCTATTGTAAATAGAACTGCAATGAACATTGTGGTACATGACTCTTTTTGAATTATGGTTTTCTCAGGGTATATATGCCCAGTAGTGGGATTGCTGGGTCATATGGTAATCCTATTTTTGGTTTTTTAAGGAACCTCTGTACTGTTTTCCATGGTGGCTGTATCAATTTACATTCCCACCAACAGTGCAAGAGGGTTCCCTTTTCTCCACATCCTCTCCAGCATTTATTGTGTGTAGATTTTTTGATGATGGCCATTCTGACTGGTGTGAGGTGATACCTCATTGTAGTTTTGATTTACATTTCTCTAACGATTAGTGATGTTGAGCAGCTTTTCATGTGCTTCTTGGCCATCTGTATGTCTTCTTTGGAGAAATGTCTATTTAAGTCTTTTGCCCCAACTTCTTCATTTGTAAGATAAGAATATTTGCTGCACCTCCTTTATGGATTTGTGAGAATGACATGAGTTAATCTATAAAAAGGGGTCAGCACAGTAATGGTAAACATTATGTATACATTTACTATTATTCCAGTGAACAATTTTTGTAATCATGATACTCTTACTTTTGATGTAGGCTAGACATTATTATTTGTACCTAAGGATGAGTTCTTGCCTCTCCAAATATCTTTAACAAGATTGTAATGTAGCATGCCAAGGGAGGGACACAGATAAGGCAGTGTGCTACTTTCTACTACTGTAACTCACTGTTTGGCTTTTGGAGGAGTCTACGCCAGGCTGCTGAATTGGGGGAATGTAAGATGATAACACCACCGGGTTTGGAGTTTAGGGCATGCGTGCATGAGGGTGGCTGGCTTCAGTCTCCCCCTCTTCCATCACTGCTCTGTGAACAGAGACAGAAGGAGATTGATAAGACATCCTAGACCATTATACTGTGTGTTCTTTTAACTGTGGGAGGTCAAAAAATCCTATTTGAAAAAGTTTGAGTTCTATTGAGAAACAGACCAACTTTCTGTGGATTTATTACTACATATATCATTTTTGCCCACGTGTTTGTTATCTATTGCTATGTATATACTCCTAAACTTGGCAGCTTCAAACAACACACTTTTTTGAAGTCAGTGTTTCTGAGGGTCAAGAACCCAGGACTAGCTTAGCTGGGTGATTCTGGATCCGATTCTCTCTGAGGTTGTAGCCAAGATACATGCTGGGGCTGTAGTCATCTGAAAAGTTGACTGGGCTGAAGGATTGCCTTCCAAGTTCACTCACATGGCTGTTGGCAGGAGATCTCAGTTCCTCACCATGTGAGCCTTTCCATAGGACAGCTTATACCATGGCAGCTGCTTCCCCCAGAGTGAGTGATCCACAGAGCATGCAGGAGAGCCCAAGAGGGAAGCCACAGCATCTGCTATAACCTAATCTCAGAAGTGACACAGCCTCAGTTTGGCTCAATTCTACTGATCACACACCAACTCTGGTGTAATATGGGATGGGACACAGGAAATGTAAGTACCAGAGACAGGGATCATTGGGAGGCCATCTTGAAGGCTGGCGACCACAGCTATATTTAACTTTTTAAGAGGAACTTATATTTCCTTTTTATAAATAAGGAATAAGGCTGTAGCCTTAGAATAGTCTGAATTGAAAATAAAATGACAAAAGTTATATCTAAAAGCATGTTTTCGTCATTAAACATCATAATTTTATCTGTGTATGCATACTATTACTGTTTGTGCACACACACACAAAAACACACATATTAGAATTGCAGACTGTTAGCCCTTCTCAGATTTACTGAATCAGAATTTACATTTTAACCAAACCCTCAGATAATTCTTCTGCACATTAAGTTTGAGAAACACCAATATAGGATATATTTTAAACTTTTTGTATCATAAAACCTAGTATGTCTTGAAAATTAATAGTGGAATGGAACTAACAAAATTACCTATTAAATTAGTATTTGGTACTAAAGCTCTCTGTTTTCTCTGCCCCTCCCCCCAACCCTGACTCCTTTCCTACACACACTCTACACAGAAATACAGTCTGGCTTTCAAGAATATGGAAGTCAACCAAAGCTTTTTTTATCCCCCCTTACAAGAAAATAGGTGGAGTACTGCAATGACATTTCAAAAAACCATGTTTTGAGATAAGGTTGTTTTTATTGATGGCAGATGGGAATAGACTTGCAATGGATACAGTTGGCTCAAGGAAAAAGAAATAGTTTTGAAAATCATCAACTGGTATTTGCAAAATGTCATCAGGGACCTTGTTTTTCCCTTGCCGAAAACAAATACAGACAATTCTACATAAAGAAAAAGCCTGTGTGTAAAATTCAGCCATGTGTTTGAAATGATTCTATTTTTTATAAGACAGCTTGAAGTACCGTGACAGTTGTGCATACAAAAAGCTCAAACTAATTTGTTTTTGTGGTATTAATGAATTGGTATTAGTCTTGTTGGCACAGGGATTAATACCTACCCACTATTTCCGTACAGGGTCAGTCCCTAGAGGGGAGACCTTGAAGTAAAAGCAATTATGCAGCCTGCAGCTTATTAAACAAACCATTAAAATGTATTTTTCTCTGATTACAAAAGTAATACAAATTCACTGCAGAACATATGAAAAATAACAAAAATATAAGTTATTTAAAATCCCACTGAAAGATAGCTACTTTAAAAAGAGATAACTTCTATTAATATTTTGACCTGTTCCTTACAGTGTTTTTCTATGGTATGCCTCATATATATGTACAGTATACGGATGACATATACACACACATCACACAAGAGGGAAATGCGCAAGACTCCTGCTGTGAGGAAGAAAATTAAAATGATAGCATATTTTTACCATGTAGACACAACTTCCGAAACTGTGGCGAGTTTCTGGGTGACCATTTCCTGCCATCTGTACACTGCCAAACTGACTTTTCACCCAGTGTTTACAACCATCACCCCCTTAGAAGTTTCTAGAACATTTTAGTCACCTCAGAAAGAAACCCCATACCAATTAGCAGTCATTCCCCATTCCTTCCTCCCCCAGCCCTAAGTAGCCACTAACCTACTTTCTACCTCTGTGGACTTGCCTATTCTGAACATTTCATATTAGTAGAATCTTTTTTTTTTTTTTGTCACACACACACACTGTATTTTATTTTTACAAGAGATAAATAGACTGACACCAAGCATTGTACATGGATGACCACAACAAAAGCAACAATGATTGCAATTACCAAACATGAAACACAGTAGAATCTTATGACATGTAATCTTTTGTGTCAGCTTCCTTTCACTTAGCATAATGTTTTCAAGGTTCATCCATATTATACCATGAATCAATACTTCTTTTTTTTTTTTAACATCTTTATTGAAGTATAATTGCTTTACAATGGTGTGTTAGTTTCTGCTTTAAAACAAAGTGAATCAGTTATACATATACATATGTTCCCATATCTCTTCCCTCTTACATCTCCCTCCCTCCCACCCTTCCTATCCCACCCCTCTAGGTGGTCACAAAGCACCGAGCTGATCTCCCTGTGCTATGCGGCTGCTTCCCACTAGCTATCTATTTTACATTTGGTAGTGTATATATGTCCATGACACTCTCTCACCCTGTCACATCTCACCCGTCCCCCTCCCCATATCCTCAAGTCCATTCTTTAGTAGGTCTGTGTCTTTATTCCCATATTGCCACTAGGTTCTTCATGACCTTTTTTTCCCCCTTAGATTCCATATATATGTGTTAGCATACTGTATTTGTTTTTCTCTTTCTGACTTACTTCACTCTGTATGACAGACTCTAACTCCATCCACCTCATTACAAATAGCTCCATTTCATTTCTTTTTATGGCTGAGTAATATTCCATTGTATATATGTGCCACATCTTCTTTATCCATTCATCCGATGATGGACACTTTGGTTGCTTCCATGTCCTGGCTATTGTCAATAGAGCTGCAATGAACATTTTGGTACATGACTCTTTTTGAATTATGGTTTTCTCAGGGTATATGCCCAGTAGTGGGATTGCTGGGTCGTATGGTAGTTCTATTTTTAGTTTTTTAAGGAACTTCCATACTGTTCTCCATAGTGGCTGTATCAATTTACATTCCCACCAACAGTGCAAGAGTGTTCCCTTTTCTCCACACCCTCTCCAGCATTTATTGTTTCTAGATTTTTTGATGATGGCCAATCTGACCGGTGTGAGATGATACCTCATTGTAGTTTTGATTTGCATTTCTCTAATGATTAAGGATGTTGAGCATTCTTTCATGTGTCTGTTCGCCCTCTGTATATCTTCTTTGGAGAAATGTCTGTTTAGGTCTTCTACCCATTTTTGGATTGGGTTGTTTGCTTTTTGTTATTGAGCTGCATGAGCTGCTTGTAAATCTTGGAGATTAATCCTTTGTCAGTTGCTTCATTTGCAAATATTTTCTCCCATTCTGAGGGTTGTCTTTTGGTCTTGTTTATGGTTTCCTTTGCTGTGCAAAAGCTTTTAAGTTTCATAGGTCCCATTTGTTTATTTGTGTTTTTATTTCCATTTCTCTAGGAGCTGGGTCAAAAAGGATCTTGCTGCGATTTATGTCATAGAGTGTTCTGCCTATGTTTTCCTCTAAGAGTTTGATAGTGTCTGGCTTTACACTTAGGTCTTTAATCCATTTTGAGTTTATTTTTGTGTATGGTGTCAGGGAGTGTTCTAATTTCATACTTTTACATGTACCTGTCTAATTTTCCCAGCACCACTTATTGAAGAGACTGTCTTTTCTCCACTGTATATGCTTGCCTCCTTTATCAAAGATAAGGTGACCATATGTGCGTGGGTTTATCTCTGGGCTTTCTATCCTGTTCCATTGATCTATATATCTGTTTTTGTGCCAGTACCAAATGTCTTGATTACTGTAGCTTTGTAATATAGTCTGAAGTCAGGGAGCCTGATTCCTCCAGCTCCATTTTTCGTTCTCAAGATTGCTTTGGCTATTCGGGATCTTTTGTGTTTCCATACAAATTGTGAAATTTTTTGTTCTAGTTCTGTGAAAAATGCCAGTGGTAGTTTGATAGGGATTGCATTGAATCTGTAGATTGCTTTGGGTAGTAGAGTCATTTTCACAATGTTGATTCTTCCAATCCAAGAACATGGTATATCTCTCCATCTATTTGTATCATCTTTAATTTCTTTCATCAGTGTCCTATAATTTTCTGCATACAGGTCTTTTGTCTCCTTAGGTAGGTTTATTCCTAGATATTTTATTCTTTTTGTTGCAGTGGTAAATGGGAGTGTTTTCTTAATTTCACTTTCAGATTTTTCATCATTAATATATAGGAATGCAAGAGATTTCTGTGCATTAATTTTGTATCCTGCTACTTTACCAAATTCATTGATTAGCTCTAGTAGTTTTCTGGTGGCAGTTTTAGGATTCTCTTTGTATAGTATCATGTCATCTGCAAACAGTGACAGCTTTACTTCTTCTTTTCCGATTTGGATTCCTTTTATTTCTTTTTCTTCTCTGATTGCTGTGGCTAACACTTCCAAAACTATGTTGAATAATAGTGGTGAGAGTGGGCAACCTTGTCTTGTTCCTGATCTTAGTGGAAATGGTTTCAGTTTTTCACCATTGAGGACAATGTTGGCTGTGGGTTTGTCATATATGGCCTTTATTATGTTGAGGAAAGTTCCCTCTATGCCTACTTTCTGCAGGCTTTTATCATAAATGGGTGTTGAATTTTGTCAAAAGCTTTCTCTGCATCTATTGAGATGATCATATGGTTTTTCTCCTTCAATTTGTTAATATGGTGTATCACGTTGATTGATTTGCGTATATTGAAGAATCCTTGCATTCCTGGAATAAACCCCACTTGATCATGGTGTATAATCCTTTTAATGTGCTGTTGGATTCTGTTTGCTAGTATTTTGTAGAGGATTTTTGCATCTGTGTTCATCAGTGATATTGGCCTGTAGTTTTCTTTCTTTGTGACATCTTTGTCTGGTTTTGGTATCAGGGTGATGGTGGCCTCGTAGAATGAGTTGGGGAGTGTTCCTCCCTCTGCAATATTTTGGAAGAGTTTGAGAAGGATAGGTGTTAGCTCTTCTCTAAATGTTTGATAGAATTCGCCAGTGAAGCCATCTGGTCCTGGGCTTTTGTTTGTTCGAAGATTTTTAATCACAGTTTCAATTTCAGTGCTTGTGATTGGTCTGTTCATATTTTCTATTTCTTCTTGGTTCAGTCTCAGTAGGTTGTGCATTTCTAAGAATCTGTCCATTTCTTCCAAGTTGTCCATTTTATTGGCATAGAGTTGCTTGTAGTAATCTCTCATGATCGTTTGTATTTCTGCAGTGTCAGTGGTTACTTCTCCTTTTCCATTTCTAATTCTATTGATTTGAGTCTTCTCCCTTTTTCTCTTGATGAGTCTGGCTAATGGTTTATCAATTTTGTTTATCTTTTCGAAGAACCAGCTTTTAGTTTCATTGATTTTTGCTATTGTTTCCTTCATTTCTTTTTCATTTATTTCTGATCTGATCTTTATGATTTCTTTCCTTCTGCTAGCTTTGGGGTTTTTTGCTCTTCTTTCTCTAATTGCTTTAGGTGCAAGGTTAGGTTGTTTATTCGAGATGTTTCCTGTTTCTTGAGGTAGGCTTGTATTGCTATAAACTTCCCTCTTAGCACTGCTTTTGCTGCATCCCATAGGTTTTGGGTCATTGTGTCTCCATTGTCATTTGTTTCTAGGTATTTTTTGATTTCCCCTTTGATTTCTTCAGTGATCACTTCGTTATTAAGTAGTGTATTGTGTAGCCTCCATGTGTTTGTATTTTTTACAGATCTTTTACTGTAATTGATATCTAGTCTCATTGCGTTGTGGTCGGAAAAGATACTTGATACGATTTCAGTTTTCTTAAATTTACCAAGGCTTGATTTGTGACCCAAGATATGATCTATCCTGGAGAATGTTCCATGAGCACTTGAGAAAAATGTGTATTCTGTTGTTTTTGGGTGGAATGTCCTATAAATATCAATTAAGTCCATCTTGTTTAATGTATCATTTAAAGTGTGTTTCTTTGTTTATTTTCATTTTGGATGATCTGTCCATTGGTGAAAGTGGGGTGTTAAAGTCCCCTACTATGATTGTGTTGCTGTCGATTTCCCCTTTTATGGCTGTTAGTATTTGCCTTATGTATTGAGGTGCTCCTATGTTGGGTGCATAAATATTTACAATTGTTATATCTTCCTCTTGGATTGATCCCTTGATCATTATATAGTGTCCTTCTTTGTCTCTTGTAATAGTCTTTATATTAAAGTCTATTTTGTCTGATATGAGAATTGCTACTCCAGCTTTCTTTTGATTTCCATTTGCATGGAATATCTTTTTCCATCCCCTCACTTTCAGTCTGTAAGTGTCTCTAGGTCTGAAGTGGGTCTCTTGTAGACAGCATATATATGGGTCTTGTTTTTGTATCCATTCAGCCAGTCTGTGTCTTTTGGTGGGAGCATTTAATCCATTTACATTTAAGGTAATTATCGATATGTATGTTCCTATTCCCATTTTCTTAAATGTTTTGGGTTTGTTATTGTAGGTGTTTTCCTTCTCTTGTGTTTCTTGCCTAGAGAAGTTCCTTTAGCATTTGTTGTAAAGCTGGTTTGGTGGTGCTGAACTCTCTCAGCTTTTGCTTGTCTGTAAAGGTTTTAATTTCTCCATCAAATCTGAATGAGATCCTTGCTGGGTAGAGTAACCTTGGTTGTAGGTTTTTCTCCTTCATGACTTTAAGTATATCCTGCCACTCCCTTCTGGCTTGCAGAGTTTCTGCTGAAAGATCAGCTGTTAACCTTATGGGGATTCCCTTGTGTGTTATTTGTTGCTTTTCCCTTGCTGCTTTTAATACGTTTTCTTTATATTTAATTTTTGATAGTTTGATTAATATGTGTCTTGGTGTGTTTCTCCTTGGATTTATCCTGTATGGGACTCTCTGTGCTTCCAGGACTTGATTAACTATTTCGTTTCCCATATTAGGGAAGTTTTCAACTATAATCTCTTCAAATATTTTCTCAGTCCCTTTCTTTTTCTCTTCTTCTTCTGGGACCCCTATAATTCGAATGTTGGTGCGTTTAATGTTGTCCCAGAGGTCTCTGAGACTGTCCTCAGTTCTTTTCATTCTTTTTTCTTTATTCTGCTCTGCAGTAGTTATTTCCACTATTTTATCTTCCAGGTCACTTATCCGTTCTTCTGCCTCAGTTATTCTGCTATTGATCCCGTCTAGAGTATTTTTAATTTCATTTATTGTGTTTTTCATCATTGCTTGGTTCCTCTTTAGTTCTTCTGCATCCTTGTTCAATGTTTCTTGCATTTTGTCTATTCTATTTCCAAGATTTTGGATCATCTTTACTATCATTATTCTGAGTTCTTTTTCAGGTAGACTGCCTATTTCCTCTTCATTTGTTAGGTCTGGTGTGTTTTGACCCTGCTCCTTCACCTGCTGTGTGTTTTTTTGTCTTCTCATTTTGCTTATCTTACTGTGTTTGGGGTCTCCTTTTCACAGGCTGCAGGTTCGTAGTTCCCGTTGTTTTTGGTATCTGTCCCCAGTGGCTAAGGTTGGTTCAGTGGGTTGTGTAGGCTTCCTGGTGGAGGGGACTAGTGCCTGTGTTCTGGTGGATGAGGTTGGATCTTGTCTTTCTGGTGGGCACGTCCACGTCTGGTGGTGTGTTTTGGGGTGTCTGTGACCTTATTATGATTTTAGGCAGCCTCTCTGCTAATGGATGGGGCTGTGTTCCTGTCTTGCTAGTTGTTTGGCATAGGGTGTCCAGCACTGTAGCTTGCTGGTCGTTGGGTGAAGCTGGGTCTTGACGTTGAGATGGAGATCTCTGAGAGATTTTCGCCATTTGGTATTACATGGAGCTGGGAGGTCTCTTGTGGACCAGTGTCCTGAAGTTGGCTCTCCCACCTCAGAGGCACAGCCCTGATGCCTGGCTGGAGCACCAAGAGCCTTTCATCCACACAGCTCAGAATATAAGGGAGAAAAAAATAGAAAGAAAGAAAGAAAGAGGATAAAATAAAATAAAATAAAGCTATTATAATAAAAAATAAGAAAAAAAAATTATTAAGAGTAAATGTATTCAGAAAAAATTAGTTTTAATTTCTAAAAATAGATTTATTAATTTTTTACAATAAAAAATAAGAAAAAATTATTAAGAAAAATATTTATTAAGAAAAAAATTTTTAATTTTTTAAAATAAAATATATGAAAAAACTTATTAAAAAATTTTTTAAATTTCTAAAAATAGAAAATAAGGAAAAAATTATTAAGAAAACATATATTACGAAAAAAATTTTTTTAAGTAAAAAAAAAAAAAAAAACAAAACAAAAAAACGGACAGACCTAACCCTAGGACTAATGGTGAAAGCAAAGCTATACACACAAAATCTCACCCAGAAGCATACACATATACACTCACAAAAAAAGGAAAAGGGGAAAAATTAATATATCCTGCTCCCAAAGTCCACCTCTTGAATTTGGGATGATTCGTTGTCTATTCAGGTATTCAACACATGCAGGCACATCAAGTTGTTTGTGGAGCTTTAACCCGCTGCTTCTGAGGCTGCTGGGAGAGATTTCCCTTTCTCTTCCTTGTTCGCACAGCTCCCGGGGTTCAGCTTTGGATTTGGACCCGCCTCTGCATGTAGTTTGCCTGAGGGCATCTGTCCCCCACCCAGACAGAACGGGGTTACAGGAGCAGCTGCTTCGGGGGCTCTGGCTCACTCAGGCGGGGGGAGGGAGCGGTACGGAGGAGGCGGGGAGAGCCTGCGGTGGCAGAGGCGTCGTGACGTTGCAGCAGCCTGAGGCGCACCTTGCGTTCTCCCAGGGGAAGTTGTCCCCGGATCACGGGAGCCTGGCAGCAGCGAGCTGCATCGGCTCCCGGGAGGGGCGGTGTGGAGAGTGACCTGTGCTCACACACAGGCTTCTTGGTGGCGGCAGCAGCAGCCTTAGCGTCTCCTGCCCGTCTCTGAGGTCCGTGCTGATCGCCGCCTCTAGTGCCCGTCTCTGGAGTTCATTTAGGCGGCGCTCTGAATCCCCTCTCCTCATGCACCAGGAAACAAGGAGGCAAGAAAAAGTCTCTTGCCTCTTCGGCAGCTGCAGACTTTTTCCCGGACTCCCTCCGGGCTAGCACTGAAGCCCGAGCCTCAGCTCCCAGCCCCGCCCACCCCGGAGGCTGAGCAGACAAGCCTCTTGGGCCGGTGAGTGCTGCTCGGCACTGATCCTCCGTGCGGGAATCTCTCCGCTTTGCCCTCCGCACCCCTGTGGCTGCGCTCTCCTCCGTGGCTCCAAAGCTCCCCCCTCTGCCACCCGCAGTCTCTGCCCACGAAGGGGCTCCTAGTGTGTGGACACCTTTCCTCCTTCATGGCTCCCTCCCACTGGTGCAGGTCCCATCCCTATTCTTTTGTCTCTGTTATTTCTTTTTTCTTTTACCCTACCGAAGTACGTGGGGATTTTCTTGCCTTTTGGGAGGTCTGACGTCTTCTACCAGCGTTCAGTGGGTGTTCTGTAGGAGCAGTTCCACGTGTAGATGTATTTCTACTTTATCTGTGGGAAGGAAGGTGATCTCCGTGTCTTACTCTTCCGCCATCTTGCCCCTCTGATCCCAATAGTTCTTTTTTTTAATGGCTGAATAGCATACCATTGTGTGGATAGTTTGTGTATCCATTCATGAGTTGTTGTTACCATTTTCCACTACTATAAATCATAATTCTATGAACAGTCATGTGCAAATTTTGGTATGGACATAGGTTTTTATTTCTTTTATGTATATACCTAGAAGTGTAATTACTGTCACATTATCGCCTGCTTTTTAAAAATTTTTGCCATTCTACTGAGTATGAAGTTGTATCTCGTTGTGGTTTTGATTTGCATTTGCATTTCCCTAACGATCAATGTTGTTGAGCATCTTTTCAAGTGCTTATGCACCATTTGTATATTTTCATTGGAAAAAATGTCTACTCAAATCTTTTGCCCAATTTTGCCTTTTTATTATGAAGTTGTAATAATTTTTTATATAAATTATATGGATCGTATGGCTACTAGGCCCTTATCAGATATATGATTTGCAAATATTTTCTTTTATTCTGTGGGTTGTGCTTTCACTTTGTTGATAATATCCTCTATACAAACATTTCTAACTTTGATGAAGTCCAATTGAATATGCCTGATGTATGTGATACAGAATATGGATGGCATACACACACATAAACATACATAAAATTAAGGTCATACTTGAACAGGCCTTTAAAAATGGTAATAATTTAAAGAGAATTTCTGAGTGCTTAAGATATGTTATTTCAGTGGAAAAAAAAAAAGCGCCATTTTAAGGCAAGGCATACTTGACTCCTTTGCGATACAAAGGGCAATTCAGTAAGTATAAACGTTTCCTAATGGCTTCAAAAAATAGTTTTCTGGTCCTAAGTTCTCTCTCTAAATATTCTCTCCTTTGAATATATTAAGGAGAATTCCTAGTGACTAATGCCAGAAGCACTGTTGAACTCAAGATATGAAATAGAACTTTCTTCTTTCTTATGAATAAAACTTTCTTCTTTCTCATGAATCTGTTGGAGGGACTCATTCACCAAGTTTGGTATTGGAAAGAAAAATGTTTCACATTCTTAGAGCAGGTTCCTTCTTTTGTTGTTAAAAAAAAATTAATGGAAGTGCAATTTCATTATTTCTTTGGTTGCTTGTGCTTTTGCTATCATATCTAAGTCATTGCCTAATCCAAGGTCATGAAAATTTACACCTATGTTTTCTTCCAAGAGTTTTATAGTTTAGGTCTTTGATCCATTTTGAGCTAAATTTTCTATATGATAAGGCAGGAGTCCAAGTTCATTCTTTTGCATATGGATATCCAGTTGCCCCACCACCATTTGTTGAAAAGCCTGTTCTTACCCCATTTAATTGTCATGGTACCTTTGTTGAAAAGCAATTGTCCACCAATGTAAGGGACTTTTCTCTATTGAATCTTTTCTCCACACTGTTGCCAGTGGTTATTCTAAACTGTATATTTTATCATGTTTTTCTGCTACTGAAATGCCTTCAGTGGCTTCCAAGGATTATAAGAAAAATGTTAAATCTGGCCATGTGCAGTGTGCTAGAAAGGGCAGGGGCTGTGAGTGAGGCACAGTTAGTTTTGAATCTGGCTCTGCCTTTTAAGTGTGACCTGGGACAAATTATTCAGTTACAACTAGATTGTGAACCTCACACCAGCAGCGACCTTGCGTGATTTGCTCACCACCAAAGCCCAGCACTGTCACAGAGCCCAATATATCACACACATTCAGAAAGTATTTGTTGAATGGTGAATAAATCTCAGTTTCCTCATCTACAAAATGGAGATTATTATCTGTATAACTATTTCATAAGGTTCTGATCATTGTTAAATTACATAAGATACCCCACTGATCTTTTAAAAATGTTCTTCTTAAATTACTTTCAGAAAAGGGCACAAATCGTAATTGTAAGTGTGATGAATTAAAGTGAACACACTCCACTCACATAACCACCACCACCCAGATCAAGCAACCCAGAATCTCCCCACAAACCCCTTTTTATCACTGCTTCTATCACTCTTCTCTCTATATAGCCAGGTCCCTCTTAGATTTAGTTTTAACATTACCTTCTTCCTGGAAATCCCCTTGGAGCTTTCCATATGGGGCTTAATACCCTTCTATATGCTTCCAAAGCTCCTTTGACATCGTCTTTATCGCACTGTACTGTAGCACGTTTTTACTTGCCTGTCTCCCCTGTTTATTGCCGTATCTACCACACTCAGCCGAGTACCCACCATTTGTAGCAGCCATTCAATAAACACTTGGGGAATGAAATCAGCTGATGTTACTTAAGCCTATTTAATTTCAACCTATCATTATAATATTTTAGAAAACAAAGTGACAGCAGTTTGGCAGAATAACATAGAAATGGCAGAAGATTGGGTGAACTCATGATTTGGGTAAATCTAATAGTAAGCAGCTATCCAAACAACTCTCCATGGGTCTTAATGAGTTATCTGTGAATCTTTGAAAAACGTGTCTATAGTTAGGCCTCTGGATGTAAACACAGCGTGTTGAAAACCCAGATTGCAACAAATAGTTGCAGTGTGGGAAGAGAGAGGGAGCTTCCTACATGAGTTATTTCAGTTTGAGTTATTTCAGTTTGTCGACAGCAGCCTGCATGATCGCAACCGCAGTGCCTTTACCAACCTGGGTGGGGAAGGAGGAGTGACAAGGCTGACCTTCTAAGCTGTGTGTCCACCAGAATGCAGGGCAGCCAGCAGGGAGGTAGATACGGGTTGTATAGACAACATTTCAGTGGGTAACTAGAACACACTGTTAATAATGTGTGACACATGGCATAGCGGTGAGGGTTTTGTGCCAAGCAGGGTGACCTAGTGGGAAGGCATGTGGAGACAACCAGACCATTTAGACCTGAAGAGAAGCCTATGCTGCTAATAGGAATGATACCGACCAGGGTTCCTGGCCTTCCCCAATCAATAGAAATTGATAAGAGGCCAGAAACTCAGGCATGGGTTTATTGGGGCCCCTGCTGCAAAAGGAGAGAGTGAAAACAAGTAACAGGTTCCCTTGCTCGCTCCCTGAGAGGGGGGTGAGCTGGTTCCTTATATGGGGTGAGGATAGGGGTGTGTCCAGGGGTCAGGCCGGAGGGGTGCCTTAGGTGTTTTGCCCACCCCTTTGATGGTGTTGAGGTTCAGGGGGTATGCGCAGCACCCTGCTTTTGCTCCTGACACCGTGTTTTTCGCTCCCGGCTCTTCAGAAGTGGCAGCTGGGTGTTTTGGTCTTTTTGTATCTTGTTGTCCATAATTTGCCCCAACTGTGCATGCATGCAGTTATTTTTAGTCCCTTATAGTTTCTTTGTATTTTGTTGCTCGAGGAGAGGTGTGTCCAGTTGCAAGCATTGCAGCACTGCAACAAAGGGTCCCAGGTCCCAGCCTGTCTCAGGAAGAGCAGGTGATAAAACTATTTTCCTTCATAGCATAAGGAAATCCCTTTGTGATTCACTATCTAGGCCACCAGATGCATTGTACTGTACTACAGACAGCATTTTCTGATGTAATAGCAATGTAAAATGGGTGTGGGTGTGTGTGAATGGAGTGGGAGTGGGTTGGGAAAAAAATGAAAGGGAGTTTTTAAGTAATGGAGTGTGTGGGTGTGTGTGGGGTACGTGCACAGGCGCATGTGCATACGCACATACACCCCCCCACACACACACACACACACACTTTAATAGAAGGAGAATACATTTTCATCAGAGCCAAAATGTTCCTCTAGCTTGGTGGGCTTGAAAAGTAATACTTTCAGTTTAGGCGTTAGGCATGCTGCACGTGGAAAGTTTTCACATTTTGTCATCCTTCTTTTAAGGAGTCCTTGCTGTCAGCGCTGAGAAGGTTAGCGACCTTGGGGCTGGGTGGGGAGAGAGGAGAGGTGCATGTCAGTTTCGCTCAATAGAGAGAGTGGAAATGGTCACCAGAAACTCACCATCATACCGGAAGAGCTGTCTACAGCAAAGCCTCCAAGCCCACACCATCTGATTTTCTTTTTTTCACTCACACAGCAGGAGTCTTACATCTGTTTCCCTCGTGTTTCTATGGCAATAGTGTGGCAATGCAGCATATGAAGATTGGACCTTTATTTTTGTTTAGAAGAGGCATGTGCAAATAGATTAGGGCTTCAGTAGATGACCAATTTTAGATGTTTTTCATGTAGAGATGACAAGTTGCCCAATTGTTGCTGAGTTTTACGTACATTTTTGGTCTATCAGATGACTAGTCACATAAAGTTGTCAAGTAGTTTGTATCATGGGAGAGTTTGAGTTAGGTAGAAAGACATAAGCATATAAAGTCTCAAATACAAGTTAAATTTGGGGAGCATTCTATTAGACTATGATTCTTGTGGGATGTGATCATGGAAAATCAGAATATTGCTTTCTATTTCTTCTTCAGCTATCAATGTCCTCCGAGGGTAATGAGATTTGCATTTATTAACATAGCACCAATGATAGTATTTCTGGATGTCTTCTGTGTTAGTGGAAACAGCCTCAGGTTGTACAATTTGAACTAAAATATTGAATGTGGTACATGAATCACCGTCTTTAATGAAATAAGGCATCACTAAGATTCCACAAATTTAGCACTTCAAATATAAACATAAATTAAAGATCTCTCTCTCACTGTCTTCCCCTCTCCTTCCCCCTCCCCACCCCAATTCCTATTCTCCCTTTTCTATACTGGCTGAGCAAATAAATAAGAAGGTAGTTATTTAGGCTATAGAATAACCCTAACATACAGATAACCATAACAACTAAGAGCAGAAGGTAAGTATAGGAGGCTTTTGTGGGTCTTATTAAAAGAACACCAAAGTACAACATTATTTCCTTTTAAAAGGAAGAAGCAGTATTTTGCATTCATTATTCATAAAAACATGGAGACAATCTATGAAGTTTTTTGTAAGACTGACCACAAATACATTAAGATTATGTCTCCTCTTTGTTTAATCCAAATAATGTGCAGAAATTTCTCATTTTAATAACACATTATTTTACCAGTGGTATAATCTGTTTTATATCTATGTCCAGGGAAGAATAAACTCTGGTCAGCCTAGTGTAATGTTATGATGAAAGGAGACAAAAGACCCACCTGCTAAATATATCTTTCCCTCTGAATGCAGTTCTTACCGGTGTTAAATTGTGAAATCCTAAAAGCCTCTTGCAAGCAAATGCGTTTCCAGGAAGTTCATATTATCTTATTGTCACAGAGGTGAGGTGCAGAATCAGAGACTGACAGAGCTGGAGGAGAATTTGTAATCATCTTTGGACTGCATCCTTTTTAAAGATGAGAACATTGCAGTCCAGAGGGGAACAAGGGCCCATCCTAGGTCACATAGTTTGGTGGGGCAGAGTTGGGACTGGACACAGGGTTCCCGGAGGAACACAAGACACTCAGAAGAGACTTTCTCTTTTTTGCCTCATTTATTTCCTCATTATCTTTTCAGTCTCATTCCTTTTCTGCAGGTACATATCTTTCTTCTGTATCAATATGTAGATGAGGGATGGGTCCATAACAAATAAGACATAAGGACGGATACGTTTCTTAAACTTTTATGTTTTTATTTAGTTAATCATATTTATAATAAAATAACAAAATATTAAGCACATCATAAACAGAAAAGCATCCATTCTTTTGGATGAACATGTAACACCAGCTTTTTATGAAAAAGATGGATGACTGTTGAATTCCTTTCAACCCTGAGATTCTGTAATTCTGAGTCAGAACTGCAAAATGGCTAAAGTAGGGGATGTTAGCTGGTGTGTGCTTCCCAGGCCACAGGTAGTAGTTTGAGGTCAGGAGAGGAAGGGAATTTTGATCTAGGGAGATGTGTTTAGTAACTGGTTCTTGTCCACATTTCTTACTCTGAATTGCCCATTGTCGGTCCATGTTGGCCTCTTTAGGTCCTGCCCACTGGGGTCTTTGGCAACAAGGTGTGTCCTTGCAGGCACCCCCATCCCACCACAGGACACTGGTTCAGAAAGAGAGGAGTGTAGGGCCCCGCCTCCTGTGGAACTGCCAGCCTCCTGCTAAATTCTCACCATCACAACAACCTCTACAGTTTGTCTCTCTCCTTGTCCCACAGGTCTTCCTCAGCCTACTCAGCTGTATCTTTACCTGGTGTCACCTTTTCTGGGAGGGTAGGAAGCACCATGGCCATCAAGCAGCTTTTGCTTGCTGGATATGTTCTTGAAATGGAGAAAGAAAATATTTCAACCCATTTTGAGTTTATTTTTGTGTATGGTGTTAGAGAATGTTCTAATTTCATTCTTTTACATGTAGATGTCCAGTTTTCCCAGCACCACTTATTGAAGAGGCTGTCTTTTCTCCATTGTATATTCTTGCCTCCTTTGTCATAAATTAATTGACCATAGGGGGCTAGGTCTACTTCTGGGCTTTGTGTCCTGTGCCATTGTTCTGTATTTCTGTTTTTGTGCCTGTATCATACTGTTTTGATGATTGTAGCTTTGTAGTATAGTCTGAAGCCAGGGAGCCTGATTCCTCCAGCTCCGTTTTTCTTTCTCAAGATTTGCTTTGGCTATTCAGGATCTTTTGTGTTTCCATACAGATTGAAAAAATTTTTGTTCTAGTTCTGTGAAAAATGCCATTGGTAATTTCATAGGGATTGCATTGAATCTGTAGATTGCCTTGGGTAGTATTGTCATTTTCACAATATTGATTCTTCCAATCCAAGAACGTGGTATATCTTTCCATCTGTTTGTATCATCTTCAATTTCTTTCATCAGTGTCCTATAGTTTTTGGAGTACAGGTCTTTTGCCTCCTTAGGTAGGTTTATTCCTAGGTATTTTGAAATTAATATAGTATTTTAAGTCAATTATATTTCAATAAAAATGAATATTAAAAAAATAAAAATAAAATATTTCAAGAATAAATTATTTCACAAGTGCTGCTACTACATTCTCTTATTTTCCAGCTTTCATTTCCTTCATCCTTATATAACATATTCATCATGCCCTCCTGGGTGGAATCAGGCTGGAATAGAATGTTCATTCCATTGTCAGATGAGGGTCAAGACTTTAATCGGCCTGATGGCAAGATTTCCTCTGTTTCACAATTATTGTTACAGAGAGAAGCTAGCAAGTTTTTTAGGGACACTGATGAAGTATTTTAGATGGACAGGAAAATACGTTATTAAGGCATTTAGTGAAAATTAGGAATACAGACTACTAAATATGATATAAAACCCAGCATTATCACTGGACACATAAGGAACACTTTTTTTTTTTTCCCAACCGACAGTAGTCTGTTCCAGTGCCCTTAGGATCCAATGAATAATCAGTTTCTCTACCGCAACCTTAGAACATGAGCAGAAGCAGTGCAAGCAAGGGCAGTCCCCCTGTGGTTTGGCAGTATATGTCTCTATCATCCACTTTTCTGGACTTTCTTGAAAAGTGGTTGCCATTCCTGGCTCCTGGTTTTAATCAGTTCCATCAGAAACTAACACCTGAGTGGCCTGAAAGCCTCGAGAGCATGTTAAGAACTGAAAGAAACCAGTGTCCCCAAGATATTAACCAATCATAGAAGTAGAAAATGTCTTAGAAAGGGAGTTTGGCCTGGAGCCTTGCTATCCCTGAGAAAGGGTTTATTTGGCTCCAAATCCTGTGTTCTTTCTATAACATCACTGTACCTTAAGTCTTGGTGTCACTGGTTATCTTTGGGTCTTAATTATTTTGACTAAGTTATTTAAGGGAATTTTGATAAGTTATTATAACTGTTCACCCCACGTTTTATGGTGTAGTAAGTCATTTGGGGATTCTCTGGGAATAACACCCAAAGTTATACAAATATTTCTATGGGAAATTTGTCTCTGAATAATACTTTTTTAAGTAAAGCTGGAATCTCCAAAGTCATGGCCACAGCATTATTGTAGTAAAGATTATGTGAGTGCTGAGGGATCCTGTGGCAGAGATGTGGTTACTGTTTATGAAGGATTTTTGGAGAAGGACAATGGTGTGCAATGCAGACATCAAGTGACTCAGAGGGTTAATGGAAATGAGGCAGGAGGTTCTTTTCTGAGCTTTCATTTTGAGCTTCCAGGTTCACGTTCTTCTTGAAGTTCTCTCTCCTGTGTCCTAATGATAGACCCTCTAGGGCCTCTCATTTCTTCTTCCTCTCTGGACCTGTTGGTGATGGCCATTCTTTAGAGTAACCATCACCTCGCTCATCCTTTCCCTCAATCATCTTTCTCAAGGAGTTTATGTTTTTACCGAATTTGGGATGATCCCTGCTGGATAAATAAAATGAAGGGGAAAAGGTTGAGGTTCAAAAAGCCTCATTCACTCCTGGGTGACCTTGTCTGAGCCACCCCCCTTCCAAAAGGCTTGGTGTTGCCATCTGTAAAAAAGAACAGGTGAGATCAGATAATCATAGTAAATTCTTCATAAGGAAGAACCCTAGGCTTCCATTTGGTAACATCGCCAATCATTTCTGAATCTATAGCATCACTGCTGATTGTCACTCAAGTTCTGGGCTGCATTTCCATCTGTTAAAGAACAGTCATTTTTCCTTATGTGTACTTCCAGCCCTAAACTGAAAATTTTCCACCATTGCAATCATGATCTTCCCCACCTAACAAGATACCCTACTTCACTCCCCATTTTCCAGAAGTGCTGTCCCCGGGCACCCAGGCCTGTCACTCAAGTTCTGGGCTGCATTTCCATCTGTTAAAGAACAGTCATTTTTCCTTATGTGGACTTCCAGCCCTAAACTGCAAATTGTCCACCATTGCAATCATGATCTTCCCCACCTAACAAGATACTCTACTTCACTCCCCATTTTCCAGAAGTGCTGTCCCCGGGCACCCAGGCCTAAGTCCCCATGGTCTGTTTTTTGGGTTTTTAAAATTATTTATTTATTTATTTATTTATTTATTTTTGGCTACTTGGGTCTTCGTTGCTGTGCACGGGCTTTCTCTAGTTGTGGCGAGTGGGGGCTACTCCTCGTTGCGGTGTGCGGGCTTCTCATTGCGGTGGCTTCTCTTGTTGCAGAGCACGGGCTCTAGGCATGCGGGCTTCAGTAGTTGTGGCGCACGGGCTTCAGTAGTTGTGGCTCGCGGGCTCTAGAGCGCAGGCTCAGTAGTTGTGGCGCACGGGCTTAGTTGCTCTGTGGCATGTGGGATCTTCCTGGACCAGGGATCGAACCCATGTCGCCTGCATTGGCAGGCAGATTCTTAACCACTGTACCACCAGGGAAGCCCCTCCATGGTCTGTTTCGATCTATTTTTTTTTCACCTACATCCTTTCAGTCATCCATTCTACCATATTTTTCTTTTAAAAGACCTTGTGTGTTTGTGTTTATTTCTTCCTGTCTATTCTGTGTGTGTGTTAAAATATACATGACACAAATTTATTATTTTAACCCTTTTAAAGTATATGATTCATTGGCATTAAGTACATCCACATTTTCTGCAGCCATCACCACTATTCATCTCCACAACTTTTCCATCATCCCCAACTGAAACTGTTTCCATTAAACTTTCTTCATGTCTACTCTAAATGGCATGTCAGAGTGTCTTAGAATATCAGAGCTAAATAAATTCTTTGAGATCATCTACCACAACCCTTTGACAGCTTATGTAAGGCAACTAGAGCCCAGATGGGTTAAAGGATGTACTCACCAGGCCTTCATTGCACTACTCCTGGATTACATTATAATTTCCTAGCTGGTTTCTTTGCCTCTGGCAACTCCCAACTTCCCATCCATCACATACATTACTTCGAACTGAATCTACTTATTATACTTTTTTTCCTTTCACTCTCTGCTAAGAAACTGTAAGGCTCACGTCCCATTCCCCACCAAACACCAATTTCCCACCATTTTTGTTGCATATCATATATGTCATGTTGGTGGCCTGCCTGCCGCCACGCCCAACACACACACACAAATATACATTCTTTTCTATGGTGGTTGTAACCTATTTATTTTATGTCCCTCTGATTTTCAGACCGGTTCAGGAACTTGCACAGGAGTGCAGAGCTAGGGTTCAGATTCTCTCCCAGGGGGCCCTGGGTAGCCTGTATCTCCTCTGATGCAGTGAGGTGGTCACTGAGATCAGTGGTAAGGGGCTGCCTCAGTCCGCTTTGCTCCAGCTCCAGATGGCCAGGCCAGCTCTCATCACTGCTCTTTCTCTATTTCCTGCCTTAACAACAGTACCCACCAGCATTATTGAGCTGTGTCGGCATGGGACTGGGCCAACCCTTTTCATAAAGTATTTCATATTTATCTGTATTTTACAGATCCAACAACTAAGTATTATACTAGTGATTTTCAGTCCTGGTTACACATTAAAATCACTTGGGGTGCTATTAAAAATGACCTATCTTTAGGCTTTATCCCTTGAGCTTTTAATTCCATTGGTCTGGGATGAGAGCCAGAAGCAGTATAACTTGTTCAAAGTCATGCAGCCAGTAAATGGTGGAACCCGCATTCAAACCCAGCTAGGGTTCTCAATCCTAGCTGTGGATCAGAATTACCTGTGAATCTGTAAACATTGTACATAAGGGAGGTTATGATGGAGCTAGGGTAAGAGATACCTATAATATTAAAAAACATAAGCAAATAAACAAATTAAATGATTTTAATAGTCAACTAGAATTGAGAACATGACCATAGCCGCGATGCAATATTACGTCTCTTTGGATCTGATTCAACAAATGCATAACTTCCTCATCTATTCATAAAAAGGCGTTCGTGGGCAAGGTGGCACATTGGGAAGTGTTGGGAGAAGATGGAGTAACAGTAACAATATTGTATTGTTGAATGAAATGGGAATGAAATGAAAATGGGACATGTAATTCTTTAAGTAACCTACATTTGCAAGCCATTATTTGAAATAAACTCCCATTAAACCAGATCTTTGCAATCCTAATTTGGCATAATGCAATTCTGATCATCTAATAGGAACTCCACATGTGGAAGTAAGTATCCATTGTGAAAGGAAATAGGACTCTGACCTGAAAGGTTTTAGTGTAAAGATTTGTGAGTGCTCTGAATGCAAGAACTGACAGGGACGTCCAGCGTGATGCTACTTATTTGAACTTCTACAGGGACTCGTGAGTTGTTGCTGCGTGGCGTGGGTACCATTTGATTATTAATATCATTAAGCTGATGTCTTGGGAGCACACCCATTATCCTATTTTGGCTTCAGATTCAATTCTGGTTATTGACAAATGGTGGGATGGAGCTGAAATGAACTTTGCTGTTCGAAAGAGGCCCTCAGAGTATAATGTCTCTCAGGGCCCTGTAAAAAGTGCAGTTATATAATTTGTTGAGATGAGTTAAGTGCTAATCATCCTAATGTTTGACATTTACAGATTCTTCCCATAGTACTAAACATTTCACTTAACCACACATTTGACACTGAAAAAGTACTGTTCTATGTAATGTACTCAAAACTTGCCAGTGGATGAGGTGGTTTTTTCCTTAAAGTAAGCAAACAGCCTGAGATTTACCAAGGTCATTATAGAATACAGGGAAATGAACTCACTGGAGAAATGAAGCCCAAGCGTCTGAAATGATACTTTGACCTTCAAAATAGGAAACAGAATGGCAGGGTTTGCTGGGGAGACAGACAGCTCTTTTAGCAGTGACAGCAAGGCCATCAGCCAACATAGCGAGATTTACTGGGATAGCTAGGATGACTAAACATCCACAGACACACCTTCAAAAAGTGTAGGAAAGGCATTGTCAATACAGAATCGCAGTGCTATTCCATCTGGTTAATTACGCTGGTCTCTTCACTTAGAGAAAAGTCATGGCTGGACAAAGGAAGCAATGCTGTTTTTGCTTTGCCTTCTGTCATCATTAGTAACAACTGGTTTTCACCTGGGGGCACATTCGACCTCTGTTTATTTCCTGGTTAAATGAGATATTTCACTACTGCTGATTATAAACATCTGACTTAAAGCTGACCTGCATGTGCAACTCCATATGTGGAATTTACTTTGGTTCAGTGAGGAGAGTAAAACAGTACAAGAGACAAATAGGTCAGAATTGACTTGTAACAGAGCACGTCATACAAATTATACATTCAGATCACATTTTCAAGGATAAACTTCAACACAGTGTTTAATAAGATTCATGAGATTATCAGGAAAGCAAGTGTTGCAGAATATAAGATCAGAGACTCAAATCTTAAATGTCTTTGAAAGAAATTACTTACTAGGAACTATATTGTATAAAAAGAAGGTGGGCAGTGCTCACCAGTGAGAATCTCATTAAAACAAAAAGAGCAATCTGATATTTGAAATCTGCTACCAGTGAGATGGCTGAAATAAACTTAATTTGAAAACAGAATAGTGAATATTTAAATAACGAACTACAGTTTAAAGAATGCATTGCTTATTAACAGCATCTTAATTGTTTTTTTTTTTTCCACTGAGGGGCAAAGAAAGCACTTAATCATTGCTTACCAAAATTTCAGATGTATTTCAGTTTTATCTAGGCTGTTAAGTTTCAACTTCTCATGTGGATCCTCTGCAGGTTATTCATGTGTGTTTACTTGAGCCTTGATTTTTCTGCAATCTAACAGTATATGAAGGCAGGGGACTCTTGCTGCTGGGACACGGTGACAATACGGTTCTCCTGCTTTCTCTTCTTTGGGCCTCTTCTCCGCCTCCTTGCCTCTGCATCCTCCTCTCCTCTCCCACCACTATCATCACTGCCTTTGTCACTTCTAGCTCCTGTATTGTGTAGCCCTTTGTTAGATTTTACAGAAAATGTTACATCATGAGACTATCAGGAGAGCCAACTATTGTGGAATATAAGACCAGACACACACACACACACACACACATTATATATATATATATCAGAGGAACAGGCTCAGACATTCAGTTGCAAAAGGAGCCCTGGTGATACTCACCAAAGGAGAGCAGGCAAGCCTTGTGCAAATTAGCACATTTTTAAACGGTTACCTGCAAAGTATGATGATAGAATACATTTACAAAGGGTCACCATGTTTATCCTTAAAATTTTAAGGATATACTGTTTTGTTATGACTTCCACTCTCCCTCTCTGACTCTGGACACGCAGTGCTGTCTTCCTAATGAGGGCCAATGTCACCATCACAGCTCATATTGAGCCCTTTGTTCACGAGATGCTGTATACTGAGGGCTTTTATGGGCTGCCTTTCACAAATAGCCCTCGAGAGGCATAGCATTTCTCTCATTTAAAATGAGAGATGAAAAATAAATAATAAAATAAATAAAATGAGAGATAAATTAGGAGTTTGGGATTAACATATACACACTACTATATAAGAAACAGGTAAATAACAAGGACTACTGTTAGCACAGGGAACTACACTCAATATCTTGTAATAATATATAACAGAAAAGACTCTGAAAAAGAATATATATATATATGTGTATAATTGAGTCACTTTTTTGTATACTTGAAACACAACATTGTAAATTAACTGTATTTCAATAAAATAAATTAAAAAAATGAGAACTCCAAGGCACAGATTAGTTCATTTCTTTGCCCACGTAGTCTCATAGTTAGAATGCATAGAACCAAGATTCAGACTGTCTTACTCCGTACCCTGTGCCCTACACTGCCTCCCTTTCAGCCGTATAATACTGATGGGGAAGAAGGTAGGGAGAGCATTGACAAGACTCAGTAAGTCAGGTAAGTGGCACAGTGTTTCCCAAATCTGGCTGCACATCAGAATCACCCAGGAGCAATTCTGAAAATGATTGCCAAGGCAGACCTCTGACCTCCTTAATCAGACTCTCAAAGTGTATTCCTTGGAAATCTTTATTTTTTATACATTTCCCAAGTGATTCTGATGTGGGCAGTCAACACAGCGTTTCAGAACCGCTGGGTTAGATAATGCACAACAACAAGGGGCATTTAGGCAACAGGAAGTGGCATTCTCTAAAAACACTATATTCAAGAGGTATGTTGGTGTATGTTAATCCCAATCTCCCAATTTATCCCTCCCCCCATTCCCCCCTGGTAACCATAAGTTTGTTTTTTTACATCTGTAACTCTGTTCTGTAAATACGTTCATTTGTACCATTTTTTAAGATTCCACATACAAGCGGTATCATATGATCTTTGTCTTTCTGACTTACTTCATTCAGTATGATGGTCTCTGGGTCCATCCGTGTTGCTGCAAATGGCACTATTTCATTCCTTTTTATGACTGAGTAATACGACATATGTACACTACTATATATAAAATATTGATAGATAACTAATAAGGACTTACTGTATAGCATAGGGAACTCAGTGCTCTGTAATGACCTACATGGGAAAAGAATCTAAAAAAGAGTGGATATATATATACGTATAACTGATTCACTTTGCTGTACAGCAGAAACTAACACAGCATTGTAAATCTACTATACTCCAATAAAAAATTTTAAAAAAAAACCCAAAAGGTATATTGGTAATAGGGATATAACATGAATTCTGGAAACAGCCCCTGACATGGTAGTATGTTAGGAGAGACGGCTTGGTCAACCAGAGCGCACAGGTAAAGTGCTTTATTCGAGGTGGACAAGAGAATTGCGCCAACATGGCACAGGGGAGAGAAGGACTACCTCTGTTTGAGGAAGTCAGCAAAGGCTTCACAGAAGGGCTATCAGTTAAGTGAAACTTTACATTGTCTCTACAGAAGAAAAAAGGATTCTTTCATGTGTCTGTTGGCAATCTGTATATCTTCTTTGGAGAAATGTCTGTTTAGGTCTTCTGCCTATTTTTGGATTGGGTTGTTTGTTTTTTTGATATTGAGCTGCATGAGCTGCTTGTAAATCTTGGAGATTAATCCTTTGTCAGTTGCTTCAATTGCAAATATTTTCTCCCATTCTGAGGGTTGTCTTTTGGTCTTGTTTATGGTTTCCTTTGCTGTGCAAAAGCTTTTAAGTTTCATTAGGTCCCATTTGTTTATTTGTGTTTTTATTTCCATTTCTCTAGGAGGTGGGTCAAAAAGGCTCTTGCTGTGATTTATGTCATAGAGTGTTCTGCCTATGTTTTCCTCTAAGAGTTTGATAGTGTCTGGCCTTACATTTAGGTCTTTAATCCATTTTGAGTTTATTTTTGTGTATGGTGTTAGGGGGTGTTCTAATTTCATACTTTTACATGTACCTGTCCAGTTTTCCCAGCACCACTTATTGAAGAGGCTGTCTTTTCTCCACTGTATATGCGTGCCGCCTTTATCAAAGATAAGGTGACCATATGTGCGTGGGTTTATCTCTGGGCTTTCTATCCTATTCCATTGATCTATGTTTCTGTTTTTGACAGGGTGAGAGAGTGGCATGGACATATATACACTACCAAATGTAAAATAGATAGCTACTAGGAAGCAGCCGCATAGCACAGGGAGATCAGCTTGGTGCTTTGTGACCACCTAGAGGGGTGGGATAGGGAGGGTGGGAGGGAGGGAGACGCAAGAGGGAAGAGATATGGGAACATATGTATATGTATAACTGATTCAGTTTGTTATAAAGCAGAAACTGACACACCATTGTAAAGCAATTATACTCCAATAAAGATGTTTAAAAAAAAAGAAAAAGAAAAAAGGGAAGGGATGGCATTCCAAGCAGGAGGCTCTGAGATCAAAGGCTGTGAAGCCCGAGAGCAGATATTTGGGCAGCAGCCCCAAGTTGTAGTGTGGTTGGCCTCATACACTGTGGCAAGAAGTGAGAACTGTAGTAACTGGCAGCCATTGACGTATTTAAACAGGGTAGTGAAAGAAAAGGGCTGCATTTGAAAAAGGTCCAGGGGGCTGAAGTGTGGGGGCGTGGCTTAAAGGAGGTGAGGTTGGAGGGAGGGAGATGGGTGGGGAAGCTGAGTAATACTTAAGGTGAAATAGGAAGAAGCTCTAATTGAGGCAGAGCGAGTGTGGAGGAAAAGGAAGGGGTTAATGCAACATGTCTGTGAGAACCTCCGAAGAAAAAGAGAACTGATTGGATGGGGTGGGGAGGGGGAGGCCAGTGAGGGATGAGTCAGGGATGAGGCTACAATTTCTACAGACAATGATGGTATCCCAGGCTTCTGGAAGACTATCTGTTGTTGCTGGAGAAGCGCAGTCTAATCCTAGGTTTTCCTTCTATTTTCTTGGCAGAGTCCATCATTTTAATAGAAAATAAATTAAGTTTGAAGACAAGTGAAAAAGGAATTTTATTAATGAAATAATTATATTTATAGAAAGAGAAGTGTGGGTCTTTATACTTTTATTCATGCTAAATTGGGACTGGTCAAAGTCTTGGGCCTTCAACAGTCATCTTTGAAAAAGACATGGGGATCTTTTAAGGTATTTTTGTTTGTTTGTTTGTTTGTTTTTACAGTTTTCTGATAGACTAATATTGAAAGCCCAAGCTCCATTAGTCCCAGTGGTCAATCTTAAATTTCTTGACGTGTAAGCCTTTCTGTAGTTGCATTCTAGTAATAAAATGCGTGATGGAATTTTTAAGAAAACACTTTATGGCTCTGCAATATATGAATTTTTCCACCGGGATATATATAATGGTGTTGGAGAAAGCTAAAACAATGTATAAAATAAAACCCTGTGGAAGAAAAATAATTGCAAAGAATTCCCACCTGAAATGTTGGAATTTCTGTAATGGTAGAGTTCTGTATTGTGTTTCACTATCTATTTTATAATTAAGGGGCCCTTTTAGTAACCAGAAGTTGCGTTTTCAAGCACATTATTCTAGGGCTCTAAGAATTCCATTGGTGGAAAGCAATAACTTTTTCCAAATGTGGGTAGTGATACATTCAAAAGAGAGGTGCCCTTGGCCTAAGATTCAAACAAGTGAATGCAGACAGGGAGGATTGTTCTGGTTGGGAGGAGGACTTCTCAAGGTAGGGGTTACCTACTGGACAGCTGGACCAAGAATTGAGAAGTCCTGGCATACACAACCTTTGGCTCTGGCTTTTGAAATCCTGCAGAGTTGAGTGTGGGACCCTATTGTGCCACATGCTGGCTGTGTGTTCTCAGGCAACCAATTTAAATGCTTGAACCTCATTTTCCTTCTCTATAAGATGAGTTGATAAAACTTGCCTAATGGGAATATTGTCAAAACTATTCAATTAAATGAGGTAATATGTGTTCACATTGCTTTGTAAATTGGAAAGACTTGTGTAGTTGTAATTATTATAGTTTTAGAACTTTCTTAAGTTAAAACCAAGTTGTGTTTATGTATATATCTTGCAAATGTTTTTTCTGGATAGATATCTCCCTGATTATGTCTTCTTTACCCACATCGCCAGCAGCTAACACTTTTAAGGCTGGGTATGCTAAGTTTAGGGAAGAATGAACATGAGAAGGCTCTAGGTTTGTGTTATTTGCATTTCAAAATGAGTTACTTGCAATTTTTAACACAATTTGGAGCCTCCAGTGCTAAAGCTGGTGTGCTACCATGGGGTCTGGCTACTAAGATGAACCACAGCTTCTGCTGTGCTGTTCTACCTATGGAAAACCAACTTTGAAAACAAGTGTTCTTGTATTATAAGTGTTCTCAGAATACCTGGCTGAGAAAGGAAGCACTGTAGAGACACAGCAAGCCAGTTCTAGGAGTCCCGGAGAAAAAAGGAGGGTGGAGTTGTGCTTTTTGTAGCATATTTATTAACTCATGCTGGAGCACTAGCATTCCAATGAGATTATTTAGTTTAAAGTAGATCTTATCTGGAGTGGTTAAATGGTCAAGACCTAAGTAACATTGCCTTGAATGGATTGTACCATAGCCATGAGCCTCTTATATGTCCCCATTGTCTATGGGTGTGTGAGTAGCTGAGAGTACACGTGTGTATATGCGCATATACTAGGAAGACTAAGAAGACATCGATGAGAAGACGTCTGGATACATGGATCCTACTCTGATATCTGTCACTAAAGAACTATGAGACCTTGGGGGAAATCATCTCACGTGTCTGAATCTCATTTCTTTCCCTTGGAATAAAAAGGGCAGAATATGATGCTCTAACATTTTATGGTCTTGTGACCAACCGACTCACTGATTGATTCAGCAAACCTTGGACTTCATAATATTTTCATTCTAAATGCAATGTTGAAGGGAAAACTGTCATCAGCCTGGTTTACGTGTTCAATACTGAGGCAGCATATTGTATTCCCTAAGTCAGTATTAGATTCTCTCCTTCCCCTCCCAAGGCAGCAGAGGGCTCACTGGGGGGGTGTATACACCTGATTCTACAAGGTCCCCCATACCTTAAAGCAGAACAAATGACATCGCTTGTCAGAAGATTTTTTAAAAAATCAAGAGTGTTTTCCTTTGTAATGCAGGAAAGCTTCCCAAGCAAGTGATAGGGAACAGAGTCGAAGAAAAAGGAAGCCAACTTTCTTCTGTTACAATCCATCCTCTTTTAATTTTCCTATTCTGAAAAATCCCTTGCAAATCCACAGAAGAGTTTTCAAATCACTCTAGATGAGAATCCTCCCAAAACAAGTTCCATCCAACTTTAAGGCAGCCAGGAAGTGATGAATTAAGATACTAAATATATGCTCTGTTACCTAACCCTTGTACAAAATGGTAAAAATGGCCATCCTATGTGATTGCCGTGTGTGTAATACTTTAATCTTATAAACTTCATGAGTCAATACAAGCTATACGCATGAAATCACAATTTTTCCCACTGATACTGGGCTAGTGAAGTTTGAAATTTGACACTTGAATTCTTCATTAAGAAATTTCCAAAATATATCCTGCATTTCTTCCCCTAAATTGAAATCTGATTCCTCCTTATCGGTTTCTTATGATAATCAGCCAATCACAAAAGGTCATATCTTTGTCGTCAGAGACTTATGGAATTATTAGAAGCTCTGGAAGTTAGGAGATGCTAATGACCTCACTTCCAAACAGGTCAAATAAAAGTATACAGTATTTTGAGCCAGGGATTGTAATTGAGAGAAATAGCTAAGTGACATTCACCCAGTCAAGTACAAACTATTTACTAGGTATATTCTTTGTATAAGGCACTGGACCGGATGATACAAAGCTGAATCAAGCCCTGGCTTACTCTTACGGAATTAATGACCTTGTAGCAAAGTTAGGCTTGGACAAAAATGACCAAAGTACAACGTAAAAAGAGCTGAGGCCATAAAAGGGATACAGTTGAAACAGGAAAAGTTTCTAAGATTTTAGAAAAGCTTATTTTTCTTCATCTTCTGTGTTGTGGGTCCCTAAGACCACCTTCATGTTCAATGATTTGCTAGAAATCACAGGACTCAATATGTGGTCATAGTCACAGCTATGATACAAAGTAAAATCAAAGGTAAAAGGTGTATATGGCAAAGTCCGGAGGAAACCGGAAGCAAGCTTCCAAGAGTCTTCTCTCCTAATGGAGCCACATGGAATGAGCTGAATTCCTCCAGCAACAAGTTGTGAAAAAGTGTATGAGGTATTGTCCACCAGGAAAGTGGACAGTATTGTCCATCAATAGATACTCAGCACCAAAGGATTTGGGGGTTGGGGGCTGGTCATGTAGGCACCCTCTCCCTAGCACATTCCAGAATTCCAGCCTCCCAGAAGGAAAGCAGATGTTCACCATAAATCACATTGTTTTGTACAAACAGCCAAGGCCCAGTGAGCCACTCTCTAAGTTCTGGGAATGGTGGGAACCACCCCCGTCCGCCCCTGCTCCCCCCGCAAATCCACCTTCCCAGATGCCAGCCAAGGACCAACCTTGTAAGCAGGCTTTTCGAAGGATAGCAGTGTTTGGGCTGATAAGTTAACTATTTTTTGTACACCATCAAAATCTTGTCCCAAAAAGTATTAAAGGAGAAAAGGTCCCAGAATAATTAGCTTATACTGAATAGAAAAGAGCCGTTCAAAATTGGGCTAACTTGGAACACATTCAAAAGGAGGTACAGTTCCGGTAACGTTCACTCATCTATGCATTTTTTGTGTCCATATATTATATGGTGAGCTCTGAATAAAGGAGTGAAAACCACTTATTTATTTAAATCTATCACGTGAGTCAGCACCCTAGAGTCAGAATGAGATTTCACTTAGACATTCACAAATTTTCACTGAGTGACTGTTTTGTGCCAAACACTATGCCAGGTGCTGGCAGCATGAAGCAGTCAGAGCAGGTTTCTGACCTCACAGAGCTCACAGGTGCACAGACTCCCACCTCCTGGACCCCAGCTCAGTGATGCTGAGCTCATTAAGAAGGGAAGGCCAGTGAAAGAGCAGATGAGGAAGGTTTGGATTTCTCATCAGGTACAGGGAACACCACCCGCTGGGACATCAGTGCCTTTACATTCCAGAGATCTCTAGGTTGGGAAAGAAGGTTCTAATGAATCAGCTCTGGGCTCCATCGACATGCTGTGCTGCGCCCCAGAACACGGGACCAGTGCTGGGACAGACTCATGAGCCGTGAAATTAAAACAGTTGAAACAAACACCAGTTCCCACCATTGGAGAAAATGATAGACCTCTCCCTCCACTCCAAGTAGCCAGCTAGAGGCAACACAGTGGCACCCGGCAACCCAACTACACAGGTGTGGCTGACCCGTCCTCCAGGTAGCCCTCCATCTCCAGGTTGGTGGCCTTCTCTTGGTGGAGGCACCTCTCACTGGATCGGAGAAGTACTTCTTGACGGTGCATTGTTGGCAAATTCCTCACGACAGCTGCCCCGCATCATCTTCACCCGTCAGACATCCCCATTGACCCCTGTCACTTTCTCCAGCAGGTGTTAATGAGCAAGGAGCTACTACTACTTCAAACTTAGGAGATTGGCCAGATGCTACATCCCCACAAATGGCTGTGCAGCTGTAAGCAAGTGTCTTAACCTTTCTGAGTAGCCGTCTTCTATTTAGAAAAGAGGATAATCGTATTTCTCAGGGCTTTGGCCAGGTTTAAATGAAACAATGCGTTGATGTCACCCAGCATGACTCCTGAAGAGTAAGCAAACTCAATAAATAGCTCACTTGGTTGGGTAGAGGACACAGAGGACGATTCCTATAGCTATAGGACCAAGGGCTCCAGGCTCTTTTTCTCCTGCCTGTAATGTCTTCCACAGTTGAGTTATAGAATGAATCTGGAGAGGACTGTTGCTTTTGTTCCCTGCTCCACACACACAACTTGCTGGATACATGAGGACATCGGATGCCAAGCATCGCCCATGTTTCTGTCCCCCACTGTGATTACTTCAAGTTTCTTGCTGTCATTGTCTTTGCTGCCAAAGGACAAAGAAAAAGTGAGTGGGTCAGGAAACAGTGAAATAAAGCTAGGCTCTTTTACCCTAATGACATATGCTCTGTTTTCTTTAAAACTTAAAACAAAAAACAAAACCTCTCTTGCCTATACCTCCCATTACCCATCTTTGATCTTCATGGAGGGTGCATGTTCGAAGTCCCCACTGTAGAAGCTGAAGGGTAGGCTTAGGTGAGGGTTTTGGACCTCTGGTGTCTAAGCTGAAGTGTGTCTGGAAGGATGAGTGTGGTCCTTAGAATAGGCCTCTTGTGTTATGTTCTCTCTTGAATGGAACTGCAGTGATCTCCATGGCGAGGGCAAACCCATGGTGAAATGTTGGGATGGCCGCATTATAGAAGGTAACGCTTCTCCCGCTTCTAGACTGAAGCTAGAGTTAGGGTGTTGTTTTATGACAGAGTCCGTCCCTCACGCCAGCAGATGGCTAGAGTCGTTTTCTGCCTCACTTGCTGCTGACACAACCATAATCCAGGGTGTTAACAAATGACCCAGCCCTAGTTAAACTTCCCTTGCAATGGTTCTTTATATAACCTTGAGAAGCAGGTTGGGTCCTCAAGCGTGGTTCTGAGCAACCGTATTCATCACAATTTTTGTTTGGTGGGGAGCTGAGCGGGGGCAGGGGGAGGACGTACTAAGTTAGAAAGCCAAACTGGTAATGTTTGTGAGGCTGCATGCACATTTATCTTGGCTATGTTAAAAAAAAAAAATAACAAACTGGTGTGACTTGCTTTTGGTTCATCTTGACTCAACAGGTATATTTTTATGTGAAAGGTTTATTTTTTTCCCCCATGATTTGAAGAGTGAATGACTTCCCAAACATAGCCAGGAATGCAGTCAAAAGAAAGGCATGACTCGAGAGGAAGAGGAGAGGATTGAGCATTGGGAATTATGGGCTGTGTTTAGTCTCACTATTGATTTAACCTCTGAGCAAGTTACTTAACCTCTTGTTCTCAAGAACTCTTCTCCACCTCTTGTATAATAGTTCTTGACTAACAGATGTTTTAACAACATTAAAAAAAAAATTGGCAAGGCGATCGGCTGACTTCAAATCGATTGGCCCTGTCCACAAGCACAGCTCAGAGCCATCAGACCTTAAAAGTCATGACATGACAGGACTCAGAGCTGATGCTGGTGTTTTCCAACTTTCTCTGTAAAATCTTTGCTGATTTGCAGTACATTATGTTTCCCTCTCAGCAAATCATGAGCATCAGGATTGTGTTTCTGTGTCTTGCTACATGTCTCATCTTCCTCAGACTCCTATGAGGCAAACAATAATAGAGAAGACTTCACGAGTGGCCTTCTACATGCCAAGTGCCCCTCTAATAGTGTTACATTTAGTGATCCATCCCAGCCTCATAAACAACTTACAAAGTAGGTGTGGCTGAGGAAACTGGGACACAGAGAAGAGAAATGACTTGCCAAAGTTCCTCAGCTAGCGAGAGATAGAGCTAGGGTTTGAAACAAGAAAGTGTGGGATCTCTACACTCATCTACAACACTGTACTGCCTGTCTAAAAAGAGAGTGGCCTTCAACAGGAAACCACAGCAGGGTCACGTCACAAACCCAGCCTCCTAACAAGTGACCAAGGCCATGTGCATGTGTTATAGCTAGTATATAAAAGTGTGAAAACCTACAGACTTCAGAATGAGGTAGGCATGAGTTCAAATCCTACCCCAGCCAGTTTTTACCCTAATCTTTCTGAGCATCAGTTTTCTGGTCTATAAAATTGGGTGAGTAATGTTACCTTTTTGGTATGATTTTGAAGATTAAATGAGCTGGGGTACATGAAGCATTAGTTTGGGTTCTGGAGTCCAGAGGAACTCAGTAAATACTAGATGGGGTGAGAATGATGGTGGTCTGTAGGGGGCAGTCTCAATTCAACCTTGACTGGACAGCCCTGAGCCTGGATAAAGTAGGGCTGATTGGAGTTGATCAAGCTTGGGATCAGAAGTTTTAACCACCACCCCCTCTCCGCTGCCATCGAGGAGAATGGAGCCAGAGCCACAAGGATGCACTCATCATTGTAATACTCACATTTGGCATGTTCCCTGTAAGAGGTGTGCTCAGAGGGACCCCCTGGGGCCCCTGAAACAAGTTTCCTTCTCCCTCACTTAGCAATTACATATGAGCTTGGGTCAGCTGGCTCTAATGGGAGGATTTTAAAGAGCAGGTTTGCAGCTTCTCTCCAACCTGAGTCCATCTTCCTTTCCCACAGTCAGTAACTTTCACTTTACTTTTTATGGCGGTGGGAGGGGGTAAGGGCTGGGGAAGGGGGAGGCAATGTTGCTTAGCAGCGAATCTCAGAGCTGCCATGTGCCTTTGTGTTTTTCCAAGCCCGGGTTTTTGTCGCTCGGTCCGATGGAATCATACTGGCGTTCTCCCTTGTCCAAAGCCCATGGGTCAAGTGGAGGCGTGTGCATGCTTCATAAAAGAGTCCCTGTTCCTGCCTGGAGGATGCTTGCTGCTGGGTTTGTTTAACGGATACTTCATGCTGCAAATTCTCCAGTGCAAATCACCTTTTGTTTCTTTTATCCCTGGCAATAACGAAGGGCTGAACTGGAGCTTCGATAATTCTTTCAATGAATCCATGAAGCAGACTCTTTCATTATGGATGTTAGAGGAATGAAAATAATCCGCACAAAGCCACATTTCATTCACAAAGTTTTAAAAGAAGTGAGGGACCTGCCAATGAGGGAACAGTTAATTTTGTTTCTGTAGGAAAATGGGGAAGGGCAGATGAAATATGTTTCAGGACTTTCAAAAAGATTTCTGGTGGGAACATTTAACAACTGAGTAAAACATTCCCTGGGGAAAGACAGTGTTATTTGGATCTGTGTTCTTCCTGCCTTTGAGAGCTAGAACTTACGGCAGAGACAAATTTTGAGAATGGCATTTCTGTAAAGGCTGTGGAAGCCACTTAACATGTCATAATATTGTCTGTTTCTTTATGGCTGAACCTATGCAAAGTTGGCTATTTAAACCATCTTTCTCCTATTTCAATGCCCCTTTCATCCTTCCTACTGTTTTCTTACTCCTAGGGTGCTTTCTCATTATTTACTTTTGTTTTTAGTTGAATTGAAAACTAATTTTTGTTGCTTATCTATTTTATATATAGTAGTGTGTACAAAATAGATAACCAACAAGGACCTACTGTATACCACAGGGAACTATACTCAATATTTTGTAATAACCTATAAGGGAAAAGAATCTGAAAAAAATAGATACATATGTATGTATAACTGAATCACACCTAAAACTAACACAGCATTGTAAATCAACTATGCTTCGATTTTTAAAAATCTAAAAACAAAAACAAAACAACAACAGAAACTAATTCTTGCCAACTTACGGGGTTTTTTTAGAAGCAGGGAATTTGAAAACTTTCTCTTAAATGAAAGACTTAAGACTTACGGGAATGAAATGCCTGACCCAGATTGGTACCTCAGCATCTTTCATTGAGTCAGTGCTCCTTTCACGATACCAGGCTGAGGATGTTCTGTTTGATTAAAAACGATGGGACTTTGGTGGTGTTACAGGGAAATGAACTCTGACTCAGTATGATGATGAAGATATCCCTCCCTGCTAATATCTGGAGCTGTCAGCAGGCTGCCTCAGGAAGTAGCAAACCCATAGGTAATAGAGTCCCCACAAAGGCTGTGAGAGCTGCTGTTTGAGTTGGGGAGGAGAGGAGCCTCATTCCGGCTGAGGGTCTACAGTGCTATGTATGCTATTTAGGTATAACCTGGGAATTCTAACTAAAGAAGTGAAACGACTCTCAGTGGTATATATGTGTGTTAAAAGTGGACTGCTGAAGACAGAAAAGACTTCAGAAGCTAAAAGAAAGAAACCCTAAAGGTATAGTAACAACAAGAGCTGAACCTTCTTGAATAATGCTCCATGGGTACTAAACACTTATGACCACCATTTGTTCTTAGTTCTCCAAGGACCACGTAGTGGCTGACTCTAGTCAATTACTACATCTACTGAGCCTCAGTTTCTTTGTAAAAGGCTCATGTTGACAACTCCTAATACTTTACAGACTCAAAGGCATTTTTATCATCATGTTAGTTTTATTTATTAATCCATCAATAAGCACATATAACCTAAAGAATCCATTCATTCTTCTGATATTAAATTGCACTATTAGGGTGCTAGAACAATTGGATGTCCATATGTTAAAAAAAAAAACAAAACGACCCCAGACACAGACCATACATCTTTCACAAAAATTAACTCAAAAATGAATCATGGGCCTAAATGTAAAATGCAAAACGATACAACTTCTAGATTAAAACATACAAGAAAATCTATGTGACCTTGTATCTGGTAATGAGTTTTTAGATAAAATGCAAAAAGCATAATTCATGAAAGAGAAAGTTGATAAACTGACCTTTATTAAAGTTAAAAGCTTCAGCTCTGCAAAAGAAACTCCTAAGAAGCAACCTAAATGTCCATCGACAGAGGAATAGGTATAAAGAAGATGTGGTGTGTATATATATATATATACACATACATATATACATACATAACAGAACATTAGCCATAAAAAAGAATGAAATAGTGCCATTTGCAGCAACATGGATGGGCCTAGAGATTATCATACTAAGTGAAGTACATCAGACAAAGAGACAAATATCGTATGATATCACTTATATGTGGAATCTAAAAATAAAGATACAAATGAACTTATTTACAAAACAGTCCCACAGTCATAGAAAACAAACTTATGGTTACCAAAGGGGAAAGGGGTAGGGAGGGATAAATTAGGAGGTTGAGATGAACATATACACACTACTATATAGATAACCAACACAGGGAATATAATTCCCTGTGCTATATAGTAATGTGTGCGTGTGTGTGTGTATATATATATATATATACATATATATCTATATATATATATCTATATATCTATATCTGAATCACTGTGCTGTACACCTGAAACTAACACAATATTTTAAATCAACTATACTTCAATTAAAAAAATGGCCACAAACTGGGGCAAAACATTTGCAAAACACATATCTGATAAAGGACTTATGGGCAAGAGCTCTGAATAGACAACTCACCAAAGAAGATATGCAGAAGGAAGTAAGCATATGAAAAGGTATTCAACATTATTTGTCATTGGAAAAAGATGCGTTAAAACCAGTGTTACCACTACACACCTGTTAGAATGACTGAAATCCCCAAACCTGACAGTACCAATTGCTGAGGAGGAAGCAAAGCAACAGGAACTCATTCATTCAAGCAGGAATGAAAACTATTACAGCAATTTGAAAGATCGACTATTTGGCAGTTTCTTTCAAAGCTAAATAGAGCCTTACTGTATGACCCAGCAATCATGCTCCTAGGTATTTACCCAATCTATTTGAAAATGTACATCCACATTTGAAAACTCTGCAGGTGAATGTTTAAAGCAGCTTTATTCATGATCATCAAAACTTGGAAGCCACTGATCTGGTGTACGGAATTAGGTGAATGGAGAACTATTCAGCAATAAGAAGAAACGAGCTATCAAGTCATGCAAAAACATTGATGAATCTCAAATGCATATTGCTAAGAGAAAGAAGCCAATGTGAAAAGATTACATATTGTATGATTCCAATTTCATGACATTCTCCAAAAGGCAAAACTATAAAGACAGTTGGCAGATTAGTGGTTGCCCGGGGTTTAGGAAGACAGAGGAGGGTTTAATAGGTGAAGCACAGGGATATTTTAAGGTGGTGTGTTCTATATGATACTTTAACGATAGATACATTACATGAAGAACAAATATTTTTTAAGCACATGCCATCTGCAAAGCGTCTGCTCAAAAAATATTTGTTGAATGTTTTGGTCTTCAGTGAGCTTTGTAGTGTGCCCTTATAAAGAAGATATGGGATTCAAGGGTTTAGTAGATTTTCATTTTATAGTCTCCATATGCTTCTATATTATTGAAAACAATTTTTAGGAATGTATTTATATGTTATATATATTAAACACAAAATTTATTATGTAGCTTTTTATGGTGATAAAGCAAATTCATTCTATTCCACGTTTCTAAGTGATTAACACCTCCCTATTCCCCTTTCTCCTTTTAGATTCTCTTTGAGGGTAAGGATCTTATCTTTGAATTATTTACAGCTTTTAGCACAGTGTTCTTCATGTACTTATGTGCTCAGGAATATTTATTTAAG
Organism: Eschrichtius robustus; assembly: GCF_028021215.1. Lineage (NCBI taxonomy): Eukaryota > Metazoa > Chordata > Mammalia > Artiodactyla > Eschrichtiidae > Eschrichtius > Eschrichtius robustus. The sequence continues at coordinate 67,659,496 of NC_090833.1, forward strand.
TAAATATTATGCCTTAATTTCTACGAAAACATAGTCCTGGTTTCAAATCTCAGCTCTACTATTGGGCAACGTATGTAACCTCTCTGAAACAGTTTCGTCAACTATTGAATAAAAATAATAGTGCTTAATTTGACTTATGAGAATTTGAAAAGATTCTTAGAATGTTTAGACCAATTCCTAATATAAGTTAGGAATCCAATAAATGGTCTTGAAGAAAGTAATGACTACAGATTGGTAAAAAGAGATTGTATTTCAATTAATCAGGAAAAAAAAAAGGCTGAGTAACCAGAACAAGAAAGATGGTAGGTGGTATGGTGAGGAGGTGGGATGGCTCATCATTCAGCACCTATTGGCCATAATCTTGCTTTCTAGCAGCCCATTGGTTGCTTAGGACCAAGCTTCAGCTGGTCTATCTGCATTATTGTAGAATGGCTGTAATTATTGGGAAATACCTCTTCTTAGGTGTTGTTGACATTGGCGATAATACCCAAGGAGTAGATGTGCTTGACCTTTTATTCATCTTATTTTCACAGCCACCCAGCAAGTAGAGTAGGACTTTTTATAGACTCTTGCACGCAGAGTGGAGGCTCAGTGCTATTTGTTGATTGATCCATCCCTGAGATTGTTGCAAAAGACCAAGACAACCTAAGAAATTGTTATTTAGACACTCTTCCATTCATCAGTTGAACTTCAGGGATTCACATTAGCAAGCTTGAAAGTGAACATGAATGGTTTGTAGTTCTCAGAGCACATGTCATTATACTTTGAGAGAACATTCTATTCCACTATTTTCTACAGATCCAAGGCATGGAGCTTGTATCTCCATGTAGCAGATATCACTGTGTTTTGGGCATTTTGACATATTGTTACTACTACAACTTAAGGAAATAGAAATCAAAACCAATGAAGTACACCTACCTACTATGGTACATACCTATCATTCTCTTTCTCCTACTAGAATGTAAGATCGTGAAGGCCAGGGACCATATTTATTTTTGTGTCCACCCCTTCCAGCACCTAGCACAGAACCTACAACATAGCAGAAGCTAAATCAATATCTGTTGAAATAAAATAAGGTAATAAAGGACCAAAAGCTCCTTCACAAATGTAAAGAAGGCTTAAAAACCTTAGAAACATAATAATGTTTTAACAATGGAAAACATGACAAACTTTTAGAGTTTATAAAATTTAGTTTTGGAAGTGAACAGAGTGGGCTTTTTGAAACCAAAGGAAAAACTCACATTTTTTTTTTCATATTTACATAGTATAAACAAACGGAACATCCTATTTTCAGTGTGAATTTGAAAAAGAATGTTTATTTAACATTCAGTCACCTACACTTCACTGACAGAAAAAGAAATGATTAATAGGGTACAGGAATTTATTTGGTATCTATAAAACAGAAATGTCTCTTAAAGTCAAGATCACATACTAAAGTTGAGTCAAATGGGAATCTGCGAAAATATAATTAAAATATGCAACATTTATAAAGAGTAAGCAAAATATGAAAGCATCCATGAGTTGTGTCTAGGAAAGACAAGAAGGACAAATCACAACACTCTAAGGAATCTTAGCTTTAATAATAAATAAATGTTGATTTTATTTTATTTAGTTTTTGCTTTTCCCAGGGTATTGGTAACAGTTGATGATTAGGTTCCAGGCAATGAGGCTGTAAAAATTGATAAGCAGGACCCTCAAATGACTCAGTGGCTAATCCTTCATTATTATACATTTAACACATTTAGTAATATGCTCGGGAGGCACATTTAAATGCAAGAGTTTGGTGAAGCAATTTGAAAAACATGAAAATATTTTTATTAGTGATAAATTTGCTTAAATTCCAGTTGATCAAGTGGAAGACAGGGTCTAACTCTACAGGTAATATGTGTTTACATTATAGGTTTTTTTCCTCATCTACTCCCACTTTAGTATTTGTTTTGACTTTTAGCACTCCACTAGGAAGTTTTTAAAGAGTGGTGGGAATTTTTAAGAGTCTTGTGCTGTAGACAAATAGGTTGTAGACTGATTCACCAAACTTTGGAGACTAGCTTCTCTGGGCCAGGATACTCTACTAGGTGAGGACCTTGAAATGAACCAGACTCTTCTCTCAGGGAGCTCATTGCCTGGTGTGGAGACAAACTTGTGAAGATAGAATTGAGTTCAGTAAGAGTGAACCAGTAGACTTCTATAGGTGGGCATGCAAAGCAGATGGAACTGAAAGTGTGTAGGCATAGAGGAGAGGAGCTGATGATCATAGTGTATCTGGACAGCCACAAGCCATTCAGTGTTGCTGGAGCATTGAAAGCAAAGAAAGAAAGGGTTGGAGAAGAGGGTGCAGGGGCAAGTAGAGGACCAAAAAAAAAAAAAGGCTTTGGGGGCCTTTAAAAGGAGATTGGGTTATAATCTGTAGAATCTGCTACTGGAAATGTGGTTGCTGGACCCCAGCATCAGCATCATCAGGATAAATGTTTCCACCAATCGCTGAACATATGTTCTGTGTCTCCTATTATAAAAGAGGTGGGGAATGACAGCGGAAATAATGGAAATAATTTTAGCTAATTAACCCACAGACTCTCAGAGTTAGAAAGACTCTCAGAATTCATCTAAATGCTTTCTTCAGATCCTGAGTGAAAGCTTACAGTGTCAGAGTCTTTATTACCTACTAAGTAGCCAATTTCATGATCAAGACACCATATTTAATTGTCTGAAAAGTCTATTTTTTCGGGATAAGTTACGGCTAAATTCCACTTTCTTGAAAGCAGATGTGCCAAATTTATTTTCATTCAATTCAACAAATATTGTGCACTTACTAAGTTTAAGGTGTTGTTCGTGGCCTTCCAGGATGATCAGTAGGTCAGGGTCTCTGACCTTGATATCTTTACAGAGGTAAGACAAGTTCCCAAATGACCACAAGAGAGATGAAAGTATGTGCCATTAGAGAAGTAATAATGTGCTGTGCTCTTTTTTGTTTAAAAATGAGGTGCCAGGACTCATATCTCAATAAATTATGACATGTGTCTCCTACACCCCCTCCCCAATGCTGTTTACATTGGAATGTCCACATGTTTTCCCAGCCAAGTGAGTCAGTGAAGATGGAAATACTAATTTATTTGACTGGACATACTCTGCTAGCTTATACTGTCAAAAAACTCCCTGGTTGTTGTAATGATACTACCAAACTCTGTATAGCACTTGAGTTTACAAATCACTTTTCATATGTTAGCTCATGTAATCATTGCAATGACTATGTAAGGTAAGTAGTAATGTTCTCTTCCATTTACATATGAGGGACCTAAGACTCAGTTTAAGCAATTTACCCAAATTATACAGCAGGGAAGTGGTGAGCTAAGACATCCAGGTCCCAAGACTCCAGATCTCAATTAGAAGAGCAGAACCTCTGTGGATGCAGTGGAGGAGAAATTATACATGCTTAGAGGGTATGGGGAAGATGCAGAGAAGAAGCAGTCTTTAAGGATTGATGCAATTTCAGTACAAGGAGATGGAAGGAAGGCATTCTAGGCAGAGGACATGGCAAAGTTCAAATCATGGATGCAGGAAATGCAGGATGTGCTCATGTAAGAGCCATGGTTCCATGTATGGGTTTGGGAATCATCTGTCCAGAAGAGGTGGCTGACTCTCTGAGCACTAATAAAAATCCCAGGGCAAGAAACAAAAGAGAGAAGAAAAGATGCCCGTGGACATAGCCCTGGGACCACCTGTGGTTAGTGGGTGGGAGGTGTAGAAGGAGCTACCAAATGAGAAACCAAAGGAAATGGCCAGAGAGTTAAGATCATTCGAAATGATTATAGAAACCAAGGGGGGAAAGACTTTCAAGAGAGAGCATATGGTCATTACGGATGGTGACTGAGGACAGATGGGTGAAAGCCCAACCTTGATGAGCTTGGAGAGAGCAAAGCAGTGACTATAGTATTCAGAATGTAAGGAGCAGGTGGGTGAGAAGGAAATGAAGATCAGGGATGGGGTGAGGAAGACCAAGGCAAGTAAGTTTCCTCTCTCTTGGAAGGGGCCCTTCAAGACTTAATGACAGTTCTCAAATCTTCTCCTTCCCTTTGTCAGGCAGAATGCCCTTAATTAATTCAACTGATTGTCTTAGGCTTTCCAGACAGTCACGATCGTATTTTCCTTCTTTAGGAATTGTTGGTTTATCAGTTGTCCTTCTTAATGTTTGGGATCTAATAACTTACTCTGTACCCCATGTAAATGGTTAGTTGAACATGGAGTAGAAGACAGCTATCCTACGTTTCATTTCCTACACTGTATTTTTAACCACAGCCCCAATTTAAATTAACCACATTTCACTGTTGATTGATTGAGCTTGCAGTCAGTTATGATTCCATGTCATCCACATCCTGTACTTGCCAACTATTGCGGGAGACAACCCAAACAGGGGAGAGGGACCCTGGAGCCGTGGGGTGGAGAGGACACAGGACTGGCGTCCAGAAATCTACATTTTAGTCTGGACTTTGACACATGAAATCTATGTTCTTGGGAAAGTCAGTCAATTTCTCTCTGGGCTCCAGAGGGAGCTAGATTGGATGATTTCTAAGCCTCTTTCAAGCTCTAAAAATTCTGAAATTAGTAACGGAGAACAAAAAAAGATGTTCATTAATTTACTACTCAGATATTTATAGAACTCAACTCTCTGCCAGGCACTGCTGGATTTTAGAATGTAGTGGCGCACAAGACAGAGGTGGTTCTCATCCACGGAGATTATAGTCTCACGGTGACATTTTGAGACTAAAAAGTACTTGGTCAAATGCAGGGAAGAATGGAAAGGATTCACATGAATATCAGTAGCTTCCATGACATACCTGGCTTACTTTTGCCCTACCTTTCACTGTAGGCCTTTCAGGTCTTTGCAAGCCCTTCTTCTTTTCCTTTTGGGATGCTTTCATGAGGTGGACCTACAAGTAAGTCCTGTTAGCTACCTCTCCTGTTCCAGCCCTTATGGTGATGCCCACTGCCAAGGCCTCTGTGCCTGGGATGCTTGGTGGAAGCACCACATGGCTGCCTGCAGTGTTCACCGCTGATCCATTTCCTGCCACTACTCCCCTTTCCTCCTGGCTATCCCTGCCCCCTCTGCAGGTGCTTTTGTCTCCCCTGGTATAGCCACTGTCTTTGCTGGGCACTCTTGCTGGTCCGTATAACTGATACTCCAAGACTTGAGGGAGCCAGAGCTCCCACCTGGTGAAATGGGAAAGCAGACTTCTATGCCCTATTAGAGGAGTTTTTAGCACCTTGCCTTTTTTTTTTTTTTTTTTTTCTCTTAAAGATTCCCTCCACTGAGTGAAATTTGAGTAGTACTCGCTATGCTGAGTATAGAATTGTTCTTTATTTCTTTGATATCCAAGGCTCTGGGGCTAGACCAAGCTGAGATGAACTCTCTCTCAAGAGGCTTCTCCATCCCTCACTGAGATAGACCCATCATCTATCAGACATGCCTAGGTCTCACAATTTAGTGTCCCACTGGGATCTCTGCTACTCACACACACACTTACACACACATATACGTTCATACATAAATATGCATACATGTGCCTATCAAGTACTTTCATTTCCTTACAAAGAGCATACTTCTTTAAAAGGAACAAAATATTTTCAATATAAAAGAATGATAAAGTCATAACAGACAAATATATTCAGAATTCCACTTCTCTTTCCCCAAGAAATACGTGGACTGAATTTCAGAAATAACTTGGGGGTTGAGAGACAAAGACGTTTTGAGGAACCAGCTGCCATCGGTGTGGAGTACATTGAGAAAGACAAAAATGGGTGAGGAGGAAAGAGTGGACATTTAAGAATGCTTGCTATGCATTAAGTATAAACCTCCCCATTTCTTGTGTATTTTCTTGAGATACAGAGTAAATATTTGAAATTCTTGCAGTTACGTATACAATATAAATACTGATATAAATTCTCCCAATTTTTTGAGTTTACATTTTTCAGAGACCGGGCCATGGGGTATGTGTTTGCAGTGGTGAGAGGGTATGGTGAACTCAAATATATCTGAATTACACTAAGGATACCATTAAAGCACTATCCAGAGAGTTGTGCTTTGAATATTTTTTTTAATGGGGAATAAATTTGCATGGGTCCAAGCTATCCTATTTTTTCTCCTCTGTAATATGGCACATGTTGGTGAGACTTCTAGCCAGGGAAAAGAGAAACTTCTCAAGTTTGTGAAACAATGAAAGCTTACTTGCCCACAAAATAATTTAGTTTATGACCTTGATCTTTTTTGTCTGTAATTAAAGTCATTGAGCCAGCTGTGGGTATCTGTTGTACATCTGCATTTCAGGGCTAGGGTGAAGAATGCTAGAATAGGAGTGAACTTGGAGCCAGGTAAAGACATTCTGGGTAAGGATCATGGATCAAAATCAGAGCTGTTTCTCATCCACCAGTTCTCATCATTATTTCTCAGTTTTGTAGAGAATTAACTGAGACTTCAGTGTAAAGAGAGCAGAGAGAAGTGTTCCCAGCATTTCTTTAGCATCATGGAGACTGGGTGGCCTTTTTTATACAGATAGGGGTGGTGAATTGGAAATATTAGGTCCAGTCCAGTAGTACTTGGGTCAAAAGAAGAAAAGCTGTTTTAGTTTAGGTCCAGAGCAGGTGCCAACACAGGCTGAGGAAGCAAGAGATTTATTGGTGAAAAAGGTGAAGAAGACAGAGGAGGTCAGAAAAGCCATCAGTCTGTAACTTGGACTATCCCTAGTGAAGGAGAGACAAGACCCACAGGTTTGATAGGAAGAATCTCAGACCATACTGCAATGCTAAGAAAGGTTTGGCCAGACTGTGGGGGGTCTTTGAGCAGAGGTCACCTGTCAGAGGGGCTCTGCATCTCTCAGGAGTGGACTTGCTTTGGTATCTCTGCTGTGCTCAGTCATTGGCTGGGAGCACCAGTGGGCAACAAGGATGTGAATTCAGAGGACAGCATCTGGGGTCATCTGTCCATTAAGCTCTGCAGCAAGGGATCTGGGTGGCACATCTTTATGGCCTCAAAAGAGCTAATGTAGATAGTAAGTAAGGGGGAAGAAAGACACTCCTGCCCTAATTAATATCTTCATCTTGGTTCAGAATATGAATGGTACCCTGACTTCATATTCCTCTTAGCTAAGCAACTCTCTTTAGAAAAACCTGGGTAATAAGGTTGATCTATATAAACATTTGCTAAGTAAACAATGAAAAGAGTTGATTTCTATCTACCACTGCATGTGTACATAGTCATCTTTATGTTCTTTCCTTTTTTTCTTAAAATTCTCTAGCTGCTCAACTCTCTCCCTGAATTCTTGGCATGAGTGAGGGTTTCATTTTACATGTCAAATTTAATGCATACACACACACACACAGGTGCACAACTTGAAGACTATGCCTGTTTTTCTGTGTCATTAGGAGATGTGACAATAACGTGCCCATTCACCTAGGAGCAGAGCGCAGAGGATTCCACCTTTTCTGTTTCATGTGTTCTTTCATTATTTAAGTGTAGGTCTGAGTCACAGCTCTTATCAGTGTTCTGAAGCCTAGTGTCTTTTGAATTCTGGAAATTGTACTCTGTTCCCCTTTTGATAGGAATGGAGTAGGATGGTCTTAAAATGTTTGAGAAAAATCAGGGAGAAGAGAGTTGGCTTTATATTTTGGGGAAGTTATTTAAGTTTCTTGAGTTATTTGGCTGTTTTTCCATCTTACATATGCCAAAGGAGATGTCTCAAAACCTACATATTTTCTCTTCCCTGTACTTATGAAGGCGATTTATTTCCTCATCTGAAAAGATAAGAGCTTGGTGAAGATGGTCTTTAAGTTCTTCTTAGCACTTTCATTTCAGCAACCATGTTTCTGACAAGTAATGGAAATGCCACAGCTTAGCTATAGATCAAGCCCCTATTACACACAGTACATACCCTCTGATGGAATTCCTGGTGTTACCTTTTCTTTACTTTTTCTTTACCCACTAGTACTGTGAGGGTAAACTTCTCTACATTGTTCGTTTGTTTTACTTATTTTTTTGTAAAAGAATCCTTGTCTCGTCAAGGTAGATATCCATCTACCTTAAAGATAAAGTAGATTATTTTTTAAGCATAACTTTTTTCCCCCCTCCTGTAACGGTTTGCTAGGGTAATAGAGTTTCTTTTCATTGACATTCTGGGACAGATCTTTAAATTCAACTACATCTGGTCACCTTGTCTCAAACCGTATTATAGCTATTTCTCTAAATCAGACCTGAACTAAGTAGGAACATCTGTACCAAGAATTATGAGGCCCAGCTGAACATTTTGGACCAGCATGTCCCATCTCACTTCTTTCTGCTTTAACCTTTTAGCAATTATCTTTACAATCCTTAGAAATAATAATTAAAGTTGGTAGAAGAACAAACAGAATACTAAAATGGATTTCAGCTCCAAACACCAGGTATATATAAATGTCAGTGGCTTAAATATGGTTATAAGAATGTTTTTATTAACTCCCCCCCCACCGGTCTTCTTGAGATCATGTTTAGCCTTTGCTTCAGGGAGTATAACGCAGCTAATCAGCTTGCATAGTTGGCAGCCATTAACTGGGACACCTGAAGGTACTTTAAGACTTGATTTTCCCAGACAAACCGGCTGTAGAAGTAGGTATGAATATAGGTCTAGGGGCATTGCGAAGTCTCTGTCTACAAAGACTTAGTCACTCCCCAACACAGCAACTGAAAATACTTTCAAAGTTAAGCAGATGGTTTTCTAAGTTGACCCTTTCAACAATGAAAGCGGGTTCTTCAGCGACACTGCCTCCCCGCTCTCTGTACAAATCTGTGAATGTGTGCAGACAGAATTGCTGATTCTCAAGCATTATAAGCTGGTTGAGCCTTGTCTGGTGGGCGACTATGAGTTTGGAGACATTTATAAATATTTTGGTGCATATTCTCATATACCTCTGAAATACTTCTCCTTCTGCATTTTAATGAGGACATGTCTTTAGTGAGGTTATATGCTGATAATGTTTTCCTATCTTTTACAATTGAATTACTCTTCACTCATTTCCCCATCTTTCTATATTTGAATATTCAAATCAAGAATGAGGTTATTGGGATTAATGGAAAGGGACCACTGAGAGTAGATTGGATTTTTTTTCCATAGCGTTTGAATCCATTAGAATAGCCAGAGACAGGCTGTCAAGTGATCGATTTCCTTCCAAAAATCAGGGACCCTTGTTCATTGCCAAATAGAATTTACTTATATCAGGCAAACTCAGTTTGTTACCAAATGTCAGGATCTTTAATCAAGTTGAAAAGATCTATACTTTTATTTCAAATCTACTTCTTAGTTGATTTAATCCTGAAATTTCGTCTAGGGCTATTTGCATTTTTGGCCTAAGCTAAATATATCAATATTTTAAGGGCTAGTGATAGGATATTCATCCTTTGGCTCAGTTTCCTTCAAACCAGAAGTTACTTATCCTTTCACATTGGGAACAGATTTTCTCTTTCTTCCCTTGGCCTCTGAGTAGCTTTGATTTTGGAGATCAGATGGTAATGATATTGGGTGGCAGGGCTACATTGGGGACCTTTGATTGAGTCCATGTAAGGTCTCATTATTTCTCCCTGTTACTTAGCAGCAACTCTCAGAACTGGAGCTGGAGATTTTTTTGGCTCCAAGAAAACTTTCTATTCAGTATTCAGTAAACACTGAGTGACCCCCTTGTGCCAGGAACTCATAACCCTGACCCAATCATTTCACTACCCACTGGTATTTAAATATAGGTGTGTATTCAGATAACACAGTGGCCGGTTACTTAAGTTGTTTAAATTATTATTCTAATCTGATCAGAATTTACAGCTTCACTATCTTAATTCTTAGTAAACTATGAACCAGAATATGGGCATAAATATACTTTGCAAAATCCTTTTGGTAGGAAAAAAAATTTAACAGTGTGGTTTTCAGTGCTATACTTTATGAGTAATGCTGTAACCTAAATCCTACCCATGGGACAAAAGCTTGGCTACATTTACGTTTTCACAGAAAAACTAAATGAAGAAAGAAGAACAATAAAATGATAATGTGAGGGCATGTTTGTATGTTTAAACTTCTGTTATTTCTACATCCCTTTCTCTCAGCCTGGAAGGAAATGGCTGCCTCTCCTGGAGTTATAAGAACATTATAGCCGCTTAAAAGCTCTGGTCTTAATCCACGCCCATCATCAACATTACAGTTTCTATAGAGATGATGACTCTTCCTTAATGATGTAGAGGTCCAAAATGTGAACCAGTTGCTCTGAATTGTAACTTTCCAAATTCTAGTCACAGCTCACAGAGCAAACTTGTAAGAAGTAGGAAATTCTAAGGCGGGGGTGGGGTCATCGTTTCTTACAACAAAATGTGCACGGGTGAACAGACAAGTCAGAATACTAACTGGTATTCTCTGGATCCACTGAAAGGCAGGTCAAGCCAAGGAGGCCGTCTGGTGCCAGGTTGTGACGGGTGCAAGCTTGAAGTAGAAGACGAAAGTTATCATAGACATAGTTTCTGACTGTGTCCAAAAGCCAAATGCAAGAACTTTTCTTATTATTCAGTGACTTTTGTTTTAAGCTACCTTTATCTTCTTTTTCCCTCTAATGGGGTAGAGAAGACAGAGTTATTTGAAAACTCCCTTGTTTCCTGTATTTACCTGTGTCCCTCCCTAAAAGCTCTGTAAGGTATATAGAGAGAACATATACCACAACAATAAATTGCTTCCATGCTTTCCTGGATCTAATGAGATTCTCTTTTGGGAGCTGGTATTTCTACATTCCTGGATTCTCTAAGGAGTACTTTGGTGTGCCAACGGGCAGAAAGAAAGTCACTGTTTGAAGCAGGAAATCAGACTGCAACTGGAGAAGCAGTCTTCATCATACGGTACAAATTCTAGCACATGGCAATCTTCATGCTTCCTGAGGAGCAGTCCTTACGAGTCTAGAAATCCTATAGAAAGAGATAGGTATCTTAGTAATGATTATTTGTTTCTTGCCCTATTCCTCTGGATGAATAACCGGGTTTGAATCTAGCAGAGATTTGAGTTTTTAAGAGACACTGTCTCTGGTCCTTAATCCTAACATAGCCACTGGCCACGTACAAAATTCTTCAACTTCTCACATTTCTGTTTTCCCATCTGTGAAACTAACACTGTTGAACCGTAAAATGCCATGGGGTGCCAGTTTTGATGCATTTTTATGATATGCTAACTACCTTATAACTGCAAGGGGAGTTTTGACATATCAAATGTAAAGTAACCATATTTTCCAAACCCCAAATCAGGAAACCTGGTCTGACCATCAGAAATAGAATTTTTAAAGTCTTAGTTCTCCTGGAAATTTTCAAATTTCATTCAACATTTAGTTGAATTCAGAGGCTGGGATTGATAGATCAATGAGCCATGTTCTCTGTTCTCAAGGAACTAAATATTTGTAATAAGTTGGGTGTAGTGCTGTCATCAGTGTATTTTCATAGAAAACCAATGAAAGGAAGCCTAAAAATGATGAAAATCTGTTAAAGTTGGAGTTCTCCTTGTTGATATTTTCTGTGGGCATAAATGGACCATTGGAGACCGGAACCATGTTCCATGTTAAATATCAGTGCTCCCAGGGTTCTTAGCTCTCATATCTTCTCATTCTCTATACTTTCTCTTGGCAAGCTCATCCATGCCAACCATCATCTACTCCCCACATGATGCCAACACTTCCATATCATCTCCAGACAAGTTTCTTTCCTAGGCACAGAACTCTGCTTTCTTTCCCCAAGGCACCTCATTCTCCGCTTCTCTGGAATCAGATTCCTAATCTAACCCATATACTTGCTTCTCCTCCTCTGTTTTCTATTTTCTTGAAGGTGCTACTATCCACTCTGCTATTCTGCTCAAATCCAGACTGAAAACATAGGCAGAACCTGAGACTTATCCGCTCCATTCAGTTGGCCACCAAATCTTATGATCATTTCCTTCCCCACCAGCCCCTTGGGTCTTCATAAACTATCATCTGAATAACTGCAACAATCTGAAACTGGTCACCTCATCTCTATCTTACCTCCTCAGGGCCACCTGCACACACTTCCAAACTCATAAGTCCAAGCAAGACACTGGCTGCTTAAGTCTGTCAGTGACCATGATTCATGATCTGGCCCCTGCCCACTGTACACGTTCTGTTCCCATCACTTGCTCTCATGTACCTCATGCTCCTGTCATGCTAGATGACTTAAAACATGCCGAACAGAATCAGATACCTCAAGCCTCCATGCCTTTTCCCAGACTGTTCCCTCTTCCTGGAACAAGAATCTCCCCTTCCCCACTCCCATTCCCCTTGTTCAGCTAGTGAATTCCCACTCTTCCTTTAACCTCACTTTAAAGTCTTTCATAATCCTTCCCGGGAGAGGTCATTGCCCTTGCTCTATATTCTCATGGCATCCTTGGCTCACCTAGATTTTTCATTTTATTAATTAAGGTAGCTTAACTGCAGTAAGAAATAGTCTCTAAAATGGATAGTGGTTCAAACATGGAAAATTGTTAATTTCTTTTTCTTTTTTTTACACTTTTCATTTTTTATTGAATTATAGTTGATTTACGATACTATATTAGTTTTGGGTTTACTACATGGCAATTCAGTACTTCCATAGACTATACTCCATTTAAAGTTACTATAAAATAATGGCTATATTTCTCCGAGCTGTACAAGACATCCTTATTGTTTGTTTATTTTACATGTAGTGGTTTGTATCTCTTAGTCTCCTATCCCTGTTTTTACCCCCTCCTCTTCCCTCTCATGTTACAGTATTAGGTAAGTGAACAGGTCATGGGGTGGGCTTCTTGCATGCAGTCATTCAGGGAACCAGCTAATGGAGCCTCTATGACCTTTAACAGTGGACTCCAAGGTTTTCCTGAGGCTCTCTCCATTCCAAACAGACTTGAGGCAAAAGAGCCTGGAGGAGGGAAAGCGGGAGATTTTTATGGGCCAGGCCTGGTGGTATCACCCATCACCTCCACCAGCTAAAACTCAGTCTCAACCACCTTATCTGCAAAGGAGGCTTGGAAATGTACTCTAGGTGTGTGCCAGAGATGATGAGAAGATGGTGGCTTTTAGGAACATCTAGTCATCTCTGCTACATCCACGTACTCATTCGAATGGCTATGCCCTGAAAGGAAGAAATATGTGCTATAGTCAAATATGTGCTATAGTCATGGGGCTCCTGACACATGATAATACTTGAGTAAATGTGTGTACACATGAATGAATGAAAGAATCAGTAAGATAAAGGACTACTCTGGATTTAAATAATAATTCTAAAAATCAGCTTGAAATAGAAGTATAAGATTTATATGTTTATATACCTTTATATATTTATGTATCTCCTTCATTGTAATAGTGTTTGTAAAACACACAAAATATGATTATTATTGTCCATGGTTGATAGATACAGATATTCAAAACTAACTTAAAATTGACCAAATTAATTCGGGTAGTCTAAATTGTCTAATTAGTAATAGCAGTCATGGATAGAAATTAAATTAAAAACAGATATGCACACGATATCTATAGGGGTAAAGTGGTTGTAATTACATTCATCTAACTTATATATTCTTATCTGTTTCCAGGATTAAATTGAATTTTAGTTTAATGAAGACCTTCTGCCTTGGTACATAAATAAAATCAAATACATAAATGTATTTGATAAGTTGAGCATCTTGGTGAGAATTGTATGACTTAGAAAATGTCAACATTCTTGGGAAAAATAAACAGGCAGAAACTTTCTAAAACAAATACACAGTTATGATTGAGAATTAAAATATAAATCGAATGCACAGGGTGTTTGCTGATTGTCCTTCATTTTTGTAGTGTTAGTGAGTATTCCGTCTTTTTATCTGACATCTCACTGTCTCTTTTAGAGGATATTTGAGTCATCTTTGTCTATTTCTTTAATCAGTTTAACAAAAAGAAACATGATTTTCACAGGCACAGAAGTTCTCACAAAGAAAGTGCACTGAAGTTTATTAGTCTTCTCTTCTGATTGTAGCTTTTAAAAACTATGGCATTGCATGACTAAAGATGGCCACCATTTTGAATAATAGAGTTAGATTCAAAATAGCCTACACTTTTTGGAGAAATAATTTGTAAAATGTGAGTTCAGTAGTGATCAGCATACATTAGTCTTTTTGAGTAAAAACACATCAATTTGAGTAAAAACACATCAATTCTAGGTTACTTTAAATTTGGGTCTTGATCTTTTCCAGAAAGAGAGTTGCACGAGTGTAGCTAGTCCATATCTAGAACTTGAAGAGCTGTGAGTGGTCCTGAATACCAAGTTCATGAATTTGGAATGTACCCAGCAGGAGGTGGGGAATCCTGCAAGCTTCTGAGCAGGGAAGTTACGTAGACAAGATGGGTTGTGATGTATATTTAACTGTAGACTCAAGGAATGGTTGACCCTGATGAGAAAAGAACTAAGAGAAATTAATTTTAAATGTAACAGGCATTAGGTTAGCTGGAAGGATACATTTCCAAGAATTAATCTTGCAATTCTACCTCTACTTGTATCATACTGGTTAATTCTTACAAAGCAATGTGGGAGAGGAAATAAGATAACCTTTCATTGCACCCTGCCTCTTGATGATTCTATCAGATTTCTCTTACTGCCATAACGAATTACCACAGATTTGATGACTGAAAACAATACAGAAGTATTACCTCACAATTTCTGTAGGTCAGAAGTCTGGCAAGGCATGGCTGGATTCTCTGCTCGTAGTCTCACTGGGCTAAAATCAAGGTGTTGGCCAAAGATGTATTTCTCTAGGGCAAGGGTCATCTTCCAAGCTCCTTCATGGTTGTAGAACTCATTTTCTTCTCATGCTTCCCACATGGCCCCCTCCATCTTCAAGCCAGCAGTGGCGGGTCAAGTCCTTATCACCCTTTGAATCTCCCTGACTTCCTCTTCTGCCCTCAGCCCAGACAAAGCTCTGTTTTTAAGGCTTCCTATGATTACATTGGGCCCATCTGGAAAATCCAGGATACTAACCCTTTTTTGAAGTTAACAAATAAACTTAATTATATCTGCGAAGTCCCTTTGCCATGTTAAGTGATATATTCACAGAGATGACAGTAGGGAGTGAAGGGCCCAAGCTTCTGTCCCCCACAATGATACTGACTGTACTGTATAACAACAGAGGCCATTTATATATAAATTATAGAAAATTATACTGTCCAAAAGACTACGGGTTTAAAATTATTTTAATTTATTATGAACTATTGCAGACATTCAGGAAGGATATGATGAAATTAATATGATGAACACCCATATATTCCTTACCAATATTACCAATACCATAAAAAGGTATAAAATTCAAAATGTATAAAAGTTGAAAAGTTAAACTAATATGAAGATAATATGGAGATAATATAATACCTATTGTAGTATTCATTATAGATATTATAAATATGGTCAAAGAGCTTCATGTATGTTAAAAGCTTAGGTTTTTATTTGTTCCTTGAGCAGCATGTGCTTATGATGATAGTAATGGCTGTTATTTACATTGCTGTGCTTAATTTCTGCTGTACAGCACAGTGACACAGTTGTACATATATTCTTTTTTATATTCTTTACCATTATGGTTTATCACAGGATATTGAATACAGTTCCCTGTGCTATACAGTAGGACCTTGTTGTTTATCCGTCCTATATATAATAGTTTGCATCTGCTAATCCCAAACTCCCAATCCATCCCTCCCCTACCCCCTTCCCCCTTGGCAACCACGTGTCTATTCTCTATATCTGTGAGTCTGTTTCTGTTTTTTAGATATGCTCATTTGTGTCACATTTAGATTCTACATATAAGTGATATCATATGATATTTGTCTTTCTCTATCTGACTTACTTCCCTTAGTATGATAATCTCTAGGTCCATCCATGCTGCTGCAAATGGCAATAATGGATGTTATTTATTGAATGCTTATATATGCAAGTCACTATACGAAGTACTTAAGATATATTATCTCCTATCTTCTCAGCGATCCAATAATACTGTTATCTTTCCTGTTTTATGGTGAGTAAACTGAGGCTCAGAGAGGGAGGTCGTAGGAGGCCTGGGTGAAGAGATTATTCCTTGCATTTCTAGGATTTACTTAACAATTTGTTCTTCTCCAGAGGAGGTTTGAGTAGCTCAGTGGCAAAATGAGACAGTGAACAGAAAAGGGTTTTAGATTCAGACCTGTATTTGAGTGCTGATTTCAACACTTACTAACTCAGCGAATTCCTGAAACCCTTTCACCTCCAGTTCCTCATTTGTAAAGCATGGCTAATAACAGACACCTTCTGGGGCTGGTGCAAGATAACACGTGTAAAGAACCTGGTATGTGATAAGCTCTAGATAAAAATTCTCCAGTGCTTCCCTCTAGAGTAGCTCAAGTGCATCTGGTTCTAAAGCCCTGGAATAACTCAGGAAGTCAGATGCGGGTGCAGGCCAGCTCCTCCTTATCTGGTAGATATGTAACAGGATGACAGGATCCACCTAGAGGCTCAGATCCATAGGACCAGAGGTGGATCCCTGTGGGTCCAAGACCCCTATGTGATGCATACACATGGATATTCCAATGGAATAAGTCTAGAAGCCTGACCACGCTGGACGTGGCCTCGAAGACAACTTATAATCACTGTAGTTTGACATTGTACACAAGTCAATTAAGATGTGCCAACTTAGCAGGAGACTTTCCTGGCATCCATCCAATGAGCCACATGCCAGAATGTTCTAGTGGCTCTCACATTAATATGTATTTCTGCGTGTCATTTTTGATTGCTCTAATCAGACTTGAAATGAATCCAAGAGGTTTCTACAACTCTGATACATTAATTCCTCAGTGCCCTCTCCCTCCAGGCTCGGTCTGAAGGCTTAATTCGGCTCTCTTATCTCTCTAGGTATGTGGAGACCAAAGCCAAGGGGCTGTTTTCCTGCGGGAATTTACACTGATTCGAAGAGAGAGCCTTCATGAAGATTTCCTGTCTGACCTCTTGAATAGTCACAAAACTGAAGACCCGGTACAGTGCCTCTTCTATTTATTCTTAGAAACACAGAAGTTCAGTTGCTAATTCTGCCTTGTGGTGGTGGTTGGTTTTAGCAAATCTGAAGAGGTTTGGATGGTGTTTTCTCATATCTATTAGCAGGAGAGGGAAGCAGAGTGATAGGGCTGTGGACAGACTGTATGGGGCAACTTTCTAACTTTTCCTGTGTCTGGCGACCTTCAAGCATTTTACTCGAGTGGTAAAGTTTGTTTGGGGCAGCATGTGGAGAATTCACATTAAAATAACTGATGTTTTGCCAGCGAGTCTGAACGTGAAATGGTAATAATTTAAATGAGTGAAGAATAAAGGAGATTTATATGTAAAGGCCAAATTGTTGTATGGGTCAGTGGAAATGCCACCATCTTCCAATCCTGGCTTCTTTGTGGATATTTTTACTTCGAAGTATTAGTCGTATTTATTTTATGAAAGTTTGTTTCTCTGGTTGTGGTTTTAGAAGAAAAATGAAAGTCTAGAAAATGAGCTCTCAAATGAAAACAAGTAGTAGAGTTGGAGATGTCAAGATATAGATCCCGCTCTACTTGCAAATCAAGCTATGATTTGTAATTTGTACTTGGTGTGAGAATTGGATGGATAATTTCTAAAAGTTCTAAATGTGGCTCTTCGTGGTGATGACCTTGTACTCAGAAGTACATTGAAATTAGAGGATGCTGTATGCACAGCAAACCAGTGGATTCCTTGTCCAGTCGTAAAATGGTAGGATCCCAGGAAATAATGCCTTAGAATACCTCCAAAGCAAATACACCTCCTCTACCCTGCCTTCTTACAGCCCTCTCTCAAGAAGGTGTTTTGGCATCTTTATCTCATAAACTTCTCTTCCAGACACTGAGTAAATTAGCTCTCGCTGTAGCCACTCACAGGCTACTTCTTACTGTTTTGTCATTTCCACCTTCTCTATGATGGACATTCACATCCTTTTCAGAGCTTGTGTCCCAGCTGTTACCAGCCAGGGTTCTTGGCCTCCTTAATCAATAGAAATTGATCAGAGGCCAGATAAGAAGTTTAGGCAAGGCTGTACTGGGGCCCCTGCTGCAGCAGAGGGAAGTGAGAACAAGCAACAGGCTCCCTTGCTAGCTTGCTCGCTGAGGGTGGGGCCAGCTGGTTCCTTATATGGGGTAGGGGGTTTGTCCAGGGGTTGGACCAGAGGCGTGGCTTAGGTGGTTTCCCCACCCCTTAGGTGGTGTTGAGTGCAGGGGGCATGCGCAGTACCTTGCTTTTGCTCCCTACCCCCTGCTTTTGCTCCAGGCTCTTCAGAAGTGGCAGCTGAGATTTTTGGTCTCTTTGTATCTCATTGTCCAGAATTTGCCCCAAGTGCACAAGTACTCAGTTATTTTCAGTCCCTTATAGTTTCTTTGTATTTTGTTGCTTGAGGAGGCTTTTGTCCAGGTGCAAGCACTGCAGCAAAGGGTCCCAGGTCCCAGCCCATCTGACAGCGTCCGTGGGTAGGAGCGGTATTGAAGTTTCCCAAGGGCGCTATAATTAATTTTCAAATGCTTCTTATAATATATATTATATATATAATATACATATTATATATACATATTATATATATTTTATATATATATGTTTTAAGCTCTGAAAATGCAGAGACTGCCTTTTAAACTTTCATTGTTTGCTCAAGGCAGTTTTGGTGATTCACTAATGGGACGCACACATTGCCACTGAAGTTTTATTACTTCTTAAGTGAACGGTATCTTGTAATTATATTTTAATTTTGTCCCGTTTGATGTTATTCAGTATCTGAAGTAGGTTAGCTCATTTTGGATTTGGTTTATGCAAAGTCCTGGAAGTGCTGCTATGAGATACTATATGCAAACTTCATGAGCTAGTCTAATTATTACATAATTTATACCATAAAGGAAATTGAATAATATGAACTAATTATGAACATAATGGAATTATCAAAGTGGTGCCACTAAAAATAATTTTTGTCACCTGGCAAGCATTGAAGGGCGTTGCGAACATTATTATTACAAAGTATTACATTGATTTACATCATAATAAAAATTGCATGCTGGGCTTCGCTGCTAGTGCAGTGGTTAAGCATCCGCCTGCCAATGCAGGGGACACGGGTTCGAGCCCTGGTCTGGGAAGATCCCACATGTTGCGGAGCAACTAAGCCCATGCACCACAACTACTGAGCCTGGCTCTAGAGCCCGCAAGCCGCAACTACTGAGCCTGCATGCTGCAACTACTGAAGCCCACACACCTAGAGCCCGTGCTCCGCAACAAGAGAAGCCACCACGATGAGAAGTCCGCGCAACGAAGAGTAGCCCCTGCTCGCAGCAACTAGAGAAAGCCTGTGCGCAGCAACGAAGACCCAACGCAGCCAAAATAATAAATAAATAAACTTACTAAAAATAAAACAAAAAACCTGCATGCTGCCGAATTTTCTCAAACTTACTGAGGTTGCAAGTAATTGAGTGGGTGGAAACATTTAAGCCGAAAGAGAAATTACCGACCAACACAGAGAGTCAGACCTGGAGCTGTACAAGAAAATGTGAGGGAAAAGGAAAGAACAAAGCTTCCTGAATACCAGAAGGTAGTTCAGCCTTCTAATAAGTTTATGACATTCTAACAGTTTCTTTGGAGGGTGTGTCTCTCTATCTGAGAACTTCATTTGGCCCACAGGCTATAAAACTTTTAAAGTGTCACTTTATTTTCCAAAGAGACATGAAAAGATGAATCACCATAATCTCTGTGTTTGTCTAAAGGAAAGAGTTCAAACATGAGTTGTTACTTGTATTCATAGCCAGAAAAGTGAAATTCCTTTTGTGCCTCTTTTGTATGTTTCTGCTACATTGGGAGGAAGCAGAATGGTAGAGTCATGAACAAGAAAATTTCCTGGTATGGGTCACAAAAACCACTTCACAAAGGCAGGTGAGTGAGAGAGGAAAAATGGTTGCACAACATTATCTGTACAGTTGTACCCGCTTTCACGTAGATCCTCCCTAGTAGCCCAATGACATTTATGCACATATTTTACCTCCCTTACCAGATTAGTAGCTCTGTTCCTTGAGGCCAGGATCCATGTAGATTCTCACCCCCTTAGCATCTTCCCCTGCTCTTGCCTATGATAAATGCTTAGTTGTGTTAAGTGTCTGTTGATGGAAGAAGCCCACCATGACTATTCTCTATTGCCCTATGGTTAACATTTTTATATTGAAAACACTTACAGGATTCTATCACAGACTATGCATGAAAAGAGTCTTATAAATGAAAATCCTTCTAAATACAAAGTGATTATTGCTAAAATGGTATGAAAGACTTCAGTTTTTAATGAGGTGATAAACCGTTTGGGATTATTTTACATATGGTCCTTTCAAGCCAGGGTATGTGAATTTGGGGATGTTTGCCTACTAGAAATTTATAGTTGTGGAAGTAACAAATTTATCCCCAATATGTCTAACATTTTGGACAGAGGTAGCATTAACTGTGGGAAACACCTTGTCATACTTCTGGGTAAAATTATTGCCATCCTCTTTTTAGGTGTTTACTTTTTCTTTGCTCATATTCTTTCTTTATCCTTTCAAATAACTTTTGAAAACCAGAACAGCCTTACTTACAACTTGTTTGTGGAACTCTTTCACCTAAAAGCTTAATTTTGGGGGGTCATTTTTGACCTTTAAATGTCACTTCCTCAACTCCTCCTCAGCTAGGGTTTTTCGGCATGAATTGACTTTGACATTGCATTAGAAAAACTTTTTAGTTTTCAGTTTTTCTGCAGGGCAGAAATAGAGACACAGATGTAGAGCACAAAAGTATGGACCCTAAGGGGGGAAAATGGTGGGGGGGGGGGTGTGTGTGATGAATTGGGAGATTGGGATTGACATATAGACACTAATATGCATAAAATGGATAACCAATAAGAACCTGTTGTATAAAAAAATAAATAAAATAAAATTCAAAAATTCAAAAAAAAAGAGAATTTGTTTATGACCTCACAGTTGGGAAGATTCTCTTAAGACGTAAAAAGCCCAACCTGTAAAGGAAAATACTGATGCTTTAAATTACATTAAAATTTAATATATCATTAAACATTTAATGTCTAAAAACTTCAAAAAGTAAAAAGATAAGATACAAGCTGGAAGACATTTTTTGCAATGTATATAACTGGCAAAAAATAATATCTATAATATATAAAGAACTCCTAGAAATTATGTTTAAAAAGACAAACAGTCCAGTGGGGAAAAAAACCCAAAAGTCATCAGAAAGAGACATGGTTAGCTAATACTCATTAAAGGTATGTTCAATCTTACTAATCATCAGGGATTTACAATGTAAAATAACAAGGACATGGCATTTGATGCCCATCAGATTGGCAAAAAATTAAAAGAACTGACAAAGGCAGTGTCAGTGAGGAAGAAGTAATTAGAAATACTCCTGTTTTGCTGTTGGGGTATAAATTGGTCTAACTACTTTAAAGAGTAACTTTCCAATGTCTCTAAAGTTGAATATGAGCATGTGCTACATCTCACCAATTTCCCTTTAGGAATCTACCCTGGAGAAACACTTACACATATGTTTAATGCAGTATTGAATGTTATAGCCTAAAGTTGATAGAAAATCTTAAATATCCATCTGAAGGTAAATGGATAAATAACTTGTGGTTTATTCTTATAATAAAATGCTATCAAAGCAATTCAAATGGATAACTAGATTGACATGCATTAGTATAAATATCAAAAATATAATGTTGAGGGGGAAGATGATACCATTGTGTAATATGATACCATTTATATCAATTTTAATATCACATAACTATTTATTAGATATTATTTAGAGAAAATGTTTATATATAAAAGCAGAGGTGGAAAAATATGCTGCAACCTTGTAATGTTGGTTGCCCTCTGGACAGAGAGAAAAGAAGGGGAATTGGATTGGGAAGGTGTGCATTGTTCACTTTAAGTTTATAATATCTATAATATTTTATTTAAAAACATATGGTGAATGGTAATATATGTTTAAATGGCTAGTGGTTTACAGAACAGTTTACTTTATTATTCATTTCAGTTTTTATGGTTCAAGTGTCTTTAAATACATGCATAATAAAACTTTCAGGATAATATTTGGCAAGTAATCAGCACAAAATAAATGCTGTTTTTATTAGCAATGGTTGAACTGACAAATCTTTGAGGCATAAAATGACAAACCTCAGTGCCCAAGATTTAATATATACACTATTCACATTTTTGCCTCACAATATAATTAAGGAGTAGTCAAATGTAGGACAACAGACCATAAGATCATGGGGCCTCCTATCAGTTCATGAACTGCAACTCTGGTAAATAATGTCAAGATGATGAATCTCAGTATTTAAGGAGAGGGACTACTTTTTCACACTTGACCTTTGGAATTAACTGAAAAAACCATTATCATTTAAGAAAAAAATTTTTTTTCTATATCCAGTTCTAATTTACTTACAGCTTATACAGTTCCTAGCTGCTGAGATGTCCTCCATTTGCTAGGATTCTGTCGTTAACTCCAAACAACAAATAGATAACAAGATTAATTATCTAAAAGGCACCGAAAGTAATAAAATGTGAAACACTAAAAATCCTAACTCCCATGCCAGCAGATTTTTAAGATCAAACAACCTCTCAAATAAAAAACATAATTCTCTTTAAAAATTTTAACATCAGTTAGAAATACATAAATAACACATGTGAATTTTAGGACTCTTTTTGAGCACATTTTCAGGTTTCATACTGTAAGGTCCTTCTCCGAAAAACTTTGCCAGAATGGTGAAATTTCAATATTTAATAAACTATTCTAGGCATGAATTCAACTTTATTCCTCTAAGCTAGTATTCAAATTCCTGAGGTAGTCTCCACTTATAGTTATCCTAAAGTAAACTAGCACACTTTGAAATAAATATCAAATATCTCTAGTAAAAGTTATAAATGTGAGGAGTTGACTATTTGCTGCTTAACTTTGGAACTTTCCTAATAAGCTTAAACTAACTCTATGGGCTGTGATTTAAATTACACCTCAGAAAATCACTTTGGGCACCAAAGAATAATTTATTGCTTCCTTAATATAAAGAGCCAATGTATCTCATGGAAAGACAAATCACTTTCGAAGGAGTTCCTTAGTTGTTTATAAGGTAGTGCTCAAACTATTAGTCCGTGTGATGAGTTTAAATGCCTATCTTTAATACGCCATTTATGACTTAGTTTTGCATGGAGGTCCATCAGTAGTTGAAGGCAACTAGAGAGGAATGGTTACTGACTCCTCTGGCAGCTGGACAAGGTCATTTGGCCAGATATCTGCATAGAGAGGTGCTGAGAACTTTCTGAGAGGTTAGAGGACAGCCTAATGGAATCATGTGACTAAGAGTCCAAATTCTTTCACCCGAATTTAAGAAAATATGAGAGGATATGTGGGTTGTGGGTAGGGGTAAGATGTCCCTTTGATGTAGCACATCGTCTTAGAGGTTATTTTTAAATTTTTCTAATATGGAGAGATATGGGATTTTTTTAGGGTAGATTCTATTTCAGGGTAGGTAGAAATGTAGGCTTTTAAACAGATTTTAATTAGGTTGGACAATTGAAGCAAAACATTAAAACAACATTATTTACTAGCATGGTATTATTGATTAGATGTAGTCTCTAAATGTTGATTTTAAAATTCCGTATACCATTTTGCTTTTGTTAATAGTAATTTTTAGGTACGAAGAATAATGTCATATTTTTGTTTAAAAAGCTAAAAATAGAACTATATAGAACTACTATATGACCCAGCAATTCCACTCCTGGGTATATATTCGAAAAAAACAAAAACACTACTTCAAAAAGATACATTCACCCCAATGTTCATTGCAGCACTATTTACAATAGCCAGGACGTGTAAGCAACCTAAATGTCCATCAACAGATGAATGGATAAAGAAGATGTGGTATATATATACAACGGCATACTACTCAGCCATAAAGAAGAATGAAATTTTGCCATTTGCAGCAATGTGGACAGACTTGAAGGGCATTATGCTAAGTGAAATAAGTCAGACAGAGAAAGACAAATACTGTGTGATATCACTAATATGTGGAATCTAAAAAGTACAACAAACTACTGAACATAAAAAAGAAGCAGGGGCTTCCCTGGTGGCGCAGTGGTTGGGAATCCGCCTGCCAATGCGGGGCACACGGGTTCGAGCCCTGGTCTGGGAGGATCCCACGTGCCGCGGAGCAACTAGGCCCGTGAGCCACAATTAAAAAAAAAAAAAGAAGCAGACTCACAGATATAAAGAACAAACTAGTGGCTACCAATGGGGAGAGGGAAGGAGGGGGGACAATATAGGGGTAGGGAATTAAGAGGTACAAACTATTAGGTATAAAATAAGCTATAAGGATATATTGTACAACATGTGGGATATAGCCAATATTTTACAATAACTATAGATGGAGTAAAACTTTTAAAAATTGTGAATCCCTATATTGTACACCTGTAGCTTATATAATATTGTACAGCAACTATACTTCAATTAAAAAAACAGCATAATTACTCAGTGAAAAGTTTTGAAAAGGGACACATTTTAGTTTTCCTTTGTGTTATCTTATTTGATTTTAACTTGATGTTTACAAACAGGAGAATGACTACTAAAAGAAAGAATAAAGGTCTGTATTACTTAAGTATATATATGTAAATTGTGCTAAAAGAAAATATCATTATCTACAATTAAATTGTTTTACCAAAACTAAAAATGTGGAATTTGATGTACAAGTGTCGCTTATAGAGACTAAACTTGAGGAGTGGTTGTTTTTTTGGGTTGAGGCTTTATTTCCAACTGGCTGTGAGACTTCAGGCAAGTCATGTACTTTCTGAACCTTGTTTTCCTGACATTTATTTTATTTACTTATTTTTTACTGAAGTATAGTTGATTACAATGTTGTGTTAATTACTGCTGTATGGCAAACTGATTCAGCTATTATACATATATATATTCTTTTTTTATATTCTTTTCCATTATGGTTTATCAGAGGATATTGAATATAGTTCTCTGTGCCATACAGTAGAACCTTGTTGTTTATCCATTCTGTATATAGAAGCTTACATCTGCTGACCCCAACCTCCCACTCCATCCCTCCCTTAATTCCCTCCCCCTTGGCAACCACCAGTCTGTTCTCTATGTCCATGATTATGTTTCCATTTCATAGATAGGTTCATTTGTGTCATATTTTAGATTCCACATATAAGTGATATCGTATGGTATTTGTCTTTCTCTTTCTGACTTACTTCACTTAGTATGATAATCTCTGGTTGTATCCACATTGCTGCAAATGGCATTATTTAGTTCTTCATGACCTTTAAAATAAACATGTTCTGAATGATTCTGCAGCCTTGGATACTGTGTTTCAAATTAGATATTTAATGGAAACTTCAAATTCCTTACAGTTGCTGTTTGATGAACCTCTTTTGATCTCTACTCAAGTCATTTTTTATGCCAAAACCAATTATGTGTTTCTGGAGTCCGGTCTTCCCCCCTACAGTAGACTCGCTTTCCTTCCAATTCTTCACAAACAACTGGCTGCCATTCATTCTCCATGTACCTTTAACAACATAATATTACTAAAGCTCCACTTTGCCCTTCACACAATGTGTACTTGTATGTCAAAGCTAATTATCTCTTTTGGGAAAGTCAAGCTCCTCAAACACAGTTTAATGTCAAAACCCCTTAGTGTGGCCCCTGCTTAACTCTAACCTTGTCTCTGATGACATCCACTTAGATTTTCTTCACTCCAGCTTGTTCAGACCACACTTTGTTCCTGTATCAAATGATCAGTTCAGTGTTTTGCTCACAGGGCATCTTTTACCTAGAATGTCCTCCTCCGCTTTTCACTAGACCTTCCTTTATTAACCCAACCCTACTCTCCCCCTCTCCAGGAAGCATTCCCTCTGAACTCTCCTATAGCACTCACTGTCCTAGCTCATGGAACCAGCCAGTGCCCCGCCTTCTCAGGCTGCCCAAAGGACCCTATACAGATGTGGAGAGTCCTTGGTTCAAGCTTCAGGGCAGTCCATTACTAGACTCTTAATCTGCAGGGATGATCTGCCAAGAGGGGAGTCTGAGTGCAAGTCTGGGAAAAGAAGCAGGAAATCATGAGATCTCAGAGATTAGGTTATGGTGGAGGAACTAAGAAGGGACGAGGGGAAAAAGGGACGTGAGGGTTTGGCCAGAAGTGCAGTGGGGCACAAGGGAGTCAAAAAATCAGACTAGGAATTAATTCTGGGATCCTGTTCCAAGAACGTTGTCCATTTGTTGTAGCATCTCTCCTACTCTGCGTCCTCATTTATCTTTTCATACATACAGACCATCTGCCCTGGAAATCTTTCAGGCAAGGAGTATGTTTTACATTACTTTGCCCAGCACACAGAATAGAATTTTAAGCAGAGTAACAATGACATAATAACAATGAAAATATCAATAACTGCAGTAATGAGAATACCAGCTATCATTTATTGTCTTCCTCTTCTGCACCAGGTGCTGCCTAAGGCACTTTGCATACATATCTCATTAATCCTAGGAAGAGGGTGATCCCTACCCACCCCCAACAGATGAAGAAATGAAAAAGCAAAGGACTTTAGCCAAGGTTGCAAAACTGATCTGTTACTTAAATGATCATAAAACAATGTACATATGAAGAATACTGATTCATCTCAGCACCTACTATACTCAACACACTAGTCCAGGTGCTACCAGGAGATATAAAGATAAGTTGAACTGTCCTGGCTCTCTAGGAGTTTAGAATATTGACATTTTAATTCTGTTGAAATGTTTTGTTTTTAGATAAGCTCACCAGAGTAATGGCAGAATGCTTAGATTATAGGTATCATTTTAGGATACCTCATCCTTTTAATAAGAAAGTCTTCAGAAATAGCACTTGATTTATTTTTTAAAAGGTTGAACCTGATTATACATATATGAAGCAGATTCAAAGGAGCTGCTGAAAATACAGCATTTCAGGTGGACTGTATTTTATTGTCGTTTGCAGTTAGATTCCCACATAGAGTTGTGACTTTGCATACTCCATTGCCCTTCAATGGGTTTGAGTGTGGATTATGTATGTTCAAATGGCTGCTTGCCTCCAGTTTGAAAGTACAATTTAGTAGACCACTTACCACTGTTGGTTAGTATTCCAAGTTTCTATGGGGACTATTGATCTTCATGTATTACACAGGCCCCAAAGTATGAATTAGTGAGTGTATGGAGAATATATGCAGGAGGCTAAGCTAAATAAGTTGCTGAAAACTATGGTGTCCTGTGCTGAACTCCAATTTGGTATAATTCTTATGAAGAGCAAAAAAACTTGGCTTTAGCTTTTCAAGTACTCCACCTTCTTGGCACCTCAAAATGTATGACCCTCATGGGAATGTGGCCAAAAGGTTGTGTCATTTAATAGCAAATTTACTGTATGTGACTGAAAGCTCCCCAAATAGAGATATTTGCTTCTCTCTTATGTAAGAGAAGTTTTCTAGAGAGAGAAATTTGAGATCCATTATGATCAAAGGTACTAGGGACCCAGGCTCATTCTATTTTTCTCCTAAATCCTTCTAGCCTCTGACTCCCATTGTGTTGGATACGTTGTGATGCTAAATGGCTGCCAGAGCTCCTGCCATTATGCTCATTCTAGGCAGTGAGAGGGAGGAAGGGACAAACAATAAGGTGCTAATGAAGAAAAAGGCATAAACCAGCGGGCTCACAAGGGCTTTCCCAGAAGCTGCCACTTACTATTTCCTTTAATAGCTCACTGGTAAGGGCTTAGTTACACAGCCATGCCTAGGTGCAGGGGAATCTGAGCCATGCAGTCTTTACACGGTGCAGCCATGTTTTAAGGAAGTTTAAGGAAGAAGGGACAATAAATTCTGAAGTGAGCAGCTAAGATTTTCACCCACAGTGAGATACTAGGTGAAACAATAATTGTAATAAAATTACCACGGTTTGCATACTGAATGCGAAATTCATTTCCCAGTGGCTTTTGCATTTTGGAGGATGATTAAATCGTTTTGGCATTAGTGGTGATGGTTGCACAAAATACTAAGAACCACTGAACTATATACTTTAAAATGGTGAGTTTTATAGTACATGCGTTACAACTCAATTACAAAAATTTGTAGTCTATAAGTTTCAATCTAAGAGGAGAGGACACAGATGTAAAAATCTATATTTCCCAGAATGTAAGGAGGGTAGCTCAAAAGAGAGAGCAAAGGCTATCACAGCATGTCTCAGTGGTCCGCTTTTCTGTAAGGACAGCTGCCTCCCACACCAGGACTCTGCCTGATGCTGGAGTGGAAGGAAAATGCAGGCTAACTGGCTGAACTGTGGAGCATTTGGTGCTGATGGTGATGGCTATGAGTATAGCGACAGCAAACGTTTATCATCTCTCAGATACTGGCTATATTTGTTATGTATATGAGAATCATAATAGCAAACATTTTAGATAATACCAAGATAATCTTATGAGAAAACTGAGGCCCCTGTTGGTTAACTAATTTGCCAAGGTCACACCCTTTGTATGGAGTAGAGCCTTGTTTCAGATCCAGTGGTCTGGGTCCATGCTCCATCCTCTTAACTGCTACACTACACTGAAAGGCTTTCTCTTGCTGTCAAAAATGAGCTCTCTGATTTGGAGGAAGAAGTCATCGTCTTTTACGGATTTTGTGATTTTTATAATATAAAAATTATATGTGATGATAGTTATTCAAGTTATTCAAGTGATTTTATGAAGCAGGACTGGATGGCATCTGTCTCAGGATTGCCTTATTCATTTTCATACTAAAATGCTCTCCTGGAGTAATTAGGAACATGAGATCAATTATCAAGCCACATGCTCATGTGCGCGCGTGCACGCGCGCGCGCACACACACACACAGCTGAGGAAGGTGACCTGCTATGCCAGCCTTGCCTTTAATTAGATATTTAAAGCACATACTTCCTTTATCAAACCTCTCCTGATACAATAAGACAAATTTCTTTCACTTTTTTCTTCCAGATGATCCGTTATGGTCCTGGTAAGTGCATGGCTTGCTTTTGACAGGTATAGCATCTTCTTTTAAAATTGAAGTTGTTTGCAGTTTTCTGACCATTTAGGGTACAGATGTTTATTGTACTCTTATTGCTATAATTAAACAATACACGTGAATCTGAAGATTTATTTTTTCACATTTATTTTTCAAGGCAGTTCAAAGCTTGGGCAGGCCTACCTTGGAGCAGAAATATTCTCTTTCAAAATGTATGTACATGGAGCTCTTTTGTATGTAATCAGGGTACATGGATGGGCTGAACACATCAAAACTTGGGGAAATTTACATATTCATAGAAGTATAACTTTGACTGAGTATTTTCTTTAGATGGGTGCTGCCTTATGCTATGAATAGTGGATGTTTTTGTATTTATGGCATATCTGTTTCCATACCATCATTTGACTTATTCTGTGACTATCTTAGGGCAAACATTAGGACAAAAATTGTTCAGATATCTTAATTTCAAAACCAAAAATCACATATAGGGACATATGATCTCAACAGAGATATAATAAAAGGATGGCTTTAATGGAAAGACAGTAAGACTCTTTACCCGGCTTCTTTAAGGAATATCCATTATCTCCAAAGAAATAGAATGGTTCTGGCACATTTTTTAAAGTATTTCAGAATTTATAATTGTGCCTACTCAAATACAGACGTGGTGCGTATAAATGTGAGTCCCACACTCAGGTGTGCAAAGGAGTGACTTCGGTTCTTTTTGTAATCAAATTTAATTTTTCTCACACCACTCTGTTTGGTCTGATGCAGGAAGTTAATTTAGTCCCTTGCAGGTAAATTTAGTCCAAGTTAGTAATCTGGGTGCACAATTGTTTGTCTGTTGTATGCGTACTCATCCCCATCATCTGAGAAGCATGTATAAATAACACCACAGAGAAGAGGCGAAAGGTGCATGGTATATGGTTCTAACCTGGCCTCTCACTCAAGATGTTACCCATCCCACCGGTTCTCGGCATAGATGGGGTTTATGGCCACTCAAAAGAAAACTCGTGGTGGAGGGAAAGGCAGCCTGGACCTCCTGCCAGTGCTGACTGAGCTCTGGGTCCTTGCTACTACCTCCCTGCCCAGGAGCAGCCTAACCCATCACATTCCCGGTGGGAACTGTCCAGGTCTTGTCCATCGGACTAAGCATTATCAACGATAAACATTCTGGCAGACAGGCCACCGTTTTCTCTTTCTCTGATAATCCCTGAGTCCCTCTGGAATCCATAGGATATGTTAGATGCTACTCTAGAGCCAAGTGAAACCAGAGTTGAGGGTGTGGACATGTGAGTTGCCTCTTTCATTCCTCGATTTGCACGTCATACCACCATTTCTACTCTGGCCACCAGGGTGACATGAGGACTTTTCTCGGATGCCTGACATCCCCTTCCTCTGAGACAAAGTGGGCAACGTCTTTTCTTCTATAAGATCCCCACACTTAAAGTAGGGGTACGTGCTGCCCTTTTTCCCAAGCAAGACTCTTTCTGGTGGGTGAGAAGGGCATCCAATTTCCAGACTTGTCTCATTGTCTTGAATTCTCTCCATACTCTACCTCCTCAGCTTCCATAGAAGGGTCTCATCATGTGGAGGTAGTTAGGAGAAGGATGCATGGGGAAAAAATGGTATACTAGATCACATCTACTATCGAATTTTGGATCTTTAACCTGAACTTCAGCATTTGAATTTAGAAGTCAGGAATTCAACATCTTTACATCTTTGTTCTGTCGTGGTCTGATACTCTTTTACATGGGATTAATGGCGACCCCCATATCTTGTGGAGCAAATGAAAAAAATCAGTTAATATCTCAAATGATTATTCCACTGCACTAACTTATGTGCAACATTCCATAAAATATATAAAAATGAATTAGCCAGGTTTTATTTACAGATTGGGTGATTTGGGGCATAATTTCATTGTTCCAGTTGAGTTTTGAAGATTCTTGTACTGCTAAACTCTCTACTATTTTGAATTTGCACTGTGGAATTAAATTTTATAGTTCTAATGAGCACAAGGTAATTAAATACCATGACTAGGGAAAAACACATTTTAACTGTGATTTAAAATAAGAGATATTGTTTTACAGATAGGATTTGGAATCAGAATAAACTTGCCCTGTTGCCTTGTTCCCCAGTGTTGTCTAAAAGAGGGAGAGATTATTTCATCATCCAACAAATAATTCCTAAATGTAAAAAATGCTGACAGAAGTGACAAGCATTTGATTTTCTTTGAATGAATTCCAAAGTTCATTCCACTGCATACATTTCTTGTTCTCCAAATAACTGCTCAGAAAAAAAATTAAAGTCTGATAGCAACTTTGGTCTAAAAGAGTTATGCACATTAAATTTGATGCCTATGAGCTCTACCCATGGTACCAAAGAAGGCATAGGGATCTGACCTTTTAACTCCTGGAAGAAGAAACTAATTTAAACAAGTTCCAGACTGGTGGGTATGGTGAAGGTGATGTCAATTTTGTTCATTTATGTAGGATTTTTCAAGGATTTCCTACACAGAACCTTTACAAGGACTTTTTAATCCTTACCTACCAATATCAAAATATTTCATTGGTAGTCAAACAGCACAGAGCCTAAGAGCATAATCTTCCTATTTGTCAGGAGTCAGAGAAGGAAGATTCCTACTTTTACTTTGCTTAGTATCTTGGGAATTTCATAACAGCAAATGCCTGGTCCTGACCAACTATGGTGCTTAGGCAGTCTTTAGTAACTGAGCAGTCACCAGAGACAGACTCAACCTACTTAATAACAAGCTGTTTCAATGTAGGAATGCCAGTGAATTGGCCAGCATTTCCACAACCTATCTAGAGAAGAAAGAAAATAGGAGGCAACACTGTTATTCTTTGAAAGTTATTCCTTGAAAAAGCATCCATATATGTAAAAATCACATACTGAATAGCCTGGACTATCCAGAACATGGTCAAAAATCAGAAAATAAGTAAAATGGATGTCCTAAAAATAGTTATAGTTGACTCACAAAGGCCCCTTGGTCTCTTGTTTTGAGTGTATTATTCTAACTTTGCGTTTGATTTTAAGTGGATTAATTGGTGTGGTTGTCAGATTTTAAAGTAACCTACATGTTCCCTAACTCCTGGTGTTTATGGCCTTGTATAATTCCTTTCCCTTGAATTTGGGCAGGACCACTGACTTGCTTCTAACTAGTAGAACATGGCAAAAGCGATAGGATGTTATTCCTGTGATTATGTTACATAAGATTCCATCTTGCTAGAAGACTTACTTGAGAGTCTTGCTCTCCTTCTTGCTGGCTTTGAAGAAACAAGCCACCATGAGTCCTATAGACAGAGGAAATGAATTCTGCTAACGACCTATAAGCCCAGAAGTGGACCCTTCCCCAAATGAGCCACCAGATGAGAAGCCAACCCAGACTGGTACTTTGCAGCCTTGCAGAGGACCCAGCAAAGCCATACCCAGACCTCTGACCCACAGAAACTGTGAGATAATGAATGTGTATTGTTTTCAGCCTTTAAGTTTGTGGTAGTTGTTACACAGCATAGCAAGCTAACACAATTTGTTCCTTAAGCTATAAAAGAGAGGTATTGCTACATGAAACAGGTTTTGACTGCAACAAGAGAAGAGACAACTGACAGGTAAGAAAACAAAAGATATGAAAACATAAAAGATACGAGATACAAGAATAAAAGATATGAGCTCAAAAGTATCACATAGCCATCTGAACCAAGTTAGCTCAGAAACCAGTAGCCTTATACACCAGAATAATCTCTGAAGGCATAACTGAACAGTAAATGGTATTCATAGTTATCACTCTGAATCCACAAGAAGAGGGTATATCATGTAAAATATATTCTGTGCAGGAAGATAGAGGTCTATGTAATAACAGTCATGAAAAAATTTCATAATCATTGATGTAGCATTGGATATGTTTGACCACAGATCTTGGAATTTTTTGAGAATTTGATATTTATTCTAGGATTAATTCAAAGAGATCATAAAATAAATGTTTATTATCAGAGTTACATGTGCCTTTCTCTCAATGTGATACGTCAGAATGCTTATAGAATCTGAAGTGAGAATTTTAAGTTATGAATAAATACTTGAGCTAAAAATTCAAGTATCACTTGTCCATGTAACCTGTGGACAGTTTGGCCTCTGTTTCTGAGCAGGAAAGTTACCTGGAATTGGAAGCAATGAAGAAAGGCTGATATGGTGGTGGGCTGTAGGTTGGTTTTTCCTTCGGCTTGCAGGGTACAGGAGGGAGAGAGTTGCCTTGGTCTATGGAAGAGCCAGTAAGAGAAACAACAACCACCATCTGTTTCTTATTAAAAAGACCCAAAGTTCAAGCATATTTTTATAACCATGCCATAAATCTGCTTGAGGTGATTTTTTCATAGTCTTCTCTGCATCCCATGAGATTTGGAGTAGGAAGGGGTCATGTGAGTAAATATTGGAAATGCTCTGGATTCTGCAGATAATGAAGCCCTGTAATCTAGTTCCAGCTCAAACACCTACTAGTCATGTCACCTGAGATTTAGTTTTAGCAGTTGTAAAATGGGGATAATATTCTCTACCATAGAAGTAGACTATGCACCATCAACCCCTTTGACAGACTGTTTGTAGAACAATTTTGTTGCAATATTTTTTGTGAATGGTGCTGTTAAAAAAAAAAAAAAAACAGCTGTCAAACATGTTTATAAAGTCCATAAGATGAGGAGTTTTGAGAAGTATCCCTTTATATAGTTTGGATGTGGGATCCCATTTCAGTTTACAAAGCACTTTTCATTGCAGCCAGTCGTTTGATCTTCTTGGTCATCCTGGGAAATAGGTATTATCATCACATCAAGTCAGCAGTGTCTCCTATTGCTATGTAGTACACACATACAAACACACACACACACACACACACACACATACACACACAATTATTGATTATTGAAGGATGGAGTTGCCCAGTGTCCCATAACTGGTGAATGGTGAAATCAGGACTGAGGGCAAAGACTTTTGACTAGATCCCACGTCTAACTCTGGAATATTTTGACGGAAATCACTTAATTATAAGCAGCAGTAGTCATCTCTTGAGAGCAAAGATGCTCCTGAACCACCATGCTGCCTTTTCATCAGCAACTGTTATGTCATGTTCCGAGTTACTGACTCACATTTGGAGTGATGAGCAATTCAACCTCAGGCCTAACTGCTTTCTGTCCATGCAGAGTTCTAGGTAAACAGGAAGCCCTTGTCATCACCCCGTTTCTAGTAACTCCTCTAAGTGGAGTCCATTCCTCATAGAAGATGGTAAAAACATGGCTTTTCTCCTTGTCCCTGGAACCCTGAAGCTAATTAACTCACATTTAAAGTATTGATACTCTGTGAAAAACTATATTAAATCTAATCAAAGAACTAAAGTTTAAATACAACCTGCCCATGCATTCATGTTGGGGATTATTTATTCTTTAAGTTATTTATTTAGTGATGTAAAGGGTTTAAATATCTAAATATAATAATAATAAATAAAAGAATAAGCTTGCCCAAAAATATATATAACATGGTCTCTGTTTTGGATCAAAAGTAAAGGAAAAGAAAGAGAAATTTCAATATGTGTATTCATTTATAGGAGCATAGAGAAACATGAAAGAAGCAGCTAGATTATTTGGTTTCTCAAGTGTATGAGAAAAGTTAGAATTTATTAACTTTTTAAAATATATCTGGAGTTTTTTCACTTGTAGCAAGGATCAAATAATAATTTAAAATCATCCAATAAGTATAGCAATAGGAAAGAAGGAAGGAAGGAAGGAAAATGAACAATCATTCTCACAGCTGAGAGGGACCTCATTTGCTAACTCATAGATATAATTTATCTTGTTTGTCATTATGAAAGAAATAAGAATATATTGTATATAATTAGGCAGTGTATTTATCCTATGCTTCAATAAATGTTTTAAAATGTCATTTATACATTTTCTGTGATATCTATTGCTTATGTTACAGAAATTTAAGAATTTGAGATTATGGTGGATACTGTAGAGTGTATAAAATGTATGATAAAAAAAACCATTCATCATTGCAGCTAGGTGCAGGGGAGCACAGGATGAACAAACTGTGATCCCGAACTTGAAAAATAAAAAAGACCTAGGAGAGCTCACAGCCTGTTTAATAGTGATGATAAGTGGTTGGCATTCCTACTACCTTCTCTGGCTCCCCTACCCCCATCCCATGTAAAGTCTCTAATATGTTACTTGGCTACTGAAGTCAGAGCATCCTTCAGGTGTCCTCTTAACCGCAGGTGCCAGCATCATTAGGAATTGGTTGGCATTGGTACTTAACACTTCTTAGGAAATTGAAGCCTATGGAGTCTTTCCATTTGGCTTGCAAGTTTTGTTTTCTCATTGGTCCATGAAAATATGAACTACACTAGTGACCTTAGATGAGAAGTTGTTGTCTGGGAACATGGTAACTATCTTCCAAATAGCTGTCATGTAGAAGATGAATTTGACTTTTACTGGATAAGAAAGGGGACAAATGGGTAAAAATCAATGGAGGACAACTTTTAGAAATTTTTTTTTTGCTTTTATTTATTAATTTTAAATTGAAGTATAGTTGGTTTACAATGCTGTGTGCTTTTATTTTATTATTATTTTTTATCATAGAGACTTTTAAGACTTATTTTTAAGGGAAAATAGTGCAGGAATTAGAGCTGTCCCATGAGGTAGTGAATACTTTGTTGCCAAAGCTATTCTGAGGGATTCAGGGATATTGTAGAGGTGATTCATGGGTTAACCCTCCTTGGTGCTTTCACTGTGTCTTATACATACCTTTTATGATTTCTTTATTTCATTGTTTTGTAGTTATTTGTTTATCTGTTTACTCACCTGTTTACATGATGATGATTAATTCATTGGACACTGTTATGAGCCAGGCAGCCCTAAATCTTGTTAGCATGTTTTTTTTTCATTCACTATTCACGATAAGAATTTGAAGCAGAAATGAACATTGTCTGACATGTGAGGAAACTGAGGTGTAGGAAGATTAAGTAACTTGCTTAGCTCACTATGTTAGCAAGTTTGGGCTCTTTACCCCTGCACAGTACAGCTTCCCAAGGCGATTAGTGGCTGAGTGATGGCTTGGATGAGAATGATAATAGGCTTGAGTAAGTGGGAAAAGCTGTATCTTAAGTAAATCATTTCTATTTCTCACCAGCTAATTGGAGACAGGCGTTAAGAGGAAGGAATTAGTTCCGCTCCCGACTTGCCAGGCTCAACTGTGTATTACCTCCACCAGAGGTGGGGGAGTGGTAGGCACAAGAGCATTGTTCTAAGGGAGATCATAGAGGAGATTGCTCTTCAAATGGCTGTGAATAGCTATATTGAAATTTTATGTGCTGTAATTTCATTAGCTTTCAAAGCATATTTAGTAGGTAAATTTTGCCATTGTAATTTGCAAAGCAACAAAGTTCCCAGTTGATCTAAGCTTGCTCTATAGGAGGCTAGGAGATGTCTATATAAGATTTTTCTCAAGATAACCGCCAGCCAAATATAAATCTTTATGTGGAGCCAGATCCTGTGAACCTAAAGAGTCTTTATACGACTCCGGAGGGCAAGATTGAATGCCTTTTCCCCCCAATTTTATTTTAAAAAATTAATTTAGAAGTTAGGGATATGATACAGTTTGAAATGTGTATGCCCTTCTCATTCTCTGTGCCCATAGGTTCCTCTACTGTACAGAGTAAAAGCCTCATAGGAAATATTTTCTCTTAGGAATTAACTCTTTAAGTTCCCAGAATTATACATGGCTTCTACTCTATTACAGAACTGTTTGGAAGGTACGGAATTTTTTTTATACTTCTCAAATTCCCTCTTTTATGCAGCCCAGTTTTGTGGACTTTTCAACTCTGGGAGAACTGCCCTTTGAAAAGTTTTGTACTCTCTATCAACTATTATTCAATAAATCATTTTCAACAAGTAAGTCAAATAAGCATATTAGTCTATGTGTTGCATTTAAACAGCCCTGTTAAACTGGCTGCATTTTGGCAGGGTGCCCAATTAAAGGTTGTCATAATGAATCTATCTAGAGCAGGAATGCGCTGGGTCAGGTTTCAAATGAAATGTATGTTTTTGTAGAAGTAACCTCTGAGGGGATCCAGCCCTGCAAATTGCATAGTGTGATACAATAGTCACAGAAGCTCAGAAATGTACGGGAATGAACAGACTCCGAACTATGTCATATATTAATCAAAATGGTTTAGTGTCAGCTCTTGCTTTTAAATTCCAGTGAATAAGAAGACAGCTTATTTTCGTAAGGATATCGTGATGTGTGTGTGTATTTTAAGTGCGATGTTATGTGAATGAGTTACGCTTGTCTAACCAACTCCTTTTAATCCTTGACCATTTAAATGGAAAATCCATCTAAGCTGACTTTATTCCATGGAAGTCACTTTTCAGTGGGGGAGATTAGGAGCTGTCATTGTGACCAGCACACTCTAGTACTTTAAACAGAGGGCTGTTATTATGCTTGTCTGAATTTTATCCTTTATTTTGTTAATTAGAGTGACTATTTCAACCAGATTTCAAGCCAGGCTTTTATTGATTGTCCTTGAACAGGGAGAGAATTCAGCTATTTACATAAGAATTAATTTCTGGCCCTGAGTCTAAACGACAGGCTTCTCCGGATTTGAACCCATTAAATAAATCATGGGGGTCCTGCTGAAGAATTACAATTGTTCTTTGAAATTTGACCAAAAGAATT
The DNA here is from genome assembly GCF_028021215.1 of Eschrichtius robustus. Taxonomy (NCBI): domain Eukaryota; kingdom Metazoa; phylum Chordata; class Mammalia; order Artiodactyla; family Eschrichtiidae; genus Eschrichtius; species Eschrichtius robustus. Next base: position 67,697,329 of record NC_090833.1, read on the forward strand.
TTTATTGCGTGTTAATTTTTTTGAATAAATTTATTTTATTCGGTTTAAAACCCATCTCTTTGGTTGAACAAACTGTGCCTTCTCATCAGTGTTCATGGCAAGGCTGGAAAGAACAGTTCTGACCACCTACCACACGGTGGCGCTATGTCTTTGCCATTCCAGAGTACTGGTGGGTTTTGCTCTGACACACCCCTAGGGCAAATGAGCTTACTCATTTTTCTTATTAACCTCCCTGCAGGTGTCAAAACAATCCAAATTTCCACATGAAATCTGGGATGATGTTACAAATAAGCAGATGAAAATTATCCTCTTATAATAGTTTTTACAGTGGTAAAGGGAACAGGAGAGGAGTCCAAAAGAAATATTTTGGTCATATATTTCTGCTGGAAGATGCCAGTTGGGGAGTGGGTTCCGTGAGGAATGCTTATGAACAGGCCTTGATATTTTGCCTGGGCGGCTGCCTGCCAGACAGTCATCTGGCCTGACAGATGGGGGTGAGGGGGAAAAGAAGTTAGCTTGTGTGCTTGTCCCTCCCTCCCATGCACTCTCAGAAAATTACTAGTAGGAGCTTCCGTTGAGTATGCCTCAGGTCTCCCCACCCAAGGGGCTGAGGAGGACAGGCCTGCTTTTACGAGGAGGCCCAGACACCATGGCTTGGAGATTGGTGGTTCCTCTGGCAACAGAGAACACACCCATACTAGGCCTCGGTTTTCCTCAATCCCTGGAGGCACAAACCTCAGTCAGGGAGCCTAGCAGACTGAGCCCACAGTCTGGAGAAAGTGACCTGTTACCTGGGACCAGAGAGAGGCCTCTTAGCTGAGCATCAGAACCCTGAATTAAAAAAAAAAAACTTCTTAAGGGCTCCAGCCTTGGCAGGAAGGCTTCTTCCCTGAATCTAATTATCAGCTTAAAATGCAGTTCCCGGCACAGAGACCCAGCTTCTATGAATCTACAGGTCTGCTTATTAAGATGTCACTTAAGGACTGCAAATAATTGTGGCAACTGGCATCAATTCTTAGAGGGCCTTGTGAAGCTTATTATTCCAGAGACTTGTCTTTATTTCTCGAAATATTTTATTCAGCTTATATTCTCTCTCTACATTTCTTGAAGTTATAATACAACATTCGAAAGAAGAGAGTTATCAAAGGAAATTGTAGGATCTTGCAATGGAAACTTTATTGTTATTTTAGTCATAATTGTATAACTGGCCCCATGATAAATGCAGTTAATATCTATTTGTGATGAAGGAAACTGTACTGGAGTCAAGATATTTGATATTGATGGTTTAGTCTTTCCTGAAAGTGGTATATATATATACATATTTTTTTAAATGAGGTTAGACCTCTTTTTTTTTTTTTTTTAATTAATTTATTTATTTATGGCTGTGTTGGGTCTTCGTTTCTGTGCGAGGGCTTTCTCTAGTTGCGGCAAGCGGGGGCCACTCTTCATCGCAGTGCGCGGGCCTCTCACTATTGCGGACTCTGTTGTTGCGGAGCACAGGCTCCAGACGCGCAGGCTCAGTAATTGTGGCTCACGGGCCCAGTTGCTCCGTGGCATGTGGGATCTTCCCAGACCAGGGCTCGAACCCGTGTCCCCTGCATTGGCAGGCAGATTCTCAACCACTGCGCCACCAGGGAAGCCCAAAGTGGTATATTTTTAATGGTCATTTTATTTTCTCATCTTACTGTCTTTGTGCTTAAAAGTAATTGTTTAACTTTTCTAACAGGAATACATGGATTCTTGGTTGCTGCCCTCTATTCTTACGATGACTTATTCTGCTTCTTTCTTCTATATTTTAATAAATCAGTAATGGTGTTCCTAAAAGACCTGTTTCCTCAGACTTTGTTATTGAAAATGCTGTTACTTGGAACATCTCAAGAAGGCACAATTTTAAATTGAGCTGTTCTCTGATCTGGGCAAAAACGTTATATTTCAGTTTCTTCAAATGTACTAAAGAAATGTTATCAAGTTAACTGTGTGAATTGTGATTATTAACAGATCAAATGTAATACAAATTAAACATTTCATGGGAGGTGGTGCCCAGAAATTCATCCTGCCATGTGTGTCCAATGTTGAGGAGAACATTAAACTTGCAGAACCCTCTTGTGATTTAATTTTCACAATGATTTTTGGAGAAAAGAAATAAGATTTTGGAAAGTATAATATTCTCCAGTGGTAAATGAGAGTGACCTTTGGTTCTTGGAGAAGACGCTTCTAGATTCCTCTCACTATAATTTATGAACCACTTCACAGATGTTCAGTGCCACATTTTTACCAGACTGAGGAAATATTTAGAGTATGTTCTGAAGAGAAATTGATACAGAAGAAAATGTAAAAACATAGAAACACTCAATGCATGGCTTCAAAGAAAGGAGGAAATGCTTGACCAACTTAGAACATTTATATAACCCTATTCCTAGAAGGTTTTATTATTCAACATGTATTTATTGGGAACCTCTTACCTCGAGTACTGCACTAAACACAAACTTTAAAAGTAGATTATGCCTGCTTTATATACTTCCTATTTTAATTTTATGTGTAATATACACAAGAATTATCTAACCACAGACATGAAGGGTATAATGAATATTTAGATTAAAAGTGCTGAAGAAATCAAAGGGACCAGTGGCCACTGAGTCATTGTATCAGATCTGTATTGCCTTCTCCAAGGTTTTTTTTTAATGATTTTTTAAATAAATTTATTTATTTTATTTATTTATTTTTGGTTGCATTGGGTCTTCGCTGAGGTGCGCAGGCTTCTCATTGTAGTGGCTTCTCTTGTTGCAGAGTACGGGCTCTAGGTGCGCGGGCTTCAGCTAGTTGTGGCACGTGGGCTCAGTAGTTGTGGCTCACGGGCTCTAGAGCGCAGGCTCAGTAGTTGTGGCACACGGGCTTAGTTGCTCCGCGGCATGTGGGATCTTCCCAGACCAGGGCTCGAACCTGTGTCCCCTGCATTGGCAGGCGGATTCTTAACCACTGTGCCACCAGGGAAGTCCTCCAAGGTTTTTTGTTGGGCAAAATCAATAAAGCTACTGTTGTTTAGGTTTTCTATTCCTCTCAGAACATATTCCCAACAGATTCAAACTATTTTCCAGGTCGTATTTGAACCTCAAGAGTCACTGTATATTTGTCAAGTCACTATAAGATGAGAATGATTTTAAATGGTTTAAACGGATGGCTTTTAAAGGATGATCTGATCTGTTGTGAGATTAAGAAAGATAACTAGGAATTTGTAGCAACCTAATCTCAAGTGGGTTAGGAAACTGGGAAAGAATCATATAGAAACAATGTTATGGCAGACAAAGCAAGGGGACCCAGTGACACAGAATATGCAGGATGAAAGGAGTATTATGAAGGGTTCCAGTTTGCTGAGAAACAAGGGAGTTGATGGTGCCTTCACCAGTGATGTCACTGCAAGGAAAGCCTTCTTTGCCTTGGATAAAGGCCTTCTCCCCTCTCCTATGCTCACTCCTTTTCCTTTTTTTTTCTTCACCTGTTAGATTTCAGGTATTGCTATAATGTCCAAATGTAAATGTGAGGAACTAAAAGGAAGAGGGGCCAACAAAATAGAAGAGTTAATGGAGAAATGGAAGGAGAAAGAAAATCACAATTTGCCACGCATATCAAGAGAGAAGGAACAGGACTGTCTCTTTGGCCAGCCCTCCTGCATGGCAACTCACACAATTTTCCTACAATTGACTGAGCCCCCCAGTATGGGATTTCTTGGGGGAGGATTAAATGTACCTTTCCTTTTCCTCCCAGCCCAGTACTATTTCAATCCCTATATTAAAATTGTTTGCACTCACTTATCTTTTATCACATTTTTTCCATGAGGATGAAGTATCTGCTTAATAATTCCTCATGTTGTCCTTCTCACTCAGTACACTGCATTTAATTGTATTCAGTGGCTACTCTTTACTATGGACCGTAACAGCTACCAGAATTACAGCAGAGAAGAGCTATTGGGTTTGGCTAGAAATTTTTCATTGATAAACCTAGTAAAGAGGACAACTGGAGCAAGAGTTTAATTGTAGTTGGGAAAAAAATAAGGTGCTAAGAGGTGAGGGATGTGGGGAGAAAAAAGACCATTCTTTTGAACTTAGGTACTGAAGTAGTGACCTTAGATTTCTCCTTAGTCCCGGGAAAAAAGCAGAATAAACTGTGATAGGAAAGGAGTGGCAGAGTCAGATGATTTTTCATTAAATAAGAAATATGAACATATTTCAAGGCAGAAAAGAAGTTCCACTAGAGAAGAGTTGCCCAATGTTGGCTGGGGAACAAGTGGTTATCATAGAAGGAGATGAACAGAATAGAAAATTAACAAAAGTCATAAGTGCCGCCTCAGAGGCACTTTTCTCTCCCTCTGACCCCACGCATCTTATGGTCCCTTCCACCGGTCCCCCTACTTGGCCTGGTAATAATGTTGAGGTGTCTTGCTTTCTCACCCCACCCATCCCCGTACCGTGAGTGGATGGCGCCTGACGAAGGAATGGACAGCATCAGTTCAAGGGGATCAGAGAGTCCTGAGGAGCAATAATCTCACTTCTCCTGCTGCAGAGGCCACTGTCCCCATCTTCTTTCTTCTCCATGCTTTTCCATCAGCCCTGGCAGTGTACATAACTCATGGCCCAAGTGTCAAGGATTGTGCAAAAGTGATGTTGGCAGAACCCCAGCACCTGAGCCAAAATGGCCAAGGAAAGGCAGCACTTCCCGTGTGCTGCTGCTTCCCTCTCCCCTCCTCCAGCCCGCATTCCATGCTGCGCACTCATACTTCCCTTACACCCAAGTTCTCCAGTTTGGACCCCATTTACTTCCTGCCAAGTCCTCATTTCTTATGATTCACTTAATAGGGGAGTCAGATGATTCAAGTACTTAATACTAAGGAATGAGGGAACCACGAGCTTAATCTTCTCAGGCATTATTGGCTTAGCAAAAAATGACATTGCTACCTCTTCATAATGTCCAAGTTAAGAATGCACGGAAGACTAGTAACCAGTTAGTGCTTTTAAAATAATAGTACCTATGAATTATGAGGGTTAAATTAAATAATACATACAGATACTTAATACTGTGCCTGCCATATAGTAAGCAGTTGATAAAAGTTAGCTGTTATTATTTATATTATTTTATGTTATTTATTTTTGGAGGTATGGGGGGTTTCGCCACCAATGTCCAGCAGGAGTAAAATATATAGCCAGCACACTTGAGTTCACCAGTTCTTAACCAGTGAAGTGGTTCTACCCTCCAGTAGGCTGTGTCTAGTTCTTTCTGTTAGAACAGACAGCGTTCTGTCTGTTCCAGCATTCGAGTGTCCACGGGGTGACGTCTCCAGCTCTGTCCTTCTGTATGGCCTTGTCTTTGGTGGTAAGGATCAAGGCTGCCTTTGGAAAGACCTTCTATGTGCCAGGCTGTGTGCTAGGTACTTTCATGATTTCATTTCATCCTCCTGACAACCTTAAAATCAGGTCTGCATAGCCTCTTTTTATGGATGAGGAACTAGGGCCAAGGGGCTGAGTGACATGCTAGTAAGTGGCAGGACTGGAAACAAACATAAGTTATCTGATTCCAAGTCTCATGCTACTTCTAAGGACATGGCTGAAAGTTTAATAAATGGTTCTGAAGAAGTAATGATGCATTCACATGGAGACATTGCTCTTACTGGTGTTTTCTTTGGCCTTATAATCTGAAAAGAACTGGTACTTGTTGATCTTTGTTTGATAGTTGAATCCATCACTGTAAGACAATTTAGGTACAAGCAAATGCCATGAGCCATAAGCCGTATTTGTAGTGGGCATCATGCATTAGCTTCACACTTGAAAACTTGTTTATTTCAATGCCATTTTAAGTTATTTCTGTTTTCTTTGCTAAAATGGAAGTCATGTGTTCATTTGGTAAGATGTTTAATAAATTGTTAATTAGATGTCCAGATAAAGTGATTTTCTCCGTACCTTTCTCCAAACAATTCATATATCACTTTCCATTTTCTGTTTAGGACCAGTTAAATACATTTGTGTATTTGAGGACATTGAATGTAACATGCTCTGGGCGGAAGTTTTGTAATAAAACTCAAATCCCAGGGACTTTGTCACTCATCTACAGCATAGAGCTTTAGTTCAGGCACATCTTGCATGAAGTTAGAGTTCTCTATATTTGCATTCCTTTTTCCACACACCCCCTCTCAAGCCAGTTTCTCTAAACTAAATCCAGTTGGCTGGGAAGTAGATGAGCTACTGATGTGAATAATTTAAGAACTAATGTGAGTTTACTTGCATTTGAAGGTGTGTATATCGTATGTGCATGTGCGTTATTTTATTCTTTGCCTCATCGTAGAAGAAGAGTTCCTTTAATGGAATAGATGAATTTAAGCTCAGTTTTAGAAACCTGGCCACTGAAGCCAACCAAGCTGAGTCGATGGGCCTCCTTGGAGATTCCTTGATAAAATTTTAGGAAAAGCAACCTAGTAGGGCAGGGATGCAGAAATCTGAGAGTATGGAAAATAATCTGCATGAGTGATTCAGAGATGGTTTTACTAAATCTAATTGCAAAAACATTAGTGTATGTTTAGCCTCAGTTTCTTCAATGGTCAAAATCTCTTTAATTCCTCCCCCTAAAGAGTCTATAGATGTCCTTGAAATATTGGTCAGTATTTATATACATTATAATAACTATTAATTTTATCCTGGGAAAGTATCCTGAGCAATAATGATCAAAAACCCCTAAAAGTTATACCAAGGATAATAAGCCCATATATAATACCTTTCTTGCTCTGTACTATCATTGAAGTTAGCAGCAGCAAACATGGGCTTTGCACACATCACCTGACTTTGGCTGCTATGCTACAGTAATTGTTCACTCAGATAGCATACCTCTTGTGATTTTGTTTTTCAGGGAAACAATGCAACATATACATAAATGTAAATTAATAGAGCACGCTTCAAGGCATACTTTCTGAATGAATTATCTTTATGTTGAAAACTTAGTCTAATGCATATAAAAAATTTCGTATCTCTTTTTCCTCTTATTTATGTGATCCCAGCAATTGAATAAGAAGATAAATAAAATAGAATACTAATAAGGATGAACAGTTATGATGTCTTCTTTAAATGTACTTTTCTTATTCTCCAGAGATAAACACAGTGGCCCTCAGACCCACATAATTTACATGAATTAGAAACACAATTATGATACCTCTGATGCTGGAGTTCTACTCTTCATCTCTGCTAATATTTTTCAACACTGAGAAATGTTATCAAGCTATGAAATATTCAATCTGGAAAAATTCCTGATTGTATCCCTCTGACAATTCATTTATGTCGCTTGATGTCCTATAACTTAAGATGACGTTTTTTTAAAAAAAACCTGAAAGCATAGACAGTTTATCAAACACTGTTTCAGAGCTTGAGGAAAGAAGTTGATTTCCCACAGAGAGTGAAATCTGGTCCAGAAATGAATTCAGCACATTGGCTTTATTAAGGAAATGCTTGGCTCTATCTATTTGGGAATCTCCTTGAGCGATAAATTTGATGATTTAGGCATGAACCTTCCAATATGTCTACTGTGTCAGATGATGTTATCTCTGATTAGGGGGAGCATGGTTCGTTACGCTAATAAGTTGCTTTCATCATTATTCATTTTTTAGCCATTTTCATGTATTCTCTTGATATTTTCTCATTAATATTCAAAGTCAACTTGGAGTTTGCCAAACATTTTGAAAGGTTCCTAAGAATATTCCTCTTTCACTTTTTCTCTGCCCCCATCATCCCTACTATAGACTGTACAATATCCTGTCCTTAGAAGGAGCAGTGGACTCAAAAACTTTTCATCTTTTTTGTTGAGATCAGAGCAGGAATTTAAGGGAATAGATCAGGAATTTGAATAAGTAAAAACTAATTAAATAATAGAAAAAGTACCATTACCTCTAGTCTTGTTCTTATAATATATAAGAGCATGGGGTTTGAAATCTTAAAGACCTAAATTTGGATCCTGGATCTGTAACTTATTGCCTTTATGCCTTTGGATATATTATCAAACTTACTAACCTTTAGTTTCTCTATCTGCAAAATAAGAATAATAATATCCATATCTTTCTTTGCTTTGAGAATTTATTGTGAAAAATATAGATGAGGTACTCAGTAATACATGACATGTATATATTTAACAAAAGGGGATTTTTGCCTTTTGTAAAAATCTTATATATTAAATTAATATACTTCCTAAACAGAGTATTTTGTAAGAAAATCACTCAGTATGATTTGCTGTTACCATTTTACTCAGGATTGTGATTGTGATCGTTGGGTAATTTGCAGTGATTGTTATGATAGATGAAATAAAGTGGGTTATAAATAAATAGATAAAATCCATGTGTTTCCCAGACAAACATGAGGTTATAGAGGGAAAGCATGAATGTAGCTTCAGATAGAGTTAGTTGTTTTTTTTTTTTTTTTTGGTAAATTTATTTACTTATTCATTTATTTATTTATTTAGTTTTGGCTGTATTGGGTCTTCGTTGCTGTGCATGGGCTTTCTCTAGTTGCAGCACGTGGGGTCAGTAGTTGTGGCTCGCGGGCTCTAGAGCACAGGCTCAGTAGTTGTGGTGCACGGGCTTAGCTGCTCTGTGGCATGTGGGGTCTTCCTGAACCATGACTTGAACCCGTGTCCCCTGCATTGGCAGGCAGATTCCTAACCACTCTGCCACCAGAGAAGCCCAGATAGAGTTAGTTTAAGATTCTGTTTCTAACATAAGCTGTGTGACCAAGAGAAATTTAATTAAACAGGTTTATTTGGTCTTTAATTTGAAAGAACAAAAAAAGATAAAGCTATATAAAGAATTGTTTTGAAGATAATATATGTTAATACTTAAATTAGTGTTTGGGACTTAATATAAAACTCAGCTAATGTCCTTTCAATGAATCCACTCAGTCTTGAGCAGAGCTGGTATACAGTCCTACAAATGGTGATCCCTGATATATCCTAATTATCTTTCAAGTTGGTCCCATCATTGGACTTCATCTATTGCTCTAAGCCCATCTGCCCACTGGAATGTTATTCTGTCTCCCAAACCTCCCTTCATGCCCAACCTGCAGGTACACCCTCATCTGTCAAGAGCCAGACGAAGGCTTTCCTGACTCCTGGTAGAATGGATGACCTTCTTCTGTGCCTCCACCACACCCTGAACACACCCCTACCTTTGCACTGGTAACACTTTTGTCCCCTTATTCATTTGTGTATACACTTCCCTCTTTAAGACTCAATCCACTCCTTGGAGGCCAGGATCATGTCTTATCTGTTTTTTGTCTCCAATGCTTGTCACAGAGTAGATATTCAGTCTTTTGCTGAGTGGGTTGGTGGATGGATGGATGAGAGAAATAAGCAGATTGGCAGAAAAATGATCCCAAGAGCTCTTTCTAGAATGCCTAGAAATTAGCCAAATGGAACTAAGGATGCTGCCTCCCAACAGGCGTGGTTATATGCAAACTCAGTTATTATGGGACACAAGGTTCTGGGGCTGCCAGGGTCTGTAGGTGTCAGGTGACCACCTTTCCCAGCTCTCCCCTAATCAGGTTATATCCAAGCTTAGACTTTGGTTCCAAAGCCGTCCATGAATCCCACAAGGCCATACCATGCTTGCTTTATAAAAAGAGGACGGTGAACTCTTCTGGAGGCCCCCTGCTGAAATCCAGCACCACAGTGCATACAGCTGCATCTCAGCCCTAGGATACCTCCAGTGGGATGCTGAGAGAATGGGGGAGGGGCTGCATGCACCCACTGACACTTCAATGTAGACATGGGTTCCAGGTTGCACAAAGAGATGCTGTTGGTGTTTTCTCCAAGTTCCCTTAAGGATAGACAAGGTGACTTCACAAAGCCATACATATTAAATCTATTAAATGATAATGAAAGAATACAGAGTCTATGTAATGAAGGAGTTTGGGTGATAGAGAAAAGCAAGTCAATAACTGTACCAAAAAGCCTAGGCTCAGGATAGATACTGGATTGGAAGTGAAATTTGATCACCAGAATTCCCAAAACATAAGAGCTAAGCCCTCAAGAGAATAAAACATATTTGCTCATATATCTATGCATATACATATTTACTCAAAAAGGATTTGAGGTATATTACAAGTTCACATATAATAAGATAGAAAAATATAATAGAAAATCAAAGACAGGGGAAAATACAGACTGTCCTGAAAGGTAAGTTTGGAGGAAATGAGAATGAAGTTATGTAGGCCACAGGATCCAAAGTGGTTAATGCAAGTGTGTCTCAGATTCAGTCCAAACTTCACAGACAAACACTGTCAGTGAAAGAATCTGGTCAAAAGGAGACTTTGCCCCATGTTTATGTGTTAGAAATAGAGTTGAGAAGGAAATAACACCTCCTCCATGACCTCCGTGATCGGCACATTAGCAAAAGAAACACTGAGGAAAAGTTAGGGGTGCCTTCAAGATGGCAGAGGGGTAAGACGTGGAGATCACCTTCCTCCCAACAAATACATCAGAAATACATCTACATGTAGAACAACTCCTACAGAACACCTACTGAATACTGGCAGAAGACCTCAGACCTCCCAAAAGGCAAGAAACTCCCCATGTACCTGGGTAGGGCAAAAGAAAAAAGGAAAAACAGAGACAAAAGAATAGGGACGGGACCTGCACCTCTGGGAGGGAGCTGTGAAGGAGGAAAGGTTTCCACACACTAGGAAGCCCCTTCACTGGTGGAGACGGGGGATGGGCGGGGGGGAAGCTTCGGAGCCATGGAGGAGAGCACAGCAACAGGGGTGCAGAGGGCAAAGTGGAGAGATTCCCATACAGAGGATCAGTGCCGACCAGCACTCACCAGCCCAAGAGGCTTCTCGGCTCACCCTCAGGGGTGGGTGGGGGCTGGGAGCCAAGGCTTGGGCTTCGGAGGTCAGATCCCAGGGAGAGGACTGGGGTTGGCTGCGTGAACACAGCCTGAATGGGGCTAGTGCGCCACAGCTAGCCGGGAGGGAGTCCGGGAAAAACTCTGGACCTGCCTAAAAGACAAAAGACCATTGTTTCGGGGTGCGCGAGGAGAGGGGATCCAGAGAACCGCCTAAATGAGCTCCATGGATGGGCGTGAGCCACGGCTATCAGTGCAGACACCAGGGACGGGCATGAGACGCTAAAGCTGCTGCTGCAGCCACCAAGAAGCCTGTGGGCAAGCACAGGTCACTATCCACACCTCCCCTCCTGGGAGCCTGTGCAGCCCGCCACTGCCAGGGTCCTATGATCCAGGGATAACTGCCAGGGAAAGCACACGGTGCGCCTCCGGCTGTTGCAACATCACGCTGGCCTCTGCTGCCGCAGTCTCACCCCGCATCTATACCCCTCCCTCGCCCTTGGCCTGAGTGAGCCAGAGCCCCCTAATCAGCTGCTCCTTTAACTCTGTCCTGTCTGGGTGGAGAACAGACGCCTCAGGTGACCTACATGCAGAGGCGGGTCCAAACCCAAAGCTGAACCCCAGGATCTGTGCAAACAAAGAAGAGAAAGGGAACTCTCTCCCAGCAGCCTCAGGAGCAGTGGATTAAATCTCCACAATCAACTTGATGTACCCTGCATCTGTGGAATACCTGAATAGACAACGAATCATCCCAAAATGGAGGTGGTGGACTTTGGGAGGAACTGTGGACTTGGGGTTTGCTTTCTGCATCTAATTTGTTTCTGGTTTTATGTTTATCTTAGTTTAGTATTTAGAGCTTATTATCATTGGTAGATTTGTTTATTGATTTAGTTGCTCTCCTACTTTAAAAATTTTTTATATATATATATATTTTTTTCCTTTTTCTTTTTGTGTGAGTGTGTATGTATATGCTTCTTTGTGTGATTTTGTCTGTATAGCTTTGCTTTTGCCATTTGTCCTAGGGTTCTGTCTGTTTTTTGTTTTGTTGTTTTTGTTTTTTTTAGTATAGATTTTAGTGCTTGTGATCAGTGGAGGATATGATTTTTGGTTTGGTTGCTCTCTTCTTTCTTCCTTTCTATTTTTTTCTTTTTTTAAATTACTTTTTAATTTTTTTATTTTTAATAATTTTTTTTATTTTAATAACTTTATTTTATTTTATTTATTTATTTTTCCTTTCTTTCTTTTTTATCTCACTTTTCTTCTGAGCCGTGTGGTTGACAGGGTCTTGGTGCTCTGGCCAGGTGTCACACCTGAGCCTCTGAGGTGGGAGAGCCGAGTTCAGGACATTGGTCCACCAGAGACCTCCTGGCCCCATGTAATATTAAATGGCGAAAGCTCTCCCAGAGATCTCCATCTCAAGGCTAAGCCCCAGCTCCACTCAAGGACCAGCAAGCTACAGTGCTGGACACCCTATGACAAACAACTAGCAAGACAGGAACACAACCCCACCCATTAGCAGAGAGGCTGCCTAAAATCATAATAAGTTCACAGACACCCCAAAACACACCACTGGTTGTGGTCCTGCCCACCAGAAAGACAAGATCCAGCCGTATCCACCAGAACACAGGCACCAGTCCCTTCCACCAGGAAGCCTACACAACCCACCGAACCAACCTTACCCACTGGGAGCAGACACCAAAAACAACAGGAACTACAAACCAGCAGCCTATGAAACGGAGACCCCAAACACAGTAAGTTAAGGCAAATGAGAAGACAGAGAAATACACAGCAGATGAAGGAGCAAGGCAAAACCCAACCAGACCAAACAAATGAAGAGGAAATAGTCAGTCTACCTGAAAAAGAATTCAAAGTAATGGTAGTAAAGATGATCCAAAATCTTGGAAATAGAATGGAGAAAATACAAGAAACGTTTAACAAGGACCTAGAAGAACTAAAGAGGAAACAAACAATGATGAACAACACAATAAATGAAATTAAAAATTTTCTAGAAGGAATCAATAGCAGAATAACTGAGGCAGAAGAATGGATAAGTGACCTGGAAGATAAAATAATGGAAATAAATACCACAGAGCAGTATAAAGAAAAAAAGAATGAAAAGAATTGAGGACAATCTCAGAGACCTCTGGGGCAACATCAAACGCACCAACATTCGAATTATAGGGGTCCCAGAAGTAGAAGAGAAAAAGAAAGGGACTGAGAAAATATTTGAAGAGATTATACTTGAAAACTGCCCTAATATCAGAAAGAAAATAGTCAATCAAGTCCCGGAAGTACAGAGAGTCCCATAGAGGGTAAATCCAAGGAGAAACACGCCAAGACACATATTAATCACTATCAAAAATTAAATACAAAGATAAAATATTAATAGCAGCAACAGAAAAGCAGCAATTAACATACAAGGGAATCCCCATAAGGTTAACAGCTGATCTTTCAGCAGAAACTCTGCAAGCCAGAAGGGAATGGCAGGACATACTTAAAGTGATGAAAGGGAAAACCTACAACCAGGATTACTCTACCCAGCAAGGATCTCATTCAGATTTGATGAAGAAATTAAAACCTTTACAGACAAGCAAAAGCTAAGAGAATTCAGTACCACCAAACCAGCTTTACGACAAATGCTAAAGGAAATTCTCTAGGCAGGAAACACAAGAGAAGGAAAAGACAAACCCAAAACAATTAAGAAAATGGTAATAGGAACATACATATCGATAACTACCTTAAATGTAAATGGATTAAATGCTCCAACCAAAAGACATAGACTCCTTGAATGGATACACAAACAAGACCCATACATATGCTGCCTACAAGAGACCCACTTCAGACCTAGGGACACATGCAGACTGAAAGTGAGGGGATGGAAAAAGATATTCCATGCAAATGGAAATCAAAAGAGAGCTGGAGTAGCAATTCTCATATCAGGCAAAATAGACTTTAAAATAAAGACTATTACAAGAGATAAAGAAGGACACTACATAATGATCAAGGGATCACTCCACTCCAAGAAGAAGATATAACAATTGTAAATATGTATGCATCCAACATAGGAGCACCTCAATACATAAGGCAAATGCTAACAGCCATAAAAGGGGAAATCGACAGTAACACAATCATAGTAGGGGACTTTAACACCCCACTTTCACCAATGGACAGATCAAGCAAAATGAAAATAAATAAGGAAACACAAGCTTTAAATGATACATTAAACAAGACGGACTTAATTGATATTTATAGGACATTCCATCCAAAAACAACAGAATAAACTTTCTTCTCAAGTGCTAATGGAACATTCTCCACGATAGATCATATCTTGGTTAACAAATCAAGCCTTGGTAAATTTAAGAAAATTGAAGTCATATCAAGTATCTTTTCCGACCACAATTCTATGAGAATAGATTTCAATTACAGGAAAAAATCTGCAAAAAATACAAACACATGGAGGCTAAACAATACAGTACTAAATAACCAAGAGATCACTGAAGAGATCAAAGAGGAAATCAATAAATACTTAGAAACAAAGGACAATGAAAACACGATGACCCAATACCTATGGGATGCAGCAAAAGCAGTTCTAAGATGGAAGATTACAGCAATACAGTCCTACCTCAAGGAACAAGAAACATCTCAAATAAACAACCTAACCTTACACCTAAAGCAATTAGAGAAGGAAGAACAAAAAACCCCCAAAGTTAGCAGAAGGAAAGAAATCATAAAGATCAGATCAGAAATAATGAAAAAGAAATGAAGGAGACGATAACAAAGATCAATAAAACTAAAAGCTGTTTCTTTGAGAAGATATAGAAAATTGATAAACCATAAGCCAGACTCATCAAGAAAAAAAGGGAGAAGACTCAAATCAACAGAATTAGAAATGAAAAAGGAGAAGTAACAGCTGACACTGCAGAAATACAAAGGATCATGAGAGATTACTACAAGCAACTATATGCCAATAAATTGGACAACCTGGAAGAAATGGACAAATTCTTAGAAAAGCACAATCTTCCGAGACTGAACCAGGAAGAAATAGGAAATATAAATAGACCAATCACAAGCACTGAAATTGAAACTGTGATTAAAAATCTTTCAACAAACAAAAGCCCAGAAGAGATGACCTCACAGGCAAATTCTATCAAACATTTAGAGAAGAGCTAACACTTACCCTTCTCAAACTCTTTCAAAATATAGCAGAGGGAGAAACACTCCCAAACTCATTCTATGAGGCCGCCGTCACCCTGATACCAAAACCATACAAAGATGCCACAAAAAAAGAAAACTACAGGCCAATATCACTGATGAACATAGAGGCAAAAATCCTCAACAAAATACTAGCAAACAGAATCCAACAGCACATTAAAAGGATCATACACCATGGTCAAGTGGGGTTTATCACAGAAATGCAAGGATTCCTCAATATACTCAAATCAATCAATGTGATAAACCACATTAACAAATTGAAGGAGAAAAACCATATGATCATCTCAATAGATGCAGAAAAAGCTCTCGACAAAATTCAACACCCATTTATGATAAAAACACTCCAGAAAGTAGGCATAGAGGGAACTTACCTCAACACAATAAAGGCCATATATGACAAACCCACAGCCAACATTGTTCTCAATGGTGAAAAACTGAAACCATTTCCACTAAGATCAGGAACAAGACAAGGTTGCCCACTCTCACCACTGTTATTCAACATAGTTTTGAAAGTTTTAGGCACAGCAATCAGAGAAGAAAATGAAATAAAAGGAATCCAAATTGGAAAAGTGGAAGTAAAACTGTCACTGTTTGCAGATGACATGATGCTATACGTAGAGAATCCTAAAGACGCTACCAGAAAACTACTAGAGCTAATCAATGAATTTGGTAGAGTAGCAGGCTACAAAATTAATGCACAGAAATCTCTTGAATTCCTATACACTAATGATGAAAAAAATCTGAAAGAGAAATTAAGGGAACACTCCCATTTACCATTGTAACAAAAAGAATAATATACCTCGGAATAAACCTACCTAAGGAGACAAAGGTCCTGTATGCAGAAAACTATAAGACAGTGATGAAAGCAATTAAAGATGATACAAACAGATGGAGAGATATACCATGTTCTTGGATTAGAAGAATCAACATTGTGAAAATGACTCTACTACCCAAAGCAATCTACAGATTCAGTGCAGTCCCTATCAAACTACCAATGACATTTTTCACAGAACTAGAACAAAAAATTTTACAATTTGTATGGAAACACAACAGACCCTGAATAGCCAAAGCAATCTTGAGAAAGAAAAATGGAGTTGGGGGAATCAGCCTCCTTGACTTCAGACTATACAACAAAGCTACAGTAATCAAGACAATATGGTACTAGCACAAAAAAAGATATATAAATCAATGGAACAGGATAGAAAGCCCAGAGATAAACCCACACACATATGGTCACCTTATCTTTGATAAAGGAGGTAAGAATATATAATGGAGAAAAGACAGTCTCTTCAATAAGTGGTGCCAGGAAAACTGGATAGCTACATGTAAAAGAATGAAATTAGAACACTCCCTAACACCATACACAAAAATAATCTCAGAATGTATTCAGGACCTAAATGTAAGGCCAGACACTATCAAACTCTTAGAGGAAAACATAGGCAGAACACTCCATGACATAAATCACCGCAAGATCCTTTTAGACCCACCTCCTAGAGAAATGGAAATAAAAACAAAAATAAACAAATGGGACCTAATGGAACTTAAAAGCTTTTGCACAGCAAGGAAATCATAAACAAGATGAAAAGACAACCCTCAGAATGGGAGAACATATTTGCAATTGAAGCAACTGACAAAGGATTAATCTCCAAAATTTACAAGCAGCTCATGCAGCTCAATATCAAAAAAACAAACAACCCAATCCAAAAATGGGCAGAAGACCTAAATAGACATTTCTCCAAAGAAGATATACAGATTGCCAACAAACACATGAATGGATGCTCAACATCACTAATCATTAGAGAAATGCAAATGAAAACCACAATGAGGTATCACCTCACACCAGTCAGAATGGCCATCATCAAAAAATCTACAAACAATAAATAGTGGAGAGGGTGTGGAGAAAAGGGAACCCTCTTGCCCTGTTGGTGGGAATGTAAATTGATATAGCCACTATGGAGAACAGTATGCAGGTTTCTCAAAAAACTAAGAATAGAACTACCATATGATGCAGCAATCCCACTACTGGGCATATACCCTGAGAAAACCATAATTCAAAAAGAGTCATGTACCACAATGTTCATTGCAGCTCTATTTACAATACCGAGGACATGGAAACAACCTAAGTGTCCATTGACAGGTGAGTGGATAAAGAAGATGTGGCACATATACACAATGGAATATTACTCAGCCATAAAAAGAAATGAAATTGAGTTATTTGTAGTGAGGTGGATGGACCTAGAGTCTGTCATACAGAGTGAAGAAAGTCAGAAAGAGAAAAACAAATACCGTATGCTAACACATATATATAGAATCTAAAAAAAAGAAAAACCAATAATGGTTCTGAAGAACCTAGGGGCAGGACAGGAATAAAGACGCAGGCGTAGAGAATGGACTTGAGGACACGGGGAGGGGGAAGGGTAAGCTGGGATGAAGTGAGAGAGTGGCATGGACATATATACACTACCAAATGTAAAATAGACAGCTAGTGGGAAGCAGCTGCATAGCACAGGGAGATCAGCTCGGTGCTTTGTTTCTACCTAGAACAGTGAGATAGGGAGGGTGGGAGGGAGATGCAAGAGGGAGGGGATATGGGAATGTATGTATATGTATAGCTGATTCACTTTGTTATACAGCAGAAACTAACATACCATTGTAAAGCAATAATACTCCAATAAAGATGTGAAAAAACAAAACACTGAGGACTGATTTTTTTTGAGGGGGGTCAGGGAGGAGGGGAGGCCAGAGAGAGAGAGAGGAAGCAGCAGTGTAACTTACTGAATTATTTCATAGATGTTAGCAGGAGCATCTGAGATTCTGTCGTCTTGAGCTGGGCACTAAGTATTATCTTTGTTTCTTTTCCTAAGAACCTGTAACAATATTAATAACACTCTTTAGTGTCCACTGCAGGTTAACTTCTCTTTGGAATTTTCTCAGGCATTCATTAAATAACCCTGTTGCACAGATACAGTATGCACTTGAGAAAACTGAGAAATCTAGTGACTTCCATGCTGAGGAAGTAGATGTACACAGACACCTAGCCCACCATCATACCATAATGCTTCCGGATAGACCCCTCTGAACCTCTGAAGACTGATTTGCCAGAACCCTTCTATTGTTCATCATGATGTATTTGGGTTCAACCAGAAATTTGCAAGGGAGGAAACTCTACTGGCTGCGGTACAGCAAATCGTTTCCAAAGCCAGCAATCCGATTGCCCTGGATGATAACTTCAACGTAAGATTTGAGAGGCTCTCTCTGTTCAGACTTGTTTGTTTGTTCTAGAATAAGCTTGCAAGAGCATCTATGTTCATTTTAATGCACTATTGTGGCCCTGGTGAGGAGGAATGAGTATGATTAGGTTGATGTTAGAATTGGGCATTCCAACAGGCAAAGTGCATTCCAACTTTGGAATTGGGCATTCCAACAGGCACAGTTTTACCAAACTCATCTTTTGTAAGGTTCCCACAGACTGCAGAGGGTGGAACCCAATCCACAGTGGAGCCACCAACATGAGTTAGGAGTTGTGGGCACACCTTGCATCTTGTTGCAGGGTTCGCTTCCAAGGAGGGATCAAGCTCAGCCCTGTTTTAAGGGGATCTGACAGAATTATTGCTTGGGGTGGCATGTAAACACCGATTTTACTCTTTTAAAACAATTAAAAAGCCATCAAAAGATTTTAAGCATCTGTAATAATTATATATAGTATAATGCTCTTAGAAATACGACTTACCAGTTTAATTGATCTCAGAACTAAGAAAGGTAAAAATGAAAGTACACAGTAACTTCTTAGGATATGATTTTACAGTTCTCAGAAGTTGTATTTCCAAAACAAACATCTTTTATTTTTATTATTTTCAATAATGGATTTATGATCTCCCTTTCTGTCCTGAGTTAGCCACAAAAAAATGTTCTAGTGTCTCTTATATTTCATCTCTTTTAGATGATTTACAGTTACTGGGCTTAATTTTCATGCCTACCTTGAGAAATCTGAGGCACAAAGAGGCCAGGAACCACAGTCAAGGTCCCACAGGGGAAAAGCAGACCCAGGTCTCTCTGGTTCCAAAGCCTGTGCTTCCCCCATAATCCATGCTCTTCATCCCTGTGAATTCATTCACATACTCTGGAGCAAATAAACACCAGAATTCTCTTCTGAAATCTTAGTCTTGTGACATTTGGAATCAAGAGGGTTCTTCACAAAAGCCAAGTTCTCAAATTTTTACATGGAAACTTCCCAGCATTAGTTGTGATATCTTGTTCGGTAAGGATCATCTTTTCATTGCAGAAGCCAAAAGTTGGAACCTCTGGCCAGGAAAGGGTCCGTTAGAAGCTGATATACTTTTACTCCTTGACCCCTGCCATCTTCTTTGATGTGAGGCATTTGCCAGTGTAAAGTGTATAGTATGTATTTGATTTACTTTCTCAGTGCCCTGTAGGTGCTTGATATGGAGTCCAGGGAGTTGAGGGTCCTGGAGTGTTTTTGCTGCACACGATCCTGGATTGCCCTTTCCTCCTATCTTCCCTTCTTTCTCCACCTACTTCTCTTTAATGAAGCTCTCAGTAAAAACAAACAAACAAAAACCCCTTTTTGTTCTCTTTTGACTTTATGAAGTGTGTTATTATAATTTTTTATTATTGTATGTCGTCCCTCTCATCTACATGCTCCTGAAATATCCTCTGCAGATTTCTAGCCCTTCCTTCACCATATCATGCCCCAAATGATCTATTTACCAGTGCCTGTTTCTTTAAGCTTCTTTATCCAGTCTCATATCCTCGGCTGGTAGGCAGTAAAATATATATATTTGTCAATTCTTTGTGAAGAATATGAATTCCTTATACCAGAAGCCATGTTTACTTATTTCACATCCTCACTTTTCCTTAGCTAGTACTTGGCTATCTTAGATAGCGCTTTAGAGCGGATCCCTGAAGTACTTAGAAATCTCTAGACCTGGATGGAACTGAAATAAATTCTCTAGGTGACCGGCAAGAAAAAGAAGGAGAAGGAAGAAGGTGGGAGGGAGAGAGAGAAAAAAGGAGAAGAGGAGAAAAGGAGGAAAGATTACAAGAATGTTGTCCTAATAGCTACCTATCAATTATTGAGTTCTTATTATTTGTCAGACAGTATCCCTTACAGTACAGTCACTCATTCAGTGCTCTGAATCACCTTGTGAGATAAATACTATTTTACAGGTGAGAAACCAGCTTAAGATCACCCAGATAGTTAATGGTCAAATTGAAATTAGAAGTCAGGTTTGCTTGGCTAATTAATGGTGGTTTTCGAATGGTTCAACACCGCTGTATTCAACAGTACCTAACGTGTGCTTAGACACACCCTCCGCCGGGGCCCTACATAATCTTAACGTTTCGTGCTCCTCCCTCAGTAGAGGGAAAGGAGTTAACGCTTCAGTGCTGATGGGAAGTTGAATCACGGTCCAGTACTAGCCATTTTCACCTGCCTTTATCTCATGAGTTTCATAGGCTAACTTTTTATCCACTTTCCACTCTGTTTTCTCTTTTCTGTTTTTCATCCTCTCAGAAAATTGTTATTTAGCTCATATATTTATGTAAGGAATTTCAGGTCCTTGTGAAGCAATGCAGAGCATAAAACAAAATAGGATCAATTTGGTTTTATTCTAATATAAAACAAGATAGGACACATGAATATTGCATGATTTGACCCTTGGAGGAAACACTGTATGATGTCAAGGGCAGAGCTTTTGGAGTCAGACGGCACCTGTGAGCCAGCTAAATGTGGGTTTGACAACTTGCTGTGTCTTTGGGTAAACTAACTCCTTAGAGTCTCACTTTTTATTTATTTATTTATTTATATTTATTTTTATTTTTAAAATTTATTTTATTTGTTTTTTGGCTGCGTTGGGTCTTCATTGCTGCGCACGGGCTTTCTCTAGTTGCGGTGAGCGGGGGCTACTCTTCGTTGAGGTGCGCGGGCTTCTCATTGCGGTGGCTTCTCTTGTTGCGGAGCACGGGCTCTAGGGCGTGAGGGCTTCAGTAGTTGTGGCACATGGGCTCAGTAGTTGTGGTGCATGGGCTTAGTTGCTCTGCGGCATGTGGGATCTTCCTGGACCAGGGCTCGAACCCGTGTCCCCTGCATTGGCAGGCGGATTCTTAACCACTGCGCCACCAGGGAAGCCCGAGTCTCACTTTTTAAATGGAGGTAATGGTGCATACTTTGTAAGGAGTACAAAATGGCTAAAAACACCTAGCACAGTGTTTTACCTGTAGTAGTTGCTCAATAAGAGGCAGTGGTTATTGTTTGCAACAAATTAAAATAGAAAAGAGTGTAACTGCTCAAAATATACTGTATAATTATTACCCAGGGCTAGAAAGAGGCTCTGAGTCCCAAGTGGCAGAGTTCCTCCATGTCTTTGGATAGGACACTATGAAATTGCTCAATAAATGTGGAGAAGGGAGCTCCCCAACCCCTCATGGCAGGATTCCTGGGGAGCACGTGGGCATCAATGCTGGAAGCTCCATCTGACTGCAGGTGTCCGGGCAGTGAACCAGGCACTCAGGGTCCATGTGTTAATTTTGGTTTGCTGAAATTTGAAGAACTGTATTTTATTTTCTAGGTGCCAGACACTGTTTTAAGTGCTTCATAAATATTTTAATTCTTGTGACAATGCTTAAGACAGGTGATACTGTTATCCCAAGTTTAGAGCTGGTGAAATAGACCCAGAGAGGTTAAGTAACTTGGCTAGAAACACATAGCTAATAAGTGGTGGAGTTGGGACTCTAATCCAGGCACTATGAATTGTTTTCATTGCAACAATGAACAGCATGTCATAATGATTTTTGTTTTACCTGGGTGAGTTATGTTTAGAGGATGAAACATGAAAATTGGAAACAGAAGACCTTGATTAGTATCTGACCTTGCCTCTTTTCAGTTCTGTGGCCACAAACCAGACTTCCAACCTTGATTTCTTCATCTGTAAAATGGGGATGATAACAGTGAATGACCTTACAGAAGTGTGAGGAAGACGATGTACTCAGAGATGTTTTGTGAACTGTGAAATGCTATCTAAAGGAAAGCATTGCTATTTGCTTGTAATTTAGGTTTATATTATACCAGGATGTATGCATGTGTGTCTGTGCCTGTTGCAGATTCAAGTCTGTGTTGTAGGAACTTGTAGGAACATTGTACAAGTTGCTTTTTTTGCCTTTTGAAACGTTGCTATGTTTGCTTACAGTTGAAAAAAATCTTTGCAATGAAAATGCATATAAAATTCGTGCCAGACAGTCTTGATTGTGATGACTGCAAGAGACCACTTGGGTTTATTATGATGCATTATATCATGGGTAGAACCTTCACTATTGTTCTGCTGAATATGGCACATTTATGCATTTTATGTTACTGCTGGAATGTGTAGCATAATGCCTTTTTGTTGTAGAATCAGTACCTATTACTCAGAGTTATGTGAACACTCATTTGAGACCTATTATAAATATTTAGACCATGGAACCAAAACCAAATTCTGCTCAGACTCTGTGTCCAGATTTAGCAAATGGAATTTAATTTTATAAAGCTATAGGGAAGCTCTGATTAACTTAATTTTTGAATTGAAATAAACCACCTGAATTCAATTTAAGGATCTTAGCCATTCCAATTAATAGGTTGGTGCTGTTGAAGATATGCAAGTTTTAGCTTTACCGATGCCATTTTTTTCTTAGTGAAAGATACCCTTGCTCATTTAAATACATTTCCAATTGCTTTTTGCTAGATAATACTGACTTTTCGCTGTAGGACTTCCTCTGTGCTCTATTTGAGTGACATATCATAATGGATAATTAGTTCATTTTGTTAGTAGGTGACTTTGATGGGAACTACATAGGACATATGCCAGCTTGCAGGTGGACAATGGAAAAAAATTCTTCTGAATCGTCTCTGAAGCTGTGTCAGGTCCTCTAGGCTGTAGATTCTAAAAATGGAAAGCCTTGCCAGTATAGAATATACGGAAGGAACAGGTATTGGTTTTCACGTGTTATATTTAGGTTTATGTCTCTGGTTAAAATAAACTCTCGTTTCTAAGAGTGCTACATTGGTGTCTCTGGTTAAGCTTATCAAATGAGCCTTCTTTCTGATGCCTTCCTTCTCTTTGTTTCATCAGACTCTTTCTCTTAATATAACCACAACTGGGTCACACCAGTCCTCAGCCATGGGCACGTGTTCTTTCCTGCTAGCCAAGTCTCCATTTTCTTTCTTTCTTCCTTTTCCCCCTCCTATTAGGATATAATTTTTTAAAGATAAAATCATGACTCTCATACAAATAAAATGAACACATATCAAAGATTTTATATAACTTCTTAGTTAATGAGAGAAATGTGAACATTTTACAACTGGTTTAAAAAGAAAACTCAAAGAATGCACTATATAGGCAATTAGGAATGCTGAGATGAACTTGTTGCTAAGGCAAAACTAGTCAGTATCCATGGGTATTAATCAATTGCATATTCACCAAAACCCCTTGTGTTTCCATGGATGAGAATCATTTGCATTATTATCATCTTTCTACAAAATACAGAATAAAAAATAATACAGGCAGTGAACTTCTCAGAAAACACAGAAGGGTGAACTAGACAGGACACCCCATAGTCTTTTTTGCCCATCTAAAATCTTTCACAATTTCTCCTACCTCTCTGGTTCTTAAGTGAGAATTGAATGCCTTGCAGGCATTGTGTAGCAGTCAACACCAGAAGTAAAACCTGACCTCTGAGTTTAAAGTTCATTTAGAAACCAAGAGAGAAACATTAGATAAACACAAATGAATATGTAATTGTGATAAGTGCTATAAAGGAAAGGTGAAAAGCAGAATGAGAGATTGTAACAAAAGGAGCAGCAAGGAAGAGCTGAGGGAGCGATGTCTAAGCCATTTGTAGGAAGTGCCAGAGTTAGCTGGGCAGACAGAGGAAGACATCCCAATTTCACAGACGGATGCTGGTTGAATCAATACTATAGGCTGAAACCCTGGAATAGTATTTGATGGTCCCAAATCGTTAAATCCTCTTTAGTTCATCTTCTATCTCTTTTTCTCCAAAGCACTGAAATTATCATGTCACCAGTATCTCTGCATTCGTAAAATGTCTTCAGCTTTCTAATTCAGTAGCTTTTTTGGTTAACTTCTATGTCAGCATTTTTTTCAAAAATTTTGTGACCATGACCACCCAAATAGTAAGAAATACGTTGCTCCCCTGCTTCCCACATACACAAAATGAAATAGATATTTCACAAAATAACATTCTTAATATGTGGGATATTCTCAGATATTTTCTTTCTGTTTTGGTTTTTTCCTATTATATTTTATTCTAAAAATGCTAGTCTCAAGACCCACAAAATGGATTTCATAAGCCAAATGGGTAACCGTTTCAAATGTGAAAACCACTGTTCTCAAACAAATGTTTTATTTATTTAGCTTCAGTATCTCTGTCATAGGATGTCTTATTAAAAACACAGCAAACAAAAA
Source organism: Eschrichtius robustus (assembly GCF_028021215.1). Lineage (NCBI taxonomy): Eukaryota > Metazoa > Chordata > Mammalia > Artiodactyla > Eschrichtiidae > Eschrichtius > Eschrichtius robustus. The sequence continues at coordinate 67,721,878 of NC_090833.1, forward strand.
AAAAAAACCCCTCTGGTTCCGGGACTGAGAATCTCCTGATTGTTTTTTGTGAATGTCCAGCCTGGATTCCCAAACTGAACATTCAGGTACATATCAACAATTCTGGACTTGTGACCAAAAATCTAACCTTGATGCTGAAAAGACCTTCCTTTAACTTTTTGCAGGGGGAATCATTAACATCTTTATTTATATCGAGTATTCAAATCTATAAAGTACATGGTTTTTCCTTTCATTTATTATATCTCCTTTTATGTTTTTAGCCATTTTAAAAATTGAAGTATAGTTAATTTACAATGTTGTGTTAGTTTCAGGTGTACAGCAAAGGATTCAGTTATACATATACACGTGTGTGTGTGTATGTGTGTGTGTGTGTGTATGTATATATATAGATATACTTTCCTTTTTCAGGACCCTCCTTTAACTTTAACTTCAGTTCCCAAGTATTCCATGTTTATTCAAATGCCTGTGCATTTGGGCACGCCGTTGCAGCCTCCTGGACCCTCTCTACTTGTCATTATCATTCCACTGGATAACTCATATCCCATCCTTCAAGTTTCAGTTCAGAAGACTCTCCCAGCAAGACTGGGGCTCCCTCTCTGACGCTTGTTCTGCCCTATTGTAATAATTATGGCCCTCAGAGCCGCCTCAGTCCTGTACCCTAAATGCCTTTGGGAAAGTTGTCTTCCTGCTAAGAATTCAAGATTTGTGAGGGCAAGAATCAAAGCTATTTCCCACTATCATGGGAGTGTGGGGTGGGATGAAGGCCCCTTGGTCCAGCCCTCACATGCTCAAAAGGCTTCAAATAATATCATCATCAACTACGAACTTCTATACACAGAGATACACTAAGAGAACTGAAAGATATTCATTATATAACTGTAGATCTGTGTCCTTTTACTACGTCATATAGCCGGTAGGGTACTATAAACTAACTGTTTCATATACTATTCTGTAATTATCCTACAAATAGCATAGTTGTACTGTGACTTTATGGTTTTAATTTATGAGATGTAAAGACTTAAAGTGTACCACCATTTTGGCATTATTCTTTTTCCATTTCTTCATTTTTGAAAATAGGTGTGGGAGCTTAAAAATATAGAAGTGAGCTGAGCCACTGCCCACCTCTTAACAGGGTAACTGCAAATATTGTTGGTGAATGAATGAATGATTCAAAAATCATATCAGTCTGATGTTGGGCGGGAAGTAAGGTTCAGGGCAAGAATAAGGAAACATTATTAATAATAATTTTACCCTTTACCTTTAGGACAGCATTTCTGTGTATATTGAGACCATGATTTTTTTTTGAACTCCTGAACCAGTGTTCCTTATGTGATGTGACTAAGTTCCAAGTGTGCCCAAGATTTTAAACTTTGTATAGGTCATGTTTGGCAAAGGTATTTGTAACTAGCTTGTGTTGACCGACCAAAAAAAAAACTTCATAGAAATATTTTACCCATCAGTTTTGTCAAACACCAGGTTCAGTCTGCTGGTCTTGAAGGAGACTAAATTGATGAGGCTCAAGTATAATTTAAAAAGTTGTTGTTGTAATCACCTGGTACAATCTTCCCTTTGTAATTTTATATGCAATTGCAAATAACTATGTAAGTTAACGTTAGTCCTTTTAAAAAACGTGTACATATCAAAAGTATAAGAAGCTACTAAATTATACATTTCCTCTAATATGTAGTTTGTCTTCCATCCAAAGGCAAGACAACTTCTGGCCCTAAAGCAAGTTTTACCTTTGTGGTGTGAACAATGGCCCTTAGGCAGTCAGGCAATGAATGAGACCAGGTGAGACATTTTTCCACTTAAAAAAAAGGTTTTTACATCAGTCATAACACTAAAAAGATTTGGGACAGAATATCTGAAAGTCATATTTCCATTTTGCCTTTTTTTTTTTTTTAAATAAAATTTGCAGCTCATGGTCCTAAATGCAGATTACTTGCCCTTAGGGATGTTATTATAATGGAATCTTCTATATTTATGTTAACAGTATTATGAAAGTTCAGCTCAGTCTGAGTTTAAATAATGCAGTACTCGACCATTTGTACATGTTTTTAAAGGTAAATGACTGTTTGATATTTTGGCAGAAATTCTCATACACACTCATACACACTTTTACACGCGCCAAAAATTTACTAATCTGCACGACTTGACCAAAAGAAACTGTAAGTTACAAGCTCTGCTCTTGCCCCTTTGCTCTCTTTGGAATCTGTTTAATATCTTTTTCACCTGCTTGCATGATAGACTGTAGACTATCTGCTAGAGCCAACGAGATTCTTGTTCTCTCTTCGAGTTCAAGCAAAACACATTTATAGGTTCATAATCTTGTTTCGTTGGAGCCCTGATGGTTAAGGGTCTTTTTCAGGGACTGAATTAGAATTGATGTCTGTCAGGTACAACGCTGGGTGTTGCTGGCGGAGCAGCCTTTAAGTTGCAAACTCCTACCGCCCTCTAGTGTTACTTTCCCTCAGAGTTCGGCAAGAGCCGAAGCTTTTGCTCTAGTGAAAAGACGCTGAAAAGGAGATTGAGGTTGGAACTCTTGGATCCAGTGATTTGACAATAAAGCATAAGGGTCTTTTTTCTTTTCTGCTACTCCATAGCTGTAACTAGGAAATTAGGGTATTCTCTGCCCACTTTAAAAAAATTCTAATGCGTAAAACAGTCTTATGTCTCTGCAGGAACTTAAAGGTTTTCAGGGTAGTATTTACATATGGGGACACCAAGGTTAGAGGATGTTATACCTGGGATACCTAAAAAATAGAATCTGTTTCCCAAGAATTTTAATTGTAATTTAAAATTTTACATTTATTTACTGTTTGTAGGTAATATTACAAGATACATGGTTAGCTCTTAATGTGACTGTAAGCTAGTTTTTCATGGTCAAATTATCACCTCACATTTCCTTCTTCTCTTTCTAACAACCATATTTCTCTATTATGTACATCATTCTACCCAGAATCATATTCACAGAGTAGATTTTCATTTTTCTTTTTTATATGAAAAATAACGAGTGTAATTATACTATGAGTTATCATAAAAGATGCTCCAAAGTCAAATACGATTTATTTCCAAGTAGCTTGTTTGAAATTATTTAGGGTATTTGTTATTAGAAAGTGTAGCTTCTAACGTGCTCATAGCAATGACACCCTTTGGAACAATACAGAGATTATACACCATGTTTTTTGGATCTGTTCAAATATGAACATCTTGATGAAACAAATGCCAAAACTGACCTTATAACCACTGTGCCGGATGGCTGGTAATGCCGACTCAATGTTATTAAAATATTTAGATTAAATTTTTACAAGATACACAGAACAGTTATGGGATATCACAAAAGATGCATAAATGAAGCATTAATCATGGCCTTTTGCAGAAACTAATTTTGAATTTTTGGTACCCATAATTATTTAGTATGAACTCTTGCTTGCTATTCATAACATTTGCAGAAGTTTTATTTCGTAAAAACCCAGAAATATAAAAGTTTTGTTTACTCCATTTGTAAAGGACTTAAAAATATTTTATTTAGGGAATGATTTTACTGAATAAAAATAAACTGGGAAGCAGCTTAACAAAAGTGGCACTCCAATAAATGTGATGAACACTGTAAAGGGAAAGATTTATGTATGAGTAGTCCTGAAACTAATTTGTGTCACCGTTATTTTCTGGCTACCATGGATCAAAGGATAGTCTTAATTGCAAGAGGATTTTAACAAATTGATAAACCTACTGCTGGCTTTGGTTTTCTTTATAATAGCATTGAAAAATTTGAAAGAAGAGAACCTAAATGCTTTATGGATCTAGATACTGCTTTAAGAGATAATGGAAGTTGATAATGCGATGGTGGTTTGAATGACGAGATTAAAAATATTGTTATATTTTCCACAAAAATGAAAAATTATCATATGTGATTTTATTACAGCGTTTGAACATTAAAGCAATGTATAAAACTAATGGGGCATTTAAAAATCTGATTTACGTTGAGAATTTTATTGACAATTCCACGTTATTGTCTCAGCAGAAAGAAAGTTATCTAAATTAAAATTAACAAAACGAATATAAGAACTACCATGACTCAAGAAAGATGATCTAATTTAACGTTACTGTCAATATAAGAAAATCTATGTGAAAATCTTAACTATGATAACATATTTATTTTACAAAAATGGAAGCCAGGAAAATGAAATTTTATGGAATAAAAAATATCTCTGAGTTATGTATGTGTTTATGACTCATCTAAACATTGTTGGCCCATCAACAGAACCCTAAGTAAGACATACACAATACTAATGAACATTAGTCATCTTTGATGTCTCACTGACTAGCATTCATTAAGAAAAGAAAACAACATAGTTTTACACTTGTTCAATTATGTTGTCATGGAGGTTTATTTATCACGGTGGGGAGGTAGAATATTTTACTGGTTTATTAGCTTGACTTAGAACCTTTGAACCAGTTAGGTTCATGGTGCGAGAGCCCCCATGTGTTCCCTTGGTCCTGCTGTTGTAAATGCTAGAGCTGACCTGCAGAGGGAGCTTCTGAGCATGACCCCAAGGCAGGGCCGCCCATGCCTGCTGTCCCCACAGAGCATTCTGATTCACAGATAAAACAGTGGCCACAGGAGCAAGACAGACACCACAGGCAAGTTTTGTCAGTTCACTGGAAGTTCAGGGTTGTGAATTCCCTTCTTCCTGATTAAGAGAGAGACTCCATCACGAGGACAGCATTAGAATCTGAGACCTACATAATAAGAAAGAGTCTGTGGTAAAGTCCTGTGATAGTGCCTCTTAGAACAAACACCACAGTTCCTGGTAAAACATCTTAATTTATATTTGTTCCGTTGATTACTTGAATCAAGGTGTGTCTCTAATAAAAGGGTCCTCGATGCAGCTACATCAAAAAAAAAAAAAAAATACTAGGCTTGTGCTAATTGAGAAAATGAGATCCAACTTCTGTTGTTCCTTTTTAGGACTCGTTACACACCCTCAGGCATGTCCTGTTTTGGAGGAAAAGGTTGGCTTTAATCTGAGATTGGAACACAGCATGAAGTGTAGTCATATAGTATTTCATTTGAAGTAATTTGCAGATAGGGCTGGAAGTAAAAACTCTGCCACGTTAAAGCTGTTGATCGGGTGGCTTTCATCACAACTAATTCTTTTACACTTGCACGAATGTCTCCAAAAGAAAAACACATAAGAGTATTAGCAGGAGAAGAATTTAGCATAAGCACGAGGGAAGCAAACACCAGGGCATTTGGAAGGTTGGCGGCGACATCATACTCACTCTGACAGGTAAGTCCCTGAGCCAAAACAGGGAAGCCAGGACAAGCCAGCACTTCCCCAGGCTGATTTGGGCACGCAGCAACAACACTTACTTACTTACACCCTCAGATGATAATCCTGCATGCCCTCCTTTAAAATTTTTGTTTGGTTTTATTCCAAGAAGACAACCATTTCATAATTCCTTTCCTTCTTCCTTTAGTCTTTTTTTTACTCCCTTCTTGGGTTTTAAACTCCCTTCTTGTTTAAAACCCATCCTCTTGGTGAATGATGAAGCCAGATAATAATATTTTTGTTTTGTTTTGTCAGTTTCCATTTTTTATTCAAATTCTAGATCAGGGAATAGAGCATGGGAGTTAAAAGCAAGGACACTGGAGCCACACTGGCTGGGTTCAAATCCTGGCTTTATTCCGTACTTGCTGTGTGGCCTAAGCTTTTCTCAGACTCAGCTTTCTCATCTGTAAAAGGGGAGTATTGATAGCACCACCTCATTAGATTGTTGAGCACTGAGATAGGGCTATGAGGAAAACAATTACTAAAAGGCCAGGTGGAGAATAACAGACACTTACTCTAGGTAGGTGATCAGAGAAGACTCTCCAGGGAAATGTCACTTAATCTCAGCCTTAAAGGAAGAGAGAAGGGGCCAGTTATTACCATCCTGAGAGGCATTTTTGTCACGTCTGTTTTTTCAATTAGAAAAATTAGTGCTTTCACATGTATCTTTATACCATTTATTTTTCATAACAACCCTGTGAAGTTTTGATGAGGAAACTGAGGCTCGGAGAAGTTCATTGTTTTGCTCATGTGTTGTTTCTAAGATCACCATGGCTCCTCATCCTGTGCGCTCTCATGCAAATGCTTCCTGAAGCTCTAGGGTAGTAGCACTACCCTCACTCTCCTCCCTGCCCGCCTCTCACTTCACAAATCTTGGGATCTTGTATTTTCTTTCCTGCTTTCTGGAACCAGTGGAGGATCCTATGGCTTTCTTCTTTCCAAAGACCTAGTCAGTTGATCTCATCTCCTTATTTCTTAACATCACATATCTCTGAGGAGTTGTGTGGATTGTCGTGGACATGACTCATGACATCTAAAATGTACTTTGGGTTCATATGCATTCAACTCTTTCTCTCTTGACAAATCATCTGTGTTATTTCCAAGGGCCATGTGTACCTGACCCTTTGGTCATTGTGCCTCTTGATCTTAGCCAGGATGGATGCCAGCTTCACCAGAAGAGTGAGGTTTTCCAGAAAATGTGGCTGATGGCTGAATTCTTCACCACAAAAGGCTTCCTTTTGATTTAGACTCAGGGAAGTTTTTTTCCCCTGTACCGTAAGTACATGCAGTGTTGAGAAGCATGTGGAGACCTTCAACTTCAGGGGGGCATAACTGCTAATGGCTCGAATTTGAAGTTCTTTTTAGCAACCAACAAGTTAAATCATAATGAACTGTTAATATCGAAGTGGGAGAAGGAATCTATTTTAAAGAGAGATGAAAAATTAAAAAGTTTAACTTGACTCTTTCCTGACATTTTCAAAATGTTTGCTTAGTGTAAGTGGAAAACAAATGCTTTTTAAAAATCCCCCGAGCTACAGCTGTCTTACAATTAGTCAAGATCATAAACTGAATCATAGGCTGAAGATACAAATCTTATACTAGATATTTGCTCTCATTTTTTCTGACATGTCCAACTCTACAGAAAATATAAGTCCTACCAAATATCAGTACCCTTTTATAATCACATACATGATTTTTTCTGGTGTCACCATTGAAAAAGGCATTTCATTTAAGTTAATTATGGATATTAAATCCATACTATTTGGCTGCTAATTTAACATAAAGCTTTTTCTGTCACAAATATATTGACTATTTGTTAATCTTTATGATAAAATTAATCATTCCTTCAATTTTTAAAAAAGGTTCAAATGTTACAGAATGACATGAAATAAAAAGTGCAGCTATAAAGACTCTCTGATTAAAAATGGTGTTGGGAATCATTATATATGTTTATTGACCATTTCTGGGTTTTTTTGTTGTTGTTGATTGCACATTGAATCTTTCACTTGTTTTTTTTTTTTATTAGGTTGATTGTCTTTATCTTACTGATTTGCATGCACTCTCTATATTCTGGACACTGATCATTTGTCCGTATATGAAGGTATCTTCTTGTAAGCTGTGGCTTATTTTTTATTTTTGTCTTTGTAGAATTTGGCTATACAGATGTTTTTAATGTTAATGGATTCAGTTTGTCAGTCTTTTCCATTATGATTTGTGCTTTTCTGTCTTGTTTAAAACCTTTCTCTATTTTGGTTCATAAAGATATGCTCCTTTATTTTCTTCCAAAACTTTAAAGTAGTGATTTTTACATTTAGAAGTTCAATTAATCTAGTATTTATTTAATGAATAATTTGATATAAAGATTTAATTTTATCTTTTCTAATGTGAATTACCAACTTTCCCATCTTCTTATCCATGTTAATTTGTAATGCTAAATCTGTCAAGAATCAGAGTATATTTCTCTATTTAGTTCCATTACTCTGTTGGTTTATATTTGTGCCAGTATTTTACATTGTTGTAATTGCTACAGGTTTATTGAGTCCTGCTATATTACCCTTCTCAAACTTGTCTCATCTCTAACTGTTCAATGTGTATTACACTTGGCTTTTCAAGTTCCGTTAAAACAAAACAAAACAAAACAAAAAAACCCTGTTGGAATTAGTATAGCATGAGATTTATAGATTAATATATGGATAATTGATATCTTCATGATATTTTATCCTCCTATCAACCTAGCATATATGTGCAGTTAAAGTAATTTTACATCTTTTATTAAAGTTTCCTAATTTTCCTATAATGACTTTGAATACTTTGTTAACTTTATGCTAATGTTATTTATACTTTGTAGTGTCATTATACAAAATTTTTTTAAATTAAATATTTTGTTTGCTGGTGAATAGGAACAAAATTGATATTGGTTATACTGATCTTGTATCTAGCAATCTTGTTAAACTCTATTAGTTTTTCTTCTATACAGTTGCCTGGATTTTCTATGTATATAAGCCTGATGTCTGAAAGTCTGGACAGTTTTGTATCATCCTTTTTGATCTTTCTTTTTGTAATTTAATTCATCCATTTTTGTCTCATCGATTAGGGCCACCAGTCATATTGGTCTTATTTGTTATTTTAATGGAAATCCTTTTAATATTTTACCATTAAATGACTATTTTATGAGCATTTGTCAGGTTAAAATGTTTCATATCACTCTTAATTTGTCAAGATCAAATCTCCTATATCTTTACTAATTTTTTACCTGCTTGATCAATCAGTTTTTGGTGAAATATGATAAGGTTTTCCTTTATGACAATGGATTTATTGATTTCTTTTCATGAGACTCTTTTGTTCTTTATATTTGGGATCTATTTTTAAGTATAGAGAGGCTCAGAATTTTTTAGCTTCATGGTGAATTGTTCTTTTCCACCACTGTGTAGTGACCTTCATTATCCTGATAATTCTTTTCCTTAAATTCTATATTGTGTGATATTAATATATCTATAATAGCTTTTTCATTAGTAAGACCCATCTCTTAGGTAATTTTCAATACTTTACTTTCATCATTTAATGTCCTTATGTGTATTTTTTCTGGACATCGTGTTGGATTTTTTTTTTAAACTGTTTTTAAATCAAGTATGGAGAATCTCTTATTCTTTAACTGGTGAACTTAGTTGGATTATGTCTGTGAATACTAACATATTTTGATTTATTTTTTCCATCTTACTTTGTACTCTCTATTTTTTATGCATTTTCTCCTCTCTTATCTGCTACTGTATGGATGAGCTTTTCCTTATCCTCTTTTCTGCGAATTGTTTTTTAGCTATACATTCTACTTCAATCTTAAATTTTAAACATGCATACTCCTTTAAAGAAAATCTAAGTGAATACGATGCTTTCCTCTTAATTTCAATTGTCTCACTATTTAATCATTCAGTTTTGCATTGTTTTTGAACGTCCCTAGTTGGACAAAATTATTGCTGTTGCCAAATACAACAACTTGACCAGGTATAAATTCATTTTTATTTAAGCTGTTTGGGATTCACTGTGTATTAACGAGGATTCCATAATTTTCTTCAATTCTGGGGAAATCTCAGCCATTATGTGTTCAAATATTGTCTTCCCCATTCTTTTTATTCTCTTATTCTAGGACTCTATTAGATGGGTGTTGATATGTCTTATTTATCTTTCACATATTTTAACCTATTTTTTCCATTTTCTTTTTAAAAAATATCTCACTATACCACAGTAGGTTGAGTGCTTAGTGCATTTGTTTTTAGGTTTATCTTTTTTTTAATATAAGAGTTAAGTGTATAAATTTCCCTTTAATACTTTTATGCTACATACCACACGTTTTTTATCATTTAATTCTAAGTACTCTCTAATTTCCATCACAACTTCTCATTTAGAAGTGTGTTTATAAATTTCCAAACATATGTAAATTATCTTTTTGTTTTTGGCCTAGCCCATGGTCAGTTATGTTCTATATATGTCCTTCAGATTGTTATTTTATTGTTGGTACTGTTTTCATATCTATATCCTTGTTGTTTTAGTTTTGTCTACTTTATCAGTTTTTCAGGCGTGCTAGAATCTCACCATGATGAAAAATTTATAATTTTCTTCATGATTTGTTCAATGTTTGCCTTTTATATTTCAGGCTATAGTATTGAATGCATGGAAGTTTAGAATTGTATCTTAAAACTTATATAAAAATCCTCTACTCTCTTTACTTCCAGTAATGATGTTGCCTTGGAGTCTATTTTAGTTCCCTTTAAAATAGCTACCTATGATTCATTTTAGCAGTATTTTCCTGTTAAATTATACTATCCTTTAACTTGCAGCATTTTGTTTCCTATATTTTAGATGTGTCTCATATACAGCATATAGTTAATTTTAGTTTTGCTTTTTCTTTTATTCAGTCTGATCAACCTTTTTTTAAGTTTAATTAGTCTACTTATATTATTGTTATTGTCATTTTGATTCATTTATAATTTCTATTTTTCTGTTACTTTATGTTATCTTTTTTCATACTTTCTTATCTTCTCATTTGCCTAATTCTGTGTCTTCCTTCAATAGTTTGGAACTTAAGTCTCTATTCATTTTTTAGATATCTTGGAAATTATGCAAAATTAAGTTCACAAAGTCTAAAGTTAATATCTTTAATCATCTCAGAAACAAGGCCATTTGGAATGCTTTCCCTCCAGTCACCGTCTCCCACTTTGTTTGCTGCTTTTGTCTGGTATCTTAGTTCTATTTTGATTTTATTTTTACTCCATGAATTAGTTATTAGTAGTATTATATAAAACAGTCAGTGTTTCAGTTTACTCGTGTACCAATATTTTTCTTGCCATTCCTTCTTTCTTCTTGACTCTTAATTCTGGGATCATTTTCCTTTTTCATGAAATAGTTCAGGATTTCATGTGTTGAAAATGTGTAGGAAATAAATACTTTCCTTATTTGTTTGCCTGCAAAGATCCTTGTTTCACCCTGACTCTTAAAAAGTAGTTTTCCTTGGTGGAGAATGTACGTTGCCAGTTTATTTTCTCTCTGTCCTCTCCAGAATTTACTACAGTGTGCTTTATCTCCCATAATGGTTATTGAGAATACAGCTGCTGGTTTAATTGTAGTTCCCTTAAAAATAATCTGCCTTTTCCCTCTGTTTTTAAGTCTTTTCTTTATTGTGGTTGCTTTGTAATCTCTGTGCTATATCTCAGTATAGATTTCATTTTTATTCATTCTTTATGGGATTTTTTTGAACTTCCAAAATTTGAAGATTGGTGGGTTTTTTTTAATCAATTTTGGAAAATTTTCAGTCAATATAGTTTCAAAATCTGCCTATTCCCCAATATCCCTATAGTTTCCTTTAAGAACTGTGAGTTTATAGGTCAGAACTTTTCATTTTATTTTCTAAGTTTTTTTTACTGTATTTTTGTTTCTTTTTGAGGCTTTGATTTAATATCTCTATTTCAGTTCATTAATTCTGTCCTCAACAGTGTATAATTTGCTCTTTAATCTGTAATCTGAGTTTTAAATTTAAATAGTTACACTTTTTGTACTTTCCTCGGCGGAAGTTCTATTTGGTCATTTTTCAAATATGCTTGGTCAATTCTGAAAGTATCTTGTTACTTAATACATTCAAGAATTTTATCAATATTTCATTCCTTTAAGTATATTAAACATGCCTGTTTTATACTTTGTACCTGAAAATTCTAATATATGCAGTGTATCTAACTCTAATTGTATACATGTTGCTTCTGCTGACTCTTACTCATGCTGGCTTGTTTCCTCATAAATTCAGTGATTTTTTTTTCCATTGTGAGTTCATTTTCTTTTGAATTTATCTGTGAGAATGCTTTGAAACCTAGGTTTAAAGTGCGTTCCTCCACAGAGGTTTTATGTTTGCTTCTGTTAGGCATCTGGGAGCATTGCCAACCCAGGACTCTTTTGTATTCATTTTTTTGTTACCACAGAGGTATTATTAATCCAGGTTCTAAACCAATATGACTAAAAACTGTGTTCTTTCATTTTTTCTTTTCCCACTCTTCCAGAGACAAGGCTGAGACTGAAACATACCCCACCCACTCCTCCGAGAAGTCAGGGTTTTTTCCTGGTTCATCTGTTGAGCAAACTCTAGAGAACCAGAGTTATGTGAGGTTCTCCAGTTCTTCAGTTTATTTCTCTTGGGCCTCTGGCTTGGCCTTCTGTTACCAGAATGAATAGCTCAAAAAACAAACAATAACAACAACAACACACACACAAGCTCAAGGCTGTTAGCAGTTACCTGCGTAGTAAACACCAGCTTCAGAACTCACTTACTCCCCTTAATTTGTGCTTTCTGAAGTTTCTGGTTATGTTTGCTGTACTAGGAGGATATCTCTGAACATCGAGGATATCTCTGAATATCATGTCCACCAAATTGTTGGGGAGGGAAATCCCTACCCTCTTAAATAGAATTACTAAATATTGTTCGATCTTTTTTTGTTAATACTTGGTTATCAATGTAAATAACAGTTATTGTATCGCATCAAATGCAGTGAGGCACGTAGCATATAGTAGGAGCACAATAAATGACAGTTGGATAAAGGGTATTCTCAAGGTTGACTTATTTATGTAAACTACATTATATTGTCCCAGATTTCTATGCGTTTTGATCTAAATAAAATGCTCCTGGTGCTTGTGGGTGTACCTACCTATAGGAATACCCCACTTTCTGACTCTAAAATTTACCAAATTTTCCCCATGTATATGTTAAAGATAGCTTTGTATTCTATTTATAACACATTTTGAAAAGAAAAGAGGTAGCCCTTGAAACTCCGTCACCATTTATACTCGGATGATTTCCTGTACCCTTTTTGTCTATGTGTGCCCCATGTACCTATGATTGACCTCTTGGGCCATCAAAAGGGAAAGGAGAGTACTTTACCCAGCAGGCTGAAGAGATTACTCAGAGCTCCCATCAAGTGACAAAGGGCACCAGTAGATGGAGCTTCTTCCCTTCCTGAAACCATGGTTCTTCCCAGAAAGTAATACTGATGAAAAAACAGGTAGAACAACTCAGTTAAACAACTGCATTATTTATTATTGTCATAGAATTTATCAGTCAGTGGGGAAAAAAAAAAATTAAATCAAGAGTAGACCCTCATGCTGGCAGACTTGAAAGTATTTTTACGTTTAATTCAAATTCTCCAGCTTTATTACATCATTCTTTGTAGTGTATGTGAACTTCTCAGCTCTTGCCCTAAATAGGCTACCTAGGACACAGGGGCCATTCCTCCAAGTATTGCCTCATTTGCATATGGTTTTTCTTATTATAATACTATTACCATAGGTGAGAGTAAAGTACATGTATAGTTAACATTCCTACTATTAGACACTGGATATAGTTGATGTTTTACCATACTAACAATCTTATAACCTACTGTTTTCATTTAACAACATGTGATGTAAGACTGTTACAATATAATTATTTTAACAAATGTATAGCATTCTGTCATATTGGTGTTCGGCAATTTATTTTCCTTTTTGGGAAGGGGTTGATTTCTTTCCCCAATTTTTTACTGTTGCAAATACCTTATTATGAACATCTTCATACATAAAGTTTTTTCTAAGTTTATGATCTTTTTAAAGTACATAAAACTGTTGCTATAAACTACTCATTTGCTGCTTCTAACTGCTCTGGGATAGGAAACCTGTTAAGTAAGCTTGTTAGAAGTAAACCTAAGTTAAAAGTTAATAGGATCTGAGGGAAGATTAAATCCATGGACTTTGTGACATTCTGATGTCACAAAAGCCTTTCATGTTTTTTTTCCCCCTCCTTTCAGGCTGGTCCAGATGGTGAGTGTGGCCTAATAAATGCCTTCCCCAAAAATGAGGCACTGGATTTCTGTAGACCTGGTTGAAAAGCAAAGGACACTTTGTTGTACAGGTTGTTGATTTAGTTTAGAAGCAGAGACATAAAATAAAACCTGATTTGTGGAGATCCCATTAGGTCATTATATATATGTGTGTGTGTGTATATTTATATATGTAAAATTATTCTAGGCAAAAATTTACCTTGTCCTGACAATTATCTCCATAATAGAAATAATGTAAGCATTTTAAAAACTTAGTGTTTGCAAAAAGTATATATTTATCCATTAGATGTAACTTTGCTAAAAATCATCTACTGGGCAATTCCTTATTAGCACAGTTTGAATTATTCTTTGTATTTGAAAGCAATAAAAACATTTTTAAAATATTAAAAAATGCTGAACTATGACCCATTCAGATGATCCTCAATTATTCTAATTACTGAATTTTTACAATATTAGCTCGGTAGAAATATTGCTTCATTTGGAAACACTTTTAATAATGCTGAGGATAATTAATGCAGAAAAGAAAAAATGAGTTTGGCTCCTAGGCAGTTTAAATTAAATATTATCATTTATAGAATAATTATTATTTTGCATAGTTTAACGAAAATCTCTAGATACTTATCTTGCTTTATTCTTGCCTGAAGAATACATTAAAGTAACAAAAGTCTTTTTGAATTGGAGGCATCTATTTTGCTTCTGTTTATGTCTGATTAATCTTCTTTCTGTCTTTTTCTAATGATTTGCTAAACCAAATATGTGGGTGCTGACTTTATAGTAAAATTTACGTTTTTGAGAGTAAAGGTTTGTGGTAGGCACATAGCTGTTTTCTTTAGTTGCACCTGCCTTTTATAAAAGAGTGGTGGAGAGGTCAAAGTAGTAGTAGAGAGCTAAAGAGAGTATCATATTTAAGGCAACCTTATGTTTAATGTGTTTAATAGTTTTTCTGATTGTGGAAATATATTTGTACCGTTCATCCTAGCAGACTATTTCCATCACATACACTCATCCTCTTGCCTTCCCTGTCCTGGGCTTGCCATTCTTCTGGTCACCCTGGTTCGAAACGACAATTATTTCCAGAGCTTCCACCCTTCCTCTTCCCACTCAATCTGGCTTCAATTCTTGCAGGTTCTATTTCCTTTATAACTCTTCTGTTCATCCTCTTCATACTGTCTCCCAGCTAAGGGTCTTTTACATTTTTCCTGGATAATTGCAATCATATCCTAGTTAGTCCTTTTGTTTCCAGAACTTTCCATGTCTTTCTAGATATTTTCATCTCTAGCCTTTCTTCCCATGGCTCTCTAATCATGTCACTCACCAATTTATGTCTTTACTTGCCTTCTTTTGACCTTAGCATGGCATTTGAGGCTCTCCTCATTCAGCTTTGATCTGTCTTTCTAGATTTATCTCCTCCTGCTCCATTTATCCATAAGGCCAACTTACACTGCTTACTGCCTGAGCTACTTTTAGGGGTTCATGAAAATGTTTTAATTCTAATGTATTTTAAAATCAAAAGAGAAAAATGAATATGATGATAGTAATGGATAATAATCATGATTCTAGCCTGAATATATTTAGCTTTATACTGACACAGTTATAAAATATAATTTTTAATGTGTTTTAGTGGAGAAAGGGGTTCACAAATGCAATGCCTAGGGCACATGAAAATTACAGTGCATCCGTGTTTGCGTACATTAAATTCCAACCTGATTAGATTTGTCACTGTTCCTTACACACCTTTCCTGCTTCTTTGATTTCATCACTGTTGTTCTCTTTACCTACAAGATGTATCCAGACTTAACCACTCCAGTTTTTCGTAATAAAACCGTACCCATACTTCAAAGCACAAATGGCTGTTTATCCCTCATCTTTTCTAATCTCTCATCTGTTTTACGTTCTTCCTAAATCAATTATGTTCTGCATTGTTATCCATTTTTAACTCAGTAATTATTTATTGAGTACGTACTATGTATCAGGCTCTATACAAGACTGTGGAGTACAAGAAAAATCAGACACCCAACCCTCAATGGATTCTCATCTTAATGGGAGCAGAAAGATAGGAAAACAGATAATTACTAGACTCTCATGTGATAATGCTGTAGTAGAAGTACATTCAGGGTGTTCCTCTTATGTTGTCTGTAGATTGTAAACTCACGGGAGGCAAGCCCATCATATATATTAGTGTGCAGACAGTTATTACCCTAGAAATAAGTCGTGTTCCAAATTATTTTTAAGCACACACCTCACTTACATACTAGGCCCAACCCTATGTAAGGTGGCCATCTATTCCCTGATTGGACAGCAAAAAAATGCGCAGACCTCAAACCTCTGTCTTTTTCATGCAGGAATGTATGAATACTCTTAGGTCCTTTGCTGCCTATTGAAGATTTAGCTGGAAAATCTCTTTGAAATCTTCCCTAACACCCCAGGTAACACTCATTTCATCTCCTTGTTTCCTGTAGTGTTCTATATGGATGTATTATAATGCGATATATCATAGTTGTTTCAGAATGGAGAAGAAAAATGTGTGGTTGGTGCTTTGTGGATATTCTTCCTTTCTCCCTTCCCTCCTCCCTTTTTTCCTCCCTCCCTCCCTTCCTTTCCTCCCTCCCTCCCTCCCTTCCTTCTTTCCTTCCTTCCTCCTTGGAGTCTGGTCTGTACAAGGTACTCAAGTCATGTTTCTTAAGTAAGTTCCTCAAAGCATAATAAGTTCAGTTGTTTGGAATTCAGAATATATTTTTCCATTTTAACATAGAAATGTATCAGGTAAGGAGGTAGCTCCTCCAGCCCAGGTTACAAGTAACTCTGTAACCAATAACACAACTGAAAATTCAATAGTCAAACTCCACCTAAATACTGTGGTTTTGGTAACAGTGTTTCTAGGCAGAAGTTACTCAAAATGTCAGTGGAGGACACCATAACTTTTCTTCCTTAGAGAGAGGATATTGGCTTTAGCACTTGTTGGCCGGTTGAAGTAATAGGAAAGTCTTCCAGATCTTAAAGTTTGATGATGATTCCTGTGTATCCTGGACCCCAGACTCTATAGTGGTTGGCTGTGGACACATCGGTATAGAAGGATCAGAACTCTAGACCCTTGAGAAGGTGGAAATGGTGGGACTGAAGACCCCCATTGTTTACCAAAAATCTCATCCCACCCACCCGCATCACCACCTCTGACCAAGGCAAAACCCAAGTGTTCTTGTCCTGTTTGAATCTGTGTTCTCATACAAAGCTAAATCCTACTTCTTCCATTCTTATACCTCTCTCAGGAAACAGCTGCATGATTGGCATTGAGTAGTTCCACTTTTTTTTTTTCCTCTGCTTCCCTTAAGATTAAATCATCTGCTTAAAACAGCAACCTTTTGCCTCTTCACTGAGTTACTTTTTTAATATCAGCATAAGAAATAAAATCTTTTGAGTGTTCTTAGCACTTTTGTGCAAGTCTTAACTATTCTTATGTGTTTATAGATTGATGTCTGTTTTATATATTCATCCTTGATTATGTATCCCTCCTTCCATCTCTGTAATGTGCCTTTTGTGTTTAAATTCACCACTGCCTCCCAAGCCAGTTTGCAGTGGTTACCATCATCGTCACCACCATTAGAGCTAACATTTGTGACATACCTATTAGATGCCAGTGCTTAGCAGTGTCCCAAAGTTATCATCTCATTTAATCCTCACTTAAAAGCACAATTGTCAATTTCCCAGACAAATGTCAGTTTCCCCCCAAGCCTTCTTGAATCCCTCATCTTCTTTATTTCTATCGAGATGTAATTGACAAATAATATTATATTAGTTTCAGGCGTAATGATTCATTACTTGTATATATTTTTCATTGATCACCACAATAAGTCTAGTTAACATCCGTTACAAAATATTTTTGCTTGTGATGAGAACTTTTAAGATCTACTCTCTTAGCAACTTTTAAATATACAATACAGTATTATTAACTATAGTCATCATGCTGACATTATATCCCCAGGACTTATTTATTTTATAACTGAAAGTTTGTACCTTTTGACCTCCTTATCTGCTTTATATTCATCCTAAAGCACTTATAATATTCTTCATTGTTATCCATCTTTGGAAAGTCTTCCAGATCTTAAGGCTTAATGTGCTCTGGATCTTAAACTCTAGAAAGGCTGCTTATGGGCACACAAAGATAGAAGGACCAGAACTAACTCCAGGGCCTTGGGAAGGAGTAAATGATGGAGACCAGAGCTCCTTGTTGCCTTGCGTGACACTCCCCTTCTCCATGACAAGGACAAGTTCTGTCATCCCAAGTAAAACTTTCCAGAGATGGTGATGTCTCCATAGAGTCCACGGTGACAGTTGGAAGCTGACTGGGGGAAGAGTAGAGAAAGGGCCTCCTAGACTGAGGAATAATGTGAATCAGATCTACAAGCCAGGGAGATAACCTCATACTTGGAGAACTGCCCTTATGTGACTGGAACATAGAATCCAATGGGAAAAGGAGATGGGTAGGGTCCTGGCACACAGTGGGTGCTCAGTAAATATTATGGAACATATGAATGAGACTGAAGAGAGAGGAGAGATGTACCATGAAATCCACCTTCCTAAAATCTAGGGAGGAATTATTGCAAGAGGGATCCTTGGAGTCACATGCATACCAAATGTTATCTGGAAAGATAACGCAGAGTGTCTGAAACATGTGCTCTACTTTTTTTTCAAATAGTATTATAATTAATGAAATACAAACTTGAAATAAAAGGATTACTGAACTCATGGTAGCTTTTTGTCATAATTTTTTAGGCTAGAAGCTAAAATTACATCCTTCCAGTGACAGGGAATATATTTTGTAGTAAATAAGACTTGAAAGGCTGAAATTTACTAATCTGTTGAGGTGATCTCCTTCTGTTCCTAATTTGTTGAGAGTTTTTAATCATGAAAAAGTGCTGAATTTTGTCAAGTGCTTTTTCTGCATCTATTGAGATGATCATACAGTTTTCATCCTTCATTTCGTCACATGCATTGATTTTCTTTGTTGATGAAATTCACCAATCTGTTAGACACATTTGTGTGTAACACTCCCCCTTTGGGACATTTTTGTATTGTCCAACAAGATGCCATTTATCACTTTCTCACTTCTTTTCTTATACCTCCTCATCAGACTGGGAAGTGCTTTCTTGCACTGAGCTTCCCAGCATTCCAGAACAGATCTACCTTGATGTCTTTTTTGTAATTCCCAGGAAATTTTGCTTCTTCTCCTTTAGGAGAACTACTTGGAAACTTTCATTGCCCACCCCCGCCCCCCAACCTGCTGTTTACTTCTCTGTACTCCTTGATACCAGACCTTTCAAACATGTTCTATACTCGCTGTTTCCATTTCTACTCTTCTCTTTCTTAATCTCATTTTAGTCAGGCTTTCACCCCAACCATTCCACCAAAACTATCCTTGTTAAGGTCACCAGTGATTTCCACATTGTTAAACCCAATGGCCGGTTTTGGGTCCACATGTTCTATGACCTAGAAACCTAACTGGTTTCCATACTTCCACCCTACCCTTGCCTAGTGGTAGCATTTGACCAGTTGACCGATAATCCTTCCTCCTTGGAATCCTTTTGCACTTGGCTTCCAGTCACACATTCTTTTGCTTTTCCTTCTACGTCTCTGGTTGTTCCTTCTGAATTTTCTTTGCTTGTTCCTCCTTATCTTCAGGGCTCAGAACTTGGATTTTTTTCTTTATCTACATTCATGCACTTGGGATCTTAGCCAGTCTCATGGCCTTAAGTATAATCAATGCACTGAGACTCCTAAAATTTCACTCTGCTCTGAATCACTCCCCTGATCTCCAGATTGGTATATCTACTGCCTACTTGATAGCCCCATTTGGATATCTGTTAGGGATCTCCAACTAAACTGAACTAAACTCCTGATCTTCTCACCATGCCAGTGTGTGGCTACTCTATCCTTCCAGTTACTTAGGCCAAAAATCTTCCAGTTATCTTTGACTCTTCTTGGCCAGGCCTATGGCACATCCTATTGTTTTACCTTTAAAATATATCCTAAATCTTGCCATCGTAACCCGAACCACTACCACTTTGGTCTCAGCCATTATCACCTCTGCCAGGAGGCAAGAGCCTCTTACCTGGTTTCCATACTTCCACCCTCACCCTTGTCCCTAAAGCTTGTTCTCAATGCAGGAGCCAGAGTGTAACAGTAATGTTATCAAAACACAAGTCGGATCATGTCACCCTTGGCTCTCCATTTGACTCAAAGTAAAAGCTGAAGTTGAAACAGTGTCTATAAGGCCCTGTAGGAGCCAATCCCTTATTTCCTCCCTAACCTTTTTTCTCCTTCTGTTCTTCCCCAGCTCACTCTGCTCAAGCCACACTGGTTTCTTTGTTATTCCCTAAAATATCCTCCCTGGTCCTTTATACTTGCTGCAAAGTTCCTTCCACTTGGACTGTTCTTCCCCAGGTATCTGCATAGTTTGCTCCCTTGCCCAATTCAAATCTTCTTTGGTGAGTCATCTTTTTGGTAAGACTCTCTCTGGCCACTGTATTTAAATCGCAACTTCCTACCCTGGGCTGCAACTTGTTTTATATTTCTCCATTTATCACTTCCATGTAATCTACTCAGTTATCTTGTTGATTCCACGAAAGTATTATGTTTGTTTTTTTTTCACTGCTGTATATGTAGGACCCAGAAAAGTGCCTACCGCATAGCTGAATCTCAATATTTGTTCCTTGAATGAATTGGGTGAAATAGATACTTGTAGTCAGACCTCTAGGGTTTGATTCATTCACATTCCTCCTATCTCCACTCTGAATCATCCTACCAAAGAGAATGTTTGGGTCACCAAACCTCTTTCTTTCTGAATTTACTTGACAGCAGTGTCATTATTAACCTATTTGGGGGAGGGGCATCTTTATTTAGAGAAGTAACATCTTGCTCAAGTGTACATAGTAACTGATAGAAAAGCCATGCTGGTTGTGGAGAAAAGCTGCTTTCATATTTCAGTGTATTAATATATTTATAAGCAGAATATTTTCATCTCTTCTGAAATGTTTTGGTAGCATACAGGCTAGACTAGAGGAGAATGAAAACAACTACATTTTTTTGGTACCCTATAGTTCACCAAAGACAAAGGTAGGGCAGGCATTATTATCATCATCTCTATTTCTCATCCAAGGAAACTCTTCAAGGTTTCTGTTTGTCAAACACAGAGTGAGTCAGTGCTGAAATTAAAGCAAGAACTT
Source organism: Eschrichtius robustus (assembly GCF_028021215.1). NCBI lineage: Eukaryota > Metazoa > Chordata > Mammalia > Artiodactyla > Eschrichtiidae > Eschrichtius > Eschrichtius robustus. The sequence goes on from NC_090833.1 coordinate 67,742,779, forward strand.
CAGACTGCAGAAACCATGTATTTTACAGAATAAAATAACAAGAATCTCCTTAGATTGCAGTACAAAAAAAAAAGACTGACTTACCCAGAAAGCACCTTATACTTCTTATCACGAGTTCATTATTCTGTAGTTTAACATAAAATAAAATTTCTTTCCTAGCATGTAGGTAATACTCATTAATGCTAGAGATATTGTAAAGTACAAAAATATGAGAAACAAAATTAAAATAAACTTTAACTCCATCAGTAAAAGGTAATAACCATAAATATTTTGGTAAATTTTGTCTTTATTTATATGTATTTCTCATATATTTTATTTACATAAAATTGGGATCATGCTATGAGTCTACATTTTTGTGGTGCTTTTTAGTAGAATTGAAAGATACCTTACTTACCGATTCATTCATTCATTCCGTCAGTCAGTCAATAAATTGGGCACCTGCTGTATGCCAGGCAGTTTTCTAGGCACTGGGCTTATATCAGTGAATAAAAAGCCTCCTTCTCTTCCCTCTAGAAGCTTGCAAAATTGTGTGGTGAAACAAACAAACAGAGATAAAGCATTATAAAACGTGGAAACTGCTGTGAAGAAAATGAACCAGGAACAATGAGAGAGGGGTAGACAACCCTTAAAAAATCTTATTGGAACAGATGATGAGAGAAGCTGTCAATCTCTAGAGGCTAAGAAGCAGCCAGTTATGGGAGGTGCCTGGGGAATAGCATTCCCAACAGAGGGGAGAGCACAGGAGGCTGAGAACGGTCCAAGTGGCGCTGGGTGGCCATTGGGAAGAGTGAGGTGCTATGGTGCAGGGATTTGACTTTATTCTGAAAATTATGAAAAGTCCTTGAAATCTGTTAAGAATGGGGATGACATGCCCTGATGAGTGTTTTTCAAACTGCACTCTGGCCGGTATGTGGAAAATTGATTGCGAGGAGCAGAAGTGATTGAAGAGACCTGTAAAGGCATTAATTACTTGAAACAGAGGTGGAGGCAAGGCAGATGGAGAGAAGTGGTCAGATTTGAGAAATATCGAGCAGATGGAAAGGACAGGACTTGCTGAAGGATTGGATGTGGAGGGTGAGAGTGAGAAAAAGGAAGGAATCAAGGACGACTCCTACACTTCTGGCTTGAGCAACTGGGTGTCAGGTGGGCTGGTTGTGCCATTTACAGGATTGGGAAAGTCTAGGAGAAAAACATGTTGGCAGGGGAAGGAGTGTGCGAGGGGGTGTAGGATGAGTCGGGAGTTTAGTTTGAAACCCGTTAAGTTTGAGAAATATGGGAGATATCCAGGCAGAGATGTCAGAGAGGCAGTCAGATGGTAGCCACTGAAAATAGGAATGGAAGGGGAGGAAATGGATATTTCTCGAGCATCTGCAATGCTAGATACTGTACATATGTTGCTTAATACTGCCCAGAACATTGAGAGATGAGTAAAGCTGTTTAATAGACACAGAAACTGAAAATCAGGGTGGTGGACCTGACTTTTCCTAGATGGTAATATTGTTAAGTGTCAGGGCCAAGACTTGAATCCCAGGTGGCCTGGCTCCAAAATCCCCTCTGTTTCCACCCCACCAAGACTGACAGTTGTTCTCGTTGGATTGACACTTAACTGAGCTAGAATTATCTAGATGGGCATTCAACTAGGATGAGTATTTAAGAACATAGCAGTATATTTATTCATTTAATACAGCAAATTACAAAATATCTGCCTGTGGATGATTTAGAAACAGATTTGTCCTCAGGCAATCTCATCATTGCACTTCCTAGCCTTTTATTAAGAGTTCAGATATGTGCCACAATAGGTCAAGTACCACATTTTCTATGGAGCCTATTTTTAAATAAATATTTTGTTTTAGAACAGTTTTAGATTTATGAAAACATTGCAGAGTTAGTAGAGAGAGTTCCTATATACCCCACACAGATTCCTCTGTGGTTAACATCTTACATTGCTATGGTACATTTGTCACAAATAAGGAACCAGCATTGGTCCATTATTATTGTTAATTAAATTCTAAGTTCTATTCAGGTTTCACTAGTTTTCCCCTGGTATCTTTTTTCTGGTCCGGAATCCCATCCAGAATCCCACATTATATATAGTCATCATATCTCCTTAGGCTCCTCTTGACTGTGACAGAGTCTCAGACTTTCCTTGTTTTTCATGACCTTGACAGTGTTGAGGAGTACCAGACAGGCATTTTGTAGAATTTCTGCAATTCGGATTTGTCTGGTGTTTTTATCCTGATTAGAATGGTGTTAGGGTTCTTGGGAGGGAAGTGCCCTCCTCAGCACATCATATCAAGGGTACCTACTGTCAACAAGACTTATCGCTGATGATGTTGACCTTAATCCCTTGGCTGCAGTGGTGTTTGCCAAGTTTCTCCACTGTAAAGTTACTAGTCCTTCTCATGGGGCATATTTTCATTGTCTTGGATTTCCTTCATGTGCTTCTGGGGCTGACATGTTATACCTACAAAGGTATTAGATCTGGTAATTAACAAAATATTGAGTACTTGCCAAGTACCTGGCATTGGGCTAAGTGATTACCTTGAAATAATCCCATATGGAGTATTAATATTTCCATTTTATATGTGAGGAGAGGTTATGTAACTTGCCCACAGTTACACAGTTGTCAGCTCCAGGCAGTGGGACTCTGTCCATTTTTCAGGGGTGGAGCTGACCCCTCACCCTGCCTTCTGTTTCCCGCTTTGCAGAGCCCAGGACAGAATAGAAAGGCCAAGCTGAAGGCCCAGAAGACTTGCCATCCTCCTGCTGGGAATTTCTCCCTGCCTTTGGTGAAGTCTTCAGCTTTGAGTTCTCTCTTCCTTTCCTTTTAGCATTTGTTGTTCATGACCACATTGCTAGAAATTAAGGAAAAAGTACATTCATGGGGGAGATGGTACATTTGCCAGGTTTCTACTCTTAGAAAAGAAGTCCAGAATCTCTTTCAGATTCTAGAGGAAGTGATGTTTTGGGGAAGCTCCCATAGTGATTGATGCCTTTCTATTTAAATTCCAAATAATCAGTACCCTCTCCCCAAACTGATCAGTGGTGTTTTAACTATGCCACTCACACTCTTGTGTCTTAACTACATCTGTACACGTCAGATTCCAGGACCCAGTTAAATATCTCTGAATGAAAAGGCTCATACTGTTCACATCAAATGCTATTTCATCCTTAGCAGACCTACTTCCCTTTCCTGTGATAATGATGGAAAATGTGCATTTGCACTTTTCATCAAGGTTGGGTAGAAATTCCATCCAGTTGTTATTTTTAGGTTGCTAAAAAAAGATAAGCTACAAGTCTGTCTACTAAATCTAATACCTATTCATACAGCCAAGATTAGATCTCTTTGGTTAATTTATCTCAGAAGCACAGGAATTAAATTAAAGCTTTGATATATTTTCAGGAGACTCTAAAGAAAAATATACATCTCATTCACATATATTATTTTGGAAAATGCAAAACGCAGTACAATGCAGACAATGGATATTCTTGACATTCCAGTGCTATTCAGTTTCCCATAATGTAATACATCTTTTATCTTCAAGAGTCGTAAAGGATATGGTTCAGAAAACTTTGAGTTATGTGCTTTTAGAATTTCAGAAGTAATCAGATGTTGTTCAGTTTGTCATATTTTATTCCAGTGTGAGGGGCTGAATCTTCTCACAGATTATCCCTCTTTCAGAGACTGAATCTTGTCCTATGTATTTTTTAAAATTATTTTTAAAATTTTTATTGAAATAGAGTTGATTTACAAAGTTGTGTTTCAGGTGTACAGCAAAGTAATTCAGTTATACATACATATATATATTATATATATAAACATATATATTCTTTTTTTACATTCTCTTCCATTATAGGTTATTACAAGACATTGAGTAGAGTTCCTTGTGCTATACAGTAGGTCCTTGTTGGTTATCTATTTTATATATAGTTGTCCTATGTATTTTTAAACTGCCTAATATTTACTAACACTTTTGCATCTCCAAGTGAAAGCAGATCCAGTTAACAAACAAATATCACTTTTTGATAATCTTTGACCCTATACCCCCAAGATATCCAGAAAGATGTCATGTGTCAGGAGGTGTGTCTTGCTTGGCAGATCATGAGCCCTCCAACGTGGGGGAAGGGTCACCTGCCCACTAGCATCCCTGGAATTAGCACTGTTTGCCCTGTATCACCACATCCCCAAGTGGAGTGATCTGGTTTGGCATATCTGTTTACTAGCTCAGGAGTGACAACATGACAGTGGTGTTTACAGACGTGGGGAACTGTGTGCAGAAAGGATTGATTTACTCCACGCTGGCATTTTTAGATCTATTTGCATCTACATGTCTGCTCTTATTTTCTCACTGTTCTCACGTTTCACGCTCAACTGTTTACCTGAGTTGCTTTTGGCATTTTGAGAAGCATTTGGTATTCTTTATATAAGTGTTTTGGATGAGGCACTTTGAGCTCTTCAGAGGAAAATCACTGTATAAATCTAATAAGTCTAAAAAAAAAAAAAATAAAAAAATAAAAAAAATAAAAAAAATAAAAAATAAAAAAATAAAATAAAAAAAAAAAATAAAATCTAATAAGTCTAAAATGTCCTCTTGTACAGAAACCTAATACAGACTGCCTCTGAGATACATACATTTGATTGACTTCTATGTGAGAGAAATGAAAAGTGGGTATTTACAAAAGCTTAAGGAAACACTGAATCATTTTTGTTGCACCCTGCTGCATTGAAAAGACTCTGTCACCCTAATAAATTGTTCTATTCCATTTTACGCAGGGCATCACTACTTAACATTCTTTCTTCGCTTGTTAAAATTTTTTATTTTAAACTCTGTATTTGATGCATCCTTTGGTTAATACAAAGGAAAATTAAATGTAATTGTTCTGCTAAAAGTCTTTCTTTTTTTTTTTTTTTTCATGTATTCTTCAGATCTTTCATGTACTAGCCCATGAGCCAGTCACACTGGAACCTATGTGGGAAGGAGGTAGAATCTCCCGGTTTGGCCATTACTCACACTGTATCGCCCTCTAGAGGCTTCCCTGAAGAACTATGCACTTTTTATCTGGGTTCTAAATATTTCTCTGAAGAAAGCCACTTTTCATCAACCACTCTGATTTAGATTCAGAGGCCTAGGAGATGTTGACTACAGCCCTCCGTAGAAATAATTGCCGCACGGTTTTCTTTAAGAGACTTTAAATGAATGAATATTGGGATTGTGTGGACATTCCCTGAGATGTTCAAGATGGTCACACATAATTTTGAAATGGGGTGATTGCAAAAGAGAGGAAAATGAATTAGGACCCTGTCATTACACTTCCATCTTCTGTTGTCTGCAGTGAGTGAGCGAGCGGCTCGTTCATCCCATGGCCCCTTTGGGAGCAGGAAAATGTGCAGTTTGAACCACCCTACTTTGCAGGCAGCTGAGTACAGGGAGAAGGACTGGACTTTAGGGCTAGACCTGGGTGCAGATCTTGCCTCTGCCCTCTAGCTGTTAATCTGAGTGTGTTTCTCCATCTGTAAAACGGGGTTAGAATAGGATTGTTAGGAATGTTAGATGAGATTAATCAACACAGTGCGTGATGTGTAACAGGTACCCAAAAATGGATACTTCTCTTTCCCAGCCCTTCTCTAATATTACAGAAAGAAGGAAGGAGTCAAAGAAGAACAATGATATAACTCTAGTGAAGAGAAACAAGGGAAAAAGGCCAAAAGCCCCTTAAAAATCGTCTAGAGATGATCAGGGCTAGAAGTTTCCAGTATTTGGAGAAAAGTTGGAGAAGCCAGTATTTGGAGAAAAGTTGTGATTCCCTCAAGTGAATGGAAAACATTTGTTCCAGATAAATTTGCTGTATCAAGATTGTTTCCTGATAACTTGTTTGTGTTCCAGAACTGGTCAAATAGTATGAGATAAATAAGGAACACTTTGGGGTTTTTTTTTTTTTAATTTACTGGAACTTTAACACAATTGACTTTTAAAATCTCGATAGAGATAACTTTACATAGGAATAAACCTCAGTATTCTAACATAAAGGGGACATAGCGGAATGTTCTGATTGAATTTAGGGGAACATTTAGAACATTAATCATAAATTGGTAATAATGCTAGTGTTTTTTAATAGATGATTAGGTTCTCCAGAGAAGCCAAGCAGTAATAATAAAGTTGGCTAAGGCTGCCTTAAGCTCTAATGGAGCAAGTGGTAATCCCAGGAGTAAGATTTTAAGAGGACCAGATATGGCCTCTTTTTTCTATTATATCCTCAACTTAGCTATAAGAGTTATTTCCATTAGAGTGTCATTCCCAGCATTTGTCTCCTTTTAGCAGATGTTAAAAATGCAACAATACTAGTGGGTATCATTAAACTGATTTACAGTAAAGTGCTAGTGTTGGTAAGGATTCTTCCAACTCACTGTCTTGTACAAAGTGAGATTAGGATTGGGAGCAGTATGGAAGAGAAACAGATCAAGAGAGATAAAGACATCAAGATATCAAAGTCAGACTGAGTTGTAGAGCAACAGAATGGGCTCCATGTACACTTGTCTGTTCTTACCTGTAAAAATGTTGCAGATGATTTTTCTTCCTTATGCTTAACGCAGTAACTACTAAGGAATGTTTTTACTGGCAGTGAATTTTGTTGTTTTTATTGTGAGTAAAATAAATGTTTGATTTCAATATTTTTTTGTAAACAGAAAATATGTGGGAGAAGAATTGAAGAGAAGCCTTTTTTCCTCTGGTTTTAATGAAGCAGTGTTTAAAACAGTTTTTAAGTCATATATTTGCATTTTCACCACTCCTCCCTTTGAAAGCTGTATAACAGTATTGTTGGCATGAAAATGTGGGTGGTTACTGATACTGAATTAAGCGGCAAAATAAAATACAGTGGCGGAGTATAGACGGTAGACATGTTGAATGAATGTTGAACCTTTTTTCACTCTAAGTTGTTACTTAGTATTGCAGACAATAGTTTAATATCAGGTGCATTCTAAAAAAGTGCAATGAACTAGTCTGCCTTCCTCCCCACTTTGGAGCCTGTGTCATACCTGCTTGTGCTTGCCAGTCTCTTGACTCCACTGTGTTTGGGGGTTCATGGTTGACCAATGGATGTGTGTCCACTCGGGCTTTTCCACCTGGCCGCCTGAATTGGATGGAGCCTTGAACCGGTCTGAATGGCCAGCATTGTGTGTTGCTGGAATGAGAGAACATTAGAGAATGATATTTTCAGTGGTGAATAAACATGTTGCCCATGGTCTTATAACTTCTACATCTAAGGTATTGTACAGTAATAATCGATAGTCACAATGATTTGGTCATTCATTAATTCGTATGTTCAGCAAACATTCAGCCCCTTTCTGTCTGCCAGTCTCTGTGATGGAGGATACAATTTAACCCTCTAAGGACTCAGGGTACTGGCCACCAGCCTGGGCTTTGGAGCCAGGTGGGCCTGGACTAGAATCATGGTTCCCCAACTTATGTAGTGACTAATGATGAGTTATTTACCTTTCCTGAGTTGCTAAATATTCCTGTGTCTTTATTTTCTCTCTCTTTCTTCACTATTGGCTCAGAAGGTCAGGCCTCTCCTAATTTCACCCCACCTGTGCCCTTGATCACATTTCCTTAAGCTTCCTGGGTTTTGTTCCATCCATGATACCTTTTCCAGGTTATGTTAATCTTGCCCTTTGCATCAGAGCCTTCCTTTCAGCCTATGAATATACCCGTTTCAAGTCTTATATAGCCTACGGAAGTCAAAATGCATTCCTTCTCTCTTGGAATTTTTTCAAAATAGTGTTCCTTTTTCTACTCTCTTTTGCTGTGCTCAGTGCTTTTATGCCCTTAATCATCAGCTCACTCCATTGTAGACTTGCTTCCATCTTCACCATCTCTAACACTGAGGACCCTTTCAAAGATGATCAGTGATCCCCCAGTGAACAAATGTGATTGTCGTTTTACCACCTCTACTTATTCTGACCTTTAAAGCAAAGAATCTCCTTAAAATTCTCTTTCCTTCCTCAGTCTCTAGGGAACTCCATTAGTTTTGTACTCTCTGGGCCTCTCTGATCATATGTGCACTATACCCACCCCTTCATCCTGCACACAAACGTAGGCATGCTCTGAAATTCTCTCCTCACACCTTCCCAGGTAAGCCCGTGTTTTCATCTCTGACTTCTGGGTAGAAGACTCTCCAATCAAGACCTTCTGACCCATCCTCTGTCCATAGCCCCAGGCCTGCACATCCCAAAACTTCCTGGGCTTTTCTTTCTAAATGATCTAACACTGCTTCATATGCAACTTGCTGACAATGAAACTCATCATCTTTGATGGGAAGACCACAGTCTTTAGGAGTGTCTCTGTTTCTATCTGTGGCACAAATATTATCTTAGTTAAGAAGGCAAGAATGCTCAGTGCAATCATATTCCCTCCCTCCAATGAGATGCCAGAGGTATATATTCAACATCTGAGATGATTTTGTATTTTTCCTCTTCTGCCAACATTGCTACCACCCTAATTAAGGGTCCTAACACATTTGCTAAATAAAGCATAGGGAATCAGTTTTCTTCCATGTGCCAATGTATAGCTTCCCGCAGCATTGTTGAGAAGAATCCAGAGGTTGCATCTGGGAAAGAATGCCATGATCAGCTGGCAGTATGTACCAAGAGTATGGAAGGGAGAAGGACAAATCCCTGGCATAGATTATTTCAAGACTCTTGTAATTGGTCTCTTCACTTCTAGCCTCTCCCTCATTTCACTTCAACTGTACAACATTATGATTGTTCTCCCTAAAGCATAGCTGTGGTGGCTCCCATTGTCCACCACGGTAAGAATCCAGCCCAGAATCCAGTGTTTCTGCATTCTCAGTCCCAACCTTCGCTACCTCTCCAGCCTTTTGGACCCTCTACTGCAGCCAAACTCAATGACTCATTCTTCCCCAAACATTCTCTACACCTCCCTGCCCTCTTCCTCTGTACCGAAAATACTTGATCCTTCACTCTTCCACCCCAGCCTTCAAGCATGAGCTCATTTGTTATTCCTGTCATGAGACTTTTCCTGATTTCCCCACCTATCTGGGTTTTCTCTCATTTCTAAATCCCTGTGGTGCATTGTAACTTTCTGATGCAAGCAAGCAGTGGTGATGAATGGGATGGTGTGTAAGAACCACATCAGCCTGGGAACTCATCTCCCTATTGAATCATGCCCTTCCCCTTCCACTTGCCTGGAAGCTCATAGCTGATGGGAACTGCACCTAAGCCCTACCTGGCTTCTTTGTAGTCTACGCAGTGCCTCGCATAGTTTCTGGCATGATGGCATTGGACTGAACTGTCACAAACAATTATTACAAAATAATGCTGCATATTACTTTTCATTTGTATTTCATTTAGAAGTTCTGAAATGGAGCCCTTGTGTCTGGCAAAGAGCCTGACCATCAGGGTGGGGGTGAAAAGTGGAGATCAGGTGAATTCCTGCTTCCTGCAAGGGAAGCAAACAGCCTTAAACGATATGGAAAGCTGAAATCCAAAACATCATTAAAGGAGCCTAGCATAGTACTGTCCAACGGAAATATAATGCAAGCCACATATGTAATTTAAAATTTTCTAGTTGATATGTTTTTAAAAAGAAACAAATGAAATGAATTTTAATAGATTTTCATTTAACCTAGTATATTGAAAATATTATTTTGACATTTAAGCAATATTTTAAAAGTATTAATGAGATATTTTATAATTTTTTGTCAAAGTCTTAGACTTCCAGTGTATATTTTATATTTGTAACACATCTACATTTAGACTAGTCACATTTCAAATGCTCTGTAGCCACATGTGGCTTATGGCTGCCTTACTGGGCAATTCAGGTCTAGAGCAGCGCTAAAGGCACTGTAGGTTAATACAGAATCTGGAGTTCAGAACTAGGAAGCCAGAAATTATGGGGATGAGAAAAAATGTGTCAGGATATAACTGCTGCCCCAGTTGGGAAGTCAAGGTGGGAGAAGTGAGTAAGGTCCCACAGGCTCAGCCTTAAGTTATCTGTGTAACAGTTTGTTCCAGAATTGGTATAGTGCCCACATAAGCAGCTCATTCAAATTTTGAGAGCCAAGAAACAAAATTGACCCCAAGCACTGATTGCAAAGTCTCAGGCTCATGAGCTCTGCAGTATCTACCTTTTGCTAGAAGGTTAAAGAAATTCAGTAAGTGATCAGTTCAGTAAGTGATCGTTTGAATGGTTTGGAGGAACTTATACAACCACGGATATTTACAAAGGAACTTGGGCCAATGTTTGCTTGGTTGGTTGAATTTTAAAGGAAGAATTTATCTGCTTATTTAAATCACTTATTTTGTTGCAGTTGTATATATATGCATGACTGCAAGTCAGATTAAAGGGAAAGAAATCTCATTAAAAGAAATGAAAAAGCAAAACCTTCATTTTTCCTCACTAATCCCTTTCTCCCTCCCACCCCCTCCTCTGCAGGGGAATGAACACTGTAATCCCATGAGGGCAGCCCATGTCTATTTTGTTCTCCATTGAGTCCCCAGGACCTAGAACAGTACCTGGCACAAGTAAGAGCACAACCTTCTTTAAACAAGTATTATTTATGTTAATTTTTAACTTTTTTCACTGAAGGAGTAAAATAAAAGGGCAAAGGAATATGGCCTGAGGTTTTTACTCAGATGGTATTTTGAGTAGCAGCACAATATACCACTCTGAGTTTTTAAATTGAGCATCTACAAGCAAAATCTAATTTCTTTCTTGTCCTTTGACATCAACTAGCCCTCACCTTAGAAACCCGAGTGTCACCCTTTTTTTTGTCTACTTTGAAATCTTCAAATCTTTTTAGACAAATTAGCAGAGACTGTAGTTCTGAAAAGCATGCAGAATTGTTGCTATTACCATCAATTAAAATACATTTCACTCTTGTATCCCTCGGTTGGTTGCTGTGGGTAAGCTACAGACACAGATTAGACACAGATTTTGCCCTTGGGGAATCTATAAACAATCAAGACTCTTACATTTTTAATAACCATGTCACCCTAGAGCCATCTGGTGTATATTTAGAGTAATGTAATTTCTACTCTTGCTTGATGATACTGATGGTATGCAGCAAACATATTGCCATTTTGAAGAATAATTGGGTTAATGTCTCCTTATAATCCAACAGTGATTTAATCTTTCATTCTGGGTGAACTGCAATAAATTCTGAACTAGTTCTATTTTTAGAAAAGTCGTCAAAAGGCCAATGTGTATTACTGTGTGGAAAATCAAAATGATTTTTAAAATATGTTCATCTAGTACATTGGTCTAAGGGTACCCAAGTAAGAGGGAGATGAGAACATCAGACAAAAGAAAATCCTGCTTATGTATCTAAGCAGGATTACAATAGTCATTTGCTGTGTGCTTACCTATGTCAGGTACACAGTACCAAAGAGACTTCACCTATGTCTTCTTATTGAGTTTTTATAACAGTGCTCTAAGGTATATCCTATTTCCCTCCTTTTAAAGATAAGGAAAATGAATCAGAGAAATTAAATTACATGCCTGCAGTCAAACAGCTGCAAAGCGACATAACTGATACGCAAACCAAGTTCTCCCCACGACTTCTTAATATGTGAGTCCTATGGAAACACACACACACACACATACACACACACTCACATACACACATATATACACACGAACCACTACCAACACCACTGTTGCCACCATCAACCCACGTTAAAATTAAATAAGTATCTCCAGAAAATGAATGAGTAATTCAGTAGGACCAATTTAATGAATATACTGTTGTGGAGAAAAGACACTCTAATTGGTAACTCTGCAAGACATTGCATACCTAGCTTTTTCTAAAGCTCAATAACAGAAACATTTTACCTTTGCTTTGGTTACACTTAGGAGAGTTCATTAACCCGTCAATTTTCTAGAGAATTTAGGCTTGTATGCATTTTTCTGGGTATAGGATCCAAAAGATTTAATCAGATTGGATCAGATTCCCAAAGAGATACAAGACAACAAAAAGGTTAAGAACGGCTGTATTAACAAATGTAAAGAATGCTGGAGGCACAAGACGAATTGTATAGCGTTTTATTCACAAGTAATGAAGTATAATATGAATTATCATCCCGAGTCCTAATATTAATAATAACTAGTAATAGCAACAGTAGTATATTTTTTTTAATTTAGTTTTTTTGTTGTTGTTGTTGTTGGCTACATCAGGTCTTAGTTGCGGCACGTGGGAGTCGTTGAGGCATGCGGGATCTTTCATTGAGGCGCACGGGCTCTTCATGGTGGCGCGTGGGCTTCTCTCTAGTTGTGATGTGCATCTCTAGTTGTGGCATGCAGGCTCCAGAGTGCATGGGCTCTGTAGTTTGCAGCACGCGGGCTCTAGTTGAGGCGCACGAGCTCAGTAGTTACGGCCCGCGGGCTTAGTTGCCCTGCGGCATGTGGAATCTTAGTTTCCTGACCAGGGATCAAACCTGCGTCCCCTGCACTGAAGGCGGATTCTTTACCACTGGACCACCAGGGAAGTCCCGCAACAGTAGTATTGACAGCTAGTTACTAAATGTGACATTATGACATCCCGCTTCTCAGTATAAGACTGCTGAGAAGCGGGATGTAATCATTATGTTGTTTGCTTTAGTTTTGAAGAAGCAGGAAGAAAGTGTCATTTATTCATTTTTTTTCAACAATATTTCATTCCTGTCTTTAACAAATGCATATCGAGCACGGATGTTCTGGGTGTTGGGGATACAGCAGGACTCTCTGAATCCTCTCTCCTGTAGAGTTTATGTTGACAGAAAGCACAGGTAAGAGAAGGAAACCCCCGATGCTCTTTTGGTGGGAAGTACTCAACTGGAAATTGAGTAAGTGAAGTGCAGAGCGTGATGGCAGAAGACGGTCTTGATTCGGTGGTCTGGGAAGGTCTCCCTGGTAAGGTGATGACTGAGCAGAGGCCTGAAGAAGGAGGGAAGGAGCCATGAGGATGGACAGCACAGGCGCTGAGGAAACCTAGGAGATGGTAGGGAGGATAGGAGGGGCCGGGCAGGATAAAAATGAAACAGGCAAGTGTGAGAAGGGTGACCCTATAGGGCCTTGCTGGCTTGGTAAGAAATTCAGATTTTATGCTAAAAAAAGGAAGGGGATGGAGAATTTTGTCCAGAGGGTAACTTGACCTGTCAGACCAGGTAGTAATTTTATTTTCCTTCTCCATGGACTGGGAATGATATTCCAAAGCTGATTGTCTTGTAATTTGAGGGCTGCAACTTTGAAAATCTCTAGATACTCTAATTTCAACATTTTCAAAATATTTTCAATATTTTGAAAATCTCTAGATACTCTAATTTCAATAATATCAGTGCATTTTTCACTGTTTAATTCTCAGCTTGTTACCTGAATCTCCCGAAAATTGTCACTTCTGTCAATAAGAGTCTTTTGAATCTGAGCACTCACCCTGCCCACTATGGATGGTCATGTAATACGGAAGCCATAATTCTAACAGCTGGGAGGGCAGAGGCTAGCATGCACCGCATCCCTTCTTTCTGAAAGCAGTGTCAGGCAGAATCAACGATGCTGGACCTTGGATTGTGTAGTATGTAAAAAGCTTGGCTTCCCACACTGGCTATTCCAGCCTGCTGCATAGGAACCGGTAAGCCAAGGTGTATCCAACCGGTCCAGGGGCCTCGGGGCAGTTTCCAAAACACTGTTCTGTCTCATATTCAGAAATGCTAAGTCTGAACATTATGTAGTGCCTTGAGTCCCTGACAGTGATGACCTTTAGTATAAAAAAAAGGAATTAGTGGCAATTAAACTCATTACTCAAATAAAAGGAAAGGAAGGAAAATGAAGTGGTAGTATGTAAATAGTATGTATGTAATAGTGTGTAAATATCACAGTCAGAAGATTTCAGAGCTGCTACAGGGCTTGGATTCTTTTAAAATTCTGTTCGATTCCTGAGCTGCAGCAAAAACATCCTACATTAGGGGGTCTCATAACCATGCTTTGGTCAGTGTGCCTTGTCAGTAAAGAGATTCATATTCCTTCTCGCTCTCTCCCCTGCAGTTTCTCTCTCTCTCTCTTTTTGAATATCTCCCTGTCTCTCATTGAAAAATATGCTAACAATGTGTTATGTGTCTGTATTTTTTCCTAAATTGTTGTATAAGGCTCAACATTTGAGCAAAGAGAATACAGTACAGTGTGACACAGCAAGGAAAAATCATGAATGTGCCACCTTGTTGTACATAGTCTGGGCATTGATATCATCGGGTTTTGCACAGTTTCAAAATGGATTGAGAGATAATGGACTATTATAAAGAAGCTTGGCTATTGTAAGGAATGGAGAGGTCTGTTGTGGTAAAGAGCCTTACTTTACCTCCTTCACCTTCAGACAGGGAACAAGGAACCCAACTACGTGGTTGTTTCCTTAATCCTGAGGTCAGAAGAGCAAGTCCTCAGCAAAAAATAAAAATGATGGAGTATAGGTAGGACACTGTAAAAAACACCCCCATTGGCTCACATCACAAACTCACATTCTAGAATCACCAAGTGGAAATTAGCAGCTTATCAATGCATTTTTCGCTGTTTAATTCTCAGCTTGTTACCTGAATCTCCCGAAAATTGTCACTTCTGTCAATAAGAGTCTTTTGAATTTAATACAAAATACTTCAAACCTACAGAATAGTATAGAGAGGGACATCACAAACACCAATGTGACAACCCTAAATTTAACCAGTCTCATCATTTTGCTATATTTGCTTTATATTCTTTTTTAACGCAACAAGGTTAAAAAAATTTCTTTAGGCTACTTTGGCCTTCTGCTAATGTTTCATGCCTGGTTAGAAGATTTCATATTTAATGGAAATTCTTATGTGGTATCGCTAAGGCACTGTGAGTCAAGAATAATCAAACATGATATTTTTGAAAACCCTAAGGATACATAGGTCTCAAGGCTCCTCATGTTACCTTCACCAAAAGCCAAAACCAAAAGGCATGACTCAGAAACTATTAGACTGAAATATTCTTTGGAAGGAATACTTCAGGCCAGAGAGGTTGGCCTGGACTTGGTGATTGACGAAGATGTGAGTCACGGTCAGAAAGGGTTTCTCTCAGAGGAAGCTGCCGAGCTGTTTGGAATCCCTGATATATTTCCGGATGGAATCATATACCGTGAGGCTTCTCAAAAATATATACTTCCTACCAGTAATAATGGCATACCCATATTTATCTATGCTAAATACTTACTATCCAATCTCCTGTTCCTCTGTTCAGAAGTGTGAAATAGTGATGAAGTAGAAAAATATCCCCAGCTTAGGCTACATAAAATATCAGTCTGATTCTCTGTGATTGGAAAATAACTGTCTGACAGTAGCACAGATGTCTACTTTTGGCTCTCTCCAGATCTAATCATGGATCATGGGAGGAAACGACGGAATACCTCTTCCTGCTTCCCTTTTCAGGAGGGGCTGGAGGGCACCTATGAGGCTGTGGTTCTCTTGGGATCCCCAGAGACTAAGCAGGTAGAGAATGATTGTTCCTGGTGGCCAGTGAGAGCCTGAGGAAGAAGAAAAGATTGTCCTTTTCCAAGGCAAAGACCCACCCTTAGAAACTACCTTCTGAACCCTAGGGATCCCCTCCCCTCAAGCAGGAGTCTCACCTACCCAGTTGCTCCACGTGACCTGGTTGTTAATACCAGCGGTCACTTCCCCCTGGAAGGCAGAAGTGTTCCCAGGCCTTGCGAATGAAAAAGGGGGTGCCTGCCCTGGGGAGAAGAGTGGCAATTCTACGCGTGCCCCCCCCCCGACACCCCAGAATACTAACAGTTTGTGAACTGATTTACTGGGAGATAGTAGGGGGAGAAGCTCTCGTCTGCCACTCCTGGCTGGTTTGTCACTTCTCAAGAGACTTTAAAAACCTGAGCTCTGTGAGTCCTAAAGAAGCACAAAATCCTGGTCAGGAGAGAATCATGACAACTCACTAAAGAGAAATGTGATCTTGAGAGCATGTGACAATCTTAGGACAGCAGGTCTCGAGGAAGTTCAACTAATGGGAGAAACAGGAGAGAACCTTAATCAAAATGGCAGGGAAGCAGCAGGAAGATGTAATTCGGGCACCAAATTAAATTCTAAAACTAAAAAAATTAATAAATAACCTGATTAGGAGAATGATTAATGCAGAGAACTGAATTTGTGATGTAGAGGATCAAAAAGCAGAAATACCCCAACATGGAGTGAAGGCCCAGAGAAATTAAAGTCGTGAGAAAACAGGAGACTTGGAGAACATATTTAGAGACATAACATGCAATAATGGAAAAAATTCTGGATCAAAAAATGAGGATAGAAGTTGGAGAAATAATTAATAATAGAAAAAAAAAGTTTTCCTGAGCTAAAGAACATTTTGAATCTCTAGACTAGAGAGGTTTATTGAGTCCTGAAAGAGGATGTATATTTCAACCTTTCCTAGTAACTTTCTAAACTCCAAAGAGTATGAAAAAACAGTCTTCCAGACAGAAATCACAGTTACTAACAATGGACATTCCTATATGGCAGGACGTTTTTATGAGTGCTTACCCTTTTAAAATTATTGCGTAAGTTGAATTCATTTTCTAGTAGACCATCAGTGGGCTTTTGTTTTGTTTGACTGTGCAAAGGGACTGCATAAAATAATTTCAAGGCTCACATATAAGAAAAAGGGTGTGAGAAGAGCCAAGAAATTGATGGGGGAAGAACAGTGTGAGGAAACTTATCTTACTGGACGTCAAATGTTTCTATAAAACTACTGAAAACCAAGCAGAATAGAACTGTCAAAGGCATAGACAGAGACGTTAATGCTGCATAGTTAATGTCCAGAAATAGATGCAAAGATACCTGAGAAATTACATTTGACAAAGATGGTATTTCAGTCCAGTGAGAAAAGTTTGGTTCAGCTAAACAGAAAATTGGATAGCATTGCTGACATACTTGAACATCCGACATAGGAGAAAACAAACACTAAGTACCAATCCATTTTACAAAATGAATTCCAGATCAATTAAAGGTATAAATATAAAATATGAAATAATGAAAATGTTAGAAAAACTTTCCTAGCAAGACAGGAAACCATGAAGCCCAAAGAAAAAAATACATTAAACTGTGTAACTTTTTAAATTGGATGGTAAAAGATATTATAGAAAGAAAGAAGAAAAATGAGAGACTGGGAGAAAAGTTTCAGTGCATATGAAAAGCAAAGGGCTAATATCCCTAATATTAAAAGAATGTTCAGAATTTTTCAAAAAGACATATAACCCAATAGAAAAACAGGCAAAGAATATGGATGTGGAATTCAAATAGCGTATAGACAAGAATATGCTCAACCTCATTTACTTGTCATAGAAGAAGTGCAAATTAAATACAAAATGAGATATTTTAAAATTCATCACATTTGGAAAACTTAAAGAGTAAAAGTATGCATTACTGGTAAGAATATTAGGAATCGGGCAGTCTTAAACGTTGCTAGTTGGATAGTCAGTGGTTATCATTTTTGAAAGATCTTGCAATATCAAATAAAATGTAAAATGCACATATGCATATGCTTTGACTAAGCTGTCCAACTTTGGAGAGTCTCTTGAAAGCAAGCACCAGGGGGTAAAGATGTATGTCACAGGTCAGTTGCCTCAGTGTCTCCCAGCGCTCTAAACTGGAAAGAAAATCAATTTTCACCAACAAGGAAATTTTAGAATTAATTATGGCATATCCATACTAGGAAATTTTGTGCAGCTATTTTAAAAGAATCTTTTGTTGATATCGGTCAGTTTGGAGAGGTGTCCATGATATAGTGATGAGTGAGAAGACCAAGCTGCAGAACAATATGTACAGGACATTTTATTTATAAAACATGAGATCTTGCATATGTCTGTATATGAGTGTGTCTGTCTGGGTATAGAGAAAGTAGTGGAAGGACAGACATCGAATGTTAACATGGGTTACCTCAGGGAATAAAGGGAACTCTGGGTAGATGGACATAACTCACTTTTCCCTTGTACATCTTTTGATGATTTTACTGGTAACGATGACCATGTATTACTTTAGTAATAAATAACAAGAAAGTAAAAGAAAATAAATAAAACTAGTTATCTAATTTTATCAAAGATAATATAAAAAGCTAAGCCTTAATTTCTTGTCTAAAGTTAGAGCTAAAACTCTCAGTTTCTCCATTACGCTAGAAACTGTCATTCATTACTTTCTAAATCCCAAGCACAGAAGAGGCTTACAAAGAAAAATCAAGTGTATTCTCAGTGATCTGGGCCATCATCTCTGGTTGCTCTGCAGGAAATTGAGAGAAAACGCTTATTTTCAGAGGCTGTCAAGCCTCTCTGGAGTCAGGGCTCCAGTATTTTCAGCATGGATTCAGCTGGCCCCTTGTTTCTAGCCAGAACTACTGTTCAAGATTTTCATTTTACCCTGATTTTATGCTTTAAGAAATGCTAACTGATAGGAGCAACCCCTAAATTTCCACAGAGATCTCCCCTTAAATAACCTCACCTTAAATCTCACATTAAGTAACCTCAGGAGAGAATCTCATCTCAAAAGAGCATTGTAGGGGGTCACAGCTGTAGTTCAGAGATGGTAGAATGAGGCAGACACCAGTGGTGCATAATGATACCCGA
This sequence comes from Eschrichtius robustus, assembly GCF_028021215.1. NCBI lineage: Eukaryota > Metazoa > Chordata > Mammalia > Artiodactyla > Eschrichtiidae > Eschrichtius > Eschrichtius robustus. Next base: position 67,761,394 of record NC_090833.1, read on the forward strand.
TTTTCAAGGTCACTGTTTGTACACCAATTCTCAAACATGTCACCATTCCCATCTTGGGTCCTTGGCAACAAAATTACATGCCGATTCATGTGCCCGCCCATCTGTATCACCTTCCCCTGTAGACTCTATGTTCTATTCCTGCCTTTGGGGGACAGAATATTCCAGAGTGATTCAGAGCTTGAGCGATGGAGTCAGACTTTCTGGGTTTGAATCTTCCCTCAACCACCCCCTTGAGCTGTGTGGCCTTAGACTTGGTTTCCTTCCTCCCCTATAAAACATGGGAGCATGTGCCCACCTCACTGGTTTGTTATGAGATCACTTCTAAAACTCCTAATAACTAGTATGTTAGTTATCCTCATCATTATTATTATTGGGACATGAACATTCTTTGAGAGGTAGTCAGCTTTTCTTTTACTAATATCTTAAGCAGCCATAACTATGGACCTACATTTGACACTCTGATTAATAGACTTATAATAAGGAGAAAGTACAAGAAGAAGGGAAATGTGAGAGCAGCATTTTAAAATCTACCAAGATACCTCATTATTTAAAAAACAAAAACACTTGGAAGATATAATATTAGCTAGCTATGTGACAAGAAGGGGAAAGCTTGATCTTCTCTACTGATTTACTCTTTAATAAATTTAAATCTGATACAAAGGAGCTAAATGTATCACATTACCTAGAGCAAAAATCAGATTAGTCAGCTCCCCTTAGCCTGGCACCAGGGATCCAGTTTTTGAAAGCCAACTCACCTTCACCTGATAACCCATAGGTGTATATTGTTCCTGTATTCTGAGTGTTGCTTACTGGATGTGCAAGTAACATTGCGTTCATCTGCATTTCAATTGTAAAAATTGCTAATTAAGATGTTTGGCTGAAAGTTCCTATTTCTGATTTGTATTCATTTTTCCTTTTAACAAAACTTCATATTGCTTGTAGTTGGGTTAGGAATTATAATGTTAACAAATCCAAGCTTTTGGGTTTGGGTGTTCTGTCTGTCTAGGGATGAGAATCGAAGGGTCCCATACTTCATACATTCCTGGACTGCAACTGGACTCAGCGAGCACTAGGGGGCGCTGGTACATTCTCTACCCTATGCTGGGCATGTCAGCGTTCGTGAGCATCTTTAAGCATGATGTGTGCATGCACATACTTAGACAAAAAGAATGAGGCTTTCAGAGTAAAAACAGATGAAACTCTCAGCAGGTTTCACATGTCGGTACTTAATTTCTGCAGAGTCAGAAAGAAGGCTTTGTTTTTTAGGCTGTACTCCTGTGACCAACTACTTATGTGAATGTCTCCTAGAAAAGCTTTGAGCTTTTCTGTGAATCCCCAGTGCATTTAGCATTTCCTATGTAATAAGAAATAGACCTTTTACATTACAGGATATGTATGAATACAGGTGTGAAATATGAACCAATCATAAATACTGTGGTTTCCTCTCTAAAGGAAATATCTAGTGTGCAAATCCAGGGACAGGTGAAAATGAGGGCTTTGTCTTTTCATACCCTGTTATTAAATCTTATTTATTTGGATGCAATTCATCGTCCTGTCAAAATGCTACCGTCTCCCTGCCCACTTGCTCCCACCTCCCTGCCTCTTTCCTGATCTCCAGCAGGCCCTTCATAAGCTTTACCATTTACTCTATTTGCCAGAAGACCTGTGGAGTCTTTTTGACAACAAAACTGAGAAAGAGAGATTGTAATCTGTTTCTAAATCCGCTTGCAGTCTTGTTTGTCAGATGCCACTGACTTTGACTTCATCAAAGGGCCCTGTGTTTGATTTTTCATGTCTGAATGACTGTAACATTTTCTTTGCCAGTCTTTCTTGTTCTCTATCCTAAAATACTCTTCCAACCCCGAAGTATGATTTCTCACGCTCTTATCATGTGATTCTGTTTCTTAAAACTTCCCTGGCGACACTGTATTTCTCTGAGCATTGTCTACATTCTGTACCTCTGTACTGAAGGTCCTGTCCCTTCCAGCCTTCCTCAGCTTCCATGGTACCTCAGACTTGGCCTTGAGCTGGGACAAGGTTTTTGCTGAGTTGAGACAAGGCCAAAGGGCATCATGCAGGCCGAGAGGTTTAGCTGAGCGTGAGGTCCCTGATGAAGATGGAAGACGCTAGGCAGGTGATAGATTGGTTATAACAAGGAGGAACAACTTGGACCCTTGAGATCTTGACAAGATTTCCAAGAGTTCCTCAGAGGTAGGATGTGAATACAGGAAAAGAAGCCAAGTGCAAGGTCTAATGGGCCCTAAGGTTAGAGTATGTAGGTGCTTGAAGGGCTTCCGAAAGTTCAGTGTAGACCTTCTCTGTCCAAAACACTATTCTAGGTGGTAGGTGGTGTAATAAAAAAAGAGATGGGTATAGAAATGGATAGAACATGGTCCCTGATTTCCAAGGAGTTAACAAGCCAGTGGGGAAGACCAGAAAGTCATTTCAGTGGGAGTAGAGGGAGGCTTAGAGCTAATTCTGGAAGCTACTAGCCTCACGCACTTTTACTTCTAGCCCCAGGATTCATTGCTTACACATGCACCAGATGAGCCAGCAGGGTTGCCCAGCAACCATAGTAATATACAGCCCTGATGCTATGACGGTGACATCCCCCTGTCAGCACTGCCTATTCCCTGGGAATATTTTCTTTGATTCATTTTCCCAAGAAATCTCATTAAGGCATGTTCAAAGTAAAGGAGCTAACCCCCCACTGACTTTTAACCCTCTTCTGCTCTTATACTTTATCTGCCAGAGAAGTCCCAGAGACAGCTGTATCCCTGCCTCAACCTTGCTTATACATTTTATGAGACTGCGTTTTTTATTCATTAAAAAATTATTTCTTGATATCTATAACTTATTTTTGAAATGTACCCACAGAATAACCTTGACTGATAGACAGGTAGAAGGTTGGATAGATGATAGATAGGTATGAGGTAAGTCAAATATAATAAAATGTTAAGTGGGAAGAATTACACCTCATTAGGTATAGGGATGTTCACAGTGTAATTCTTCCCACTTTTCTGAATATTTGAAAGTTTTCATATCATCTCGGAAAAAAAGCATTTTTTAATTCATTCGTTTATCAAGAGTACCTAACTATGGACTAAAGGGAATCTGAAAAGATAATACAAAAGGCAAGGAGTTCCACAAATAAAACCAAAACACTCAATTCAAAAATGGGCAATGGACTTTAATAGACAGTCATCCAAAGAAGATATACAAATGGCCAAGAAGCATGTGAAAAGATGCTCAACATCTTTAGTCATTAGAGAAATGCAAATCAAAACCACAATGAAATACACCTTCACATTTATTATAATGGCTATTATCCAAAATGATAATAAAAAATAATAATAACCGAAAATAAGTTTTGGTGAGGATATGGAGAAATTGGAACCTTCAGCCATTGCTGGTAGGAATATAAAGTGGTACAGCTACTATGGAAAATAATTTAGCAGTTTCTCAAAAAGTTAAACATAAAATTAGCATAGGATCTAGCTGTTCCTCTCCTAGATATATACCCAAAAGAACTGGAAGCAGGCATTCAAACAGATAGCTGTACATCCATGCTATGGCAGCATCATTTACAATAACCAAAAGGTGGAAACAAGCCAGTGTCCACCAACAGATATATAAATATACAAAATGTGGTATATCCATGCAATGAACTATTATTTGGCCATAAAAAGAAATGAAATTCTGATACACGCTACAGTATGGATACATTCTGAAAACATGCTAAATAAAATAAACCGTATAAGAAAGGACAAATATTGTACGATTGCACTTATATGAGGTACTTACATTAGCCAAATTCAGAGAGACAGAAAGTAGAATGCTGGTTACCAGGGCTGGCGGTGGGGGAGGGCAAGTTACTGTTTAATGGGTACAGTTTCTGTTTGGGGTGATGAAAATTTCTGAAAATAAATAGTGGGGATGGTTACACAACACTGTGAATGAGTGTACTTAATGTCATTGAATTGTACGCTTGAAAATGGCTAAAATTGCAAATTTTATATTATGTATATTTTACCACAATATTTTAAAATGCAAGAAGTTCCTTTCCCAAATTGTATACCTAAGAAAAAATTACAGTATGCTGTTATGCCAAGTGAGGTAAATGAGTATTTATCTGAAAGAATTGAGAGAAAATAAGCTGGAGGCAACAAAAGAACCAAAGAACACCATGGGGGATGTGGCTTCTGTGCCAGGTATCCAAGCGAAGGAACAGGGCTGGGGAATGCAGGGAGAGATTTGCCAAAAGAGCTTTTCATCTGCAGCTCTGGGAGGGTTCTCTGTTCTTCCCTTCATCTGCCCATCCTCGCTTCTTGCCATCCGAAGCAGAGGTCCCACCTGGCAAAGGCAAAAACGCTTGTGTGGAGCCTGGACCTCCACACCTTCTTTAGGACCTGGACCCCGAGTGATCCTCTCCCAACATCAGTCCCTTCCTGGCTCTTGGATTCTTCCAACAGCACTTAAGTCTGCTCAGATCGCTCTCCAAGTAAACAGACCAGCAAAGCCTGGAAGTCTTTCCTGTGCCTTCACCCACTTGCTTGTCTCCCATCTTTTTCCTCCCCTTCATGACTAGGCATCTTCACTTGCCATCTATACTTCCTTCATTTTTATGGAGCTTTTAACTATTCTAATCTGGTTTCTCTCCTGATCATCCAGTGGAGTTACCATGGCCCAGGTCAGCAATGACCTTCATCTCGCTAAGTCCAGTGACCACGTCTCAGTCCTTGTCTCATCAAAACTGCCAAGAAGGGTCAACACAATGGATGATTCCCTTCTTGAAATATTCTCTGTCCTTGGCTTCCAGTAAAGTTGCCTGTTTTTCACTCTGTCTTCCTTGCTAGTTTTGTTTCTGCACATTTCTCCTGGTTCAATGTTATGTCCTCTTCTCTTTACATTTACTTCAGGGGCAATTTCATCCCCTCACATGGCTTAAAATACCATCCATATGCTTACTGAAGTCATAGTCTCAGCCCAAACTTCGGGAAGAAAATGAGTCCCAACAGCCAAACTACCTACTCCCCATCTCTATTTAAGTTGCTCAACTAGCATCACAAACTCAATGTGCTCCTGTAATGCAGGTTGCAAAGCTGAGTGAGCACAGCCCTACCCTCTTTTCCCTACTCATTCTCCATCAAACCATCTTCGACTCACTGGGTTTCTGCCACCATGTCCTTTCTGCTTCCCAAATGTGGCAAATTCTAGTTTTCTCTGTGAATGGGGGTCTAATGATACCTAACCTCTACGGTTTTATAAGGTGAAAAAATATCTGAGGTGCTTAGAGTAGGAAGTGTTACAAGTGTTATTATCATTTTTTATCCATGCTGGTCTACTCAGGTTAAAAAAAAAAGAAAAGCAGAACAATTAGCAAAACAAATTCATAATTATGATTGTTTTCTAGTCACTGAGAGAACAGGTATCTTTGGTAACTGCTTGGCATTTTTAACTCATTAAAAGAGTTGGGAATAATTTGTTGATTCTCCCTCCCCCCAGAAATCTTGGAAATTTGTTTTTATCCGTATCTTAAAATAGAGAAAACAGTCTGGCAGTTAGGCCATCAAAGGAATCAGCCAATTCTGGGCAAATAGTCACAGTATTATGTATGATTTAGCCTAGGGAAAAGCTTTAATTCCATTTCAGTTTTCCAGCTAGCAATGCTAGTATTGTGTAGACATCAGCATAGATGCTAAAAATGGTGACTGGCCAATTAAAGCCCCCTGCTGAGGCTTCCACCCACCAAACTAGATTCCTTACTCTTTCATGCAGCTCAAAGCAAGAATGTTTCAAGTACCAAATCATTTGGCAGTCTTCAGTGGCGTGAAAAAACAACTGTTTGTATCGCAAAATATTTTCCAGAACTAGAAGCCCATAAAGATTATTGCCTTCTTTTTAGTACACAGAAATATTTCACAAACACGACTCTCTCAGCTTTTTGCAATATGGTACGCAGAAGGGAGAAGACCCTCTTCTCCTCCTCTGTGGCATTCTCTGCTTTGTCATCAACTCTTGGGCTACCTGGGTCCAGGACCTTCCATGGTACCTGATCAATCACTGCCCATCCTCCCACCAATTGGGCTGATTGTCATCCAACCCAGCCTAATGAGGGAGAAAATCCAACTTGGCGAGGTTGGCCCCTCCCTGCTGATGTCGGGGCCTTGGCATTGCTTTTGCTGCCAGTCGGGTTGCTTCCTTGTTGCCTTTGGAAGCCTGCACTTTCTCTGTGGCTTTTGTGGTCGTTTCCATCCGCCAGTGTGGTCCCTCTTAGAGGCGCTAGCGTGCCAGACCAGCCTATTTGAATTGGTGCCAGGCCACTTACTGGGGAGGTGAAGCCAAATCCCATATATTTAAAACTGTAATGCTTTGCTTGTCTACCTAGCTCCTGTCTCCTGAAGTCATTAGTTGTGGTTTTACTTTACTGTTAAAACACTCTTCTTTTTTTTTCCTTTCTCTCAGCTCTGGCTATTTTCTGCTCTATATATTTAGCAAGTTGTATGTAGGTAGAGATTCTGCTGTTCTACTTAAATCTCTTTATTTTTTTCTTTCTTTCCTTTTTTTTTGGAGGGAGGTGTGTGTCCTAAGAAAAGAGAATGTGTTTCTTATTAAATGGGGGCGGCTGGGGGGAGAAGATAGAAAGGCCCGATATTTGACCAGAATAGAAAGTGAGAGAACAGTGGTAGCCTGTCCAGCAACACAGGAGTAGGAAGAAGCCCATTTACATGGCCACAGGACAGATGTCATCCCTGATCTTGAATTTCTCCAGGAAAATAGACCTTTGGTTTCTGGAGAGAACCCTTTTGTGCTCCGTTTTGCTTGGCATATTTGAAGATCCTTAGACTGTCATGGGATTCCCTTTGCATGATGCCACATCCAAGGCTTTGCAAAGATCGAGCATGACTGTACAATGTACGGCAGATAAATAATAACATTTCCACTCTACACCTGAATTTAGGGAAGTTAAGTGATTTTCCTGAAATCCCACAGGAAGCTAGAGACACATCTCAGGACACAACATGTGCATTCTGAGTTTCAGACCTTTCACCTGTGGCCACATCACCCTCTCTCTATTTATTCTAGAATTTGGCACATATGCTTTTCAAGTAAATATTTGGTTCTGGGGAGATTTACGATGGAACAGTCTTCTAACCTTTGCCAGTTCAAGGTGCTGGATTAACAGTGCTGTAGACCAAAGTCTGCCATTTATCAATAGGTAGCTACAGTCTGAATAGCAGCTGTCTCAGCACTCCTAGAGGACTACACTGCAGTAAAAACAGAACACACATTTACCAAAAGCAAAAAGAAAACTGCCTTCGCTGGCATTCATATATTATGTATTTTTTGGAAGCAGCCTAAATAAAATCAAGAATGGAACTCAGAGCATGGAAAAAATAGCCTTCAACAGGTGATAATAAAACAGTTTGTTGATGATCGGTAAATGAGAGTGCCCCATGAAAGAAGCAGGTGTTAATGAGTCTCCAACATAAAAGCTCTAAAGCTCATCCTCAGCAAAATATGTGAATTTCTCATCTGGCTTGAAAGATACAATTATAATATAGATGGTCATTTTAGACATACCAGAATTTATAAAAAGTGAGAATTCGACTAAAGAGTTGCATGATAGATACAGTTGAGCGAACCCTACAGCTTCCTTGTAGATGTGTCTTTCCAGAGGGAGGGTCATAAATGCAAATATTTGAAGAGCCCGATAAGAAATGAAATGAGAGCAGTGACCTGTGGAGTACAAAGGAGCTGGGGGTTGTGTGTGAGGAGCGGTGGAGACTGTGGCACATCAGAACACCTATGATCCTGGTAAAGGCTGCAGGGCCCACGGCACTAACCAGTGCTTGGCAGGCAGGATTGTGGTCAGATTGTCTGATTTTTCAAGAGAACATCGAAATCCAGATTTTTTTTTAATGTAAAAAAATTCCCGATTTTTAAATGTGAGAAACTAGTTGTTTTAAATTTACAACACTGTGTTGGCCAAAGAAAGCATATTCTACAAGACCCGTTCAATGGATAGACTGCCAGTGAGTTTCTCTTACTCTTGAAGGTGACGATTTATGTGATGAAATACGGAAGCTTCTGGGCGAGTGAGTAGAGAATCTGAGAACCGGGGGAGGGATGGGATGATTTGGTACAAGCCAGAGATTCTCATATGACACCAACAAGAGCTGGATACTGATGTACGGATATCAAGTCCACCAGGAATATTTCAAACAGGATAAAGGAAACCCAAGAGGGATCACTGTGGTATGTGGGCTCAAAAGATAAACTGGTTCTGGTCGAGTTCTGCAAGTAGGGGAGCAAGAGACCATATGGATTATTCACGTGACTATAGAGAGAGTGCTTTCAACGCGGGTACACCTGGGATCCACACTGAAAGAATATCTGAGCAGGTTAAGAGCAAAATTTGGAACTAGGAAGTGAAAATATACATAACAGCCTGTTACACATTTGACTAATGAATTAGCCTGGGCCAGAATAGTTAGACCAAGGAGACTGGGTACAAGCACTGTACCTGTGTGCCTAGGACTTGTAGCTCAGAGCTTTCTGACAGCAGTAAAGTAAGTGTTTCACTATTAAGACCCTGGAAGGCATATGTTATTTATCTTTTTCATCACTGCCCCTAGCACGGTGGTTGGCACATGAGGAGCTCAGTAAATGATTGCTCAATCAAGAAACTATAGCCGTGTGATAGCACATGTTGTGTTGAAGGGATGCAGGTTACTAATAACACATTTGGTACCATATTTAATGGGTATTTCTCACTGCACATACTACTCAGAGAAGGGGTTTTAACATTATTCAATCTCCAGTCATCCTCTCCTTGAATGTCTTAGTATTCCTCCTGCCTGATCGTACCTTTACCTTTCTGTTTGTTTGTTTCCTTAATTTCCTGGCTCCTGCTGCTTCCTGCGTGTGCTTCCTCAATGTCGGCATCACCTGGAGTTGTAGAATCCCTCAGCACTCCTCTTTCTGCGGTGTTCTTCAGTAATCTCATCAACAGTGATTGGTTCAGTTCTTATTTATAGGTTGACATTCTCACATTCCAGCCTGAACTCAAGTTCCAAAACCAAAATCCCACATACTGTTATGAACTGAATGGTTATGCCCCCAAACCCCATCCCCTCATATGGTGAAGCCCTAACCCCTGTGTGGTTGTATTTGGAGATGGGGTCTCTAAGAAATTTTTTAAGGTTAAATGAGGTCATAAGGGTAAGTCCCTGCTCTGATAGGATTAGTGTCCTTATAGGAAGAGACATCAGAGAGAGTGCTTTCTCCCCCGCCTTTCTTTCCCATCCCCCACCCCAGGCACACATGGAAGAAAGGCCATGTGAGCACACAGTGAGATGGTGGCCACCTGCAAAGCAGGAAGAGAGCTCTCACCAAAAACCAAATTTGCTGGCACCTTGATCGTGGACTTCTGGCCTCTAGAACTGTGAGGAAATAAATGTCTGTTGTTTAAGCCACCCAGTCTGTGGTATTTTGTTATGGCAGCCCAAGCCTCCCCCACCTGTATTTCAGGATCTCATCATTTCTTGCCTGAGATTTCTCTAAATTGATCTCTAAGCTCCATTCTCTCCAGACTTGAATTCATCTTCCACCTTGCCTCCAGAGTTACTATTCTAACACATCTGATCATCTGTCAGTCCTCATTAAAACACTGTCTTTCCTACCAAGTCTAAATTCCTTGGTGCAGTATAGGAGAGCTCTCAGCTGAAGAGGTGTGTCATCCAAAAGAAGAGCCTGTAGGGGTGGGAAGTGATGTCCACAGACAAGAGGCGGAGGCATTCGGAAGCCAGGAGCATGGTCTAAGAAACCCCCTTCCAAGGCCCCAGAGGGAGCCGAATGACTCCTCATTTCCTTACCCAACAGGAGTGAAGTGAAGGACATTAGAAAGTATGGTGCCTGAGTGACATGGTGAATTTCTACTTAAAATTTAATGACAATGTGTTTGAGGATATTTTTAATGTTAGTAATTTTTTTAAATTTTCAAATAAATAAAATTATTTATTAACATTTTAAAAAAATGTGTTTTATTGTGGTAAGAACACTTAACATGACATCTTCTCTCTTAAATTTTTAAGTGTATAACACAGTTTATTGACCACAGGCACAAGGTTGTGGAGCAGATCTCTGGAGTTTATTCATCTTATTTAACTGAAACTTTATGCCCATTGATTAGTAATTCCCCATTTCCCTTCCCCATAGGCCTTGGCAACCGGCAGTCCACTCTTTGATTCTATGAATTTGACTATTTTAGTTACTTCAACGTAAGTGGAGTCATGCAGTATTTGTCCTTCTGTGACTTGCTTATTTCACTTAACATAATGTCCTCAAAGTTCATCCGCGTTGTCGCATACTGCAAAATTTCCTGACTGAATAATATTCCATTGTATGTATATTCCACATTTTTTTATATCTATTCACCCATTGATGGGCATTTGACTTAATGTTTATTACAGGTTATTTCCTGATGATTAGTGAACAGACATATCAAAGTTGGTTTTGGCATACAACTGGTAGAGAAGTAGGCAAAATTTTGAAATATCTCTCTTTTACACACACACACGCACACACACTCTGAAGTACAGGATACTGATTTGTATTGGAGGCACTGGATTGAGAGTCAAACAGCCGAGATTTAAATTCTGACTCTTATCACCCACGGTGTAGCCTTGGACAAATGACTTTATTTTGCCAAGCCTTTCCTCTCTCTGTTATATGGTTATAATAACAGTATATTTTAATAATAGTAACTTGTTTTACAAAGTTGCTGTAAGGGTTAAGTAAGACAAAGTGCTTAGCACACTGCCTGGCTTGTAAGTACTCAGTCACTGTTTATGCTGGTATTAGAGGTAGCCACTATTGTAGTATTTTTCTCATAATCTTTGAGTAAAAATGCTATCAAAAGACACTGTAGAATCCTAGGGATCAAGGAACCCAGTTTGAGAAACACTGACTTAGGCTCTAGATACACTGGCCTCCTGTTCCTTGACTTTGCCAGGCATGTCCTACCTCGGGGCCTTTCTCCAGATGCTCTTCTTATTTTTTTGAGTTTCACATTTGAATTTTTTTTTTATTGGAGTACAGTTGCTTTACAATATTGTGTTAGTTTCTGCTGTACAGCAAAGTGAATCAGGTATATGTATACATATATCCTCTCTTTTTTGGATTTCCTTCTCATTTAGGTCACCACAGAGCATTGAGAAGAGTTCCCTGTGCTATAGAGTAGGTTCTCATTAGTTATCTATTTTATACATAGTATCAATAGTGTATATATGTCAATCTCAGTCTCCCAGTTCATCCCACCCCCCCTTCCCCCTTCGTAACCATACGTTTGTTCTCTACATCTGTGCCTCTATTTCTGCTTTGTAAATAAGGTCGTCTATACCATTTTTTCCCCTAGATTCCACATATAAGTGATATTATCTGATACTTGTTTTTCTCTTTCCGACCTACTTCACTCTGTATGACAGTCTCTAGATCTATCCATGTCTGCAAATGGCACTGTTTCGTTCCTTTTTATGGCTGAGTAATATTCCACTGTGTATATGTACCACATCTTGTTTATCCATTCATCTGTCAATGGACATTTAGCTTGCTTCCATGTCCTGGCTATTGCAGATAGTGCTGCAGTGAACATTGGGATGCATGTGTCTTTTTGAATTATGGTTTTCTCTGGGTATATTCCCAGTAGTGGGATTGCTAGGTCATATGGTAGTTCTATTTTTAGTTTTTTAAGGAATCTCCATACTGTTCTCTGTAGTAGCTGTATCAATTTACATTCCCACCAACAGTGTTGGAGGGTTCTCTTTTCTCCACACCCTCTCCAGAATTTATTGTTTGTAGATTTTTTGATGATGGCCATTCTGACTGGTATGAGATGATACCTCACTGTAGTTTTGATTTGCATTTCTCTAATAATTAGTGATGTTGAGCATCTTTTCATGTGTTTGTTAGCCATCTGTATGTCTTTTTGGAGAAATGTCTATTTAGGTCTTCCGCCCATTTTTGGATTGGGTTTCCAGATGCTCTTCTGCCAGGTATCTGCACAATTCATCTTGATCCTCAACTCATTCAGGTCTTTACTCAAGACTTAGCTTCCTGATGAGGCCTGCCCTGACCAGCTCATCTGAATGTCAATACTACCCCCACCCCAGCACCAAAGCTTTATATCCCTCTTCCTGCTTCATTTCTTCCCTTGAGTACTTATTCCTAGCATACTTTTTATTTTACTTACTCATCCTTTATTTTCTCTTTCTCCCACTACACAAAGTCGGGGATTTTTTGTCTGTTTTGTTCCCTCGCACTAATAGGTTCTCGGAAAATATTTATTGAATGACTGAATAAATAAGCTACAGTAAAATATTCAGCATGTTGTCCACCCTGTGAACATGCTATGTTCATTTGACAGTCTGCAAAGATAATAACTTTTTACTATTCATTTTTAAAACAGACTATGATAGCTATTGTCTTTACATGAGCATTGAGAAATTTTTGCAAAACTGCCTTTTAAAATCATCTAAAATAGAATATTTTCACACACATGGTATACAACTCTAAAAGGAAGGAGGATGCTTAAATGTTTAAGAAAATGAAATTATGGGAAAACTGGGCTGTACTGCAACTTATTATAAATTTGCAGATATGGCACAGGATGGATGATGTTACCTGAACCATACCCATCATCCGGAATGAAAACCCAGACTGTGAAGGTTAGACCTGCCAATAAGGGCGCTAGAGAGCTCACTGTTTTTAGAGTGATATTTTTGACATTAAAATGAAATATTTTAAATTTAAAATAAAATAACTAAAATTTAAAGCAAAAATATACGAATTTAATAATTTTTAAAATATTAAAATTTTAAAAAGTACATCCTGGTTTGTAGCATTATTTTTATCAGGCATTGATATCCCTAATAATATTAATATCCCTAACATTTAGCAGGACAGCAGGAACCACTGCTTTCTCTGATTGTATGCTTCTAATTGCCTTGCCTTTGCCTAGAAAACATTGATCATTTTCTCATTTGTGTTTCTTTTCTAGCATAACTTTTCTACCTGGGTGAATTGTGGTTTGCTAGGACGGATGTTGTAGCGAAGGGGATGGGTCTCATCTAGGAGGCCATCACCTGAGCGAAGTCACTGTGGACCAGGGTCTAGTCCTCAGTTTAAAAATAACTGTGTTGGGTAATCCAGAGTCAATCATCCAAGAGAACTGAATGAGACTTACTAATCGAACTGATTTAAGTAGACAGAGATGAATATGGATATCCATTCATAATCAAAGATGATACTTCATGATTTCCTGGTGTCATATAAACTGTCAAGTAAGGGTCAGGCACTCTCTCCCTGTGGATGAGCTCTGGGAAAGCTGAAACTAGAATAAGAAGTTTTATGTGTTTACTGAGCTTTTATAGATATAAAGCCAGAACAAAGGAATCCAGGTGTCTCTAAGGGGTCACCCTCAAGGAACATGACTTGCATCCATCTTCTTCACTAAGGTGATCGTTTCACTTCAGGGGCTATAATGTTAACCTTGTTGGCCATGATTGAGTAAACATGACCAACCTCTGACTCTTTGGAATTTTTCCATTTCTGTGCCTTGCATCATTGGTTCATTTTTTTCCTTAAACCTTTCTCTGGACAAGTGAATTACAGTTGATGAGGCTTGGGCTTGCCAAATTGCAATCACGCTCCAGGCCCAGTATCCTTGAGATGAATACTCCTGGGTCCTCACCTTTGGAATTGGATTGCCTCTAACCTCTTCAGTTCCTCACCTGCAGACACTGTGCACAGCAAGGATGAGCTTGCACTGGTACAGGATGGATTACAGGTCGCAGTATCTTGCTACTGCTTCATTTGATCTGACTTCTGTGTGCTTTGCCTGAAGAATTGCAGTGACATCTAACAGTTCTACTGTGCAGGACTTTACAGACATCACTTTATAATACTCTTCTCCCAGGTGCACTGGAGCTATTTTGAATCATGTCTGGGCTCCCAAGGCCAAGTTAGGTGCAGTGTCATTTGGGGACTATTTTTGGAGGCAGTATAGTCAGTCATGCAGTGATTTCTTACCTCATTGTATGGGTATCAGCCAAGCTCAGTTCCAGATGGTATTTAAAGGGTAACGTTTTGAGCTTTTATCTTTTATAGTTCTTACAGGTGAGAGAGCTGGTAAACACAAGACTCAGCTGAGTCTTGCAAATGACCAAATTGAATTCAGATTAGTTCATACTCAGAAATTTATCAGAAACACATTTTTCTTTCCACCAGAAGAGAGGACAAATGGCAGGAAATGTAAAATTTGTGCATTACCCATGCTTCAGCGCATGGCTTACAGAAATGAACCTGTCATTGTATTCAACCCACAGAAGTTCTTAGTTAAGGGGAAAGCACTCTATGAAAAGTAAAGAAAGAATAGACAAAATTCAATCTATTCAATCTGTAAATGTTCTAGATATAAAGAACTAGATTCCTAAACTATCTTTATAAGTATATTTTAAAATTTTAATTTCAGAAAAGTAGTAGGAAATTAACTTATGCATTATAAGCACTTAAGCTTTTCTCAGCTTACTCAAGGGCTATCTATCTACCCCTTAAAAAAAAAACTCTTAGAAAAGTAGGACACTGATTCCAGAAGCCAAGATATTTTCTTGCGGAGTCTTTGATGCATACATTCCTTTTTGAATGAAAGTTTCCTTAGAAGTCTTCTTACCCTGGGTTCTAGTTTTTCATAATCTCATACATCTCTTTCGAAGTAGACTCTAGAATCAGTTTTAAACATTTTGATCTAGCAATTTCTAAGTTTTATTTTACAAAATAAATGGTCAGATTTTAAAAATGCAAGTATTGTACTGAGAACTAAAATTCATTTAACTGGGAAATATGTACTGTTCTATTAAATTTTTTAAAAACCAGGAAGATGTGAACCTTCTATTTGTTTAATTTGCCACATTAAATTATGTGTCTTTTATCAGAAACTTTGGAAGTTGAATCTTCTACTCAACATTTGGAATGCTTTTTACTAGATGCTTTTGGTCATTGTATTTATTTTGCTATCTCTTTTCCTGTCACCTATATTCAAGAGTCTGGGGTTGGGGGTCACTGGTACCTGTATTTATTGTAACAGCATATAACTCATGAACACAATAACCTCCTTTTGGTATTAGTCCCAAGATCAGTGACTTATTTTCCCTTCTTGCTAGTTTCTTTCTACTTTGATTTAATTACTCAGTTTTAAATTACAGATCACAGTAGCTCCACAAAAATATGCTTGATAAGATTTCAGAGTCATTCTTGTATGTCATTTGGTCAGATATTAGTCATTTAAAAATATTTGGGGGAAGAGAGAGGAGTGGACATGACGAGAAGAAGATGATCAATGTGTGAAGCATTCCTGTCCTCTCTGGGCTGACAATGCCTCCATTCATTTCTCTAGGCCCTGAGCAGTATGTTTTTCCTTTCTTCCAGGAATGTGGGTTGGCCAGAGAGAAAACGGAAGAGAGAAGGGCAGTGGAGTCCTCTCTAAATCACAAAATACCTTTTCAGCTGACAGACTGGCTCATTGTCAGTGTGTACTTTCAAAAGAAGGAAAGCTGCAATAGGTTCTTTCTATACAGCACATGGTGATTCCCTTGCTAGTAAGATCTTTTGTCTATTCATGACATTGGAAAATAAGGCTATTTGGTGATACCTCATTGGGGTTTTTATGTTCTTTTTCTCCTATGGCATATAAAATTGAATATCAAACTCCTTCAGAAATGAACATATATCCCTCAATAAGCTAAATTTTCAGTAACATTAAAACTTCAAAGGATCCTATAGAAAGAAGATTGTTGCCTACAGAATGGTATTTCTTAGAGTTCTAAGAGTCTATATAAAGTGTTGGGTATATCCTAGTCAGTCTATACTGTTACATAGCTATACAAGAAGAAAATCAGATATGTGTTAAAATGTTTTTGGTAAACATTTATAGAACACAGAATAATAATCCTTCTTGGACTCATATTGGAAAGTAGTCTATGGAACGAGGTGATGCGATATGATATCATGCCCAATAAAATGTGTAGACTCTTGCTTTATAGTTATATAAATATCACCTCTCTCCAGCTATATTGTAAACTCCTTGGGGGGGGGCGGTCAATTTACTTTTATATCCTTTAAAGAATTTAGCCTGGTGTCTCTACGTCGTAAGTGCTCAATAAACATGTACCAAATGAAGGAATAACGCTGTAGGATCCCTATGCATGGATTTCTTGAGACCTTCTCTATAGGTCTTTCTAATAAACTTGAAACTTGGAGATCTATGAAAGTACATAAAACATCAAATAAAAATACCTGACAATTGAATGCCAGTAAAAAACACCAAAAGGAGAATATATAATGGTTTTCTAAGAATGGATCAGTGTTGTCTCATTATTGATAAATTTGGCAATGGATTTCCTTTAAAATATAGAAACAATTAGAGCATAATCATCTTGGCCACTAATGGGTTTTGCAAAAATGTCTCTTTTCATTTTATAACTGACCTACTTGAAAAACATGGTGAACCCTAAAGGGTCATTGCCTTGGAAAAGAGTATGGACAAGCCCCTTGTAGTTTTGTTTGGGTGCTGTTCAAAGCCATACTCCAAACTTTCCCCAGAACTAGAAACAAATGTGTTACCACAAACCAATGTGGGAGACTCCATGGAGGGATTGTTTCCTCTTCATCTTTTATTATTTTGTTTGTGTGTCCTAACCGCTTATTTAGATTTATCCTGCTTTCTTATGGATGAGCAACTAGCTCTGTATGGTGACATCTCAGGGACCAGGATTTAGGAAGAGCAGCTTTTGGGAGATTTATTATTAGGTGCTGTCTGTACAAGACTATTTTCCGTAAGAGGCCAGAGGGACTTCTAATGAGACAATTCAACTAGAATACCAAAATCTACAAAGACAGAATTCTCTTACTATCCTTCCCTAGAGCCGGAAAGACTTTGCTGAGGAGCTGAATTTCTGATAAGTTCTTTTTTAGGGTGATCATTGAATGGAATGAATGCCAGCTGAGAAATATGAGTAGTAATCTAAGAATGATTCCTAGGTAAGCCCTATTAATATTTCTATCATAATCCAGTTGACCTATTGCTTTACTGGAAATTTTTCCAAAAATGCAAGATCATTTAGACATAATGGCCTAATATATATATATATATGTGTATATATATATATATATATACACACATATATATATATATATATACACACATATATATGTATATATATGTATATATATACATATATATATGTATATATATATACACATATATATATGTATATATATGTATATATATATATATATATATATATATATATGTATGTATACACACACGCACACACACACACACATTTGTAGAGGTGTGGCAGGAACAGGTAGCTGACTATCAAAGTTTCATGTTTCCCTTCCACAATGTTGAGTTGTCATGGGGTAGTAGTCCCTGTCTAGCTAGGAACTACATTTTCCAGCCTCCTTGCATCTAATTAGGACACTGTAACTGGTTGTAGCCAAAGGACATAGGACATATGAGTGGAAGTGACACATGTCATGCTGGGAAGTGCTGAAGAGGCAGATGTATCTTCTCCATGCTCTCTTTCTGAATGAAGAGGAGTCTAAGACCCTAGAAGGGGGTGGGACTGCAAGATGGAAGGAGCCTGAGTTTCGGAATGATCAGGTGGTTGGTGGGTAGAAGGCCACCCAACTTGTAGCATCTACATGGGTCTGTATTGTGAGCAAGACAGAAATGTTTATTGTGTTAAGTTAATGAAATTCTGATGGTTTATCTGTTCCATCATCTCACCTCACTTTAACAAATACAGGAGGTAAATAAAAATGTCCCGAACAAAGGTCATTGTAAAATGGCAGATTTGTCCCCATTTTCTATTAATGCTAAGAGTTTAGGATCTGTGCAGTTGAAGGTATCTTTTAAGAGTCATTTTAAAACTGTAGGACTTATACATGGAGAAGGCACACATGTTCCCTGAGTGTTGAGCCCCGCATCAACTCCTCCCCAGAAAATGGTTTTCCTAGACATTGCTAAGATCATCCTAGACCCTTATCTCTCTTTGATCTACCTGCCCCTTTTCTATCCATTTCGCACTCAAGTCCCATCTCCTCCATTATGCTTTCTCTTACCACTAAAGATATCATTCCTTTCTTTGAGCTCATAGCAATTAAAATCTGTACCAATCTTTGTACTGTCTCATATGCTGCCTAGTGAGAGCAGTCACATTGTTACATTAGTTTTGTTTTGTTTTCTTTTATTTTTGGCTGCATTGGGTCTTTGTTGCTGCACGCAAGCTTCCTCTAGTTGCGGTGAGCAGGGGCTACTCTTCCTTGTGGGGCGCGGGCTTCTCACTGCAGCGGCTTCTCTTGTTGCAGAGCACAGGCTCTAGGCACGCGGGCTCAGTAGTTGTGGCACACGGGCTTAGTTGCTTCGCGGCATGTGGGATCTTCCTGGACCAGGGCTCGAACCCATGTCCCCTGCATTGGCAGGTGAATTCTTAACCACTGCACCACCAAGGAAGCCCCTGTTACATTATTTTTAATGAGTGAAGGCATCATTTGTCTAAATTATAATGTAAAGGTGGGAGAGAAGAATAAAATTTTTAAAATAATAAGTAGAATTAGGATACCGGAAATAGACACACTTATCCTTTTGCCTATAGGAAGATGATTACAGGGGGAAGAAGGGTTCAGGACATACACTTCACTGTACCATTGGCGTTCATAGTAGAACACTTTTAGTGTTATATCCCAGAAGTCATATAGCAGTCACTGAGCCTTTTACTTTCCTACAAAAATTAAGACATTTATTTATGAGCAAAGAAGTAGAAAATTAGTCAAGAGCAGTGCAGGCATCTCTAGTAATTTTGGCTATACAGGCCCCCTGGCTACAGTCATCTTCCAAATTTGAGAGAAAAATTTTCAGCTAATTTAGTTCTTGGCATCATTCTTATTCTACCAGTGAGAATGTCAATTGTGTACCATTAGGAGGGCAAGTTTTATGTGTTGATCCCACCTGAAAGTTGAAACCAGATTCATTCCACCCACAGTGCCAGCCAAGTGGTAAACCCCATCCAGTTCCTTGGATGGGACCTACATTTCAATGGACAAAATGTCATGTGAAGGCTCCACATCCTGTTACCCAATTGTGAGTGATCAGTCCTCCACGGTTGAGTATCAAATGTCTACATTTATCGTACCAGATCTTAATCATTGTCAACTGTGCAGAAAGACCCTTAGAGATTTTTATGTGCTCTAAATTCAGGAAATTCTCACGTATGCTTCTCACAACAATGTAAGTCATGCCCCTTGTGTGCACACATGCAAATCATAATCTGAAAGACCTATTTAACATTTAGGCTTAAATAATTCGGAGGATGAATCCCAGATGAAGCCATGGAAAAGAAACTTTAAATGAAAGGTTTAAATATCTCACACATGCACTGCTAAAGTAAGAACTGTGAATTTTCTTCCATGCAGTTTAGTTCAATTATTTCAAGTATGTTATGGAAAGGCTTGAATCATTAACAATCTCTCTAGACATGGTTTATTTGAGGCATTTTTAAAAATATACTTGCTATCTAGTGCTCTTTCCTTCTATGCATTAAGTTTCAGATTAACACATGGTAATAATGCAGCATTGT
Organism: Eschrichtius robustus; assembly: GCF_028021215.1. Taxonomy (NCBI): domain Eukaryota; kingdom Metazoa; phylum Chordata; class Mammalia; order Artiodactyla; family Eschrichtiidae; genus Eschrichtius; species Eschrichtius robustus. The sequence goes on from NC_090833.1 coordinate 67,781,094, forward strand.
TTAGTTGTGTGATTCTTCATATAGCAGGAAATATAAAGTACAAAAGCACACGTGAAAACTGAGCTAATATTTCTTTCACCCAAATAAGTAACAATTATTAATCTAGATTCTTTTCAGTTACAGAAATTGATGATATCTTCTTGAAAGGAACTAGTAGTTTAAAAAGAATCCCACAGTGTTTGAGTTATTTAATAAGACAACAGGAATGGATGAAATGAAAAGAAAGTTTGTACTTGATGCAAACAGAATACATAAAAGATCTTATTATGCCAATGTAGGGAGAAAAAAGTCTGAAAATCTTCCGCACCAAGGTTAATTTTTATATAATGAGTGCAGAGAAACAGAGTGTGGAAAAGACGTGATCTTCAGTCACTTTTCTCACATAATTCTACAGTAACAACAGAAACTAAAATGAGTTGAATTGTTGCAAAGGAAGGAGACTATCATAAAAGATAGTAAGTAGATTTACCCACCATTTATTATATCATCCTGTTCACAGCACTACATTTGAGATTGTGTCAGCACTTCCATTATAAGCCTGTACTTTGAGGAATTTGGAATGTGGCCAATGAAAGATCATTCTGAACTAAAAGTTGGCACAGCAAATTTCCTCCCATGAGCAAAAGTTGTTTTTATTATTTCTTCTTCATCGTTGTCTTCTTTTTCCCCCTCTCTTTACAAAATTCCATAAAACTTCATCTGGTTGCTTTTAAACTTGGATATCTGAAGTAAAAGTTAAGTATAAGAGAGCCAACCGAGTGGTTTGAAGACAATACATCTTTTGTCCATCTGGGCAGAATTTGTATTTGGTATTTTAGGTGAAGGAACCACTACTATTCAGTTGGGAGTATTTAGAGAAAGAGTAAAAACTAATTTCAAAAGCCCTCTTAGTCATTGCCTCTAGTAATGAAGTTTAAAAGCGATGAAATGAGGGTGAGAGAGAGCTTGTTCACTTATTCCCATTATTGTGCATACTGCTTTATAGCTGTTTACAAAAACTGTTGTTCACAGCACTCCTGCATAGTTTCATACCCTTTACTTAACAGTTTTATTGGTATATAATTTACATACAATAAAGTTAATTCAATTTAAGTGTACAGTTCTATTAATTTGGGTAAATACATGTAGTTATCCAACTACCACCAACCACAATCAAGTTGCAGAATGATTCCATCACCATGAAAAGTTATCTTGTTTTATTGGCAATTGTTTCCCACCCCCAGCCTCAGGCAACTACTGATCTTTCTGTCACTATAGATTTGCCTTTTGTAGGATTTTAAATAAAATCAGATGCTGTATAATTTCTGTTATTTCATTATTTCTATATCTGACTTCTTTCACATAGCATGATGTTTTTGAGGGTCATCCATATTCTTTCATATATCAATAATCCATTCTTTTTTTTTTTTAATTATTCCTGAGTAGTATTCCATTGCATGGTTGTACCAGTATTTGTTAATCCATTCATGAGTCACGGACGTTTGCTGCTGTTTCCAGTTTGGGACTATTATTAATAGAACTGTTGTATATATTTGTGTACAGGTCTTTATGTAGGCATGTTTTCATTTCTCTTGGATAAATACCTCAGAGTACGATTACTAGGTTTTATGATAAGTTTATGTTTAACTTTATGTTGAGCTGCTAAACTGCTTTCCAGGGAGCATGCCTATTTTTCATTTCCATCAACAATGTATGAGAGTTCCAACTTGATCACATGCTCAGTAAGTCTTTTTCTTTGAGCTTTTCTGGTGCGTATGTACTGATATCTCACTGTAATTATTGGCCATTTGTGTTTTTTCTTTGGTGAGTTGTTTTTTCAGATCTATCCTCTGACTCCTTTCTTATTGGGTATTTGTGTTTTTATTATTGAGTTGTAAAACTTCTATATATTTTAGAAAATAATTCTTTGTCAGATAGATATTTAGCAGATGTTTTCTTCCAATATACGGTTTGCCTTTTCATTTTATTAATGATAGTTTTTGATGAGCAAAATTTTCTGTTTGAAGTCCAATATATAAATATTTTTTCTTTCATGATTCATTTATTTTTGTGTCCTAAGAAATCTTTGCCTAACTCACAGTCTCTAAGATTTTTTCTGTCTTTTCTTTTAGAAGTTTTGTGATTTTTAGCAGTTGGGTTTGGGCCTCTTATCCATTTCAAGTTAATGTTTATGGTATGAGGTAAAGATAGAAGTTTACTTTTTTTCCCATATAAAAATACAGTTATGCCGGCAGCATTAATTAAAAAGACTATCCTGTCAACATTAAATTACTTGGCACCTTTCTCAATAAACATTTCATATATCAAATCAAATATGAGTCTATTTCTTGACCTTAATTTTTGTTCCCTTGATCTATGTGTAAGTTCTTATTCTAAAACCACACTGACCTGATTATAGTAGCTTTATAGTAAATCTTTAAATCAGGTAGTGTAAGTCCCCTGACTCTGTTCTTCTTTTTTAAAATGATTTTGGCTATTCTAGTCTTCTGAATTTCCATATTAATTTTATAGCCAGCTTGTCCATTTCTACACACACAAAAAAACCTATTGGATTCATACTGGGATTGCATTATATCTGTAGAACAGTGTGGCAAAAATTGCCATATGAACAATATTGTCTTCCCATCTATGAACCTAGTATATCTTTTTATTTAAGTTTTCTTTAATTTATCTCATCAATGATTAGTAGATTTTAGTGTTCGAGTCTTATATATCATTTATTAAATTTATTTCTAAGTGTTTTGTTTGATGGTATTATTAATGTATTTTTAAATGTTATTATCAGATTGATCTTTGCTACTGACTAGAAATATGATGACCTTGCTAAATTCATTGTGTAATTCTAGTAGGTTTTTGTTGGATTCCTTGAGATTTTGTCATATAAGCATTTAAAGCAGTAAATTTCCCCATAGGCATGGCTTTAGCTGAATCCCACAAATTTTGATTTGATACTTTGTTTTCTGTCAATTTAATATATTTTCTTATTTCTTCTTTGACTCGTGGGTTACTTTGAATTGTGGGAATATGTGGAAATTTTCCAGATTTATTTCTGTCATTTATTTCTAATTAAATTCTGTTGTTGTTGGAGAACATAATTCCAGATCTTTGAAATATATTCAGGCTTATTTTATGACCTAACATATGGCCTATGCTAGTCATAAAATGAATAGAATTTTCTATATGCACTTACAAAATATATCTATTTGTTATTATCTGGAGCTTTCTATAGATGTCAGTCAGATCAGGTGATTTATAGAATTTTTAAATCTTCTGTAGTTTCATTTACTTTCTGTATATTTGTCCTAACAATTGCTTATAGAGATTACAATTCACATCCTTCACTTATCACAATCTGCTTGAAATTAGCTGACTTACATTAAAATATAGGAACTGTGTATCAATATAGCTCTTTCTCTTATTTTGTGTTTTTTTAAATTACATCTATATAAGTCGTAAATCCAAAAGTACAATGTTACAATTATTAGCTTAAACAGCAATATATCTTTTAAAGTAATTAAAAGAAGAAAATAATATACACATACAGATACATATACATATGTACACACATACACACCCCATTTCTGTGGTTCTTCATTCTTACTTGTGAATCTAAGTTATAATCTGTTGTCATTTCCTTCCATTTAGAGAAATCCCTTCAGCATTTCTTATAACAGGTCTGCTAGTGACAAATTCTCTTATCGCAAAATGTCTATATTTCACCTTCCTCTTTCTAGGATACATTCAATGGATATAGAATTCCTGGTTAACACTTGTTTTATTCTCAAGCACTTTAATTATGTAATACAATATCTTGTGGCCTCTTGTGTCTGATAAAGAGTAAGCTGTTAGTCATGTCATTATTCCTTGTGTATGATATGTTGTTCTTCCCTTGATACTTTCAAGAGTTTTTTTGTAATTTTTGCTTTCAGCATTTTAACTGAGATGTCAAACTAAGTGTGTCTTTCTTTAATTTATCCTACTTGGGGGTCTTTTGAGCATCTTAGTTAACATGAATTAAGTTAACGAGTTAATTAATATTGGTTAATTTAATTAGTTAATTTAGTTAACAGTAGTTAATATAACAAATTTGATAAGTTTTAGATATTATTTCTTTAAATATTTTTCTGCCCCCTTTTATATCTCTTCTCTTTTTGAGATTCCAATGACATACATGTTGAAATACCTCAGTTCCATGTTCATTGTCTTTAATATTTTTTCTCTGCATTCTTCAACTTGAATACTTTCTATTGCTCTATCTTCAAGTTTACTGATTCTTATTTCTTCTCAAATCTGTCAAGCTGATTTAGGTTCATGTTTATGGTTTCTTTTAGATTATTTCTATAGTTTCTATTTTTTTGTTGGCATTCTCTGTGTTTACTTAGTAATAGTATATGTTTTCTTTAATTATTTGGGCATAATTTTCTTTAAGTTTTTAAACATATTTATAATAGCTGCTTTAAAGTTTTTGCTAAATTCAACATGTGGGCCAGCTTGAAGTCAGTTTCTATTGAGTATATTATTCAATGACTATGAATCATTCTTTATGTTTCCTTTGAATATCTAGTTATTTTTGGTTGAAATGTGGACATTGTAGGTAATATGCTGTATCAGTTCTGAATTTCATTTTGTATTAGGAGGGAGCTAGTGGTTTTGTTTCGCTTTGTAGGTAATTAAATTTTCTGTACTGAAATATGTCTGAATGAAATCTGTCACCTTCATGATATGCAGCTGCTGGTATCTCTGCTCAGTTTCTTTCTTTCCTGCTTCTTGCTTTTAGTATGACTTCTTAAGCATCTTCCTTGCACTTATGTAATTTAGTGGCTAACCAGCCAATAATTGGGCATAGGCTATATTAAGATAGTCAAGGCAGTAAAGTTTCCATTGTTGCTATTAAGCTGTGTGGGGGTCAAGGACATAATGACACAGCATATTCATATGTGTCCTTTTGTCAGGCATGTATGGGTTAGCCATCATACAGGGGTGTATGGAGAATTTATCATCACAACACTTCTATAGTTCTTTCACTTCTAAAATCCCTTCTCCCTTAAATTTCTAGCTACTCTGTCCCCTGCTCCAACTCAAGTCCATCATCTTCAACTGGTAAAGCTGTAGATTTTTGCCACCCAAGCTTGAAGGGGATGCAAACACTCACAAGCAAGAAGGCTATAAATTCACAGTTTTTAATCAAATACAGTAGCCGTTTTTCATGAATAAACACTTTTCAAACTGTTGCCAACTTTTGTCTATTTCTGCTCCCTAAAATAGCTGTATTGAATAAACTTATCCGGTTTTATACTTGTTTTCCCCTGAGAGAAATTGCCCAGGTTCATTGCACTGACCATTCCCAGAGGCTGGACTTACACCTACTTTATAAAGCGAAGTAAAATAAGCTTATCCTTTCCTTGATATTCTTAGATACTCACTAGACAAAAAAGAAAAAGAAAAAAATACCTACTCTTGGATGAGAATGTAGGTAAGAGGCACTGCTGTACAAAATTTTGACACACTTTCTGAAGGGCGTTTTGGCTATAGCCTTACAAAGATGGATACCCTTTGATCCAAACTTTAAATTGTAAACATCCTTTGACCTAGCTATTATATTTCCAAGAATTATCCTAAAGAATAATTAGAAATGGGACCAAAATTACAAGTACAGACATACTTACTAAAGCAATATTTGTAACAGTGGAAAGTTGGACAGAACCCAAATGTCCTACAATAAGGTTTTTGGTGTATCTATAAAATGAAATGCCATGTTGCCAGCATAAGTAATGGTATAGAGTAGTAGATGTGTTTTTATTACTATATGAGCAAAGCACAGAGCAATATAGCAATATAGTTCCACCATTCTCCTACTTTTTAAATTTCATATAGATACATTGTAAAAACAATCTGGAAGTCCATATATCAAAGGTTATTCTAGATACTGAGTTTATAGGTGATTTTTGCTGTTGTTCTTTACCTATATTTCTTTTTTTTTTTTAATTTATTTTTGGCTGCATGGGGTCTTCGTTGCTGCTCACGGGCTTTCTCTAGTTGCAGCGAGCAGGCGCTACTCTTCGTTGTGGTGTGAGGGCTTCTCATTGCGGTGGCTTCTCTTGTTGCAGAGCACGGGCTGTAGGCGCGCAGGCTTCAGTAGTTGTAACACATGAGCTCAGTAGTTGTGGCTCGCGGGCTCTAGAGTGCAGGCTCAGTAGTTGTGGCGCACGGGCTTAGTTGCTCCGTGGCATGTGGGATCTTCCCGGACCAGGGCTCGAACCTGTGTACCTGCAATGGCAGGCAGATTCTTAACCACTGCGCCACCAGGGAAGCCCTATATTTCATTTTATCTTCTATAGTGAACATGACTTTAAGTATAAAAGAAAATGGTGGCATCACTAGTTCCATGATGAGCCCTGTGGTGGTTAGATCTCATTAAGTCATACATTTAAATAGAATCACTGCTTGATTTGCCTGTTTTGTCGGGGACTAGAGTTGATCTCTTTCTCAAAAGTTGCTCTGCCAGAGAACTGGGTTTGCCTGGTGCTGCAGCAGGGTGGAGAAAGTAGCAAGAGCAAGATGGCAAAACTGTGGTAAATCACAGCCAAGAGGAGTCCTGCATCACACAGTTTGATGTGTTAAGGCTGAGTTCACCATAGATCCATATGGACACCAAAGAAGATGGCTGGGCTTGAGCCATCTTGTAAGAATCTCTTTCCCCTGCCATCCCCCTTCCCAAGCTACTAGCCCTGGTAGAGGCTTGAGATAGGGTAAGGAAGAGCTCAAGCCTAAGATGGATCTCTCATAAAGGGACTGTGGAGCAAAAGGCCACAATAGGATCTTCTCCCAAAACTAACGCATGTACCCCACAAAAAGAATTAGGATTCAGAAGTCAGCCACATATGTAGATCCTGTGCCATTCAGTGTTAGACCCAGAAATGACAACAACGAAGTCACCACAGGCAGTGTTTTCCCTTCATCCTACTCCATCATAGGGTAATAAGAGCATGGGGTCAAAAGTTGATTTGTGAATTAGATGAGAGATCAGATTTTACCCCAAGTCATCTAGCAAGGGCTGTAGGGGAAGTGAGCAAGAGGAGAAGAACAGAGCTTGGAATTAAATATGAGACTCAAGTTCTAAAATGAAACAGATTAAACTCTAAGAACTGGAATGAAGCTCTATACCCATTGGGAGTAATTACTGGAAAATGAAAACTGATTTCATATTTATGGCTGAACAAGTCAAGACCCTTCCATATCAAGACCCTTCTGCTATCTGTTCCTCAGGTAGCAGAAGCCAGTTTAAAAACTAGAGGCTGTTATGCCATCATTCATTCATTTGCTCAACAAATATTTACTAAGCACCTATAATATGCCAGACACTGCTCTAGGTGAAGGTATAGCAGCGAGTATGGATCCCAGGGACTGGCTTTCCCAACCCGCTATCTTGAAATATCTACTCCAGCCCCAACGAGCTTGAACCATCTCATAAGCACCTTATGTGGACTCTTTGTTTCCTGTCTTTATACCCACAACTGAGGATCTGTCTACTGGATTCTTGCCACTATTAGGCTCAAAGCCAAAAGACAACCTCCCCCATCCTCTGACATACACAGACACACAGACACTTCCATCTCCAAGGGAATCTCTTTAAATTCTCTTCCATAATCCAAAACACATACCTGTAGATACTAAGAATGACTTTATCTTTTAGGTGAGACCCTGCCCCTTCATACAAGGATGTGCCTTTACTCTTTACAGCCAATAAATGTTGATCATACAAGATCTCACATCCATGTTTCAAGAATCATATACATAAGATATAAGAATTGTGTGAGGTAGGTTGTGGGCCCGGGGAAACTGGAACAAATGGAAGAGAACAGTAGGACTGAGACTCAGAAGCAGGGCTTGGAACAGGCTGGTTCAAGCTAGTAGTGGGCACTGGAACATTACCCAAGTCAGGAACTAGTCATTTGATAAATGGGATATTAATCCCAAGAAAGATCTGGATTTGGATGATCAGTCCCGAAAGGAAGCTTCAGATAACTCCCCAAGAACCATTAATTAGAAAGTTCAGACAAAGTTCATATCCCGGGCAGGGCTAGAGCACATGAACAGCAGGTAGTCAGCAGAGGTCTGGCCCAGCTTGCCATCTTGGAGGCTAGAATTCCCTGAAATAAATAGGGTGCAGAGCAGTATGATCAAATGGTAAGCAAAGCAGTTAATAGGAAACCAGGGTAGCAGGCAAGTTCTCAGTCTTAGGGATTCAAGACCAGTCATAGTTATTGAGGAATTGGAGGTGTCAGGATTAGAGTATAACCAGCTGGGAAAAGGAGAAAAAGCATATTTATTGAGGGAGTACTAAGTGCCAGACATTTCCTCCTAACAACTCATTTTTGTCTCTCAGAAACTCTGTAAAAAGTTGATACCTTCCTTTTTCACATCCTTCCTCAAACATGGCACAATTATATACTGAGCACTTTCTTTAGGGATGAGCAAACTGTGCCCCAGAGAGGTTAATAACTAGCCAAAAGTCACACAGCCAGAAAGTTATTGAGCCTGGAATACAGTTCAGGTCTTTCTGACCCCAGAGTGAATGTCTCCCACTTCATCATTCTGCAAAAAAGATGAAAACAGGAAATAACTATCCCATGGATTCTTAGTCTATGTGAATGCAAATGACATTCAGAAACTGGGGCCAGATCACACTCAAAGTGGAGAGGTTCACAGGTATGCATAGCCAGCAGGCAGCAGGTTATCATGTTATCATACCAGCCTTAGAAGTTGCCTATAGTTTCTACCACTGGAATCACTCCTTTGAGTTGGGATATGGCAGGCAGTACCCAGATATATTAATAAGGAGGATATACAGTGAGGATGGAATCAATTGTAAGTAACAAAATGCCAGATGGCTTGGGTTCTGTACATCAAAAAGGAAGAAAGGAATAGCTGTTATATTGATCAGGGTTGGTTGGCAAATTTTTTTCTGTAAAAGGCAAGAAAGTAGATATTTCAGGCTTTGTAGGCCATATGATACAGTCTCTGACACAACTACTCATCCTACTCATCACACTGTGGTATATAAGCAGCCACAGTTTGTAAATAAACAGGTGTCCCAAAAAAACTTTATTTTAAAAAAAACCAAAAAACAAGCTGTAAGCTGGACTTGGTCCACAGGCTGTAGTTTACAGTCTCCTAGTCTAGAAAACCTGTAGTATCTACCACAGTGGAGGCAGATGTATTTAGCTAGAGACTAGTTAACTTGTAAAACTATGTTAGCTGATTACACAGGCAGCCATCATCTTAAAAAGGAAGTTGCCTGGGCCAGCCCAATGCAATGGGGCTCCTCTTAACAAGGGGACCCCAGGTTCCTGGCTCAGAGGAAAGCACTGAAAGTCACACATAAAGAGCTCGGTGGCTAAGAAGATGAACTCTGCTGTCCTCACGGTTTGTCTCAGGTTGTGCCAGAGTGAGCAAATGAAGAATCGTGGGGAAAATCAGATTCTGAGAACCTCATGTGGTCTTTGGTCATTCTTCTCCTCTGCAGGACTGTAATACGGGCCCTGGCCCCATACAGGAAGGAAAATAACTTCTGCTTAACTAGTTACTGTCAGGATGCGTTACCTTCTGCCCAAAGAGTGGGTCTTAGTTCTAGACACTGCATGAGTTACATATATAGACCCTACAATTGAAAGATTTGCAAGTACTAAATAAGGAATACGGTGCTTCTTATCGGCCAAAAATGGGTTGGGGGTAGAGTGGAGGAGGAGCTGATATACTGTAATAGCCATATCAAACTGTACTAAACTTGAAATAATGGGGAAAATATTTCCTAAAGCTAATAGGAAAAATCAGTGACCAGACTCAGAACCATGAATCTAAGTTGTTACCCAACTGCATGGGAAAACAGAAAGAGTTCCTGTGCTGAGGTTTTCATTATAAAACACAGAGGCATTATTGGGGTTAAATGAACCAATATAAATGAAATACCTGTAATGGCCAACCTGAAATTTCACGCCCGGAATCATCTGAATCCCAGTGTTTTTTCTTAAAGTCAAAAAGACTCCACTTTATTAGTGGAGTGGGATACGTAGCAGGAGTATGTTTATAAGCCTGGATTCTTCAGCTTTCCTCTAATGTTGGAAACAGAGGAAAGGGAAGTTCTTCCTTGAATTGTTTTCCCTGAATCTACTTATTCAGGTCTTTTGCTTGGTAGGCTAAAATAACAGTAATGGTGTAATGGTGCCCAGCCACCAGGGTGAGGAGAGCCAAGATCCTGCCAGGCTCTGGTGGCCCAACTGAGAACCAGTGGGACTGTCTGCCCAGCGTGGGTTCCTTCGTCCAACTCATCTGCCCTGATGGGTCGCCTTTCTCCACATTTGCATACAGGAGACGCATAGTCTGGTGGTGGTTCTCCTGGTGGTACCTACTGGAAGGCTGGGCACATCTTGGACTTATTGGGAAGGGAGAAGCCTGTGGGAACGTTTGAGGCCTTTCCAGTGAACCGGCCCAGGAACATTCAGTGGGATCCAGAGGGGGATCTGAACTGAGCCCTGCACCCCCTTCTCCCACATCCCAAGAGCAGAACTTTGCACAGTGAAGTCACATGATTATAAATAAGGCCCAATGGAAGACTAATGATAAGAGGGGGTTGACTAAGCAAGTGTTTTATAGGAATCCGCATGGGTTGTAAGAGGAGAAGGCCTGCCACGCTGCTTCTCATTTGCTTGTATTTGATAGATTTCTGTGCCCTTCTCTTCCCTCCTCCCCTTTTCCCCTTCCTTCTTCTGCCTTCTCTACGTCTCCCTTCCTTTTATCACTACTGAGATCAGCTTAGATCACAGTATTTGTCTGCCTCTCCCTCTCCCGTCTCCCCTCCTCTCATGGACTCCCTCCTATTTCCCCTTGCTACACCTGTGAGCCATGTTGCTGTTTCAATAAAGCTTTTAAAATGTCTTTGTAAGGTATCAACCTATATGTTTTACTATATATCATGGTCCTAATAGGAATGGGTCATACAGCTTTATGGTCCCAAAGTGATGAGTTAATTAATTGTGACGGTGAGTCCACACGTCAGTAAATCATTAGCTTTATTGAGAGGTTCCAGTCGGTGTAGGTAGCACCAACTTGCCAGAGTAAGGAGAGGGCAAAATGGGTGGCATTACAATATAATTCAAGGATGAAGACACTGACCTGCAACCATTGTTCTTAGTCACTTTTGTGTCTTTATCCCCTTTGAAAATTGCATGAATTTCATACTCCCTAGGCGTAAGTATATACATAACATTTTGCAAGCAATTTTAAAGATTTCATGTACATCCTCCAAGCTTATCCATGGATATGAGGTTAAAAATTGTTGAGCAAGATAAATTGGTAATGATTTATACACAATATATTAATAATTTAAATAATTAATTAATTAATAATCAAAATAGATACAGATTTTTAAATGTAATAACAAAAAGGGGAAATGTACTTAACGTGGGGAGATCAGTCCATTATACCTTAATTAAATGATTGTACTCAATGTCACTAATGTCACTGTCTTGAGAAAGTCAAGGTCTTTAAAAACCAAACAAATAAACAAAACATCTGTGAGGACTGTTCTAAATTAAAAGAAACTATAGGAACATAACAACCAAAAGCAAATGTGAACTTTGATTGGATTCTGGTTCAAATAAACAAACTATGTAAAAACAAACCAACAAATATTGGATAACAATTAAGAAAAATTTATTATGAGCTAGATAGTAGATGAAATTAGGGAATTACTGTCATTTGTGTTAGATGTGATAATGGTGTTTAATACATATTTACATATTTGATACGTATCAATACATGGATGCATATACATTTAAATAAAATGCATATGGAAGAATCTTAATGTAATGGTACATCATTCTTTCAACTTTTCTGTATGTTTGAAATCTTCAAAATAAAAATAGAAAAAAAGAATTAAATTTTTTTTTAAAGTAATAGCACAAGGAATTATGGTTCTTAGTCATGTATCTTATAAACTTAAAACCTTTTGCTGAAATAGCTGGTTCTGAATAGCTTGGCTTCACAGAGCCAAGACTGAGCATTTTACAAAAGGTGATCACATACCAAGATATCACAGTGAAGCTCTGTCTTTGTTTCTCCCATTCATACTAGAGGTAGATGTGATTAAAAATCTGTGCTTTTAACACGAAAAATGCAGCATTGCTTTGGGGGACTTTGCATCTCGGAGGCTTAAATAATGCTTTCTGGCAAACGCTAAAGTTGAGTACTTTTTAAAAGAAAACATACCAGAACTGCCACTGGCCACCACCTCCAGCACCACCACGATCCTCTGATGTAATAAAAGGAGATACATAAAAGTTAAGGAAATGTTATCACCTGAGATCATATTTTCCAACTGGAAGTCATTGAGAAATGACGAAGTTGGACTTACAGAGTCACGATATGCCGGCATCCCCCAGTCTAATTAAGTCATCCCGTATTATCTCATGTCCCGTCCGGTGCAGTACTATGTAATGCTGCAGATTACTGGGGATTGCCAAGGACTTACTGCACAGTATTAAATTGTACAGATAATGGCTTTTGGCATTTTTGTTAGAAGGGACTGGTTTCAATATGCAGTAAGGCAACATCGTTGTACTCTCAATGGTTAGTTCATCACCAACTTCTTTCTTTTTCCTCTTTTTTTTAAGTCCTGAAAATAGCTTACCAAAGATTTGTCATTTCCTGCCTGGAGAAAGTTCTGGAGTATTTGTGTTTTTATAAATATCAGATGTGTAATCTCAGACATGAACTTATTATAACTAGCCCCAAGGCATCGTGAGCTGCAAGTTGCCACACGAAAATGAAAGGGGTCAAATTCAAAAGGGATGTGTGTCAGAAGACTCTGGAAGAGGGCACGGGCTTAATAAGCACCCCTCAGATGAACCTGTGATTGCTGCAGAGCCTGCCATCTGTCTTCTGCTGTTGATTAGACTCCCAAATACCTTTTATAGCCCCACAGTAGTGAATGGGGTCCCCTGGGCTCAATTGGAAGAAAAATATATTAAGTTGGCTCCTCTTAACTGAAGGGGAAGGGAGAGAAGTGTTTAAAAGACTTACTATCTCTTGGGCTCTATTTACTCTGTTAAAAAATATTGTACCTAGTATTTCAGAAATGGGAACTCTTTGAACCTCAGTAAAAGTCTTTTGGGGGTCATTTGGTATCCTTTTGGAGCAGGGGACTTGATGCTATTGTTTTACTGGCGGCATTTATCATTCAGTTCCACTTCCTCTTTTACCTTTTTCTTTAACGTGGGATGATAAAGTAGCATCATAAAAAGAGACCTGCAGGTTTGAATTAGTCTGCATTCAGCTAACCCATCATTTCTCAATTGGAGTCTGCTACAACCAGGCGCAGGTTCTTGGTGCTGGGATATATTCCCAGGGGAGGGAAGAAAGTGGCTTAAACAAGTGGGATGAAGGCAGTGATTAGAATGAAGAGGAAACTCTAGGGAGGCTAGAATTAAAGTAAGGGCATGGAGAAGAGCAGGTACTTACATGCAGGCAAGGAGAGACCAAATACCAAAAGAGCCAAAGACTGGTGCAGTGGAAAAATAAAGAAATATAGCCCATGAGTCATCGAGAGGACAGATTCTTCTTTTTTAATTGAAAGGGATGCCAGGAAAAAAAATCAGGTGACAGAAGGGCTCATGTCCAAAATAAAAGGTGGGTGGAGCTACTCTGAATCCAGTAGCAGTAACCATGGGGCACAAGGCACTGAATTTTGACTCAGAGGTATTGTCTCTGGCCTGGGTAGGTCAGCTCAAAGTATTTGATAAAGAGTAGCATGTGTGTGTGTAGCTAACTAACTTTTCTGAAGTACTTAGTGTGCAGGTACTGAGCAGTACTTTAGTATCATTTAACCATTTGTTCTTCAAAATCACCCTATGAAGCAAGCATTCTAAGTATTCTCATTTTCCAAATGAAAAACAAGACTTGGGGTAAGCACTTTGCTCAGTCACAGAATTAGTGCCAGCCGAGGACAATAGTAATAGCTGCCATTTCTGCTAGGCAACATGTATACTTACCTCATTTAGTCCTTACAATAACTGCATGATATAAGCACTGTTATTACCACCATTTGGCAGGCGAGGAAACTGAGGCTGAAAGGAGTTAGGTGAATTTCATAATATCCTGCAGCTAGTAAACGTGAGAAACAGAACTCAAACCGAGGAAATTTGAAGACAGTGCCTGGCCTCTGAGCCACCACACTATTCTGCCTCTTCATGTAGTTTTTACTGTATACATTTGAGCTTTTTCCTCCTCAGTGTCAGTCTGTATCTTCTCCATTGGCTGAGAAAAGGACTTGGTAAAAATCATCTGGTATGTCTCAAATTAGTTAGGTTTTAAACAAATGCCATAAAACAACTACTACTATCATCAGTTGAAATGGCAGTTAATGTTGCTGAGTAGATAAAGGTATTAATAGTCTCTGCTGTTGCTTAGAATTGAACTTGGGAGTTCTGACTGCCACAGATGAGAAGAGGAATCTCAGAGACAGAACTGAAGACACTGGCTTAGTTCTGAGTCCTGCCATGTTGTCTCTGGGGAAGACAATCATGGGACCGGGGTACACACTCACTATTTTCAAACATGCAATTCTTAGCTTGCATCAAAATTGGCTGAAAGCTGAGGCTGACAAACCTGAGAGATGAAGCAGAGCGTTGGTGTGAGAATCTTCAAGGGTCACAGGTGACTGACTGGAAGCTGCAAAAATAGGTCTGGGGACCCAGGGCCAGGCCGATAAGAGCCAGAGAGTAACACAAATCTAGAGCCTGTAAAATGAAAAAAAAAAAAGATCCACACCAAAGCATACTAACTGGTGAAATTTCAAAATCTCAGGGAAATTGGGGCAATCTTACAATATTCCAGAGAACTAGGAATCAGAATTATATCCGTCTTCTCATCAGCAATATTAGAAACCAGAAAACAGTGGAACAATGCTTTCAAAAGTCTAAGTGAAAATGATTTCTAAGGGAGCTATTGGTGGGTGTGGACCACAAAACAAGACATGAGATCCTGTGAGCAGATGACTCAATACAGGAGAAAGGCAAAGGAAACTTTTAAGATGAAGGCGAGAAAAGTCCCAGGATGACAGCTGAATCCAAACCTAGAGCACCCAGCCCAGATGACAGTAAAGTGTACAGGGTTCCAGAGGGAAATTTACAAAAATATTAAACTAAGGATTACTTGAAAGTTTGGGGCCATGTAGGAAATTATATTGATAGGCATTTTATAGATGTTCAGGATAAATTAGGTATAGGTTAAAAAAAAATTGGACAATTATTTCAGTGTGGGTGAAAAATTATAGAAGAAAATATGTAATCAAGTCACTACTTAGCTCCACAGTACACACTAATTTTGTAGACATAATAATGAAGTATGGAATGTGGATATAATACAAAATTATTTTATCAGTCCAAGTTACCTTGAGTTGTAAGATGAACCGTTAATCATAGGTACCTACGTAAGGAAGAAAAAAGAATGTATGACACATTCATTACAAAGTGCCTATCAATTTCAGAGACATTAAAATGTATGAAAACAATTCAACTTAGAATTGATGAAATACAGTTTATTAGAAGTAATGAGAAGTGTAAAAAACTAAAACCCTCATCTAACACGATCAGAAGTGAATATATATTATTTTGATTTGATGAATCAAGATACTGCAAAACTGCAAAACATACTTATAATTTAGAAAAATAGAGCAAATAGCAGAAGAAATTACTAAGATAAACTGATTGCCTTATTTAGGGCGATTGGAGGATGAAGGGAAACTGCGCTATTGTTTGCTAGTTTGGTTACAAATCTTTGAGCCTTTTTTATCTTTTTTTTTTTTAACATCTTTATTGGAGTATAATTGCTTTACAATGGTGTGTATCTTTTTAAATGGTGTGCGTGCATTATTTTGATAAATATAAAAATTATTTAAATTTAACTGTTTCATATTCCACATATGTGGGAAAAGACTCTTGTTCTATGCTATTGGTAAATCCTCTAAACTTCAGACACATGATCGTAGAGGCCTCAGATTATATTCCAAAGGAAAAGTATGAAGCATTGTATTCATTTCCAAAGAGTTGAGGCTGTACCATCTTTAAAAGTTCAGTGGAAGTTCTGTTCCATTAAAGCTTGTCATAAGTTCTGATATTATGTGACCTCTACCTTTTCTGAGTTCCTGTTGCCCTTGAGCTGTTCCATGAACTCTCCATGGGGAGGACAGGGTTTGGGCAAAGGCGGAGAGAGCTCACCCTGCTGGTGGGGACTGTTATAACACCACACAAATGAGTCATTGATACTTTTCCAAGATAATACTCTGCATCCCACCCCATCAAGGCCCTGTTGTCTTGAGTCATTGCCACGGTTACTGATGAATGTATTTTATATATTTTTTTATCATGTTTGGGCACAAAAAATTTGAGAGCCATATCACTTAGCCCTTCATTATATGGGTTTCTATTTAGATATCTGAATAGCGACTTACTTCTTTTTTTCCATATGTTTAGGTCTTGCCTCTGTAATAAAACTGTAAAGTATTTGAGGGTCCAGACTCCTAATGTTCTCGTGCTAAACAGAAAACATATAAATATGTAAACAGATAAATAGCAGGTATGCTATAAATATTTACTGGTTGATTTTAATATGATTTAAACCTTTTCTTGGTTGAGGCTGATAAGAGTTAATTGCATATATAACAGTCTAATAACCAGTTACTCATATTGTCTTTTAATGCCTTGTATCAAGTTTCTTACTAATAATTAGTGATGGCTTAGATTTTTAGGCATCTTTTAAATCCTATACTTGCAATGTTTGTAATGAAAGAATATTCTTTGAAAAAAGGCCATTTAATTTTTAATGTTAACAACCCACCAAAGATTTTGGTATTTTGGTTCCCACTTTTGGAATGAGTGTGTGTAATGTACATTAAGAAAATAGATCTGAGTTAATGAGATATCTTGGGCATGAAATTATCTGAATATCATTCCCATGATAGAAAGTTCAGTTATTAACAAGGGTGATTTAATACATAAGGAAGGATTCATAGAAACTCACGCTTTTGTCTTTTCCATTCATCAAATATATTCAAACAGTTAAAAAGGATAGAGTATGGGAAGTGTCTGGCATTGTCCAGGGAGTCAGTAGGCACTTATTTAAAGAAAATAATGAAGTAGATGCTGAATAACAGCTTTGACATGTAAAGGAATCAAGAAAAGATCATGGAGTGTTCGTGTACAAAGTAAAAAACTGAAGATAAAGAAACTATGTTTCTTTCTTCTTTTGGGAGAGTTGCCCAGTTCCCCGGGTGGAATTGCTTACCTTAGAGACCTGTCTCCAAGCTGTCACTCCTTTCAGGAGGCAGAGCTTCTCTGACCCTGCAGCCTGCACCAGGTAATGATGCAGGGCTTCTTTCCCTAACACCTGCCTCCCCTACCCCCCACCCCAGCCTCCTCTACTTGGGCTGCTCCACAGGGAATGGGGAGCATTGGTCGTTCCTTTTTGCAGCACATGCAGGTGTGGTTTATTCCACTCAGCTCAGCCCTGATGCCTTCACCTTCCAGGGGCTTCTGTAGATACCATGAAGGTCAGCAGAGTCACCCTGAGTAGATTTCTCTCCATACTTGCTGAAATATCCAGCTGAGGGCTCAAGGGAGCCCTCAGAGAAAGGGAACAACAAGGAGAAGGAAGGTCAGGAGAGGAATAGAGAGCTCAAGAAAGGCAGTAATAAAATGAAATCAGAACACTCTCTAACACCATATAC
Organism: Eschrichtius robustus; assembly: GCF_028021215.1. Taxonomy (NCBI): domain Eukaryota; kingdom Metazoa; phylum Chordata; class Mammalia; order Artiodactyla; family Eschrichtiidae; genus Eschrichtius; species Eschrichtius robustus. Next base: position 67,798,876 of record NC_090833.1, read on the forward strand.
AAAAATAAACTCAAAATGGATTAAAGACCTAAATGGAAGACTAGAAACCATAAAACTCCTAGAGGAAAAACATAGGCAGAATACTTTTTGACATCAATCACAATAAATTGTAGCAATATTTTTTGGATCTGTCCCCCAAAGCAAGGGAAATAAAAGCCAAAATAAACAAATCAGACCTAATTAAACTTAAAAGCTTTTGCACAGCAGAGGGAACCATCAACAAAATGAAAAGACACCCTGCTGAATGGGAGAAAATATTTGCAAGTCATATGACCCATAAGGGGTTAATATCCAACATATATAAACAGCTCATACAACTCAATATCAAAAAACAACCCGATTAAGAAAAAGGGCAGAAGAACTGAATAGATATTTTTCCAAAGAGAAAATGTGGATGGCCAACAGGCACATAGAAAGATTCTCAGCATCACTAATCATCAGGGAAATGCAAATCAAAACCATGATGAGGTATCATCTCACACCTGTCAGAATGGCTACCATCAAAAAGAACAGAATGGGAGAAAATATTTGCAAATGAAGCAACGGACAAAGGATTAATCTCCAAAATTTACAAGCAGCTCATGCAGCTCAATAACAAAAAAACAAACAACCCAATCCAAAAATGGGCAGAAGACCTAAATAGACATTTCTCCAAAGAAGATATACAGATGGCCAACAAACACATGAAAGAATGCTCAACATCATTAATCATTAGAGAAATGCAAATCAAAACTACAATGAGATATCATCTCACACCGGTCAGAATGGCCATCATCAAAAAATCTAGAAACAATAAATGCTGGAGAGGGTGTGGAGGAAAGGGAACACTCTTGCACTGTTGGTGGGAATGTAAATTGATACAGCCACTATGGAGAACAGTACAGAGGTTCCTTAAAAAACTAAAAATAGAACTACCATACGACCCAGCAATCCCACTACTGGGCATATACCCTGAGAAAACCATAATTCAAAAAGAGTCACGTACCAAAATGTTCATTGCAGCTCTATTTAGAATAGCCAGGACATGGAAGCAACCTAAGTGTCCATCATCGGATGAATGGATAAAGATGTGGCACATATATACAATGGAATATTACTCAGCCATAAAAAGAAACGAAATTGAGTTATTTGTAGTGAGGTGGATGGAGTTAGAGTCTGTCATACAGAGTGAAGTAAGTCAGAAAGAGAAAAACAAATACAGTATGCTAACACATATATATGGAATCTAAGGAAAAAAAAAAGTCATGAAGAACCTAGTGGCAAGACGGGAATAAAGACACAGACCTACTAGAGAATGGACTTGACGATATGGGGAGGGGGAAGGGTAAGCTGTGACAAAGTGAGAGAGTGGCATGGACATATATACACAACCAAACGTAAAATAGCTAGCTAGTGGGAAGCAGCCACATAGCACAGGGAGATCAGCTTGGTGCTTTGTGACCACCTAGAGGGGTGGGATAGGGAGGGTGGGAGGGAGACGCAAGAGGGAGGAGCTATGGGGATATATGTATATGTATAACTGATTCACTTTGTTATAAAGGAGAAACTCACACACCATTGTAAAGCAATTATACTCCAATAAAGATGTTAAAAAAAAAAAAAGAACACAAATAACAAATGTCAACAAGGATGTGGAGAAAAGGGAACCCTCGTACACTGTTGGTGAGAATATAAATTGGTGCAGCCACTGTGGAAAATAGTATGGAGGTTTCCCAAAAAACTAAAAATAGACTACCATATGACCCAGCAATCTCACTCCTGGGTGTGTATTCAAATCAAACAAAAACACTAATTTGAAAAGATACATGCACCCCAATGTTCATAGCAGCATTATTTACAACAGCCAAGACGAGGAAGCAACCCAAGTGTTCATCAACAGATGAATAGATAAAGAAGATGTGGTATATATATATATATATATATATATACAATGGCATACTATTAACCTATAAAAAAGAATGAAATTTTGCCACTTGCAGCAACATGGATGGATTTGGAGGGCATTATGTTAAGTGAAATAAGTCAGATAGAAAAAGACAAATACTGTATGATATCAGATATATGTGGAATCTAAATAGTACAACATAAACTAGTGAATATAACAGAAAAGAAGCAGACTCACAGATATAGCGAATGTGGGGAGACGGAAGGGAGGAGGAGTAATATAGGGGTAGGGGAGTAAGAGGTACAAACTATTAGGCATAAAATAAACTACAGTGATATAGTGTATAACACAGGGAATATAGCCAATATTTTATGATAACCATAAAGGGAATATAACCTTTACAAATTGTGAATCACTGTATTTTACATCTGTAACTTATATAGTATTGTACAGCAACTATACTTCAATAAAAAAATAATAAAAATAAATAAATAAAAATGTTTTCCTGGGGGAGGGAAGGCATTAATAAGACTGTGAAGTAACTGACATTTGAAACCAAAGAGAATAAAGAACAATCCTGTCTAATGAGAAGAAGGGTGACAATTTTATGACCATAAATGGATTTAGCAGCAAGATTTCACTTTTTCATCATCGTGGAGTCCATTTGCAAGTTTCACTTGGGCTTGGAATATCCAGCCGTCCTCTTCCGCCCCCTACTAAGCTCGCTTCCTTTCCTCCTCCAGCCTTTGGTCTTTCTTCCTCTGTGGAGCCTGCTGGGGTAGATCCGTGGGGAGGTGACAGCTCCCTTCCCACAGCTGTCTACCCATTTAGACAGCTACATTGCTCCACACCAATAAAATGCATTTAACCTTGGCCAGCAGGTGATGTAAATCTTTCAGGGTCTATTTAAGTATCAGTTTAGTATTTTTATTTTCCTGTCTAGATGTCCTCTACTTGTCTGTCACTGTTGTAACAGTGGCTTTCAAACTTTTTTTTTTCTGTTATGGAATACTTGGTTCAAACTTGTTCTCACACGGAACCCAATTTGTCTGTGAAGCAACATGAACCTGGGCTTCTTTGATGTGAAGGTGGGAAGGAAGGGGTCAGGAACTTGGCCTACTTCTCCATTCCCACCCCTACCCCCAGCAGGCCCTGAGGGGCCTCAAGAAGCAGAATTTTGTAAAGGCTACTTTAAAAAAAAAAAAAAAAGCCTTATGAGCCCCTGAACATTGGAAATGTCTATTTTATTTCCTCTGTACTATGTCCAGGGTTGGTTGTTGTGTGATATTAAGATAGCAAAACCTCAATTGATATTTGGAATCAATAATCCTTCCCAAAGGATACAGGCTCAAATTTATCTTTTACTATCAGTGAAGCAAAGCATTTTCTCAAAAAACCCACAATTATAAAAAATACAAGATTATTTACTTACATTGAGAAAATAAACTATTTCCAAACGCATTTGGTGCTATTAATGTAGGTAAGCTTTGTAACACAAGGGCCTAAGCTTTTTTTGGAGGACTCTTTAGTAGGCTAATTATAAATCTTTTCTAATGAATAGTATGATTCCCAAAACGTCTTATCTCTTTTACTTGTATGGATTTTAGGACTATTCTGTAATTCATATTTGCATTAATCCAAAGTTGCTTTCTCATGAGTCTTAACTAGTGAAGTTTTACTGTAAATTACTTTTATAAGAAAGATTCAGGAAAATGTTTCTTTTGTACATAAGGAAATATACACTTAAAAAGCATAAACCTTCAGAATGGTATGGTTTTATTATTCTCTTCTTCCAGAGCCAGTGGAAGCAACTATCCTGTTGGTGTGTTTACCGAGCCAGAGTATCAGATGACACTAGGTAACAAGTATGGTAGCTATCGCTGTGCCTGGAAATAGTAGAAGCTTTCACAGTGGTAGCTCCTGGTCTTCCCCTTACTTCAGACCCAACCCAGCTCTCCTCCTTGCTTGTTCAGTGTGGATCTGTACCTTCAATGTTGCCCCAGATCTGAACTGATGAACATCATAGCCAGTTAATAATTGGTCTGGGAAGCCCACAGACCATAGAATCCTATTGAAATCACATTCTGGAATCATTCACCGAAAGTACCCTATTAACAAAGAGTTGGTGCCTGCCCTCAGATCCTCACAAGCTAGGTGGGGAGGTTGAAATGCGAATACTTATAACACAGCTGCAATAAAGAGCGCCCTCTGCCTACAGGGGGGCTGGGAATGCGACCTAATGGCCAAGAAGGCATTTGCCAAGTAGGGGAGTGAGCAGAGTACATTCCAGGGACAGAATAGAACAGGGAAGGGCACAGGGAATTACATATTTATTGAATGCACGGGTTCAAAACAGGAATTAAAACCAAGTCCCAGCTCCCATGAAACTCACATCCTAGTAGCATGAGAGGACATGAAGTGTTCAGGTAATGGCCAATCATTTAGTGTCAATAAGAGGAAGTGATGAAGATGAGGCTGGTGATACGGGTTAGCTCCCATGTGAAGGGTCTTGAAGGACAAACTAAGGAGTTTGAACTTTAACCTGTACGGTGGTTCCAAGGGGTACTGACCAGTTTGGCCTCTGGAGAGCAGGAGGGATGATGACTTTCTGTGGATGAAATTAAAACCACATGGTGTGTCTAAAAGCGCAACAGTGTTCATCTTGGCATTTGCTGGAGCAAAAGTCCTTGAGCTGATTTCATAGCCTCTGTTGGGTGGAAATTAAAATGCCATACCATCGCGTGTAAGAGGATTTAAAGGGAAGAAAAATTGAAGTGAGAGCGGGAGTCACAGGAAATGGCTGCAAAGTGGTGGCCTTGCACACTGGCCTTGGACTTGAACCTGAATTCCTGTTGCCTGCCAGTGCCTTAGAGTGTGTACACGGCTTCACCTGAGGTGGCCAGATGAATCACAGCAAATGCTATGCCAAGATGTTCCCGCTGGGCACTTTAAATGTTCCTGGAGCAACACAAGGCTTCTCTGCAAAGCCTGGAAACGTGTATTCTGGGAACCCATTTTTCATCCTCAGTTTGAAAACACGGATGAAATCTGTTGACAGTTGTCTACCCACTATCCCCAGCCACAGCCTCTCCCACTGTGTTAAAGTTCCTTGAAAGTGCTCCCCATACAACTTTCTGCGAAGATGATTGCTCTTTTTTTTTTTCCCTAATGGCGGTCACACTAATAGCTTTGCCTACAGTAGAAAGGGTGTTTTTAAAGATATTTATATGAGCGATGTGCTGCTTCTGGCCATTACCCACCGAAGTGTGCACTTCTGTTCTTTAGAGTCGTAATAAGGGACAGCGATTCACTCACACTGCCTTTGACCAAAGGCCTGGATTAGAAGTAGAATCTGTAGCAGCAGACATCATCACATCACTTTGACCCGACACAGCTCGTTAACCAGTGGTTCTCAAATTTGGGGTGTGCATCAAAATCACATGGGACTTTTAAAACACAGACTGCTGGGCTGCACTCCAGAATTCCTGATTCAGTGGGTCTGGGGTAGGGCCCAAGAATTTGCATTTTAAACACGTTCTCAGGCAATGCTAATGCAACCTGGACAACACCTTGAGAACCATTTATCTTGTATCCCAAATTTACCTGACCTACTGGAACAGAATTTGCAGGGGAGGGGTCCTCAGATGTTGATTTTTCGTTCTCCAGAGGGCCCAGGTGCTTTCAGCCATCAGGGAAATTTCGAAAATACTGCTAACAGCCCCCAGGTGAATTATGTGATTATTATATCTAATAACCTATTTTAATAATCATTTAGGGCAATGGTTCTCAACCTTAAATGCATAGTAGAATCACTTGGAGAGGTTTTTAAAAATACTGATCTCTAGGTCATACTCCCAGAGATTCGGATTTAGCTGGTCAAGGTAAGCGCGGACAACTGTATTTCTTAAAAGCCTCCCCAGGTATTTCTCATGTGTAGCCAGGGTTTGGCTGAAAGCCTGTTAGAAGGCCTTTAGCCCCCTGCTTTCCCAGACTAATTACTTCAGCACCCAGCCTGATCCCTCCTCAGGAAGGAAGAATCCCTCATACCTCCACCCCCAGGCAGGGTGAAGCACTCTTCCACCTCCTCAGAATCAGCCATTTCGTCCAAAGAGTGCACACAACATTTGCACTCATTGTGGACTTCATTAGTTGCTCCTGTGAGGAGGTGAATTTTCTTGAGGACAGACAGCAGGTCTGAATTTTCTCTGAATCCCAGTGCCTGGAGAACAGGATGCAGTTGGCTTTGGGCTTTGGAAGGAGTGAGTAGAACTCTTTTTGTTTTCTGTGTTGCCTCCTGCAGTAGAGCAGAGGGCAGACGCAGCTCTGCCGTTCACAAGCCCTGGGCATTGGACATGGAATTTAGTCTCTTTGAGCCTCTGTTTCCCTCTGTGTAGAATGGACACCTCATGGGATTGTTGTGAGGCTTAGATGAGATGATCGATGTAAAGCACATCTCACAACGCAAAGCATGTAGTCAGTGATATGTCAAGGCCAATGTCAATTTTGCTGTTATGCTCATTTGCACTGGTGAGTTCACTTCATGTTCTTCAACATCACCGCCTCTAGACTAGGTGATAGTTCATCCATACCCAGCAGTGATTTTAGACAGTGGCCCCAAAATGTGCTTTATGAATAGACACACCTGCTTTCTTTTCTCATTCTCAAATCATTTCTAGAGCAATAGTTCTCAAAATGTGGTCCTTACATGAATCAGCAACATCAGGATCACTTGGGGACGTGTTAGAAATGCACATCCTTGGGCCCCACAGCGCACTTACTGAATCAGAAACTCAGAACTATTCCCGGCCATCTCTGGCTCAGTAAACCCTTCAGGGGATCTTCATATACACTGAAGTTTGAGAAACATTTATTTAGAGGAGTAACTGCTTTAAAAACACTTTTAGCTGCCTGCTACACATTCCTAAATTGATCTGAACCATTGGTTCCTGACCAGGGGAGAGGATTGTGTCTCTCCCTGCAGTGTTGTGTCAGACCTCCAAGGGGCATATGTGATTTGAAAAAGTGATCGAGAGGTTCTGATTCTCCAGAGATTCTTTAGAGGCCATGTTCCCTGTAGTTGAAAGTTGTTTTTAAAAATTTTGTTTTTAGGCCATAATTTTAGGAGTGATTCAGATTCAGCCAACTCTTATTTAAAGGATATTATATGCCACGCTCTATGCTGAGTGCTTTTACTGAGTATAATCTTATTTAATGCATATATCCATAGCTTTATTATCAACACTTTACAGATAAAGGAACAGGATCAAGGAATATAAGTTTTGTGCCTTTGGTCACACAATTAATAATGATAGAGCTGGGATTTAAGCTTATCCTATTCTTAATCATGGATATTTTTCTTTCAATTTTATACTCTAATTATACGACAGTCTAAATAGTCTACTGATCTTTGGAGTGGATTTCTTTAAATATAAAATAATGTTAATCACCCTATTATCATTAATTTCACTACTATGAATTATAGCAATTTAGTATTTCTCTCACTTTAAAACCAAGGCAAGGGAAGAAGGAATTTCTAGTTCTGGCAGTAGTTGAGTCTCCCAAAGCTAACTATATAAATCTCAACAAATATTTTTTAAAGATCCAATTTTGAACACAGTGGAAAGAGAGAAAAAGCTGGCAGAAGCTGGAGAGGATTTGACCCTTAAAAAAAAGAGAAGTGTATTTGTTGAGATCTACCCCTCTATATTGAGAACAACTATTGAAAGCTCAGTTTCCACCAGAGTGGAAGCTGTGGTTGGCAGAATAAGAAACCTTACCCCATGATGTTCACATGCTGATCACCAGAACCTTTGAATATGTTACCTTACATGGCAAATGGGACTTTGCGGACATTGATTTAGGGTATGGGCCTTGAGAAGGAGAGAATAGCCTGGATTATTGAGCCCAATCTAATCACATGAACCCTTAAAATCAGAGTTTTTCCAGGTGGAGTCAGAGAAATAAAAGAGAAGAGGCAAAGGAGACTTGATGTGTGGGAGGACTTAAAACCCCACTGTTGCTGGCTTTGAAGGGGGAGTAAGGGGGCTACCAACCAAGGAATGCAGAGGCTTCTCGGAGCTGAGAACTGCCCTCAACTGACAGCCAGCAAGGAAAAAAAAGTACCCTGAGCCTACAACTACAGGGAATTGAATAGTGCCAATGATCTGAATGAACAAGGAAACAGATTCTCCCCAAAAGCCTCCAGAGGGAGTGAAGCTGTGTCAATGCCTTGCTTTGAGTCTTGTGAGTCGCTAAGCAGAGGAACAGCTAATCCATGCTGTACTTGAACTTCTGACCTAAGGAACTGTGAAATAAATGTGTGTTGTTTTAAGCCACTGTTTGTAATAACTTTTCTAGTAGTATTAAAAACTGATACTGAAGAAAATGTGTAAATATCTTTCAAGTCCTTTATAGGACTTGAAACTTTTCAAGTTTCTTTTAAAGGAAAACAAGTCCACGTATAGTTCTGTATACGACAAAAATATCTTTTATAAATGAAAGTGAAATAACCATATTTTCAGATAAATGAAAGCTGAGAGAATTTGATGCCAACAGACCAACACAATAAGAAATGCTAAAAGAAGTTCTTCAAGATGAAGGGAAATGACACTAGATGAAATTCCAGATCTAGAGGAAGAAATGAAGAACACTAGAAATGGTAAATAAGTGCATAAATACAAAGATTATTTTCTTTAAAAAATAACGGATTTTGATGCAAAATTCTAAAATTGCATTAGAGACTTTATAAGTCAGTGGAAAAAAAATAAGTCAGCAGAAAATATATAAAAGATTATCACAGAATACGGGAGAGGTTAATGTAATTACATGTAGTATTTGCAAAATACTTATAGTATTTCATGTAAAATAATACAACATTAACATATCTAAGTAGACTGATGATTTAAGGGAGTGTATGTAGAACAGATAAAAAGCCTTTAGAGAAATTTAAATGGCATACTAAAAAAACAAAAATAGTATCTGAAAGAAGACAAGAAGATGGGACAGAAATATAAAAAAGAGGTAGAACAAAGAGAAAATAAATAACAAAATAGTGGATATAAATAAACTGTAGCAATAATTACTTTAAATGTTAGTTGAATAAATCCAGATTGACAGAATGAATAAAAAGTAACACTAATGTATCTTTAAGAATTGTAACACATGTACCACTCTGAGGGGGGATGCTGATAATGAGGTAAGCTATGCATGTGTTGGGGGAGGTAGTGTGTGAGATATCTCTGTAACTTCAGCTCAATTTTGCTGTGAACCTAAAACTTCTCTAAAAAAAAATAGTTATGCTAAATTTTATGCTGTCTACAAGAGACACACTTTAAATATAAAGCCACAGGTAAGTTTTAAGTAAAAGGATAAAAAAAGATATGCTATGCAAGCAGTAAGCATAAGAAAATTGCAAGGGAAAATTGCAAGGGAAAATTGCAAAACGTCATGCAAGGTAGACTCTAAGAAAAAAGATTACCAGAGATAAAGATATTATATAATAATTTAAAAATTAATGACAAGAGATCATAAATGTAGATGAACCTAGCAAACAAGCTTAACAATACATGAAGCAAAAACTGATACACTAAAGGGAGAAATAGAACTACAAACATGGTTGAAGTTTTAAAAAGCTTTCTCTTAATATTTCATAGAATAACTAGACAAAAAAGTCAGCAAGAATATGCAAGATTTGGTCAACAGTGTCAACCACCTTGACCTGATTAACATTTATAGAGCATATATCCAGCAACCTCAGGATATACATTCTTTCCAGGTACAGATGGAATAGTTACAAAGATAAACCATATGCCATCTCATTAAATAATTCTCAGTCAATTTCAAAAGATTAAAATGTTACAATGTATGTTTTCTGGTGATGATGGAACTAAACTAGAAATGAACAATAATAAGATATGTAAAAAATAGCCAAATACTTGAAAATTAAACACACTTTTAAATAATCCATAAGGCAAAGAAGACATCACAAATTAGAAAAAATTAGAAATTATTCTAATTAGAATTAGAAAATTAGAAATTATTAGAAATTAGAAATTATTTCAAACTAAATGATAATAAAAAAAAATTGACAGAATTTGTGGAATGAAGCTAAAACAGTTCTTAGAGGTAAATTTATAGATTTAAATTATATTAAAGAGGAGGAAATGTTTAAAATCAATCAGCTAAGTTTCCACCTTAAGATTCTAGAAGACAAAGCATAAATTTACCCAAAATAAGTAGATAGAGGAAAATAATGAAAATAAGAGCAGAAATCAGTGATATAGAAAAATTGTTAACAAAGTAAACATGGTTTTATAAAAAGATTGTTAATATTGATAAATCCTTAGCCATGCTGATTAACAAAAAAAAAGCAAGAGAGAGTGAAAACACAAATTACCAATACTAGGAATAAAAGAGGTATAGTATCAAAAAATGGGCGGAAGACCTAATAGACATTTATCCAAAGAAGACATACAGATGGCCAACAAACACATGAAAAAATACTCAACATCACTAATTATTTGAGAAATGCAAATCAAAACTGCAGTGAGATACCACCTCACACTGGTCAGAATGGCCATCATCAAAAAATCTACAAACAATAAAGGCTGGAGAGGGTGTGGAGAGAAGGGAACACTCTTGCACTGTTAGTGGGAATGTAAATTGATACAGCCACTATGGAGAACAGTATGGAGGTGCGTCAAAAAACTAAAAATAGAACTACCATGTGACCCAGCAGTCCCACTCCTGGGCATATACCCAGAGAAAACCATAATTCAAAAAGACACATGCACCCCAGTGTTCATTGCAGCACTGTTTACAATAGCCAGGATATTAAAAACAACCTAAATGCCCAACAACAGAGGAATGGATAAAGAAGATGTGGTACATATATAATATGGAATATTACTCAGCCATAAAAAGGAACGAAACAGTGCCATTTGCAGAGACGTGGACAGACCTAGAGTCTGTCATACAGAGTGAAGTAAGTCAGAAAGAGAAAAACAAATATCATATAATATCGCTTATATGTGGACTCTAGAAAAATGGTATAGATGAACGTATTTGCAAAGCAGAAACAGAGACACAGATGTAGAGAACAAACTTATGGATACCAAGGGGGGAATGGGGAGTGGGATGAATTGGGAGACTGGGATTAACATATATACACTACTATGTATAAAATAGATAACTAATGAGAACCTACTGTATAGCACAGGGAACTCAATGCTCTGTGGTGACCTAAATGGGAAGGAAATCCAAAAAAGGGGATATATGTATACACATAGCTGATTCACTTTGCTGTACAGTAGAAATTAACACAACATTGTAAAGCAACTATTCTCCAATAAAGTTTTTAAAAGAAGATCAATAATCAATAAGACAAACATAAAAAAGAGGTATATTAGAGATCCTAAAGACATTAAAAGAGTAAAAGAGAATATTATCAAAAACGATATGCCAGTAAATTCAACAACTTTGATGAAATGCATAAATTAATACAGCTCTCAAATATGTCACAAGAAGAAATAGAAAGTCTGAATAACTTTACTTCTAGTTATTCCTACAAAACAACCTTCCAGGCCCATTTCTTTTCACTGGGAAATTGTATCAAATGTTTAAGGAAAAAATAATATCAATCTTCCAGAAAATAGAAGAGAGGATATGTGGTAATTTGTTTTAAGACCAGCATTAACTCTGTCACCAATACCTGAAAAAAAAAGACATTACAAGAAAAGGAAAATATGTAAAAATATATCTCACACATATTGGTGTAAAATTCTCTAATGATGTATTGGCATATAAAATCCAGTAATATACAAAAAGATTAATGCAATATCAGCATATAATTTATCTCTAGTAATACAGGTTTGGATATTTAAAATCAATTACTGTAATACACCACAATAACAGAATATAAGAGAAAAATTGTATAATTAGTTCAATAGATCCATAAAAACCATTTGACAAAATACAGTACCCATTCATGATAAAAACTTTCAGCACATTAGGAGAAGGGAACTTCCTTAATATGATAAAGGACACCTATAAGAAATCTAGAATTAGTGTCATTATTAATGATGAAATATTAAATACTTTTTCCCTTAGATCAGGGATCTGCACCTAAATCAAGATGTCTGCACCTCTATATACAGTATTTTACTATGTGACCGACTGAGTACAATAAGACAAAAAAAAAAAAAAAAAGATAAAAGAATTGGAAAGGAAAAAGTAAAACTCTATTCATAGACAGCATAGTTGTTTATCCTAAAGAATATACAAAACACTTATTATAACTAATAAGTGAATTTAGCAAGGTCACGGGATACAAATTCAATAGACAAACATCAATTGTATTTCTATATACTAATAACAAACAATTGGAAATTGAACTTAAAAAATACTTTTTATGATAGCATTAAACATATGAAATACATAAGGAATACATTTAAGAAAATATGTGCAAAATCACATGCATAGCTCAGAGAAATCAAATAAGGCTTAAATAAATGAAAAGATATACCATGTGCCTGGATTGGAAGATTCACTATTGCTAAAGATGCCAGTTCTCCCCAGTTTGACTTATAGATTCAGTGCAATGCCATTTAAAATTGCAGCAGGCTTCTTTGTAGATATTGTCATGCTGATTCTTAAATTTATGTAAAAGTGCAAAGGACCCAGAAGAGCCAGAAGAATTTTGAAAAAGAAGAACAAGATTAAACAGGACTCACACTACCTGATTTCAAGACTTACAATAGGCCACAATAATAAAGACAGTGTGGTGTTTGTACAAGGATAAACAACTAGATGAATGAAACAGAATTGAGACCAGAAATAGACCCACATATATATGGACCTTTGACAGAATTGCCAAGGCAATGCAGTGGGGAAAGGAAAGTCTTTTTAACAGGTATACTGGAACACCTGGATGAATATAAGGGGAAAAAAAATGAACGTTGATTACTGCCTCACACTACACACAAAATGTAATTCAAAATGAATAATAGATCTAACCTTAAAAGGTAAAAATATAAAGCTTCTAGTAACAGCATAGAAGAAAATCTTGAGGGTCCTTATAGCCTGAAGTAGGCAAAAATTTCTTAGAGTAGACACAAATGGTATTAAATGTAAAAAGGAATAACAAACTATATCAAAATTTAGAATTCATCCTCATCAAAAGGTACTATTAAGAAAATGTAAAAGCAGGCCACATACTGGGGACCTCCCTCAAATGAATAAGGGGCAACTCAATATTTGTAATGGACAAAAAGACTTGAACAGACACTTCACAGAGGAAGATCTACAAGTGGCCAATAAAGTTCTCAGCATCATTATTCTTGAAGGAAATGCAAATTACAACCACATAAAATTTACTATACATTCAGAAGAATGGATAAAATTAAAGATTTTGACAACACCAAGAGTTGGCAAGAATGTGGGGCAACCAGAATCACCTTTTGATAATGATTGTGTGAACTGGTACAACCATTTTGGAAAAGGTTTGACAGTGTCTTATAAAATCAAACATACGCATAACCTATGGCCCAGTAATCCTACTTCTGTGTATTTACCCAAGAGGAATGAAAACATAATATCCACAAAAAGGCATACACAGGAATGTTCACACCAGCTTTATTCAAGCTTGACTAATTTTGGAATCACCCCAAATGTCCATCAGTAGTAGAATGGAGAACCTAATTGTGATATATTCATGCAAGGCAATACTACTTAGCAATTTAAAGAAGAACTACTATTACAACAATATGGATAAATCTCGACTATTACGTTGAGTGAAGGAAGTCAGATACCAACTAGTTCTATGATGTGTAAAAATAAGCAAATCTTATGTATAATGATAGAAATCAACAGTGGTTACCTCTGAGGGGAGGCTTAACCGGAAGGAGGCACAGGGGAATTTTCTGGGGTGATAGAAATTTGTATCAATTGGGGTGATGATTATATGGATGAATTCTTTTATCAAAACTCATCCAGTTATGCACTAAAGATGTGTGTGCTTTTCCTGCATGTAATTTTTTAACCTCAAAAAAAAGGGAGCAATAATTTGAGATTGGTTGCTAGATAAAAATGGTCATAGTGTGCTTTAGATTTTCCTTACTCTAATAGAATGCATCTTATATATTGGATATTTAATTAAATCAGGCATCTTCTATGTTAATTAAAAATTGATTTAGAAGCATTTAAGTGTTAGCATATTTCTCCTGAGGAATGCGTTGGCCCTGCACACTGGCCCTGCATGGCCCCAGTCATCCCCTCCACCTTGGTAAATGAATGAAGGCTATTGAAATGTTTTGCAGATCAGAGCTCCACTTCCCATATACTTGACCTCTTTGTGGTAGTTCATTATTTCCCAGAATGCCGTTTTCCTTCTGTGGAACTTTTATGTAACAATGTCTCTAATATAGGGCTACCTGCCATTATTTAAGTGAAATATGACCGGTTGCTTACAGCTGATTTAAATGCAAAGTCAACCATGAATAAAACATTCAAGTCAGTTAAATTTTTTTTGAAAAGCCCTATTTTTGCCAATAAAAAGGAATAAAAAAGAGCCAACAAATATATTGAAGACCCTTTTAGCAAATGAGGAAATGGTTTTTTGGTTTGAAGTAGAGAGAACTTAGCAAAAGCTGATAAAAACCTCAAATTACTGATCTTCCACTTTTATTGAGTTTCACAGTAGGTCATTTTTAATTATATGAAGCTTCTTTCTAAACAGCAGTGACACTCCTGTTTCTGTAATAAGTGACTGGGCAAAACCCTATGCTCTACTGGTATGGCATTTTACAAAATTAACTGAAACATAAATGGAATTAGACTTATGGGTGTTTGGCATGATGTCGTAATGTGATTGTGTTTTTCTTGACTGAAATGACGTGCTCCAAAGAGTGAACTGAAGAGACCTGTTCATGACCCCATGTAGAGTCAGACCCTGTGGGCATACTTCTCTTTTTATTTTGGGGATTTAGAAATTGACCCTCCAACTCAAAGCAAGGGAACTTGGGTTCTTTCCTCTGTAGAGCTGAAAGGCAATCAGCCCATGTGTGTGTTGTTTCCCCCTCATCTATGGAAAGTAGCAATACGTTAGAAATTGTCTTCCTATTTCACAGATGCACATACTAAGGAACAGAAGGGCAGTCAGGGGTTTCCAAAGCCACAGAATGAGGCAGAGAGAGGCAACAGTTACACCTCAAATTCCCAATTCTTGCTTCAACATATTAATGTTCCTTTTGTTAGGCAAATGGATTATAGTCTGTTGATATGAGTGCCTTTGGGCTAATGATTATGCAATCAAAAAACTGTAAGCTTTTGTATAGTTAAATATAGACCATTATAATGCTAATGTAGTATTAGCTTCAATAGGTATGGAGAACAACATTTTGAAATATGAAAATCCATAAAGGAGGGTTAGTAGTTCCATAGGCATTATAGTCCCTGCTCTCTAACTTTAGATTTAAAAAAGTAATGACCCTGATTATCTGAGATGGTTAAAGCCAGTTTTTGAACTTTTGTTGTGGTGGAGCCCCACACTGTCTTAACAACATCTTCAACTTACTTTAATTAAACAACTCTAAAATAAATGCACTCCAAGAAATATCAATAAATCTTTACCTAATTTAAAAAAAAGAAAAGAAAAGAAAAAAAAAAAATCACTACAAAAGGTCCTGACCCAGAGATTAATAGGTAAGGGACAAGAGGTATGTTTTGAGTTCAAAGCAATCCGACTCGGAAAATACCTGTGAGGAAGAAATATAACTTGCTTATCAATCTAATGAACTTGGCTTCTTATTCATTTATTCAACAAGTATTTTTAGCATGGTTTTAGATTGTGGGAGTTCCAAGTTATTTAAGATGATTTTCCTATTTTAAAGTCACTTAGGATCTAGTTGTAAGGATAAAATATACACGCTAGAAAACTTGAATGAAGTAACAGTATGAGACTCAAATAACAGAACACGTCTGTGAAAGAGGTGTAACAAGTCAATAAATGTGCAAAAGATCATCTTTAATTAAGATGATCCTGCAAAATTTGAGAAGCAAACTGAATACCTAGGAAAAATCAAATCTTATTTTTAACAAGGGCTTTCCTGGGTGTCAGGTTAAACTAGTTAACCAATTTGTTAGTTTTCACTCCCTTGGAGAGCACACATGTGTCTCATCTCAGCAGTCTATAGTGAACTCTCTTACTGTAAATGTACATGTTTAACCATCAGAGCTATCTGTTATAACTCTGATCACAATGTGTTATAATCAGTTATTTTCCTATTTGTCTCTCTTTCTCTACTCTGTGATCCCGAGAACATGGATGGTGACTTAATAACCAACATTTATTAAGCTCTTACTGTATACTGAGAATCATTTTTAATTTCAAGTCCTTTTTATATATTAACTCACTTAGTCCCCCTACTAACCTGATAACATAGGTATTACCCTGTGTTTCAGATGAGGAAATTGAGGCATGGAGAATTTAAGAAACATACCCAGAAGGAATATGTGGCAGATCTGGGATAGGAAAACAGGCAGTCTGGCTCTAAAACTCATGTGTTAATTCCTCCACTGTATTGCATCTTATCTTAGTATCATTTGTACCTAAAATAATGGTTGACATTGGCTAGTATCACTGGCTAGCTGAACACATAGATGATGAATCATTTTTACAATTGTAAATTTTCTGGAAGGGCATGTCAGGATTCACGCAAACATTAATAGAGCAACTCCAGAAAGTCATTTGACCCTGAAGGATACAGGACACAGATATCCCCCCAGAAATGGCGATGTGTCCCCAGTCTGTGGATGCCCTTAGGCTTTCAATCGTCTCTCTGTTCTGTCCTATAGTTACAGCCTATATTTTAGCATGGATGATTGTCTAGTCAAAGCTCCTTGCAAGAAATAGAAACCCCTCAAACTTGTTCAAGTATTAAGTTTACTGAGAAATGTCATGGGTAAAAAGGGAGGAAAAGAGACCATTTCCCAGAGAATGGATTGTGGCCCAAGCAGTCCCCTAAAATGTGTCTGCTACAAGTATGTAGAACTTATACTTTTAAGTGTTATAAAGTAACTCATTTATTTATTTATTTTTCTCAGAGGGCACTAAAGCACTCAAAATGAAGGCAGTGCTTAAAATCCCTCATTGAAATAGGCAGTAGCCTGTCTTTATCAGAAATACTCATCTAATCCTGTACCCAAGGGTCTGGCTCAATCCAAAGCTTTGTGCCTTTCCCTTGAATGTGTTCTTCATTCATTCATTTATTCATTTCCTTGTTTATGTATACATTCATTCATTTGGAAGCCTTACTGTTCTTTGCTTCCTGTTTGCCAAAGCTTGCTGTGGGCAGGGGGTACAGTGGTGAACAGACAGGCTCAGACCATGACCTCTTGGAGTTTACAGTTTAGTGGTGTCAATATATAAACATGTGTCTTAGTGAGTAGACTTTTATGTCACATGTAATTCTTAGGCACTTAGTTACTGAGTCTTGCTTTCTTATTTGTATAACAGGGTTAAATACTGACCTGGCCTTTCTCACATGTTGAAATGAGACTTAATGTACACGAAATCCCCTTTTTTTTTTTTTTTTTAAAAATTATTTATTTATTTATTTATTTTTTAGCTGTGTTGGGTCTTCGTTTCTGTGCGAGGGCTTTCTCTAGTTGTGGCAAGTGGGGGGGGCCACTCTTCATTGCGGTGCACGGGCCTTTCAGTGTCGCGGCCTCTCTTGTTGCGGAGCACGGGCTCCAGACGCGCAGGCTCAGCAGCTGTGGCTCACGGGCCTAGTTGCTCCGCGGCATGTGGGATCTTCCCAGCCCAGGGCTCGAACCCGTGTCCCCTGCATTGGCAGGCAGATTCTCAACCACTGCACCACCAGGGAAGCCCCGAAATCCCCTTTTTAATGTAAAAACTTAACTCAGAAATAGAACGCTGTATTTGGTCAGTTAACAGAAGGAGATCATGATGGCGGCTGGAGCAGTTGGCTGTTTGATTGGTTTTAGGAGGCAGTCTGGCATGGTGCAAGGAACGTGGCTTTTCAGAGAATAACATCTGAGTTTGAATTCAGATAACATCCCATACTAACATGTCTCCTTGGGTAAGTTACATAACCTTCCTGGGCTTCAATTTCTTCATCTCTAAGCAGAGGCAAATCATGCCTGCTTTGGAGAGTATTTTTGAGGACCAGAGAGAGTTTATAAATCACTTGACAGAGTTTAGTCTTCAATAAATGCTGGCTGGTATTTTTGGAATCCTGAGCTCTCCAGGAATCAGGTATTAGGACTCTTAGCTTTCCTAGGTACCCTCCTTCTACTCCTCCCTTTCCTGCCTGTGGCCGTGCCACTCCCTGCATCTCGTTAACCTTCCCCGGCCCTTCAGTCACCCTTGCAGCCCCACAGTCCAGGTGTACCTTCCCAGTTAGTGTTCCACACTCCATCAGTAGCTTCTTGGTTTCCCAATGAAAACCAGTGTCCCTCATTCCATCCCCTTGGGGTCCTGCTTTCTGTATGGGTGCTAGAGACCTAATTTTATCATCCCAAGGATGAATCCTACTGGTTCCTTTGTTGAGTACCAAGTGTGTGCGAGGTATTTTATCCCTATAATATTTCTGCAAGGCAGATATTTTTTCCATTTTATAGACAGGTGGAATATTATCCCAAACTCACACAGTTGAAAGTGGTGAATCTGGGATCTGAACTCTTTGTGCGGAATCCAATATCTAGTGACTGCCTACAAACAAGGTAAATCCCAGTTGTAAAGAAATTCAACCCTTAGGTGTAGCCCTAAGCAAGCAAATCGTTAGGGACTGTATTTTAAGAAACACGTGGCCTTCCTGGAAACAGATTAGTAAAATCACTGATTAACCAATATTTGTTGAGCACTAGTTGCATGCCGGTAACTTCCTAGATGCTCAGTATATGCAGATGGATAGGCATGATCTTGTCCAAAGGCACTCATGTAAATGAGGAAGGGGAGGTGATTATGAACCTGAGTTCAGTCTGAATTGGGGATGGCATAGTCAGGGCATATTTTTCAAGCAGGTTTTACAGGCAGAGAAAGAAGGAAAGGTGCATAAAAGATAAAAGTAAACAGCATGACAAGGTGACAAAGGTATGAGAATGCAGGAGTCATTTGAAGGGACTGTGAGAAAGAATGTGGCTAGATAGAACAAAATAATCATGGAGAGGAATGAGAGATAAGGCTAAGGAAGAATGTTGGAGTGGGGCAAGATGGTAGAAATGTCTTTAATGCTATACAAAAGCATCTGGACTTGGGCCTATAACTGGTGAGCAGCCATAAAAATTCTGAATTTTAAAATAATGACTCTGATAATGGATATGTTAACTAACCTTACTGTGGTTATCTTTTTGCAAAATAGACGTATCCTCTACAAATCATCATGCTGTACACCTTAAACTTACATAACGTTACATGTCAATTTTATCTCAATAAGGCTGGAAAACATAAAAATAAAATAATGACTCCAAGTATCATTTAACCTCATTGTGTTAGCTTATGGTTTCTAAGATACCACGGATCAAATCATGCCTTCCTCCTAGGTCTGCCATGAGTAAAAGATTGGCATATTTAATCTGAATGAACAATGGAACTGAGCCCTAAACCATGTCTTGGTGTTTTAATGTGCTACACATGGTAATAAAGAATACGCCCCCAAGGACCCGTAAACAATATGAATGAATTATTGGGGTCCCTCTGCTAATTTTATCTCTGATGTAGAAGCTGAACTATTCATTAAAGGAGTCCTAGGAAGAAAATCAAGAAAGCCCCATTTGCTACAAGACCCCAGATTTTCTCCCCTACTGCCATCTTTTCTTTCTATCATGAGTTCCATTTTAAGATACAACTTTCCTAAATTAAATGTTAGAGTTTTAGGAGCTAAGCATCAGTAGCTCTGGCATGGCTTGGAGTCTTCCTCAATCCAGTCATGGAACTAAAATGAAAATAGAATTATGGAAAGGGCAGATGCAGTATCTTATATCACTTTTATTACATTATATTTTAGCAGCTGAGACAGGAGGGGAGAATATTATAGAATCAGCTTGCTGCAGTCTCGCCTATAATTATATTTTTCCTTGATAAGACATTGGCGAGGAGCCCACCAAAATATTGATGCGAAATTTGATCTCCCAGTGCTGTGAAATTTCTCCAGGCCTGGGATTGAGACCGAGAGGTTTTGGAAGTGCTTGGCAGCTGTAGTAAATTCAGGAGCTAGAGGCAAGGAACGATCCCTCTAGCATAAGCCCAAATTCGATATATTATATAACTACAAAAGGCACACTCCTTACTGTATCTTTATACTCATGATTGGATCCTGTCCAGCTCATGTATCTTACCTAGGTGTAAGTGTAAACACACTCTTTACAAAATATCTAGGGAAAAGGGTGGGAGCCCTATAAAGTTTTCATGATTTTGTATTTTAAATGAGTGTATTACGTATAAATAGATATGCTGGTTCTGAAGTTCTTCAAAAACAAGTAGCAGGAAAAACTGCATGCCCCATGCTGTCACATATTATGAGTTTTACTCTCTCTTGCTATCTTTTTTGATAAGTACCAGTCCAGTTTTTCTTTTAAAAAAAAAAAAAATGCTGCAATATGGACATACCTCATGAGCAGAGTTTGCTGAGGACTACATATTTGTAAGTAAAGTTACTTTAAATTAGAGCCTATACAGTTATTTCCATAAGCAAAGCTGAAAGGCATTATATGCTCTGGCCCATTGGAATACCTGAGTTCAGCATGACTCTATCAGGAGGCTGCTGGCAGAGTGAAAAGGGCATAAGCTTAGGAACCACAGACCTGAATTTAAAATCCCAACTCTGGCACTGACGAGTTGCACGGGCTTAGCTAATACCAGAGTCTCTTTCATCATCTGTGAAGGTGTGAGGAATAAAATGGGATTATGTACATGAAGCAGGCAACCGTAGTTGGCACCTAGCAGAAGCTCAATAATGCATTATTTTCCCGTATCTTCCTTTCTCTTTTCCATCTCAGAATGTAATTATTTGCGGACAGAATGCCAGGAAATTTATATCAAACATTATCTAGCAAGGAAGGGACCTGTTTACTAAGGATTTTTAATGGCTTCAGGTGTGATTTATTTTTTTACTGTTGCCATCTATTTATAACATGCTATTCTTACAAAGAGGATTTGAGACAGCTTTCCAAATAAGACAATTGCCGTAAGCTTGTAAAAATGATAGTAGAGAGAAAAGAAAAGGAACCAGGGACCAAATATTCTAACCTAGTTACTGTAACGGAGTATAGTTTTTGGCCAAGGAAATTCCTTGGAAATTTCCATTCTATGTAGCTTTCATTATAAGAAAAAACAAAGACAACAATTCATCAGAGGAGACAGTTTTGCCCTGGTATTCAAAAAAAGTTCTTATTTGGGTAATTTTATTGGGACTATTTAGAGGCACTATTGCTTTTAATATGACAGGTGATATTCTTAACTCATACCCTTGGGACTCCAACTCCAGGTTAGGCCTGACCAAGCCAGCAGGGTATACACAGGGATCTGGGCAGATCCTAGATTGGAGGTCTTCACTCTAAGAATCAACTAACTTCATAACCAACCCAGGGAAGACACTGGTAGAGTGGAGATTTCCTAGGCTTTGAAGTGAAACCAACCTAGGTTCAAACCCAGATCTGTAACCTACTCTCCCTTGAAGCCTTGGGCAAGCTGACTTAAGCTCTCAAATCATTGTAAAAAAAGAAAACGGCGGGGGGATAACGATACCCACTTCTTAGAGTGTTCGTGGGCATTTCATGAAATAAAATATAAGGAAAGGGAGGGGAATGTGCCTAAACAGTCTGTCTCTGGTCCCAGAAGTGCCATGGCATTCATTTTCTAAGCACAATACAAGTTTGTATTGTAAAGCCCTGACTTAGGTTCCATGCAGTCTTTTGCTGGAGATCCCTCAGGAAAGATGCTTGTGAGCTATCACCTCCTTCACAAGTGCTTGTACATGTGTACACACACACACACGTACACACACAAGCACGCACAGATTTAGTCCTTGTGTATTACTTTATGAATCATAAAAAAATTATACAGAAAATTATTTCTCTCCTGCCTGTTTAAAGTGCTGCTATTTCTACTTTAATTCTGAAATTACATCATTGGCTAGTTTGTAAATTTGAAGTTCTTAGTCCTAATAGCGGTATTATCCAGACAATATTTTCCTTTTTTTTTTTTTTTAACATTTAACATACTTACAAATCATTTTCTAAATAAGCCAATTCATCTAGCTAATTTTTGCATTTCTTCCAAATTTATATGGCAGACAGAATAATCTTTAACAAATTAGAGTCTGTTATCAATTTAGGTCACAAGACTGAGGCTTGGAAAAAACAGAAATCCAATAGAATTAAACGACTTCCCTCTTATTTGTTGTTAATTTATTCTCCTTTATTCTTATTTAAAGCTACCACTGCTAAGTGTTCTCTTCTCCAGTTCTCTATTCAGAATATTTTCTATTGTTCCATTACCCAAGACAAATCCACATGCACATAACCATCTATAGTTCTCAAAGAATTATTTATATATAATATATAATGAAAGCTCTTGATAATTTAGATCCCTTAAGCTGAATGTTGAATAATACATTGTGAAATATGTCAGCATCTCAACGTAATGACAATCAAAGGGCTGATTGCCATAACAGACCTATGGAAAAAAGGAATATTCGTCTTATCCATAGGGCTCCAATTCAAACAGGAAAGGGGCCTCATATCTACATGTTTGTCTTTTGTATTGAAAATGTTCCTGAAATTGTTGGCTTAAGACAAGCTACTACAGCACAGTGAAAATATTCTAAGCAGGTATTAAACTCTTTTTTCCCTGGCTCTATATTTACTAACAATGTACTACTGGCCATTGATTAGTTCCAAACTGGGAAGGCAGTGTATTCCAGTCTTCGTAATGGAGTTGCCACGTTTTGTAATCTATACAAAGGTCTTTTGTGGGTTTGGTGAATGTAACCAAATTTTCTGAGCATAGATGACCCCGTAATAAGGAGAGCAGATTCTGGTCCCCCTTCTAGGTACTTCATACATTGTAAGGCCCAATTCAAGACAATCTTACTCTTCACTATCACCATTATATAACCTCATAGCTTTCCCATTTTAGAATCATATATTCCAAAAACAAACCTTCAAAAATGAAAATCGGAACTATTTATGCTACATCTATATGAATTGATATTAAAAGTATATCAATACTATTAGACTTTCAAAGTATTTGGAGTTACTACCGTATTTTAAAAGTTTATTTTTAGTACCTTCAGACTTTCATAAAGTACTAGGACAGTTGAAGATTTGAAGGCTTGCTGAATTGAATTTGGGAAGTTACTGAAATTTTTCCACAAAGAGAAAAGAAAATTCAGGAGCCCTGATTTTAGCATCTGTAGGAATGACTTAATTGACTATAGATGTATTGTCTATAGGGGAGAGTAATCAACCTGGCATTAATGGGAGGGGCTCTGAAGCAAGTCTCTAAGGCATAGTCTCATATGAGTAAACAAGTTCAGGTTTTATTACACTGCATATAGCACAATTACCTGGAATTTAGCAATTTACCTAAACTTTATACCAAAACGTATGCCGTAGAGTTTAAATAAGTTCTAGTGAAATGCCTAAAGAGTTTGTGTTCCAGGTAGCTGGACCTAGCAAAAAACTTAGAGTTGCCTTGGGAAAGGTATTTTTGTCTGTAAGACAGGCTATAGGAAACTTTAAGCCGCTTGGAAGGATTAATGATGACCTTGAAAGATTTTGCTTTTAGGAGGAAGTCGTAATTTCACATTCACATTTTTTTTTTTTTTTACCATGGGCACCAATTTTTCTACCCAAAGACCTAGCAGCCTTGTGCACTGATGAAAAGATCTAAGCTGAAATTTTTTTTAATGGTCTGGATATTTGAAGTTACTCAATAAAGATACTTACATATTTCAATTTTTTTTTAAGTAATAAAATTGCTCTAGAGTTGCCAGTGTAAAAGTGTATAATATTCAAGAAGTTATCTGCATGGCTGACTATTTAAAAGCAGAACCATGTGGTTGATATCAAATTCTGCACATGATGCAGTCTTATATTTTTTATTTATTTATTTTATTGACATATAGTTGATTTCCAATATTGTGTTGGTTTCAGGTGTACAGCAAAGTGATTCAGTTATATCTGTATATATGTATCTATCTATAGTCTTTTTAAAAATTCTATTCCATTATAGTTTATTACAAGATACTGAATATAGTTCCCTGTGCTATACAGTGATTCAGTTTTTTATGTGGTAGAATTTTTAATTTTTAATGTAGCCTGAGATCTATCTTTATAGATAGGTGAAGTCATTTGACCATACTTGCAAGTTGATGTAAATATTGGACCAGATTTGCCTACTTGAAAATGTAAAGACACTCAGGATTTTTTTCTATGGTGTTACTAGAAGCTTTACATTTTTACCTTTTAAGGTTAGGTGAGGCTTTTCCAACACCGCTAATTTTTTGGCTTTATTCCGGCTTTCTGGTTGCTTTTTTCTCGTCTTATTGACAGATACCTTTTTCTTTGCTCATTTCTGACATTTCCGACATTCTGTCATATGCTACCTTCTCTTCTCACTGTGTACACTTGGGTCAATTTTATCAAGACTTTAAATATTATCTATGTGCTTATTATTCTTGAATCTATGTATTTAACCCAGATATTGATCCTGAATTACAAATCCAAACTCAAATCCAACTTTGAGGCATATTCCAAACTCACATCCGAAGCTGGACTCATAGTCTTCTCTTACCTTTTTAAGCCCTCTTCCTCTTCCTTGTGTTTCCTATAACCCAAGTATTCACCAAGTTCTGTCAAATCTACTTACCTGTCTCTCAAATCTGTCTACTTTTTTCTCCATATCCACTGCCTCTGCTGTCATTAACCCAGACCAGACTCCCACCGTCTCTCAAATGACTAACTACTAGTCTCCAAACCTGTATGCTGTGCTTCTGGTCTATTCCAACACCGCAGTCAGGAGAATCTGTCTGAAATACAAAACTGACCATTTCAGTTCCCATTTAGGTAAAATTTCATTCTATCATACTTTCGCCCTTGCTCCCAAGCCCAATCCTGTTCCCATTCCCTCCATTCCTATGGAGGTCTTTTTACCCCAGTATAGATACGTAGGTCTAGTCTCCAATGTAAAGGAGAGAGAAGGTAAGGCGCAGGCCCAGTGAAATTACAAGTTAATTACAATCTGGGAAAATGAGAATTTTTTTCTTTGATCTTCCTTTGAACAATTTTTATAACTGTTCAGGCAGTTCATAGATCATTTCCTTTAATTCTTATTTCATGACGTTTATGCTGGTTTAGTAAGTTTCAGACACTATTCACATGTATCACCTCAGATGGTAGTAACCATTTGAGCTATAGAAATGGCAAAGAAGAATCAGATTAGTATGGTACAAGGGACCATGAGGAGGATCCATTAGTTTTTGTAGCTCATCTCATTTTAGCTGCATCTCTCTACTTTAGATATTCATATTAGAAAACACCATCACTTTTTACTTAAATTATATGTATATACTTTAAACTTTTAGACTTTACCTTTTAACCTTTAAACCTGATTATGGTTTAGTAAAATATTTTGTGGGGTAAGGAGGTGGCAAACAGGGCCACTCCTGCCTAACTGTTCTCTTTCCCAAGTGAGTGTATATGTTTGGAGAAGTTGAGACCTTTGAAAATGTGTGTCCTGAATGTTTTTTTCCTGAGCCTTCATTTTACATTAAGTTAAAATGCTTAAAATTGGCTCAAACCTTGACATACAGAAAGTCCAGGACTGAGAAAGGTAGAGCTCAGGATTTTCTACTCCCAGTACTGTATCTAATATCGACTGAGGACCATATCTCTTCCTGTCCTGAGCTGAAAAGGAACTGGATTCAAGGAAGATTCCATCCCAAGCTTCTTATCTCTTAACTTTTCACTACCAACAAGCCCTAGCTTATCAATACTTCCTTTAATAAGGCCACTGGAGTACAGGTAACAAGCTACACTTTCAATTTAATGGGAGTGAACATAATTCTCACTAGACTGAATGCTTTTTTTTCTTTTTTTAAAGTTTCTTCTTTAATATGTATATCAGCTAAGTGGATGGTTTTGTAGGTCTCATGGATTTTAGTTCTCTTTTAGGAAAGCTTCCCCCCTCTTAAATTTTTAAAGAATGTTTCTGCCCCCTTTCATTTTTCAAACCTGATCTTAAACCTTACTTCTTTGCTTTCCTTCTCCCTCTCTCCTTTGCATGTTAATATCTATAAATGAAGTTCCCGCTCCTCCGTCTGAGCCTAGCAGAGATCAATGAAGTGAGTATCAATTACAAGCACTCATCCAGCAGGAGCCAGCTTGGCTTAAAATCAACCTTCCTTGGTAAACCAAGAGAATATATAATAATCCTGATTGATTACTCCCAAAGAATATATTGGTGTCATTGGTATTCGGTGCAATGGAACTAAAATAGTTCTTAATTCTAAATCCTCCCTTGGATTTTTACCTTCTTACATGTCTCTGCCACAGGTAAACAGTTGGGCTAAGGAAGGAGGAGATGAAAGTTTATTTCTAAGCTTTGTACAGTAGTAAATAGGTAACACCATCTGAGATCCTTAAACTTCTTAGAATTTGTCTTAGAAGATGTAAAAAACTGTGATACATTTGATCTAGCCCAGGATCCCTGGGCATTTATGTTTGAAAAAAATCTATTTATTGAGCCCTTGACTCTATTGCAGGTACTCCAAACTCAGTGTGTTACTAAAACAGCATTACCTCTGAAGATTGTGATAGGCATAGTTGCTCTCTTGGGAAACAAGGTTCATAATTCCTTGTATGAAAGTCTCTCTTGAAGTCCAGTAGAATGTCTCTTGCTGGAATCCAACTTTATGTCTTCATCTTTAGTACAGAGTACTAAACCATCCATTTTTTCCCCAGAACTACTTCATCTATTTCAAGGAAACATTGACTAATAGTCTCAAAGAATGTCTATGCAATCTAGAACTACTCTCCTTGTCATGAGAGTGGAAAATGTCTTCATAGCTGAAATTTAGGATTCCCCCCCAATGCTGAAATTCTTTTAACCAAAATACCTTAAGCTCCAGTTGATTTATTTTTCATTTATTCCCTGCTTCCTTCTCATAATAACTCTTTAGATGCTCAAAGGGATAATCTAACTTTTCCTGACTTTTGCTCTTTGTAACATTTCAATTTATTTCTATTGACATCTTCGGAACCAAGTCTATATGTGTCTTTTAAACTTAGAACCTTTTAAGTGCATAATATACACGTGAGATTCACAAATAGGTTTTGTTGGTAATAATGATAGAAGAGACTTTGGCATTCCACACAAAAGGAACCCATCCTGAGTACTTGGGGTGATGGGGAATGGGGAGTTGAAGCCCAGAGTTCCCTTTGGCCATTAACACTGATACAAAAGGAACAAGTTACAATCCTAGAGAAGGGGTAAGTGGATCCACAAGGCTGGTTAAATGAACAACAGTGATGTAGGGGTGGGAACAGCAGGAATAGCAGCAGGTGCCAAGTCTGACCACATCACATACTTGAAAACTAATGTCTAAGACTTGATCTGAGTTCAGAGCCCAGGGGGTTTGGGAGGAAGCTCAGCAGGAGAGTTTGGAAACTCTCTAGTCATTCTGATGGAGCCATTTAAACAGAGTTCTCCTCTGGAGGGCCTCTTCTGAGGCCTGGTGGACATGTCTCTACTAAACTCAAAGGCGTGGTCCTGGCTTCTGACAGATATGATGAAAGTAGCCAGGTGACTCAGACCTTCCTCTCCCATCCTTTGGAGTTGAGTCTGATCACCCAGAGACAGTGCGGTACTTTCCTCATGAACAACTTCACTCTGACCTAGTTCTCTCTATGGATTCAGGTCCCTGTCAAGAGTATTCACAGGTCAGACAGCATATTGACTGCTGCCTAAATCAGGAAGACACACAAGTTAATGAACGTGCATCTCAGAGGTGAGAGGAACTGCTTCCGTGGCAGCTACCATTGGGTTCCACTTTGCAGGTTCCGTTGTCACTACACAGAACCCTGAGCTGCAGAATTGGCCCCTGATCATCCTTAAACCCAAGTGGCAGGTGAGAGCCCAAGTCAGTGATGAGGAAAAGAGTAAGGAGACCCATCCAAGTACGATATGTCCAGCAAAAAAACCCAAAATACAAAAAAAAAAAAAAAACAAACCCCACAAAAAACAACAACAGAACAAACACAAACAAGTCAGGGACTTCAGACTACTAGACGGCAGTCGGCCTGGCCCTCGCACTTTGCTCCTCTTGTAGCTGTCTTCTCCTGCCCCATTCCCAGATTCCAATCCCTTCCAATCTGTTGCTCCCCTCTGGCTCTTTAAGACTAAACATCCATTAGTCTTCTACTTCTTGGAGGTTCTTATTTATTTGAACTAATATAACAAACACATCTGTAGTTGTTATGTTACTGTGTGCCACATACTCTTCTAAGCACTTTACAAATCTTAAGCCCTGCATTTAAGAAGCAGTCCTATTGTTACTTCACTTTATAGATGAGTTTGTCCCCATTTGTGGTTCTGCATGTTCCCGGATATTGTATATGGATAGCCTGTTGAGGACCTGGAATGTCAACGTTACCAGTGCTCAAGCAATGGCTCCCTCGGAGCAAGGCTGGGCAGTGGCCACTGTGTAGCAGCAAAAGAACTTGAGCTTTTGTAGCAGGATCCTTTGGGTTCCATCCCAGGCCTGCCACTTCCTGGCTGAGTGCCTTTAAGCAATTTAGAGTTTTCTCATCTGTAAAATGGGAATCATATGGACCTGAGAAGGCTTTGGGAGGTTAGAGATCACATGGGGAAAGCTCTAGCACAGTGCCTGGAACAGATAGCATTTAGGAAATGGTAGCTACTGTTATTCGCTCAGATTCAGCTAGGTGTGTAGAGAAAGTCCCGCTTGATTAAATGCACCCAGCAGAAACTTTAGAAATGAAAGTGACCTTAGACGTTGGCGAGATGGATTCCCTCCTTTTTGAATGAGGGAACCGAAGCCTGGAAAGCTTTAGATTTTCTTGAAGTCATCTAGCTAATTAACAAGAGGACAGGGAAAGAACTGAGGCTACCTGGTTCCTACCTGAGTCTTTCTCCACTGTCACACCTCGCTACTGCTGATGTACTGAGGGACTCAAGCCGACAGCGACAGAGCTCGAGACTGGAGATGATCTGTCAGGACCGGTGGGCCCAGGCACATTCTTCTACCTCCATTCATTTTCCGGTAGAAGCAACTCCGCATCTCAGACCTCTCCCTCTCCCTTCAGGATCCTAGAATAAGAATGCCATTGTTCAGAGGCAAACAGGCCGAGCCCTTGCTGCAGCAGCCTGCTTTTCAGCTGCAGTGGTTTTCTGACTCAGTTCTTCCCAGCTTTGTAGAGGGTCATCTTGTGTGAAACAGAAACACACCCCAGTCTCTTCTGCCTTTTCTGTCATATATATAAGTGGTTACCCCTCTCTTCTAAAGGGACAGTAGGGTACATTCAACAGAACATATTACTTTAGTTTATATCATACTTATTCTATCCTGATGATTTAGAGATTGAAATTTCCTTCTTAGAGACATGAAAATATTCCTGGGTGTGGGGCTGAAGTTGAACTATTTGATGTCTCTGGTAGCAGGAATTTGGTTGCGGTAATATTGTTACCATATGGATGGATGTGTAACTATTGAAAACTGGGATGAGAATTCCAGGGCAGTTTACTGGGACCACCAAGATGATGAATGACATATTTGATTCTAAAGAACTAAAGCGAAGTAGGATTTCACATTTGAAATTGGAGTTGTCATGTCAAAATGAAAACCTTGTTATAAATAAAAGTGCATATATGCATAGGAACAAAGCCTCTTTAACTCTGGGAAGGATCTATGTGACAACAACATTGTTAGAATGTTTCAGAATTATTTAAAAAAACAATGAATCAGCATGGCTGTCACTGTCATTTATTCCTTTCTTCCTCTGTAATGTAGCAGTGCTCTTTTTCCTCCGCTAAATGAAAGTCGGTTGGCCCTGCCTTGAAATATTGAACTCTTTGGGGGTTTTCAGGCCTCTTTTGCTCACGATATTTATCACTGAGGCCACTGATTCGTGAGCTGGATCCACCGTACTCTGAGTAGCTTTTTGTTTCAAGTCCTGCTTTGTTTTAACTTAGGTGTTGAATGCAGCATCAAAGGTAGGCAAGCAGACATCCAGAGGCAGATGTGGGCACATTCCCAAAAGTTCAGTGCCAAGGGCCTTGTGTTTCTTAACAGAGGTGACTTGGAAAGACTCCAAAAACAAGATGCAAAATACAAAGTTGAATTTAGTTAGAGGGAAGGAGAAAGGAAAGCATTGAAAGCTTGAGTCCCGTTAACATGAAAAGTTGAGTTCTGGCTTTTAAAAGCTTCCTTCCAAAACAGACCTGTGTTAGTTTAATCACTGGCCAGTTGTAGATTTAAATTGAGCTTCTCACACTTATTAATCTTTCTAGGAGTGAAAATGGCCACTGTGGCTAATAGGGAACTGATTTTCTGTTTATAATGGACTTTTACTTACTCGGATGGTTAAAACAGAGACCATTGTTATTCTATTAATGGGTCCCTAGCTGAACAGATTGGGAGCAGAGCACAATGATTTAGGACCTGCACACGGAGTCAGTCAGACCTGAACACACTTCCAGCGCTGCCACTTGGGAACCTAGGATGGCGGGCAAATTGCTTAATACCTCTGAGTCAACCTCACTGACATCATCTGTAAAATGGGAATGTTTTTGTAACATTTAAGTGAGCAGAGGCATGTAAAGTATAATGCTTGCTACACAGCAAACAAATTCTCTATGTCATGGACACATTAAGTTGCATATCCTTAGAAAGATCTGGAAATCGTATCAAGAGATTATTTCATTTTACACTTGCAAGAACTGAGATAAAAGAGGATGCCTCTCCTGGCATCATGTGACCCAAAAGCTGCAGAGCCAAGGCAAGAACCCAGGGCCTCGTCTTCTCTCCATCCAAGCCACTCTGTATGAAGCCATAAGACTATTTTTAATGTAATTATTATAAAATAATTATTTTATAGCTGTAAAGCTATAAGGCTATTTTAATGTAATTACTATAAAATAATTATTTTATAGCTATATAAAATTCACAATATTATAGCTATGATTATTATAACAGCTCTGTAAAAGAATAACCATCTTATTAAGCAAGTATTGTTTGCCAGTCATTCTACTAAATCCTTCCATCTATTATCTCATTTAATCCTTGTAATGTCCTTGTTTGGTAAGTACTACTATTGTACCTGTTTTTCACTGTTGAGGATAAGCTAAGCACAGAGAGTTTAAATAATTTGCTAAAGTCCTACATTTACCAGTGGCAGAGGCAGGGTTTAAATGCAGGAAGTATGTCTCTGGAATCAGCCCTCTTAACCAGCATGCTGACTGTGTTTGACAGTTGTCCTGAGTAAATGAGACACCCATGATTAATGGCGCTTATCTCCATAGGCAACTTGAAAAACAATGAGAGCACATCACAAAAGAACTTTAAACTTGGACAGCCACATCCTGTTCATCACAGTTTATGGATTTATTTAAACGAGTGCCCAGAGGATACAGGTAGCTATAGCTGACAAAGAACATCATAAGTTCAGTTGTCAGAAGCTCTGTATTCAGATCCCACCTCTCTGTCTTTCTAGAAGTCTGAACTTGTGTCCTTAACCCTGGCTGAGCCTTGATTACCTATTTTGTTAAGTGAGAAGGGTGACCCTCGGGTATTTTTGCCTGGATTTAGTAAGGTGTAAATGCAACTCCCTGGTGCATAAGAGGTCCCCAAAGGAGGCCTCTGTCTTAGAGGAAAGTGGAGAATGATTTGGTACACTTTTCTGGTTTCCTCTACCAGCTTCAGAAAAATCAAACCCAGCAACACATTTACCCGTTTCCTTCAGGTTGGAATATATTTGTGGTAAAATTCAGTTATTCCTGGGTCAGCCTGCCCTGGGGCACAGATCCTAAAAAGAACTGCAGACCATGAGCCACTCACGGGGCTGACTTCGAGGGGAGAATGGCTGCCCACAGCTTCCTCGGTGCATTTAGCTTTCACAAGGACACTGGGCCCAAATTTAATCTGAGGGAAGCTTTCTAACTTCCTTTGAGCCTAGACCTCTGAAGACAAAAAAAGCCCACTGCAGGTGCTATAGCAACCTGTGGCAACCTGGGCCCCAGCATAACCCAAATGGAAAAGACCTCCAAGGAGTTGGAAGAGAGGAGCAGATTTGAAAAGAGTTTTAACTAGTGTGGCAAATGGTCCATCACACACTCTCCTCTCCTGGTTCATTTTGATACATCCCCACCTGGTCCCCAGGTGTGTAAGAACCACAGAACACTGTTCACGCTGCTGCTGTGGACCAGACCTGCGCAGTGGAAGCCAGGCTGCCCACCTTGGAACAATATGACTTTATTCTTTCAGGTGCCTGAAGAGAGGTCTGCTACTGTGAAAGACAAGGGAAGAAAAGGAAGGGAAGGGAAGGGAGGGGAGGGAAGGGGATGGGAGGGGGAGGGGGAGGGGGAGGGGGGAGGGGGAGGGGAGGGGAGGGAGAGAAGGATGGGGGAAGGAAGAGAAGGGAAGGAAAGAAATTGTATACTTTGAGGAATTTGGTCCCAATGAAAAACATCAGAAAGTAGGAAGAAATCCCATTAAGAAAATGCAAAGCCATTTCTTCCTCCCTGCCTCCCCACCAGCCTGCACCCCAGCCTGAAATAAATGTCAAGGTAAATTGGTTGCCTATTGAGAAAGGAGAGGAACAGGGAGAAAACCTATTTCTTCAAAAACCCAGGAGTTTAAGTCTAGAAATACAAGACAGTTGCCAGAACGGAAAGTTGGGAGTGTTCTTGATTCCACATATGGATTTGTAGAAATAAAGAAAGCTCTGGAGAGTTTGTTTTGGCGTTAATTATCTCACACTGGAAATCATCATAACAAAATGGTAAATTCTGGAATTTCCACTTTTCCTTCACCTGAAGAGGATATATGTTTTATTTTGGCCAGAGATGTCACATTATTAGAGACATGAGTGAATTGGAGGGAACAGTTTTCCACCTCACTCTTTTGTGGAATTGGCAGGAGAACTTTATGAGTCTCAAGGCAAAATGCAGTCTGTGAAAGTCTCAACATTTTCTGTAAGGAGAGAAGGTGGTGAGAACTTCATAGAATTTTGTCTGAGGAGCACTGGAAGAGTACCTTACTGTATGTGTGTATGTATGAAATTAAATTTCTTGTATGTGCCTTTTAGCAATAGAGAAACAAGTTGTATCTCGCATGGGATGGGACTTCTTAGTCCATGTGTATCCTCATTACCTTGAAATAACTAGATTGAAAAAAGACATTAAATAATAAGCAGCCTGACTAAACACAGACTGAAACAAATGCCTTGCATCTAGATTAATAAGGTGATGCAAGACACTACATCACCTGGCAGAGGAAGATTTAAAGCAGGTCAGGTTCCTTGGGAGGACAAAAAAATAACTTTCAAGATGAATGACCAAAAAAAATCTATGTGTGGTCCAAGCCTCTTCTTTTTTAAAAACAAAACAGTTTGCCAAATGTGCTTAAGCTGCATGGTAATGGTTTTCATAAAGTTTTAATGATTTGCTTGCAAGGCTTGATGAGTCATATCTTTGACTAGAGGAGGAACACATAAATAAGAACTCGTTTTTATCATTAGTGTTTGAGTCTAAGAGTATTGGGAAATGTGATGAGAGAAGGTACACTTAATACCTGTTCTCAAGCAGGGGCAAGGGAGTGTTGGCATGTAATAGCACATTATACTTTTTAGACATAATTACAAATACTTAGTAAGTTTAGACAGAAAGGGGAAAGAAGTCTGGCTGAAACAGAGGTCAGACCTCCAGGAAAGCTTAAACTTGACCTTCCTCCTTATCAGCTCCTTCTAGTTCTAGACTTGCCGTGGATATACTGGATCAGACTTATTTCATCTGTGGCTCAGTTAAATCCTCTGAAGGAGAACAGTTTCTGTATTAATTGTCCATTAAAAATATGTGTGCTGATCTTCCTGACACCACATTCTTTAAAGCAACCAATGTAGTGTAGGGTAACTTTGTCACAAGAAGATTAGAGCAATTTTTTAGAGAAAAAAATTTATGTAGATATTCTTTTATATTTCACTTGGCAGTTAGGGGCCAGAGATAATGTTTTTCAAATGTCAAGGATGACCTAGTTGTTTAATTATAATCACTCTGTATTTGTAGCTCCTTTGAGAGCTGTGAAAAGTAATAGATGGGATTTCTTGTCCTAGCACCTGTGTACTTGGTAAGATCTAACAACTTTTTTTCTTCTTATTATGGTAAGAACACTTAACATGAGATCTATTCTTATAACAAATTTTGAACAATAATGTATAAAACGTTACTGTTGTCTATAGGTTCACTGTCAAACAGCAGATCTTTAAAACTTATTCATCTTGCCTAACTGAAACTTGCTGCTGGTTGATTAGTAGCTCCTCACTTTCCCCTCCCCCAGCCCCTGGCAACAACCATTCCACTCTTTGAGTCTACGAATTTGGCTTAGTTATCTCATGTAAATGGAATCATGCCGTCTGTCTGAGACTGGCTTATTTCACTTAGCATTGTGTCCTTAAGGTTTACCCATGTTGTTGGTTATTGCAGAATTTTCTTCATTTTTAAGGCTGAATAGTAAATATTCCATCTTGTGTGTGTGTATGTGTATGTATATGTATATAGGTATACATGCAACATTTTCTTTAACCATTCATATGTCTTTGGACATTTAAGTTGTGTCTACATCTTGGCTATTGTGAATAGAACTGCAATGAACATGGGAGTGCTAGTATCTCTGCAAGATCTTGATTTCAGTTCTTTTAGATAAATACCCAGGAGTGGAATTGCTGGATCACATGGTAGTTTATTTTTAATTTTTTTGAGGAAGGTCCATACAGTTTTCCATAGCAGTTGCACCATTTTGCATTCCCACCAACAGCGTGCAAGGGTTCCAGTTTCTCCACATCCTCGCCAACACTTGTGTTTCGCTTTTTGATAATAGCCATCCGGACAGGTGTGAGATGATATTGTGGTTTTGATTTGCACTTCTGATGATTAGTGACACTGAGCATCTTTTCATATACCCATTGGCCATTTGTATGTCTTCTTTGGAGAAATGTCTATTCAAGTTCTTAGTCCATTTTTAAGCAGTTTATTAGTTTTTTGTTGTTGAGTTATAGGAGTTCCTTATATGTTTTAGAGATTTAAATATATTTTATAAAATATTATAAAATAAAATAAATTTTGGAAATTAAAACCCTCATCAGATATATGGTTTGCAAATACTTTCTCCCATTCCATAGGTTAACTCTATACTCTGTTGATTGTTTCCCATGCTGTGCAGACGTTTTTTAGTTTGCTGTAATCCCATTTATTTATTCTTGCTGTATTGCTTGTGGTTTTGGTGACAGACCCGTGAAATCATTGCCAAGACCAGTGTCATGAAACTTTCCCCCTGTTTTTTCTTCTAGGAGTTTTACAGTTTCAGGTCTCATGTTTAAGTCTTTAATCCATTTGGAGTTGATTTTTGTGTGTGGTGTGAGAAAAGGGTCCAGTTTTCTTCTTTTTGCATGTGAATATCCAGTTTTCCCAAAACCATTTGGTAAAGAAACTAACCTTTTCAATAATTTCTTTAAATGTAAATAGAGTAAACCCTTCGATCAAATGATATAGAGTGGCTGAATGGATAAGAAAATAAGACCCAAAATACTTTTTTTCTTTCATCTCAAGTTTAAAACCTATAAAATATATTTATTCTTTCTTTTAAATTCTTATTTAAAAATACAGTTTTTTTTTTCTATGTTATTATCTTTAGTGCATCTTTGAGTAGAGAGACAAATAGCATGCTATAGAGACTGATGTTAACAGCAATTTCTTTTAATATTATAAGAAGCGTTTGGAAGAGGACATGCACAGTGAAATTTACAAGATTGCAGATTTTACGATGAAGGAGAAATGGTTCAAAGGTAGATACTGTAAGATTTTGAAATGCTTTATAAATACTCTATGAGGACATTGTTGTACTTCTTCCTTCTACCCATCTCCCAGATCAATATCCAGAGAGCATATGCCAAGTCAGGTGATTTCCTCATCTGCTCTGCCCTGTTATGGGCCTCATCACATGGTATATAACTGGTACAGTGTCTGCCTTCCTTTTGGACTGTCAACTTTTTCAGGTTAGGGATTATGTTTAAATTTTTTCTGTATCCCAGTACTTAGGATAACTTCCTAAGTGTTTGTGTCCCTCTGCCTTTGTACTCTGGTAATATATTATTCTATTTGCCAACCACATCTAAAAATGTACTCCATATCAAGCAGTTTCAATGTATTCCCTATAGGAAGCCATCAAAAGTTTTTATTTTCCTTTTGATTAGTAATATATGCACAGGGTACAAAATATAAAAGTAACAAAGTGTAAATAGGAAAAAATAAGTCAGCTTCCACCCTATTCCCCAGTCACCTGATTTCCCTAGCAGGATACAACCTCCGTTGGATATCTTATTTCTTATGACTATCTCCCTGAGATATTCTATATACACCAAGCAAATATATACATTTGCTAGGCTATGACCAAGCCCACCATTGGCCCTTGATGCAGTGAGAAATAAAATATGGCAAGCTGAAAATTCTGTATATGGTAGTAGTATAGACCCTTGAGTGTTAGCATGATGTGTCCACCAGGCACTTCCAGAAAAGTAAGTCCTCCATTCTGGGTTCCTCTGATGCAGTCATATCTCACTCCATGTAGCCATCCTTGACCACAGAATATCAGGCATGCCTGTAATAAGGGAACAGGGAGACACCAAGGAACTCAATTCATTTTTACTCTTATCTCATGGATATCCTTTGCAGTGCTTCTTTATCTCAGATGTAAAAATAGTAGTAGTACTACAGTGGTTAATACGTATCTAGCTCTTGGATTGTACCAGACATGGTTCCAAGTATGTACTTTTTCTTCACTCATTTAAACTAAAGTAAAATCAACCTTAATCCTGAACTTGTATTCTTTCTCTTCAGTGACCAAACCTGGAGCAGATCTGAAGTCCTAACATACCTTGCTGTGAGGAATTTACCTCCACGTGAACAGGATTGATAGCTTTATATAAGTTTTAGGTAAATTCATGGACATCCCCAATTGTTTATTGAGGATAAGGAGATGTTTCTTGGCTTAATCCACCAACTTAGGTTAGGATGAAATGGGCAAACATTCCCTTGGTCATAAAGCTATCACTGATCTGACTTTGGATTCAAATATTTCATGGGTTAAATTTAGCTGCTAAGGATAGCCTTAAAATTCTTATATTGCTTCATTGGGGGCAATTGAAAGTATAGCCGTGGCTTCTATTTTCACAGGTTATAAGGCATAAACCAGTGGTTGCCATCTCTGTGTGTGTGTGTGTGTACGTGTGTGTGTGTGTGTGTGTGTGTG
Source organism: Eschrichtius robustus (assembly GCF_028021215.1). Classification (NCBI taxonomy): domain Eukaryota; kingdom Metazoa; phylum Chordata; class Mammalia; order Artiodactyla; family Eschrichtiidae; genus Eschrichtius; species Eschrichtius robustus. Next base: position 67,836,319 of record NC_090833.1, read on the forward strand.
TATGTATAAAATGCAATCGCCTTTTCCTCCAAAATCAGAATAGCCTTATATTTCTCCTGATTATAAAAGTAATATATGCCTATCGCAGAAAAACTTAGAAGATGCGGTCAAATATAAAGAAATATTGAAAAAGAGTCATAATGTAACCTCACAAAGATAGAAATCACTGCTAATAGTTTAGTGTATATCCTTCCAGACTTTCTTCTATACCTGTATATAACTATAAATATTAATTTCTCTTTTTTGCTAGAATAGGATCATATTCTACACAGTTTTCCTTCCACAATAAATAAATCATGCACATCTGTTCCTATTATAAATAAATATCTACATCGCCTTTTAAAATAGTTGTATAGTGTTCCCTTGTATGGATATACCATAGTTTAACTAACAAATCCTCTACTGATATACTTTTAGATACAGTGGTTTTGATAATACAAATAAATAATTAGTATACATACATCTTTATCCATATCTCTGGTTATCTTATGTGCGCTTGGTTGTTAGGTTCTTCAACAACTACTAACCACAGATTCCATAAGTAAATTTATGTCTTCTTATGGAGAAATATTTCAGACACTTTGCTGCTATGATCAATAGTCCCTTCTTTTTTATTTTAAATGAGAATTCATTTCTCCTGACACAATCATCGGTGTATTGTAGATTCAATGTTTCATTATTCCTCTCTCCATTTTTAAAGAGGAATATGGAGGATAAAAAGTGATATTAGTGCTAAGAGGAGGCAATACAGATGTAGGAGGTGGGAAGTGGCATGTGTCTAACGTGGTTATGGGTTTTAAGTAGATATTTAGACTATGGAAAGAGACAGAGTACCTTGATATTGCCCCACTATCCCTGCTGGCTTCCATGGAGCTCCAGGAAGACTGAGTTTGGAAATCCCTGGTTTAGAGGTCAGGCCTGGGAGACCCTCACTGATGAGGCCTCTGGATCCTGCTGTTTCACCTCCTTGGGATTGCTTCTTTCTTTGTAATGTCGTAGCACTTTGCCATCTTTCTCAGGCAGTGTCATAAAAATGAACCAAACACCAGTCATTTGAAAATCCTTAAACTTCTAGAAGCAATTTTTAATGGTAGAAAGGTGTAATGTAAAGTACATTCTTTAATTTTTATGAAAAATATAAAACTGGTTAATCAAACAACTAAGGATTTCTCAATATGTGTATTTTAGGAGTGCCAGTAGAACATTAAGCTGGCTTGAAAACTGGAGGTGGTGTTTTCATCCATCTCATTTGTCATTCCATAGCAAGAAAAATTCCTAATATCATAAAATCTCTTTTCAAATATAAATGAGAGTATGTTTCTAAAGCTATTTTGATATATTTTTGTAGTACAATATCCAAAACTACATTTTATTTTAGACCAGTCTATGAACATTCTTAAAAAGGGGACGTGTCCCTGAGCTTATTCAGTAAATGTTCGAGTTTCCACTGTCAGCTCACCTTGTAGCAGCAGACTTTAAAAGGGTTGTTTGGATCAGGCTTAATTTCTTTGATTTTCCCTGACTATGCTAAGTAACGAGTCTTACTAAAAAAAATTATATTATCTCTACCCTAAAATTTTCATGCATCTACTGAATATCTATTTCCCTTGAAAAAAATCTTCCATATTCTGCTTTGCACTACTTTTAGAAAGTGTTAAAATGAATCAGTAAATTTGACACGTATCAGGAGGTAAGGAATAAGCTCTATCTTCAGAGAGATGAGGTAGCAGGAGTGGATCTGAGAGGGTGAAGAATTTACTACAAGCTACTAATTGGCCTCATAGAAAAGGAAAAGATCTGTATCCCATTAATTTATGTTCCAAAAATCATAAAAGTTTTCACATGCTAGACACATTGCAGACATCTGTGCTGAGATCTACTTTGACTTTAAAAATCCACCACCCCCAGCACAACTTGCCCTGGTGATTCCTGCAACAGTTTCTTAGTAACATTTACATGGAGCTCTTTGAACAGGTATTAAACAATGTTATCAAAGCTGAGCGACTTTCAATTTGTCATTGTCCCCATCTCCCCAGCCTATATACATGTCAGCCATACCAGGGCATTTTTCTCTCCAAATTTACAAAAAGGTATTGAGTGTGTGAAATGTATAAGGGGATGCGTTTTAATAGAAAAGGCCCCAGGGTATATGCCCTAATCAGAAATCTCACCTTTGGATGCTCTTGACTGAAAATATAAGTAGGGCCACCAGAGCGATGTTTTTTTTTGTTTGTTTTTTTCCCAGTTAATTCAGAAGAATCCTGTTGAAAAAAACTGAAAGTTTTGATTAAGACTTTAATTAAAAATATGTTAAGATCCACCATTGGTAACTTCTTTGGTAGAGGTAGTATTAACAAACTCCAGTTTACTTGAGCAGAAAATTGAAAAAGGATACGGATTGAGTTCCCATGCCCATATCCATGGATTCCCACAGGGCAAGTAGTTCTAGATCAGAGTTTTTCTAATCCAAGAATATCTAAAATGCTTCCTAGAGTTCTTTGGGGTATTTTGTAACCAGAGATTAGCTTTAGGTGTTCCTGTGACATTCCTCATTTTTTCACTATTTCAAGTTTCCATAAGGATAACATTTCAGAATCTGAATCTAATTCTCTTTCTTCATCTGAATTTTATCCTTCAGTTATGTATTTTTTCCTAAGTAGAGTCAAATATAATGCCAAAAGCACAATTGTATAAGTATTGCCAGCTACAAGGTAGAATGTGTATTTCATTTGTTTTTCCATAACCTCGAATAGGAAAACATGAAAATGAAGAAGAGTTCTCATTCATTGCGATCTTGCAGTCTTCATCTCTAAGTTTATTATTTTAGTAGAATGATCCTGCTATCCTACCCAACCCCCGCCCCACCGCCCCTGCCCCCCCGCCGCCGACCACAATGGATCAGACTCCAAAGAAGAATATATTTTACTTCATTGTTGCTCAGTCTAAAGCTCCTTCTCACACTGTTTTCCAAGGGATAGAATAGTGAATGAGAGTATTAGGCTTTGGACTAAATAGATCAAATCTTCCCTCTTCCATTTACTAGACATATGACCTTAGTCATATCAGTTAGGCAGTTTTCTCATCTGTACAGTAAGGTTACCAGTAGCCCATTTTGGGTTGTTGTGAGAATTAAATGAGAAATATATGAGGCACATTACAGTGCTTGGTGTACGGAAGAGCTTAATGAATGCTAGTTAACCTCAGAACTGTTTATCCTACATGTTGAAGAATAGAATATGGAGGAAATGATAGTTGGCTTCAGTGGGTTTCCCGTTACTTGTTCCCTCCATGGGAAAGTCAGGACCATTTCTTGGTAGTTTTTTAATAGAGATAAAATTCACATAAAACTCACCATGTTAAGTGTAAAGTTCAGTAGTTTTTAGTATATTCAAAATGTTGCGTAACCATCACCACTAATTCCAAAGCATTTTCATCACCCCAAAAGAAACCCTATAACCATCAAGCAGTCCCTCTCAATTCCTCCCCTCCCCCTATGCCCTGGCAACTACTAATCTACTTTCTGTCTCTGTGGGTTTGCCTAGTCTGGACATTTCATATAAGTGGAATCGTATAATACACGGCTTTTAGTGTCTAGCTTCTTTCACGTAGCATAATGATTTCAAGGTTATCCATGTTATATGATATATTATATACTTCATTCCATTTTATGCCTGAATAATACTCCCTTGTATGCATATAGTACAGCTGTTTCTCCATTCATCATTTGATGGACATTTGAGTTGTTTCCTTGTCTGACTATTATGACTAATGCTGCTGTGAAAATCCGTGTGTAAGTTTTTGTGTGAACATGTTTTCAATTAGAATCATTAATAATTTGATTCCCAATATCATGTGTTAAGTAGTAGAGATTGTTGTCACTGTCTAAAGCTGACTTTTAGAGTCACAGCGGGGGGGGGGGTGTAGTTATTAAATTTCTGTGACTTCAGGAAATTTGATCCCTTTCCCTGTTTTTAGAGTACATGTCACAATCAGATATACTGCCATGCTCTTAACCAATAAACTTTGGTAAATTTCAACTCAATCATTATTTCATTTTTATAATACTATATACAATTATATGGCACACATACAAACACATACACGCACCCACTGAGCTGCAGTGACTTTCCTAGTACAAATTAAGGCTCGTCCTGGACTCAGATGTTAAGGAGTTTTGTATGTGAAAATATCTCCTTCCCTTCACGTGGGACCTTCCTGATTCCTTGTCCCCCATCTCTTCCATTCCTCTGCACCCGGAATCCGATGCTGTTCTGAGGATGTTTGGCCTACCATAATCTTTGATGAACAGTTATGTGATTAAATCATTCACTGATGATTTATTTTTCAACAATGTGCTTGTTTTTCCCCCTAGAGATAGTTCCACGTTAAAGAACAAAGAGTAAGGACAATGTTTACTAGTAATGGTATTTTACTCACCAGAGAGATACTTGAATCAGGATCCTTGCCAGTGTTCACAGCTTTTCATCAGGGAGGTGACTACACACTTTGCTTTCTTATGCACCAAAATTGTGTTTTCAGGTCTTTTCCTATCTTCTCTGTGCATTCAGCCATTTAGATCATGTATGATATGGATTAAGCATAATTCATACTATTTTTAATCTAACGGTGTTTCCCATTAAAGTATTGGCATTATACCAAAAGTCTCCACCCAGCAGTGTTAATATCCACCCCCTACCACACACGCGAGTGTGCACACAAACACATACATGCACACACACACCCTACTTTGATATTAGATACGCCTGAGCTCAAGTCTTGTTATATAACCTTGAAAAAGTTACTTAACCTCTCTAGGCCTCAGTTTCCTTAGCTCTAAAGCAATCATCATAATAATATAAATCCTCCAAAATTATTGTGAGGATTAAGATGAAAGCATCTAGCAAAGTGTCTAGCGCTTAATTAGTGCTCAGTAAATAGTAACTTTTATTATTGCTGTTATTCCCTGTGAGGGGAAGCCAGAATGTGGTTTCCCAGGCCTTGCCCATCCGTGGAGGGCTCAGTGTCTGGTGTAGCTTTCCTAGGAGATGCTCTGTCCTCCCCGATCCCTGAGCAGCTTCCCTGCCGTGGTTTCTACGTACTGGGTTGTAGGAAGTCAGAAACCTGGGTTCCAGTTTTGGTTCTGTCATTTCCTAGGTATGTAGAAGTCTGAGCAAGATTTTTCAACTCATTCATCTTCATTTCTTCTGAGAGATGGAACTAATGGTATTTGCACTAATGACTGCGTGTTCTAGTGCAAATAAGTAAGATACTCTATATTAAGGATGGGCAAAGGGAGGCAACTGTAAGTTGGTGGGAAGATTTTGATTATCCCAATGACTGGGAGAGGACATCACTGGCTAACTCAGGGTGCGGAAACAGGGACACTCAACACTCTGAAGTGTGGGACATTCCCACGTACCAAAGGACTAGCTCATTCCAAATGCCAGTAGCACTACTATTCAGAAACATTGTACCTTATGAATATATTTTGAAAAATCTAACATCTGACATGAAAAAGTTAGACAATACACACTAATACCCACTGATTAATACGTGGATTTGAATGGCAGGAGATGGGTCTCCCTTCCTGTGTTCTGTTACTAGCAAGTCTTGGGCACAAGTCTAATCTTTTTATTTTTCCTTGGAAAAATGGATAAAAAGATTATCTAATTTTAAATTTCCCATATTTTGTTTTCTGTGCCACCAAATAAATAAATCTGCATCTGAGTAAATCTCAGGAGTTAATAATCGGTAAAAAAATGTATCTCAGGAAAAAAATGATTGGAATCATGAAAGGAGGCTTCTTAAACGTGTGTTCGGCCCTTTGGAGTGCAGGAGTTACACAAAATACAAGATGGTATTATTTTCTCTGAATTTGGGGGCCTATACAAGTCATACTGTCGACAGGTTTACATTCATAGCAGTATGTGAATGGCATGAGAAGAAACAAAACCATCTGTAAAGAATCTAGCGTTCTTTTCCAATAAAGGTATTTTTCTACTATAAAGAATATTAAAGTTGCATTATAGAAAACTTGGAAAATAGAGAAAAGAACAGAGAAATCATCTATAATCATTCCACTCCCAAGATAACCACTATTAAAATGTTGGTGTATTTCCTTTTAGTATCTTTTCACTTGATATAGTATCAATTTTTCACTAAGAGTTTTTTCACTGAACGTTCCATTGAATATTTATATGATTCCTTTTGAAATTGGAAATTATTTTTCGATAAATGTCTTTGTTGGCTGCAGGCTTTAGTGGGAAACATTTAAGTTCTTCCTTTGAAATGATTTGAACTTAATGATGTGTTGCTCCTTGAAACAAATAAAAAGGAAAATTCAGTTTTGTAGTATCTAGAGTGGTCTGTGTCCTACTCCAAAGCCACTTCTGTTTTCCAATTTTTAATCCCCTAGCGTACTTCAAGGAACATAACTGAAAAGCAACATCAAACTGAATTAGCTTTCGTGCAGACAAAGATTCTAGTACTGGATTCAGATATTTTTGTGAGCAAATAAAAGCTCTAGAGACTTTGTAGCTTAGCGAATAAAGGATTGGCCTCCAACCAAACCCAATTCAATGATTTTGGTGGTTTCAGCTGAGTTTCCAGCAAGTTTTAGCCTGCATTACAAATTCATCATGCACAATTATGTACAATTTGGCACAATTTCCAATCCCTGCTTAGGAGAAGCCCTCTGTTTGGGGCTGAAGTGGAGAATAAAATACTCCTTGTGCCTAGAGGGAGCAGTTCTCTCAGGTCAAGGTTGTGTTACCTGTGGAAAGGGATGGGGTAGAAGTACTGTCGATTACAAAGACTCTAGTGATAAATGGATACTGGACATCAGCTGTGCTTACCATTTGAAACTCCTCACTCTTAGAATCTTCTGTCAGACAACGTGTGTTGATAATTCCAACACTAATGGGCATATAGATTTTCTCCCAGCTATACTTGGCACAAGTGAGTTAAGATCCATGAAAATTTTCTACTCGCCTAACCCTGGAACATAGGGAAGGATGCAAATTCAGTTTAGAAGGTAGTTAGGGAAAAAATTCACAGACTTGATGAGGTGCCTAATAAGTTGGAACAAATCCATTATGAACCTCTAGAAATCTCAAATATTTCTACTATTGCAGTAATGCATAATAATTGTTTGATTGAACATAGGCCAACTCAGGAAATGAAAATTCTAGCAATTAACTTTTCCTTTCCATAGTCCATTCCTCTCACGTTCCATGTATTCAACTTGGATTTGTTTTAATTATTTGGAGAGAAGTATGCTGAACAGCAAAATGTTCCTTGCTTTGTGTTCTAATTCTTAAGGAGTTGGCATTTTACTGGCAAGATCACTGTGTATAAGACTAAATAATTTGATTCCTGCAGAAATAATCATAATTCATAATCAGGGACTGGGCTGTAAGAGTCCGTCCCGTGTCATTCATTAGTTAAGTCTGGGTGGCAAGGCGAAATCACCCTGGAAATTCTGCTATTGATAAATTGGTATTTCTTTTTCTGAATGAGTCCCATATTAGTGGCTAAATTTACAAAAATACGGAGACTAGAGTTTGTTGGTAGTAGGACATAACCTAAAACAGCCCGCGGTTATTGCATCATCACTAATTAAAACTTACTGAAAACCAACAAACTGTTGATTAATGTGAGCAAAGAAATCCAACAAGTAGCCAAAGGACAATAATCCAAATAAGCAGAATGTTGCCATTTCAGCTCTTACTCCAAGAAACTCTGGCATGGAAATTAAACAGGTTGTCTTTCTAATTAAGAACAAAAGGACACGAGCTAGTCAGGGGTGCATAGATCGATAAGAGAACTTCCTCTCTCTTCAGTCTCATACTTGAAAGTGATATTGGAGACAAAGCAGCTGATGATGGGAATAGCCCATCAAGAATATCGCAAGGCAGTTTATTGACTGGGAGCTCTAGCCATCTTCCCCAGGAAAATCAGCACCCTTCCCATCTAGATGAAGTATTAACTGAGGAACTCACACGACTCCCACCAACTCACCGCTCAGGCATCCCCCAACAAATTGCTGGCGATAGCTAATGAGATTCTTCTGAGGTCTGTCCTAAAGAAACAGTCATAAACTCAGCTGTGTAGGCAATCTAATTTCTTATTGGCTTGTTATAAACTGACCAACATATACAGGAATTAATTAATTCTTTGGGAGGCAACATAGAAAGACCCTAGGCTTAGAAGTCAGATTAACATTCAGTTTTGATTTGCCTCTTCCAAGCTGTGTGACCTTAAATTAAATTACTTAAGTGTCTGTGGTTTGGTTTATTCATTCATAAAATAGGAATAGATAATTCTTCATATTTTTAGTAAGCAGTGCTGGTGAACCACTTAACATAGATAGGCACATAGCTGCAAGTACTACAGGTGATCTTTAAAATATTGCTACGGTACTTGCGGTGAGCCTGTATTATAGGTAAGGTAATGCATAACAAAGTTCTTCTGTTTAATGCTTGAGGAAGGAGAAAATCAGAGCTGACAATTCCTCCTTTCTAACATGTTACAGCTCTAAGTAGTACCTAGGTGCATTGGTTCAAGCGCAAACGAGAAAGGAAAATTAAAGAAGGCAGTGGTGAAGAAGTTTAAAAAGCAAGATAAAGAGAATGCAGAGGTGTCCTCTGGAAACCATAGATGGAGAAGTAGCAGGATTAAAACCACCAGAGATAGAAAAAGAACCATAGTTGCTAGCAACATGGTGGTCTAAACATCCTAATACAGAACACCTGAAGAACCTGACTAGAATATTAAAATCACATTATTAAAGCATATCTGAGCTATAAATTAAAAGAAATTCTTAAAATGAAGAAAAAGCGTGAATCCGGAGAGGAAAACATGGGCTGGAGCCATCTGTCAAGTCCTGATGGTGACATACTTACTCGAATAAGAGACAAAGCCTAAGGGCCAGAGAAGAGCAGGAGATGGAGTAGAGACTCCTTCTTAAATCTGGGACCACCACCCCCCTTACCCAAATAGCAGTAGCCTCCATGGGAAAAACCACTTGGTAAAGGGACACCTTAATTCTCCTTGTCTTTGCCTTGACTCTGAATAGAATTGGGAGGAAAAAAAACAAAACAGTGGTACTGATGAACCTAGTGGCAGGGCAGGAGTAAAGAGGTAGACATAGAGAATGGACTTGAGGGCATGAGGTGGGAGGGGGAAGCTGGGGCGAAGTGAGAGTAACATCGACATATATAAATAAAATGTACCGAATGTAAAATAGCTAGTGGGAAGCAGCCGCATAGCATAGGGAGATCAGCTTGGTGCTTTGCGATGACCTAGAGGGGTGGGATAGGGAGGATGGGAGGGAGACTCAAGAGGGAGGGGATAAGGGGACACGTGTATGCATATGGCTGATTCACTTTGTTGTACAACAGAAACTAACACAGTATTGTGAAGCAATTATACTCCAATAGAGATCTATTTTAAAAAAAAAAGAATGGGGAGAATCTAAGATGTCTACTCACAAACACAAGTGTAGGGCCCCAAATAAAAACTCAAGTGACAATTTGAATTTGAGTGGTCCATGCTGATAATGACTCAGAGTAGAAGCAAGCCCAAATTCTCTCTCAAACAATAAAATGTAGTCTCTGACCTTACAGAATTCCTAGAGAGAAAACTCCAAGAAATAGGAGTTCACAATCAAAGCTCCTTAAACCCATGTATGTCTTTATGAAATATAATAAGCAAAAACCGAAAACTATACAAACAGACCCTCAAAAACCTACAGATATTGAAATTATCAGATACAGACTAGCATGCCCTTATTATATGATCCATATATATACTCTACAAAGGCACTGGCACATGCCCCCAGGAAATATGTACAAAATATTAATAGCAGCAGTTTTTTTAATAGCTCCAAACTGGAATCAACCTAAAATTTCCATCAACAGTAGACCAGATAAGTAAAGTATAGTATATTTATTGAATGGAGGCCCTCAAAATTAATGAATTATAGTTATGCTTATGAACATGGTTATATATCAAAAACACTGAGGACAAAAAGCAAGTCATAGAAAACTGTATTGAGTATGTTTCTATTAATATAAATTTCAAAAGCAGCACATTATTTAGAGATGGCATGCAACAAAAACAATGGATTTATTAATACAAAATTCAGTATAGTGGAGCAAAATCTTGGAGAGGCCTTTAAGCCTGAGTGGAGGTAAAGAGGTGTTTATTTTTCAACCTTTATTCATCATACATGTACATTGTATACATTCTTTGGATGCATGGTAGTTTCACCATAATAAGCAAAAGCAAATAGGACTTAGAAGAAAGAGGCAAAAGAAACAGGATTTAGGCTGAGGTAGAGGAAGAATTTAGAGGTCTTGAAATGGAACAGATAAGAGTCAGAGAGAAAATGTGGGTCGATTTAGAGTATTGCTGCATATTTTGAGTATAATTTCCCTTTGGCATTTTCTTGAGAGATACTAAGAATGATGTAATCTACTTTTTATTTATTTTTGGATGCCAGAGTGGAGTTTCTTTGAATGCAACCAAGCAGGAAACAAGGCAGATCAGAGTTATACAGGTTACAGCCTTTCTTTTTGTGTTTGCAGCTTAAGTTTTTCATGGTCAGAAAAAATCAAACTTCTATCAGCTGCTTATATATACATAACTGAAGTCATCGCCATGCTCCATGTCATCATATTCCATTATATATTCATCCTATTTCTGTTTCCTTTCCTCATTAGTCCCATATATCATAATTCTCCTTTACATGTACATTTCTGAGTATCATTATGTACTTTCCTTATTTCCTTATTTCTGAGACACACAGGTTTTTCATATTCTAGCTCTTCAGAAGGTTGAAAGCACATAATTAGCACATACTTTTATGGTGGCATAGTAGTTTCTCCTCCAAAAAAAAAAAAACAACCAAGTTTTATTTTTAAAAAGATGGTGTCTCTTCAATCAACAACCGTTTAGAGTGGAAAAAAAATATGAAAATCAATAATTAACGCCTATTCCTTTGTCTGATTCAGGTGTAGGCAAATACATTTTCCCTCCCTGAGTTCAGTGAATATTAAAATGGTAACATTTCCTCATGTAAACAGCCCTTGCTTTTTGACACTTCCCTCTTTAACCCTCTGTTTGTTCTACTCTGCTTAGAAAAACTCTTCACTGACCAGCGTAACCTGCTTATTTAAAGGTTTCTACCAATGTCCAAACTGACAGAGGTGACAGCCAGAAAACTGGGATATAATTGATTTATAACACATATAAACATAGAATTTTGTTTAGAAGAGACAGAGTCCCCAGGAATGCATGAAGTTCAAGTTTGTCCATTTATAATGAACCATAATTACTTAGCTCTTGGAATTCTAGTATTTTGGATAGGTTTATCTTTCAGATAACAGAAGATAAGAATTTTTTTCAGAGCGATGGCAAAGCATAGTGGGGAGAAATGGACTTTGGCATGAAAAAAATACCTACCTGGGTTCCCAGCTCTAGGTTGCCATTTAGTAGCTGTGAAACTTTGCCAAAGCCTTAACATCTGAGCCTGTTTCTTGATCTCTAACAATCATACTTTAAAACAATGATTTAATGAACCACTACCCTGCTGTCTGCTGTGGCACAAAGAGTGTGTCCTTGTAGAGGTGCCCACAGTCCGTGACTAGGGGAAAGAGCAATGGAACTTGTACTTGTGGCATGAGCACAACATATGGCAGTGTGACCATTTTACTACATATTTTATTTAGATTTCATTATCACCATTTTATACAAAAGGAAATTGAGTCTCAGAGAAGCTAAGAGATTTGCCCAGTGTCTCACATCTCTTAGGTGGCGGAGGCAGGATTGAAGTGCAGATTCAATCAGCTGCCTCTGAAGTTTGTCTTTATGTACATGAGCTGCCTTCTGTGGTGAGACCAGGTCTGTGGATGGAGGGAGAAATTCTGGATGATAAATGTGTTTGATTCTGTTAAAGATCAGTACATGAGCCATGCTATGATCATTTCAGTAACATTCATTGAGTACAGATACAATCAAATTGCAGTAAAGGTCAGTATATAAGCCGTGCTATGATCATTTCAGTAACATTCATTGAGTACAGATATAATAAAATTGTAGACTTCAAGTAGGATAAAAAAAAAAAAAATTACTACTGAGACCTTAAGGTGCTGCTATTTGGTCCAAATTTTTGTAGGAAAAACGCAAAACAATATTTCACTAATGATTCAAACTAATATGTATTCTTTGTCCTTTGATTCTTGGTTAACTTTGTTTATACCCAAGACAAGGATTCCATTCTGGAGTTACCGTTCTTCAGTTAGAAAAAGAAAAAAATGTCTAAATAAGATAATATGATGAGAGGAGCTAGAACTGTGTAATATTATAGGATAATTTAGAAACTGATCAATTAACTATAGTTTATATAGAAAAGGGAGTTGCTAAATTTAGTGTTTTTTAAAGGAGAGTTCACATTTGAGGTAAAGTTCATACTCTGTTCACTAGGTAGGAGCTTGGGCTCTTGAGTCAGACTGCCATGGTAATCTCACTTCTACCACTTACAATTCATGAGATCTTGAGCAAGGTAATTAGCCTCACTAAACCTTACTTTTCTCATCTGTAAAATGGGTATAATAACTGTATCTATGTTCTGGGGTTGTTGTATTAAATGCTGTAATCCGTGCAAAGCACTTAGCATGGTACCTCATACTTGCTAAAGGCTCAAGAAATGACAGCAGCTGATATTCATATTGATAAGGTTAATGACAGAAATTGCTATAGCTTTTATTTTATTTATTATTACTGCATATCTAAGCAGTATTTCCTCTTTTGGCATGTGTGTGTGTGTATTTCAAGTGTAAATAAGTTGTGTTTATATGTGTTTATACAACATCTTTATTTAAAAGAGAGCACAGCACTTTTACATTGAATTCAGCCACTATGAGCCAGGCACAATTTTCTAACCAATTGGATGTAGATGGAGACAAAGGATACTGCTCTTGGGGTTTTTGTTCTGTTTTGTTTTGTTTTGTTTTGTCTTTTAGATGGATAAACTGAGGTACTGTAATCTCAAGTGATTACGTCAACTCATAAAATTAGAATGTGAGTTCAGGGAGATATTCAGATGTAAATATTCTAGATAGAGCCGTTTTCAAACATTGGCATGTATTCTGGTTGATATAAGATGCTACGTTGAAAGCCATTGCTTAAGAAAGTAAATGCCTCTTACAGGAATTCTTGGTTGACCTTTATGTCTGATTCTATTTTATTTGCTATACGTGGATAACAACCTTTCTAAATTTAGCAAGTGATTTCTTGCTTTAAGCGATGCACGTCTCAGATAGAATAAGGTCCTTGATTTTGCAGTGCTCATAGAAATTTTTTTCATGTTCTGATGCTTTGCATTTTGAGTCATGTATGTGTATGTGCATTATTCACACTGACCTTGTTAAAAGGTCTCAATTTAGGTTTGTTTTTTGATATAAAACTCAGCATAGCTATCATGCATTCCATCATTAGAATAATACTTTATGACTATACACCAAATGTCTTTCTCCTGCAATTGGTATTTTAATAAGGGTGCGGTACATCAGAAACTTATATCACATTGCAAACTGTGTATATTGCCAAACCTTAAAAATACACTAGGCACAAGAGGGAAGTTTTTCTTTTTAGTGGAATCTGATATTATCTGAGTTGTTACTCTTAGGTTTACTGGGTATTTATATTTGCTTTATAAATATATGTTTGCTAAAGCATAATAGTTTTATTATTGTGATAGGTTTATGTAGTTCTTTAAACGTACATTGTTAAACACAAAAGGATAGTGAAATTATATTAAAAAGATTTTTTAGAACCGCAAAATACATGGCACTATAAAATGTATCAATGTTTTTTGTATGATGTCCTGAATTTTGAAAGTGTTTTTCACAATCACAAATGCGGGCATTAGGATGTAGGAAGGCAAATCTTACTCAGTTTAGACTCTCTCTGGAGCCAGATGCAGTTCTGGTGAAACTTAGAACTTGAAAGGTAGATATGTTATGTAAATAAAACCCTTTCCCCTCAAGGGCTCTGGGCTCAGCTCTGGTATTAGATCTCTGAATATGCATGATCTGTTCTCACCAATGGGCACCACAATGGGAATGATGTTCCAGGTAATTCCAAGACAGGCCAAATATCTATACATTATAGACAATGGGAATTTTTAATCAGTGCAACAATAGGCCTGGATGACAAAGCAACTTAAAAGTCAATAGGTAATCCTCTAACTGCACTTCCCCACTTGATTTAAAGACCAAAAGCTAGGAGCTTAGAAGTAGCAAAATAAGATGTGTCTGCCATACAGCATCTAAAACAAGACGGAATGCATAATAAAATAACCTGGAAACTAACTTCGAAATGGCAGCTCTCAGGACTAAATAACGCCAGCAGGAAAATCACTAAACGGGCTTCCCTGATGGCACAGTGGTTAAGAATCTGCTTGCCAATGCAGGGGACACGGGTTCGAGACCTGGTCCTGGAGGATCCCACATGCCGCTGAGCAACTAAGCCTGTGTGCCACAGCTGCTGACCCTGCTGCGCTCTAGAGGCCGCGAGCCACAACTACTGAAGCCCGCGCACCTGGAGCCTGTGCTCCGCAACAAGAGAAGCCACCGCAATGAGAAACCCATGCACCGTGACGAAGAGTGGCCCCTGCTCGCCACAACTAGAGAGAGCCCGTGCGCAGCAAGAAAGACCCAACGCAGCCAAAGAAAAGAAAAGAAAATCACTAAATGTCATCACCCAGGTTTAAAGGAGGAGAAAAGAGGCCTAGAGAAGGACACTAATGGATAATTAGAAAGATGAATATCATGCCATGACTAGACTCTTCTGGAATACTAGCATTGCATGTTTGATTAGCTGTTACAGTTTACAAAACCCTTTAAAGTACGTATCTAGTTTGATTGCCATGATCACCTTAGGAGAAGTAGAGCAGGAATCATCTACATTTTATAGCCGAGAAAAAACTGAGGGAGAAAGAGAGGATGCAGGCTGGCCCAAGGTCTTAGTAGTGGACTTGAACAGACGTTTTCAGACCCCTAGTCCAGGACCCTTTTCCATTACCACACATCCTGATTCCAAATTTCACAAGTCTCATTTTCCTAGATTTAATGTACGTCCACCAACACTATGAAAACACATAATCACTAAGCTGTATCATCAAGGTCTTTTGGCTTGGCTCTTAATTGAAGGCTTGCTCCCATCTATTATAGATATAATACAGTATTGAAGGGTTTGGTTACATGTGGGGCTCTCTAAAATATATGCTTTCTGTACCCACAACCACTTCCTGATTCCAGATTGAAATATGGGACAAATCATAATAAAATCACAACCATAGAAAAAGTAGCAAAAATGGGACAAAGCAGCAAGCTGCGGATGGTTCCACTCACTCACAATGCTTGGGCGAGGTGGAGGATGGGGAGGGCGGGGAAGCGTAGGGTAAATCACATTTGCCCTGGGCATGTTGTGATTACTAAGTGAGAGTGGGCCAGGCTGTCAGGAAGGGCCTGAAGAAAGCTGTCTGCATGATCCTCAGGGAATCCTTTCTCTTCTGGAACTTGCTGTTGAGATTTTTAAGATTATAGAATTAAATTGGATTAGTTCTAGAATCCCTTTCCATTCAACTCTAGGATTCAATGACCTTTAATTGAGCCTCCTCGTTCTAAAAAATTTGATCATTAATCATTATGACACAAAATGACTTCTGAATTAACTATCTCAGCTGCCATTTATTAAGAATTTACTCTAGGGACTTCCCTGGTGGCGCAGTGGTTAAGAATCCGCCTGCCAATGCAGGTCCCACATGGCGCGGAGCAACTAAGCCCGTGAGCCACAACTACTGAACCCGCGTGCCACAACTACTGAAACCCGTGCACCTAGAGCCCGTGCTCCGCAACAAGAGAAGCCACCGCAATGAGAAGCCCGCACACCGCAACGAAGCGTAGCCCCTGCTGGCCAGAACTAGAGAAAGCCCGCACACAGCAACGAAGACCCAATGCAGCCTGCAGCCAAAAAAAAAAAAGAATTGAGACTAAGCGTTAGCTAAAGAGCTTTCCGTTTTTCCCGTGGAGTCTGGAATTTAGCCTAATACATACATGCAAAGAAAATGTAGCATCATTTTATAAAATTAATTTTGATCATAAGTCCCCTACTCTGCTGGATGGATCATGGGGAAACTTATACTTGCCTGATAATATTCTAGCCATCTCCTTTCAGATATTCTCTAATCCTTTTCTTCCCCAAATAGTATCTGAGTGGTTTAGCTTTGGTGGTTTAGCTTTGCCTTGGGAGTCAGCAGAGGCATCAGAAACCTACCAGCTGATTCTCGGGCCCTCACTGTCCTCTGTGATAGTGTTCTATTAGCCTCCTTGGCATTGCCAACAGGGGATCTTCTAGAACCAAGGGAGCATTTGGAGATCGAGACTTCCAATCTATTCCATACCAAGGTGTGCATGGACAGCACAGCTGTGAATTCCATTCCTGTGCTCGTGAGGTGAGGTGGACAAATATTTCTTAGCACCCTGGAGGCTGCTGTGGGTACTCTCACCAGCACATCGGTCCTCAGTCTACAGCGACTCCCTGAGGGATGAGAGCATGACCTCATTTCCCTGGGAGAAAGCACCTTCTTTCTTCCCTTTCTTTTTCTTCTGAGTAAAAAAGTGGAGGGGGGAGGCAATAAAGATGGCTTTTGTTTATTCCTATCTGCTGGCTCGGCAATATCTGTAAGGCCACTACATGAAAGGAGAAGGACCTGCTTTTAGTTCTGCCTTTGGCCTCGGAAATAAGTCTTTAACCAGATTCACATGCAAGGATTGTTATTTGAGGACTAAAGGAAATAATGTATGTGAAGCTCAGGTGTCTGGCACATAGTAAACACGTGATAAATGGTAAACTCTTATGAGCTATTTTTTCAAAAGTATAGTGAGAGTGAGCAAGTAGAGACCTTGAATAAAGAAATCTTTCAAGAATCTTGGCAGTACAGCCAGAGAGGGATGTAGGATTGAGGGGGCTTTTCAAATTTTGCTTGTTTGTTTTTGCTTTTGTTTTAAAGATGGGTGGATATAGCTTTATTGCAGCCACATCTCACACACTGACAATTTTCTTGCTTTGTGTCACAGCAAAAGAAGCACATCCTAAGAGAAAAATGTCTTACTGACATCTCTTCCAGGATGCTAAAGTAGATCCACATCAGATCCCCTGGCACAATCCCATTTCTCACTCCTAATCCTCTTCAGAACAAACCTCTTTCCTCCTTTACCTCCCCATTTAAGACTTTTCCTCCCTCTTCCTTCTCTCCCCTTTACCCGACCCTGCTTCTTTATTATGTACATTACCTTCATCTTATTCATTACGTTCTTTCCTTCCTCCTCCTCTCTGGTCATATCATTGTTGAAAGGTAAACTAAAACCTACTAAAATTTTTATAAAGAGTTTATTGGGGCAAAACTCTATTCAAATCAGGCGATGCCAAACCAAAGGGGTTAAGCATGCTTCACTAACAGGAGCCAGGGGAAAGAGTCAGAGAAAGTGTGGAAACAAAGGAAGGAAATTCAGTTGGCTGTAACCTAAACTGGTTGGCTGTGATTGGTTGTCCTTGGGTTTCAATTTCTTAACCTTTAGGCATTTACAGGCTTAGGTTTTGGTTTGCTTGTGTAGGTCATCAAAGCATTAGAGCCACCTCAGTCTAATGGCCTCCTTGTTTAATTAATTTAACATCATTCTTTGGCCTATCCCATATATATGTGTGTGTGTGTGTGTGTGTGTATGTATGTATGTTTATGTATACGTATATATACATATTTAGCATTACACAGGCTAGTGGGATCAAGATAGGATTGGGGGTGAAAATAATTGATGAAGCAGGGTCCTTGGAAAGGATGGGATTGAGAGTCCAGGTGAAAGAATTAGCTTTGGGCTACAGAACACTTGATCACTGAAGTAAGTGAGGTAGCAGATGCTCATGTGAGTGTCAGGAACTTGAGGGGAGCTCCTGACCAACACCGATAGTGTTCTTCTATGAAGAAAGAGGCAGGGTCATCTTCTGAGAGTAAGGATGGTGGTCGCTGAGGTGAGATGCTTGGTGAGGAAGAGCTGGAATGACAGGACAGTCGTGGCTAGCATGGGAGAGAAAGCTGATACGGCTGCCAGAGAATGTACAGGCTGCCTTAAAAGTTCAGGAACAGGGAAAGGGAAAAATGGATTTCTAAGAGGTGAGAAGATAAGAACATGATGAATATGGGATTAAGGTAAGAAAAGACAAACTGTGTCATGGAACAAAATATAAAAGGCATGACTACTACAAAGAGGTGTAAATGTGAATACGGAAATTAGGACATGGACAGCACTTCCCATATTTGCATCCTTGGGCCATTTCCTTTACTCCATCATCCCATTGGGGATTAAGTGCTTTCATTCAAGTCCCCTTTCCTGTTTTCCCATTCCATGGGCATAAAGAAATAAAGCACATACTGAATGGGGTAGCTGAGTTTGGGGAGTACCTGGGGGCTGTTAAAATAGAAATGTTGACCCTTTTCCTACTTTCTCTTTTTTCTCATGCTCTTTCTATCTTTGCTGTTTCCTTTTCCTCGTATGTTCTTATTCTTCATCCATTGTATCTATTTTAAGATTTCTCACTATTTATTTTTGTAACAGCCTTCCCTCCATTTTATTAATTCCCTAAGCTTCTCTTTTCACTTGACTTTGTTAGTATAAGAACTTAGAAAGAACATGAGGGAAGGATTACAGAAGACAGAGAATTGTAAGAAATTGACTCAATGAGAAACTGAAAGGTTTAGAATGAATACACAATTTATTAAACAGAAAGAGAATATACAATAAATGAGAGAGAAACAAAATGAATAGAAGATCTGATATAAAGGTGTAAATAAAAAATAAAGGTATGAGAAAATAAAGGAATGTGTATAGTACTTTAAATGGATACTATAAAGCAAATTTGGATTTTCTATTCCCTCCTTACCACACCAATAGCCCTAGCAGTTGGTTTCAGTCATAAATATTTTTTTACTTGTTGACTTTCAGTTATAAATATTTTTTTACTTGTTGACCTTACTCTTCTGGTCATCCCTTCCGGGAAAAGAACATAAAACGTTGCTACTTTTTAACTGAAGCAAAGAGCAGTTTAATAAAAAACTTGGGGAAGGAAGAAAGTGCCCATTTTTATGAATAAACTTCCAAATGACTCAGTCAATCTGGAGAGTTCACATTTTATATATTAGCACTTAATTTTTTTAAAAATGAATTTTCATGTTTTTCTCATTATAGCTGAATTTACCTCCATTTCTATCCATCTTATTTTTCTCACTTATTCCAGTGCTTCAGGTAAATCCGTGCCACAGACAAATGCACATGAGCCATTACAAAGTGCAGTGAGAGGAATGGCTCATCTCCACCAAGGAGAACCCTTTATTCTGAAACAGCTATAGACCCTCCCATCAGACTTGATGGGAAACCCAGGTGGATAGCAGGTGCTTCCTGGTAGTCCAGCTCCTTTGTCCCACAAGGCGTGCTAACATATTTCAGTATTTATTTAGTTTTCTCTTATTTTCTCTAGATCTTTCAGTTCTCTTCCTGGCTGAAATCATGCAAGTGGAATGCATCTGAATGGGTGAAAATAACTGAAATGAACTGTAGTATTCATACATTGAACTAATATAATGAAAGCTTACACTGTTCTTCAAGTGGTTAAACTCTTTCTAGAGCTTGACCTTCACTCCACCCCCTGACCCAAGGCAAATTAGACCTTTAAAGAAGTGGTTTTAATATGTGAAAAGGATAGAAAAGGTGTGTAGGCTAATCAATAAATTGTTATGTTGGTGTATCCATTCATTCATTCATCTTTTCCCTCAAGTTTAAAGACTTACTTTGTTTCTGCTGTGAAAAATTAGTAGCATTTTGTATCTGTTTTCATAAGGTATAGTAGTAGTATTGACCATAGCTACCAATTATTGAGCACCTACATTGTGCCAGGTACTTTTTTGTATATTTTATGTTTAGATTTTTGAGCAACTCTTTGAGGCAGATATTATTAGTCCTGTTTTACAAGTTGTGCAGCTGAGGCTTGGAAAAGTTAAGCTTCCTACCCAGGGTCACATGCCTGTTCGGAGTAGAGCCATATTGAATCCTGGACTGTCCACTGCACGCTGTCTCTCAGTGGTATAATCCCACGTTGCTGGGTGATAGTGGGCGGAGAGGGCAAAAGGCTTCACCTGGAGAAGAAAGAATGTTCTGTCTCATGGAGAATGAAACATTTCTTGTAATGAAATGTCTGCAGAAATCTGGAACTCACACTTGATGAAGGGCCACTGTGTCACTGACTCTCTAAAGAAGAAAAAGAAAACTGACCCCATTTTAAAAACTATATATCACTGAGAGCTTATTTAGAGCAGGAGAGGAGAGAATCAGACTTTGACTCTCTTCATATTCTCCCGGTGAAGTATTTCACCATAATCAGTGAGAATCATTTTAAAGACAGCTGAAGGATGAAAGAAAAAACACTAGTGTTTGCACCTTTTATTTGAAGTGTAGTGATTTTAGATGTTTCCTTTTTCCCTTCCATAGCCAATAAAATACTGTTTCTAGACAGCTCAAGGAAATATTTTTTTCCTGTGCTCTTATCTTGGCTCCTTCCCGAGGATTTCTGCTTTTCCAATGACTGCTGGCATACAAAGGCGATCAACCAGATTCCTTTAGTGATTGCTTAGATACTCAGCCTGCCGCTGGAGACATTTGACAGGTGGCAGGTAGTTTTCTCTTCCTTGCAAAGTGGCTTGGAAAAGGACTGGCTTTTAAAACTAAGAACTTTCCATGATCATGAATGTGTTTTCTAGGCTGGCAAATAGAAAAGAACAGCTCAAGTTCAGAGACAGTTAAGTGTTTAAGAAGCTGGTGAAGAAGCTATCTTCCTGCCCCGACTCCAGGGAGGCTTATATTGCCAGTTGCCAAGCCTCCTGCCACATATACCAGTTGTACCACATGAGACTTTCTTTTTTTCATTTTGTTCCAATTTTTATTATTTAATACATTCTTTTGTTTTTTTAAAAATTGAAGTATAGTTGATTTACAATGGTGTGTTAGTTTCAGGTGTACAGCACAGCGATTCCAGTTATACATACATATATATCTATTCTTTTTCAGATTCTTTTCTCTTATAGGTTATTACAAAATACTGAGTAGAGTTCCCTGGGCTATACATTAGGTCCCTGTTGGTTATGTATGTGACTTTCTAGTGCAGAACTGTTTGGAAATTTTAATTTTGCTGAAATCCAGGCAGGAGAGATGTCTCCAAAACTTACGTCTAAATTCAGCCACTTTCCCTTTCAACTGTGGTAAGATGACTTTCTTTTTCCTTTTTTAATAGTGAAAACTGCTTTAGATTGGGAAGAGTGGGAGGAATGTTTGTTTTGGAGAACCTCTCCAGGCACATGGAATCTTACAGTACAGAAAGGAAAGAAATACCAGTATCTCCAAAGAAACAAAGGAGCCATAAAACCCAGAGCCTGTTTAGGGATATGTTAATGGCAGGAAGGAGACCAGTGCTTCAAGGATACATCCTGAATATGTGTGAGACTGGATTAGGAACAACATCACAGTGTACTTCTTGTGGTTTCCTTGAAATTACCTCCCAGCCCTGCTGAACACCCACTGGGAAGAGATTCCCACTAACAGAGGTCTGAGTTGTGATGAACAATGCTCATTGTAACACAGCTCTCTAGGCTGGACCTCTTTATAGGATGGATTTCCAAAGAACAGTCAGATGCCAAATAGAAGGATGACCAGTACATGGAGGGAGCATGTGAAAATGGCCATAGGCATACACTGAAATAGAACATCAAACTTTAGAACATAGCTGAGGGCGAATACGGAATAGTAACACTGTGTTCTGTCCTTAGACATTTCCTTACCTGAGGTAGAAAGGGACAGCTAGACTAGGTTCCATTCCTGGCCCCGCCATATACATAATGTCCCTGTGGGAAGTTCCTTAAATACACTGAGATGAACGTCCCTCATCTGTAACTATCTATAGTACAGGGTGGTAGAGTTTTGGGGGTGTGTGTATTAAATAAGATGTCTTAAGTTATAAATACAATGGATATTTTTAAACATTAAAAACTGTCGCTCTTCTCCCAGACTTTCTTCTATCCCTCGTCTTTCCTTCACTCTTCCGGCAGCTTTCTGTACGAGCTGCTTTTGGCTGTAGAGGGAGTGGTGGGTAGGGCTGATAAGAGGTCGTGATCCCCCTAGAACAAAGACTTTTCTACGTTAAGTACATGTTTAAGGCCTTGAAATTCTGACTTTCATTGGCAAAAGTGGGGCCCAGGAGAGACCTTGCAGCCATCAGCTGACCGCAGAGATCAGTCAAGCCAGCCTGGACCAGACCCTGTCCAGCTGATCCAGAGAATCGTCAGAAAATTTTCACAAGTGATAGTTATTTTTAAGCCACTGTGTTTCAGGGTCGTTTGTCACTGAGCAATAAATAATAGATGTGAGATTTCTGAGATGGTGGAACTGCCCTGATTGTCCCATTTGACGGAAGTTGAATCTTGAAGGAATGACACACTTGCCCCAGAAAGACTTTTAAACTGAAAGACACTGCCCCAAGTGGAAGTGACACATGTAAAGTAGTTATTGTTCCCACCAGATGGGAACTTGAAGGTTTGTGATGAGGCCGAGCTCTGGTATGGAGGGATGAAGAATATCATACTCCCACGCTTCTGAATATCTTTTAATGTAAATTTCAAACAGCGCTCCTCAAACTTCAGTGTGCATGTGAATCTCCTGAGGTCTAGTTAGATGCAGAGTCTGTTTCAGTAGGTCTGGATATCTAGATCAGGCTGTAGATTCTGCGTTTTTACTGAGTTGCCAAGGAACACTGATGCCACTGCCCTGGGGACCACACTCTGAGTAGTGAGGCTTTGCATTACCAAATGCTGATCGTGGTAGATGACGCTCAGCACACGTCACCTCCTTCCTCCTTTGACGTCCTCATCCCTCTCATCCCAAGAAATCTCATGTGGAGAGATTTGACTCCACAAACGCCCTCATATTCATCGAGAATGAGGACACCCTCATTTTGCCCTCACCACTGCGGCATCTTTCCTTTCTCATGACTGCAGCTGCCACCCACTGAACTGCCTTGATCTCTGTAGTCCTTCAGGTCAAACCCAATAGGATTATTTTTTCCACTTCTCCCTCTCTTTGACATTTCTGCTCCATTTGTCACTCTTGACCATTTCTTTATTCTTGAAATGTTCTGCTTACTGAGTTCTCCTGATTCTGCTTACACATCTCTTGGGTCACATTATTCTTTCCTTATCTACTCTACCATCTCCCATTCCCTTCCTACACTCTTTGTAAACATTTTGCAAAGAACCACCTTTAGGTACATCTTCTAAATCTATGCTTTGGGACTTTATCTCCCAGTATTTTTGTCTACTCAGTGATAAACTTTCACTGATCTCCTCCTATTGTGCCGGACTCACCAGGAATACAGACATAAGTCCTGCCCCCTAGTAGCACACAGTCAAATGGGGACAGCCTGCTGGCAAAACTTAGAGGGGAAAGGGATTGATATGATGCTATTATGGAGATTCTGGGCAATTTTTCTCTTTTATCCACCATAGAAAATACGACCCAACAGCTTTTCCACCTAAATTCTTCCAAAGAATTGACCTCTTGCCTGCATTTCTTGGACCATTCTCTGGGCCTCTGGCTTTATCATCTATCCAGAGTCCCACATTAGCCTCCAAGATGTAGTGTTTTCAGACATCAGTTGAGGGCAGGAATGGTATGACTCATTCTACGGTGAAATGATTAAGTGTCTCCTCTGTAAGTAATGAGGAATTTATTTTCTACAGGCTTGAAATATTCTGCCTTACTTTTATGTTAGTCCTTGAATTTACTTTGAATAACACCTTTGTTATAATGATTTTATAAATATTTTATGTTGATTTACGTTGACTTTGAAGAATATGTAATAATAAAGAATAAAGCTTCCTTCTAGCTCTTCCTTTTCCAATACTGTCTCCATACAGCAGTCCCAAAAGTTTTTAGTAATGTTAGCTGTAAAACGAATGTTAAGTTTTAACTTCAACAATGAAAAGAATAATTATCCACCTTTAAAATTTCAGCCCTCTTTTTAAAAAGCACAAAATTAAATTGTAAGTCCTTGATACATGATGAGTTGTGGTTTTCCCTCCTCCAATAGTATCTGGCTGACATTTCACTTAATACTTGTCACATTTATAGTCCCAAACTAGCAACACATGGTGTAGGGAGTTATAGGCAACTGGTGGCAGGATTTGTTTTAAATGATGTGAGAATGTCAGTTACTCCCTCCTGTTTCTCAAGTAGCTTTCCCCCCACCTGCCTCCTTTCTATTCCCCACTAAAATGATAATAATAATTTTATGGCAGTACATAAATACCAGGGAAGTCAAAGAATGTATAATAAAATAAATAGCCAAAAACCATTAATTCATGATATCTGTGCTTAGCTATTATTTTTTTAAAAATCAGCAAAATGTTATTATTTTAGTTCTAACTGCTTCCCTCTTTGTTGTAAGAAGAGTCTTTTAGGATTCACTGTCTAAAATAGCTGTTTGATCAAGAGTGCTGAAAAATATTCTTTTCAACAAAGTTGAAAATACAGTGTTGGTTCACGGAAAATGATCACCAGTTCTACCACTGCAAAATAATGGCAACAAAATGACAAATTGCTGAGTGTTGAATCTTCCATTCCGCATGGTTCAGCTTTTCAGCCCTCCATGAGTCAGGATTTCTCCACCATACCAGTTAGTGGTGAGGTAATTACTGGAGCCAGGCATAACTGGGAACTCTATCACATTAAAGACGTTGAGATACTGGGGTTCAGAATTATTTCTCCATTCCAAGCTAGCAGTGTGCCTCCCCACAAATTTGCTATCAGACTTCCTCATGCAAAATTTTAAAATATTTCTCTCCCTTCAGAGAATCTTTAGATCTTTCTTGTTTAATAAGGGGCTTCTCTTTTCCTTTTATTTTTTTCTTGATAGTTGCTCACCTGAGCTCTTTCAGTAATTTTGCCTAACTCTATCTGAAATTGCTTCTATTTCTTAGATGCTTAGCTCATAATAGGATCCAATTCAATATTTCTTCTTCACATTGTGGCATTTTATTTTGAATTGTAGTGTATTCTGCACCTTTTCTGTATTTTCACTATTCTCCTTTCTCCCCCCTCTACCGATTTGGAAGTTAAATATTTTATTTCAATTTTTTGTTGAGTAACATTAAATTTTAACACGTATTTGATTTCAGTAAGTTTAAAAATTAATATTTCTACACTTTTCCCAAGCAATACAAATACCTTAGATTTATTTTTTACCCCAATCACTTGCACTTCTACTTCTCTTTTTTTTTTTTTTTTTTTTTTAAGAAAATGAACAGTTTTAAATTCTTTGCTTAATTACTGAAGTATAAAGACGTCTTCAGGGCTCTATACTGGCCATGTCAATAAATTTTTTTAAGAATTGCTTTCTATGTATCTTCTAGGAGATGTAAACTGGTTAATGTACATAACCCAATTTCAATCCAGTCACCAAATTAAAAACTTGAATTGAACATCAAGTATATTTCCAGAGGTGTCCAGTATGTACTGAGGAATGTAAGGAAGCTGCTCATCTAGTTTACTGTCCTATCAAAATAGTTATCCTACATTCTAATTACTGAAATTATTTCACCGAGACTTGGTTCAACCAAGTCTGAATTGCATTGTAGTTCTTGTTAGGAATCTTGAGCTTCATAATTCTCATGTCTCCAACAGTGTCCTGGATCCTAAGTCTTGGAGGTTCATATGCAATGTGTAGGAATAAAATTTGGCAAGCCCACTCGTGGAAAAAAATATTTCAAATTTCACATTCTCATCCATATATTAAATTCTGAACACAGGAGGTAATTTTTAGTAAGGCCTTTGCAAATACAGATGAGAGCCCTATATTAATATTAAAATAAAAAGTAAATGCCATAAGAAGAAAAATAATTGAAATTATAATCTTATAATAGTTTTTAAGAGTATATATTTAGAGACTTTTAAATTAATATTTAATTTTAAAATATTAAATATATTTTAATATATTAAAAATATATTTTTAAGAGTATATATAGCTGAAGACTCCCACAGAGAGGCACAAACTGCTTGTTTACAGCAATAGCTCTGATCTTACAGTCGTGTGCAGTTTGCATTGTTCCAAAAGGGTTTTAAAAAAAAAATATATATATATATATTTTAATTTATATACATATAAAGGAATATGTGCACTGAAGTAAAATAAATTTGAAAAAGTAGGTAATAAAGTTTGGGTTGGTTAAAAATCAGACTATTTATTTAAGCCAGAATTTACAAGAATATCTGCCATGATGTCCTATATGTGTAGTAGAGGCGGGAAACAAATGCTGCTCTAGACTCCCTAACAGTGAATGCGCAGGGGGTTGGGGGGATCATTATATGATGCATAGTGTCCATAAGATTAAAGAAAATCACTCAGGGAAATATACCATTTCTGACACAGAGACTGGAAAAAAAATTTTTTTTCTGGGTAGTCATGAAGCCCTGAAATGTTGGGCACAATAATCTCAACAACTAGCACAGAAAATTCTGCCATGAGATGCACAGGCATTTCCAGGGTAGACAAGTGGCTTCATAAATCAACAAAGGCGGTCTGTGGTATTGAGTCCTAAAGTGACCTGATTTGTTGGACTATCCTTCAGCCAACCTAAACTTACTTTTTCTCGGACGGCCTTTGCTTGGGTACCACCAGGCAGTCAGCATGAGACTGTTTACCCCATGGCCAGCATCTGGAGCACAGGCTGTTCTGACTGTTAGCGACAGTGTGGAACCACAGGCTGTAACAATCAGCTGCGAGGGGTCTGGCCAACATCCTCTCACAATTGTTGGCAAACTCCCAACCGGAATACCTAAGGAGGAGTCTTACTCTCTTCCCCATGGAGGAAAACCAAGATATCTGTGTTCAGGATGAATGTTTTCTAAGGAAGCAACCTGGGGTTCACTTCAGCACACAGATAAACATAGAAAAATCCTTTAAAGATTCACAGTGAAGCACGCACAGAACTTTAACCTTTACTAATGTAAGTAAGCCTGTCTAAGAGAGCTCTCCAAGATAAACAGGGTTTCATAATGTATGTTGAGATAACTGGGGGTGTTAATTTGTTCATATTTGTTAACTATAGGCTAGATGTTGGGGTCATCTAGTGAAAACGATTGCTTTGGCTGTAAGACGAGTAATCTACACAAGCCCTTCTTCCTGGCAGGCATGAGAAAGCTGGGTCTCCTGTGGATCCACACCATTTCTAATTAATCACAGTAAAACCCTGCCCTGTTGGTGAGGATCTCATTTATTTTGTTGGATCTCAAACATGGTGGGCACTTTTGATATTTAGACTTACTTTTTCACACCTTTTCCCTGTCAAAACTCTGATATTTTAAAATCTACTTTCTTTGCCCTTTCAGATTTAAAAAATCTTTTCAGTATAGTTCTTCAAAATTACTAGAGACAAATTATTTTACTGGGAATTAAATTCTTGTTGCCATAGTTTGCTAAATGTCGTAGATTATATTGTATTCATTTACTCTACAATCTCTGGTTAAAATTGTTAGTACTAAGCAAGATGTTACAGAGTGTAGTTGGTCTTTTTGCTTCTTTGTTTGTTTTTTCAGCAGAGATCCTGAGTGTGGTTTTCTTGACTCCCTATGAGAAATTATTCTTGCTCATTATTTTTGCATGATTCAATGTCAACGTTTCGTTTACACTTGGGTGTAAACTTGGGGCACCTCTAACAAGATATTTCTTTCTTTCACACATCACTGTTATGTTCATGAAACCTTAATCAAGGTACCCTCACAAGACAAATAGAAAGCACTTCATTGTGGCCGTGCTAGAACTGGCCACTGAAATCTTTCATCATACCAGTTTTACTAGAAACTTTAACTTGATGGACGTTAAGAAAGAAGTTTAAAACTCCAGGTCTAGGGTGGCAGTGGCGGAGGGAGGCAGAGACTCAGTGGAGACACTGGGGGGAGGCGGCGGCGGTGCGGAGCTACTGGAGGCAGATGAAGAGAGGCATGGAGGAGCACGGGGCCGCCACCACCAGCACCCGGAGAGGCGTGGAGGAGTGCTGGTGGCGACGTGGAGGAGTGTGGGGCCGCCACCACCAGCGCCCAGAGAATTTCCTGGGAAAAACTGATGAGTGGTCATAGAAGTTGGAGCCAGGCTGTGAAAGCAACTCATAAGCTTTGCATTAGAAATTAAACAGAACAATGAAACCCCAAATGAAACCAAAACAAACTGCTGCCATCTCCACTACCAACAAAAATACCACCCTGTGACTGACAGGGTCTTGGTGCTCCAGCCGTTCAGGCCTGTGCCTCTGAGGTGGGAGAGCCGAGTTCAGGACACTGGTCTACCAGAGACCTCCTGGCTCCACACACTATCTAACAGCGAAGGCTCTCCCAGAGATTTCCATCTCAACACTAAGACCCAGCTCCACTCAACGACCAGCAAGCTCCATTGCTGGACACCCTATACCAAACAACTAGCAAGACAGGAACACAACCCCACCCATTAGCAGAGAGGCTGCCTAAAATCATAATAAGGTCACAGACACCCCAAAACACACCACCGGACACGGTCCTGCCCACCAGAAAGACAAGATCCAGCCTCATCCACTAGAACACAGGCACTAGTCCCCTCCACCAGGAAGTCTACACAACCCACTGAACCAGCCTCACCCACTGGGGGCAGACACCAAAAAAAATGGGAACTATGAACATACAGCCTGTGAAAAGGAGACCCCCAAACACAGGAAATTAAGCAAAATGAGAAGACAGAAACAAACAGCAGATGAAAGAGCAAAGTAAAAACCCACCAAACAAATAGAGAGGAATTAGGCAGTCTACCTGAAAAAGAATTCAGAGCAATGATAGTAACGATGATCCAAAATCTTGGAAATGCAATGGAGAAAATACAAGAAATGTTTAACAAGGACTGAGAAGAACTAAAGAGCAAACAAACAATGATAAACAGTGCAATAAATGAAATTAAAAATTCTCTAGAAGGAATCAATAGCAGAATAACTGAGACAGAAGAATGGATAAGTGACATGGATGATAAAATAGTGGAAATAACTACTGCAGACCAGAATAAAGAAAAAAGAATGAAAAGAATTGAGGACAGTCTTAGAGACCTCTGGAACAACATTAAATGCACCAACTTTCGAATTATAGGGGTCCCAGAAGAAGAAAAGAAAAGAAAAAGGGTCTGAGAAAATATTTGAAGAGATTATTAGAAAACTTCCCTAACATGGGAAAGGAAATAGTCAATCAAGTCCAGGAAGCGCAGAGAGTCCCATACATAATAAATCCAAGGAGAAACACGACAAGACACATATTAATCAAACTATCAAAAATTATATACAAAGAAAAAAATATTAAAAGCAGCAAGGGAAAAGCAAATATTAACATACAAGAGAATCCCCATATGGTTAACAGCTGATCTTTCAGCAGAAACTCTGAAAGCCAGAAAGGAGTGGCAGGACATATTTAAAGTGATGAAAGAGAAAAACCTACAACCAAGATTACTCTACCCAGCAAGGATCTCATTCAAATTCGACAGAGAAATTAAAACCTTTACAGATAACTAAAAGTTAAGAGAATTCAACACCACCAAATCAGTTTTACAACAAATGCTAAAGGAACTTCTCTAGGCATGAAAAACAAGAGAAAGAAACGACCTACAAAAACAAACCCAAAACAATTAAGAAAATGGTAATAGGAACATACATATCGATAATTACCTTACATGTAAATGGATTAAATGCTCCAACCAAAAGACATAGACTGGCTGAATGGATACAAAAACAAGACCCGTATGTATGCTGTCTACAAGAGACCCACTTCAGACCTAGAGACACATCCAGACTGAAAGTGAGGGGATGGAAAAAGATATTCCATGCAAATGGAAATCAAAAGAAAGCTGCAGTAGCAATTCTCATATCAGACAAAATAGACTTTAAAATAAAGACTATTACAAGAGACAAAGAAGGACACTACATAATGATGAAGGGATCACTCCAAGAAGAAGTTATAACAATTGTAAATATTTATGCTCCCAACATAAGAGCACCTCAATACATAAGGCAAATGCTAACAGCCATAAAAGGGGAAATTAACAGTAACACAACCATAGTAGGGGACTTTAACAGCCTACTTTCACCAATGGACAGATCATCCAAAATGAAAATAAATAAGGAAACCCAAGCTTTAAATGATACATTAAACAAGATGGACTTAACTGATATTTATAAGACATTCCATCCAAAAACAACAATATACACTTTCTTCTCAGGTGCTCATGGAACCTTCTCCAGGATAGAGCATATCTTGGGTCACAAATCAAGCCTTGGTAAATTTGAGAAAATTGAAATCGTATCAAGTATCTTTTCTGATGACAAGGCTGTGAGATGAGATATCAATTACAGGAAAATATCTGTACAAAATACAAACACATGGAGGCTAACAATACACTACTAAATAACCAAGAGAACACTGAGGAAAGCAAAGAGGAAATCAAAAAATACCTAGAAACAAATGACAATGAAAACATGACGACCCAAAATCTACGGGAAGCAACAAAAGGAGTTCTAAGAGGGGAGTTTATAGCAATACAATCCTACCTCAAGAAACAAGAAATATCTCAAATAAACAACCTGAACTTACACCTAAAGCAATTAGAGAAAGAAGAACAAAGACCCCCAAAGTTAGCTGAAGGAAAGAAATCATAAAGGTCAGATCAGAAATAAATGAAAAAGAAATGAAGGGAACAATAGCAAAGATCAGTAAAACTAAAAGCTGGTTCTTTGAGACGATAAACAAAATTGATAAACCATTAGCCAGAGTCATCAAGAAAAAGAGGGGGAAGACTCAAATTAAGAGAATCAGAAATGAAAAAGGAAAAGTAACAACTGACACTGCAAAAATAAAAGGATCATGAGAGATTACTACAAGCAACTATATGCCAATAAAATGGACAACCTGGAAGAAATGGACAAATTCTTAGAAAAGCACAACCTTCCGAGGCTGAACCAGGAAGAAATAGAAAATATAAACAGACCAATCACAAGCACTGAAATTGAAACTGTGATTAAAAATCTTTCAACAAACAAAAGCCCAGAAGAGATGACCTCACAGGCAAATTCTATCAAACATTTAGAGAAGAGCTAACACTTACCCTTCTCAAACTCTTTCAAAATATAGCAGAGGGAGAAACACTCCCAAACTCATTCTATGAGGCCGCCGTCACCCTGATACCAAAACCATACAAAGATGCCACAAAAAAAGAAAACTACAGGCCAATATCACTGATGAACATAGAGGCAAAAATCCTCAACCAAATACTAGCAAACAGAATCCAACAGCACATTAAAAGGATCATACACCATGGTCAAGTGGGGTTTATCACAGAAATGCAAGGATTCCTCAATATACTCAAATCAATCAATGTGATAAACCACATTAACAAATTGAAGGAGAAAAACCATATGATCATCTCAATAGTTGCAGAGAAAGCTTTTGACAAAATTCAACACCCATTTATGATAAAAACTCTCCGGAAAGTAGGCAAGGAAGGAACTTACCTCAATATAATAAAGGCCAAATATGACAAACCCACAGCCAACATCGTTCTCAATGATGAAAAACTGAAACCATTTCCATTAAGATCAGGAACAAGACAAGGTTGCGCACTCTCACCTCTATTATTCTACATAGTTTTGGAAATTTTAGCCACAGCAATCAGAGAAGAAAAACAAATAAAAGGATTCCAAATCGGAAAAGAAGAAGCAAAACTGTCACTGTTTGCAGATGACATGATACTATACATAGAGCATCCTAAAGATGCTACCAGAAAACTACTAGAGCTAATCAATGAATTTAGTAAAGTAGCAGGATACAAAATTAGTGCACAGAAATCTCTCGCATTCCTATGCACTAATGATGAAAGTTCTGCAAGAGAAATTAAGGAAACACTCCCATTTACCGTGCAACAAAAAGAACAAAATACCTGGGAATAAACCTACCTAAGGAGACAAAAGACCTGTTTGCAGAAAACCATAAGACACTGAGGAAAGAAATTAAAGATGATACAATCAGATGGAGAGATATACCATGTTCTTGGATTGGAAGAAAAAGCAATCTATAGATTCAGTGCAATCCCTGTCAAACTACCAATGGCATTTTTCACAGAACTAGAACAAAATATTTCACAATTTGTATGGAAACAAAAGACCCCAAATAGCCAAAGCAATCTTGAGAAAGAAAAACAGAGCTGGAATAATCAGGCTCCTGGACTTCAGACTATACTACAAAGCTACAGTAATCAAGACAGTATGGTACTGGCACAAAAACAGAAATATAGATCAATGGAACAGAATAGAAAACCCAGAGATAAACCCACGCACATATGGTCACCTTATCTTTGATAAAGGAGGCAGGAGTATACAATGGAGAAAAGACAGCCTCCTCAATATGTGCTGCTGGGAAAACTGGACAGCTACATGTAAAAAATGAAATTAGAACACTCCCTAACATCATACACAAAAACTCAAAATGGATTAAAGACCTAATGTAAGGCCAGACACTATAAAACTCTTAGAGGAAAACATAGGCAGAGCACTCTGTGACATACATCACAGCAAGATCCTTTTTGACCCACCTCCTAGAGAAATGGAAATACAAACAAAAATAAACAAATAGGACCTAATGAAACTTAAAAATTTTTGCACAGGAAAGGGAAACCGTAAACAAGACGAAAAGACAACCCTCAGAATGGGAGAAAATATTTGCAAACAAAGCAACTGACTAAGGATTAATTTCCAAAATGCACAAGCAGCTCATGCAGCTCAATATCAAAAAACCAAACAACCCAATCCAAAAATGGGCAGAAGACCTAAGTAGACATTTCTCCAAAGAAAATATACAGATTGCCAACAAACACTTGTAAGGATGCTCAACATCACTAATCATTAGAGAAATGCAAATCAAAACTACAGCAAGGTATCACCTCACACCAGTCAGAATGGCCATCATCAAAATATCTACAAACAGTAAATGCTGGAGAGGGTGTAGAGAAAAGGGAACCCTTTTGCCCTGTTGGTGGGAATGTAAATTGATACAGCCACTATGGAGAACAGTATGGAGGTTCCTTAAAAAACTAAAAATAGAACTACCATACGACCCAGCAATCCCACTACTGGGCATATACCCTGAGAAAACCTTAAGTCAAAAAGAGTCATGTACCACAATGTTCACTGCAGCTCTATTTACAATAGCTAGGACATGGAAGCAACCTAAGTGTCCATCGACAGATGAATGCGTAAAGAAGATGTGGCACATATATACAATGGAATATTACTCAGCCATAAAAGGAAACGAAATTGAGTTATTTGTAGTGAGGTGGATGGACCTAGAGTCTGTCATACAGAGTGAAATAAGTCAGAAAGAGAAAAACAAATACCGTTTGCAAACACATATGGAACTAAAAAAAAAAAAAAAAAAAGGTTCTGAAGAACCTAGGGGCAAGACAGGAATAAAGATGCAGATGTAGAGAATGGACTTGAGGACACGGGGAGGGGGATGGGTAAGCTGGGATGAAGTGAGAGAGTGGCATGGACATATATACACTACCAAATGTAAAATAGCTAGCTAGTGGGAAGCAGCTGCATAGCACAGGGAGGTCAGCTCGGTGCTTTGTGTCCACCTAGAGGGGTGGGATAGGGAGGGTGGGAGGGAGACGCAAGAGGTAGGGGATATGGGGATATATGTATATGTATAGCTGATTCACTTGGTTATACAGCAGAAATTAACACACCATTGTAAAGCAATTATACTCCTATAAAGTTGTTAAAAATTTAAAATAAATAAAATCCAGTTATTGAAAAAAAAACAAAAAAAACTCCAGGTCTATTTTCCTTTAATAAAACCAGAACTGTTTTCTTAGAAATATTTTAATTCCTTCCCAAACTTAAATACTAACAGGATTTTACTCAAATTTCCAGAAAGAAAAGTCATCCTTGGATGGCTTGGATAAGAAAGTTTGGACATTTTCTGCAAGACAACCATATTAAAAAGTTGGATATAAATAATAGAAATATGGGCTTCTCTGGCCATCATATTCTTTGGCACAGGAATTATTCACATGCTTAATACTTCATGCCTCTTCCAAAATCAATGTTTGGGAGTACATTTCTGTCTTGAAAACCAATTTTCTTTAGTTCTTAAAAAGAACCTTTGATTAGAAATGGAGTATGGTTCAGCAGAAAAGACACTGACTAAAGACTCAAATGATTTTTGGTTCAAGTCCTGGATCAACTACTTCCTAGCTTACTTTGGGCAAGTCACCTAAATTATCTGAGTCTCAGTTTATCAGTAACAAATACACTTAGTAATACCAGTCCCACTACCTTACAGTGTTGTTGTGAGGACCAAAATGATGTAATGTATGTGTGAAAACATTTAATGGTGTCAACATGTTGCTTTCAGCAGCATGTAGTTTGTAAGGTGGCACTAACCCAGATTTGCAGTACTGGTAAAAAGAACAGAGTAGTAGGTTATTTTAAAAACTTTTCTGCAAATATCTTCTCCCATTCATTAGGTTGCCTTTTTATTCTGTTGATGGTTTTCTTTGCTGTGCAGTAAGTTTTTAGTTTAATGTAGTCTCATTTGTTTGTTTTTGCTTTTGTTGTCCTTGTCTCTAGTGTCAGATCCAAAAAAATATCACTAAGAGTTATGTCAAGGAGAATACTGCCTATGTTTTCTTCCAGCAGTTTTATGGTTTCAGGTTTTACATTCGAGTCTTTAATCCATTTTGAGTTTACTTTTGTATATGATGTAAGATAGTGTTGTACTTTCATTCCTTTGGAAGTAACTCTCCAGTTTTCCCAACATCATTTATTGAAGAGACTCTCTTTTCCCCATTGTATATTCTTACCTCCTTGGTCATAGATTAATTGGCAATATATGTAGGGGTTTATTTCTGGGCTCTCGATTCTGTTCCATTGATCTATGTGTCTGTTTTTGTGCCAGTACCATACTCTTTTGATTACTATAGCTTTGTAGTGTAGTTTGAAATTAGGGAGCATGATACCTCCAGCTTTGTTCTTCTTTCTCAAAATTGCCTTGGCTATTCAGGGTCTTTCACGGTACCATACAAATTTTAGGATTATTTATTCTAATTCTGTGGGAAATGCCATTGGTAGGTTGATAGAGATTGCATTGAATCTGTGGATTGCCTTGGGTAGTATGGACAGTTTAACAATGTTAGTTCTTCCAATCCATGAACACAGTTTTTCTTTTCATTTATTTGTGTCTTCTTCAATTTCTCTCATCAATGTCTTAGAGTTTTCAGAGTACAGGTCTTTCACCTCCTTGGTTAAATTTATTCCCAAGTTTTTTATTTTTAATGCAGTTGTAAATGGAATTGTTTTCTTAATTTCTCTTTCTGAAAATTTATCATTAGTGTATAGAAATGTGACAGGTTTCGTATGTTAATTTTGTTACCTGCAACTTTGTTGAGTTCATTTATTAGTTCTAACAGATGCTTTTTTCAGCTTTAAAAGTAC
Organism: Eschrichtius robustus; assembly: GCF_028021215.1. Classification (NCBI taxonomy): domain Eukaryota; kingdom Metazoa; phylum Chordata; class Mammalia; order Artiodactyla; family Eschrichtiidae; genus Eschrichtius; species Eschrichtius robustus. The sequence goes on from NC_090833.1 coordinate 67,872,026, forward strand.
AACTGGGACAAAATAATTTTTTGAAAGGGGAGGAAGGTGGAATAATTGGATGGACAATTGAACAATCAAAATCATCTGGGGTTGCATTATTTTAATTCCTCACGTTAATTGGTAAAAAGAGTAAAAACTTTTAAAGTCCATGTGCCTGGACTCTTCCTGGCTCCAATAGCAGAATCTATTCATAGCATTCCTTTTTGGTCCCACACCTCAGTAAGTCCCTTTTTTCTTTTCACGTGTTATTTGTTGAATGGATATAATATCCCTGACATTATAGATGTCAGACCAGATCAACAAAGATAGAAATATAAATGAAGGGGATCATTCTGTGAGAGAGAGAAATTTGTGATAAACTATTCTACTTTAAACTTACCACAGAAAGTCCGTTTTATATTCTCCAGCTGCAAAGACAGCAGGCTAAAATAATGGCCTTCAGGGTAGGTGAAAGAAAGTGATTAGAAATTCAACATGAATTTAATTATTCATTTAGTGTCTCCAGATTACACTCATCACAAAGGCACACCAACACAGAAAATAGTTACTAAATCTCCATTTTCGACAGCATGAGACAATATGAGAACAGCAAGTCTGAAGCAAAAGAAAGCATTCTTTCCATTACAGTGTTAAATGGAACACTTAATCAGCTCTTTTGCCAAAAGAGAACTTCCCATTATGTTAAGTTATAAATAGAGCTGTGGGAAAAGTATCTGCAAGCTGAAAGGACGTAGACCTGTGTCTGTTGACTTTGGTTGTTTTATAAAGTGTTATACAGGCAGCATTTGTCGCAAAGAGTAACTCACAAAGACTTTGGGAAACCTTGGTTTTAAGAAATTCTGTCTATCACTTAGTCTAAGGTTTGAGGTACCAACTTGGTAAATAGTGCATTTTTCAGGGCAGGTCTGTCAGGGAGTTTTCTCTCGCCCCCCTTTCACTCCTGCTTTATCCTTAAGCCATTTCCAGGTGTGTGAGTATTATTTCAGTTTTCCTATATTACGTCATGGAAAAGTAAGATTTGTAAACTGCATTTCCAAACAGTACTCAGAGAAAACCAGACTGAATTTGCTTAGGTTTTAAAAAGTGAGGTATATGTTCAACCAGTAGCGGCTTTAAATCCTGCTTTTTCCACTAGAGATAAAAAAAATGAAAACCATGAGTACTGGTTGTTACTAGCCCAGATCTTGACCTGAAGGGTGTAGCAATTGGGGATAGAATTAACTTTCCATGCTTTTGAAAGGATGCTCAACATCACTAATCATTAGAGAAATGCAAATCAAAACTACAATGAGGTATCACCTCACACCGGTCAGAATGGCCATCATCAAAAAAATCCACACACAGTAAATGCTGGAGAGGGTGTGGAGAAAAGGGAACTCTCCTGCACTGTTGGTGGGAATGTAAATTAATACAGCCACTATGGAGAACAGTATGGAGGTTCCTTAAAAAACTAAAAATAGAACTACCATACGACCCAGCAATCCCACTACTGGGCATATACCCTGAGAAAACCTTAATTCAAAAAGCATCATGTACCACAATGTTCATTGCAGCTCTATTTACAATAGCCAGGACATGGAAGCAACCTAAGTGTCCATCGACAGATGAATGGATAAAGAAGATGTGGCACATATATACAATGGAATATTACTCAGCCATAAAAAGAAACGAAATTGAGTTATTTGTAGTGAGGTGGATGGACCTAGAGTCTGTCATACAGAGTGAAGTAAGTCAGAAAGAGAAAAGCAAATACCATATGCTAACATATATATATGGAATCTAAAAAAAATAAATAAATGGTTCTGAAGAACCTAGGGACAGGACAGGAATAAAGACGCAGATGTAGAGAATGGACTTGAGGACACGGGGAGGGGGATTGGTAAGCTGGGACGAAGTGAGAGAGTGGCATGGACATATATACGCTACCAAATGTAAAGTAGATAGCTAGTGGGAAGCAGCTGCATAGCACAGGGAGATCAGCTCAGTACTTTGTGACCACCTAGAGGGGCGGGATAGGGAGGGTGGGAGGGAGACGCAAGAGGGAGGGGATATGGGGATATATGTATACGTATAGCTGATTCACTTTGTTATACAGCAGAAACTAACACACCATTGTAAATCAATTATACTGCAGTAAAGATGTTAAAATAAATAAATAAATAAATAAATAAATAAATAAATAAATAAATAATAAATAGACTTCTAAAATTCCTGTTTAAAAAAAAAATTCCCATGTTTTTTTTTGGAAGTCTCATCCATTGAGGAATGAGATCATTTAGCAACATGACTAGTGGATTATACCTATTTTCTCTCAAAAGGAAGACTTTGAAATTTGTACGTTAAGTGACATGATGGAAACTGACCCATTTTCTAACAGGGTACTTTATTTGAATTTGGCAATATTAAATAAATGGGTGGTTGGAGAGTCAATGCAGAAGAAATTCTATAGTTTCTGGAGCAGTCCTAGACCAAATTACATCCTGAATTGGATTCATCCGGACCTGTACGGCTCAACTGTGAGTGAGCAAAGAGCTCTGAGCCTGTGAATTTGGAACTGAACGATGGTGGGAAGGGTAGTTTAACTGATCTTGATTCAGCCTGGTTTAAGTGGGACACATTTTAGTTTCTTCGGGTCTGTGATGCAGATGCCTGTTGGATGCGTGGTATGCTAAAAGCTAAACTAAAATTTACTAATGTGCCATTTCTCTGCGGAGGTGATGTGTACATCAAAGAGGAAATGCAAGATCCCGATATGCTGTTCTGCTCTCCAGATGTTCCTGAAGTGACTCCCTTTCATACTGGCCTTTCTCGAGAAGGAAACCTTTTGATGCTAATCGACATTTGAGTTAGATGATTGAGGCTGAGGATTCATAAGGCTGGATCTTGTCTCTGAGAAAATCTTTCATAGGTCTTCTCATGCAACCCATGAGGCAGGCAGGATTGTACTTTGCTCAGTCTTGAAAGCACTCCTGTCCTCATTAAGCTGGTGGCCTGCTTCTCAGGTGTTTCTGCCTTTGTACAGTCCCAGGTGATGCTGAGACGGTTGGTGCCGGTGGCTGAGAAAATGTAGCTCAATATGGAAGTAGTCAGGAGGTTGACTGAATCCTTGAATGTCAGGGTGAGTCCTGGGACGAACCTTACCCAAAATTAGATTCTGGCTTAGCTAGAGGAAGTTTGCTGTTACTCCTTAAAAACGAAGTCTCTGATGCTGCAGTTTTTGGTTTTATGTTAACACTGTTCAGTGAATAGAGTATAAGCCTTTATCTACTTAAAAATTGACCCCCCCTACACAAGACTGTACCTTTGTTTTGCCATGATGATATTAGTTGGCAAGGTTTAATCACTTTCTGGCAATTTTCAAACCCTCTTTTGTTCACTTTGTCATTTTTAAGCTTGTAAGCATCAGAACTCAGCACATTCCTGAAGAGGGCTCCTAAGAAATGCATGTATTGATTCTATTTGCACTGTGCCTCTTTGCATCTTAATATTGATCTGACTCTTAACAGAGTCCCTGATAATTATTTTTATTCTCCACCCCATGCCATTTACTGTGATCCTGGGATCTCTTATTTTTCAACTCATTTGCGTAGATTAGACATTATCACTGGGTTTCGGTTTATTTCCGATATTTATTTCTTCTCTCTCCCCACTCTTTTATCCGTAAGTGGTATTCTTGAATGATTTCCCAATAGTCTATGAAGTTAAGTTATGAACTTAGCCTGAGTAGAGTACTTTGCTTCCTTTTCAATATGATATTATCACCCCAAAAGGAAATCCTGCCTTTTTGTATTACTCTTTCCAGGAGGAGAAAGGGGCAAATTCTCTGAGCTTTATAATATAATATATAATATAATAACTATTATATTTCTTGAATCCATAATGCCTTGATGAAAAAAAGCACCACTGTTTTATGTGCGTCCACAAAAGAAAAAGGCTTAAGACAAGGAATCTAATATAGTCTATAATCTAAGAGAATCTAATAATATAAAAAAGCTTATTGCACATGAGGGCTACATCCTTACTGTATGAGTAAATGAAAAAACAAACAAATAAACAAAACCACCATGTAGAAAAAGCCAGAAAATGCATTTCTCAGTATTAGCACTGGCTGGAGGAAGGAAAAAACAAAAGCCTCCCCTGATTATTTGAGCCAAAATCCAGTAGAAACACAGCTTTGCAGTCTGAATTCACAAAAGTGATTGTAAATCGCTATTGGATTATAAGACATATCTCAATTTCAGAGATGTTGAAATGTGTAAGAAAAAGAAGTTTGTTTTAGAGTCAATGAAAGGAATTAATTTAAATTGAGGTTGGTGTTTATAGGTTTGCCTGTCTTTTCTTAACTTCTAAAAGGTTTAGATAAGCATATATACCTCATTGTTCTATTCCAAACTGGATTTCCAGATGTCTTAAGGTCATTTATCACTGGATAAACCTCTCTGCTTCAAATTCATGTTTGCTCCCAGCCTCCACCAAGATGGAACATTTTAGAGGCTAATGTCCCAATGAGGTGTGTACATTTTAAAGGCCTCTGGAGCAATGCAGTATTGTCTTATGTTAAGGCAATGTACATCAAAATGCAATTGTCAGATGTAAAATGACAGTAAAAATATATTCAGTCTAACAAGCTGGCTTTGTGGTATTGGTTTTCAACACTCTCTTTCCATCAGATACACAAAAGACCATCATCTCACTAAATTTCTCAAATTAAGTGGGATCAAACTTCTCATTTACATTGAATGGTTGACCCTCAAGAAATACCCTGATGTTTCATGCGACTTATGTGTGGTTGAATTACTTTGTTACTGACCCATATATCCTCCCATGGTGTCAGACAAAACAATGTCATTATTATGAAATAGAAGTATGAGATCATATTCAGTTAAAAAAACTTAAGATATTCCTCTTTACACTAAGAATGACTTGGAAACTTTCGTATTTATCAAATACTAGATATATGCAGATTTTTCTCTACTTTGATCTGGATCTGGAACGTTAGTCCAGTGATTAACATGAATTAAATCTGGAAAATTCTGCACACTCTGTTCCCCTTTTAAAAAGTCACGATACACAATTGAATATTAAATGTTCTGAGAAGCCCTGTTGTAAGGAAACCTAGTCAAAATTTCACAGCCATTTTACCACGAAGCCATGTCTTTCACATAAAATCTATTCTTCTTCATGTTACACAGTTTAAGGTGCTGATCTAGATTGTTATTATTCATTTTGACTCTATTAGCAGTGATTACAGACATAAGGAGGAGGCAGATCAGATGAACGAGTTTGTTTTTTTTTTTGTTAAACATCTTTATTGAAGTATAATTGCTTCACAATGGTGTGTTAGTTTCTGCTTTATAACAAAGTGAATCAGCTACAGATATACACACACGTTCCCATATCTCCTCCCTCCCGCATCTCCCTCCCTCCCACCCTCCCCATCCCACCCCCCCAGGCGGTCATAAAGCACCGTGCTGATCTCCCTGTGCTATGCAGCTGCTTCCCACTAGCTATCCATTTTACATTTGGTAGTGTATATATGTCCATGACACTCTCTCATCCTGTCACATCTCACCCCTCCCCCTCCCCATATCCTCAAGTCCATTCTTTAGTAGGTCTGTGTCTTTATTCCCATCTTGCCACTAGGTTCTTCATGGCCTTTTTTTTTTTTTTTCCTTAGATTCCATATATATGTGTTAGCATACTGTATTTGTTTTTCTCTTTCTGACTTACTTCACTCTGTATGACAGACTCTAACTCCATCCACCTCATTACAAATACCTCCATTTCATTTCTTTTTATGGCTGAGTAATATTCCATTGTATATATGTGCCACATCTTCTTTATCCATTCATCCGATGATGGACACTTAGGTTGCTTCCATGTCCTGGCTATTGTAAATAGAGCTGCAATGAACATTTTGGTACATGACTCTTTTTGAATTATGGTTTTCTCAGGGTATATGCCCAGTAGTGGGATTGCTGGGTCGTATGGTAGTTCTATTTTTAGTTTTTTAAGGAACCTCCATACTGTTCTCCATAGTGGCTGTATCAATTTACATTCCCACCAACAGTGCAAGAGTGTTCCCTTTTCTCCACACCCTCTCCAGCATTTATTGTTTGTAGATTTTTTGATGATGGCCATTCTGACTGGTGTGAGATGATACCTCATTGTAGTTTTGATTTGCATTTCTCTAATGATTAATGATGTTGAGCATTCTTTCATGTGTCTGTAGGCCATCTGTATATCTTCTTTGGAGAAATGTCTATTTAGGTCTTCTGCCCATTTTTGTATTGGGTTGTTTGTTTTTTTGTTATTGAGCTGCATGAGCTGCTTGTAAATCTTGGAGATTAATCCTTTGTCAGTTGCTTCATTTGCAAATATTTTCTCCCATTCTGAGGGTTGTCTTTTGGTCTTGTTTATGGTTTCCTTTGCTGTGCAAAAGCTTTTAAGTTTCATTAGGTCCCATTTGTTTATTTGTGTTCTTATTTCCATTTCTCTAGGAGCTGGGTCAAAAAGGATCTTGCTGTGATTTATGTCATAGAGTGTTCTGCCTATGTTTTCCTCTAAGAGTTTGATAGTGTCTGGCCTTACACTTAGGTCTTTAATCCATTTTGAGTTTATTTTTGTGTATGGTGTCAGGGAGTGTTCTAATTTCACACTTTTACATGTACCTGTCCAATTTTCCCAGCACCACTTATTAAAGAGGCTGTCTTTTCTCCACCGTATATGCTTGCCTCCTTTATCAAACATAAGGTGACCATATGTGTGTGGGTTTATCTCTGGGCTTTCTATCCTGTTCCATTGATCTATATTTCTGTTTTTGTGCCAGTACCAAACTGTCTTGATTACTGTAGCTTTGTAATATAGTCTGAAGTCAGGGAGCCTGATTCCTCCAGCTCCATTTTTCGTTCTCAAGATTGCTTTGGCTATTCGGGGTCTTTTGTGTCTCCATACAAATTGTGAAATTTTTTGTTCTAGTTCTGTGGAAAATGCCATTGGTAGTTTGATAGGGATTGCATTGAATCTGTAGATTGCTTTGGGTAGTAGAGTCATTTTCACAATGTTGATTCTTCCAATCCAAGAACATGGTATATCTCTCCAACTATTTGTATCATCTTTAATTTCTTTCATCAGTGTCCTATAATTTTCTGCATACAGGTCTTTTGTCTCCTTAGGTAGGTTTATTCCTAGATATTTTATTCTTTTTGTTGCAATGGTAAACGGGAGTGTTCTCTTAATTTCACTTTCAGATTTTTCATCATTAGTATATAGGAATGCAAGAGATTTCTGTGCATTAATTTTGTATCCTGCTACTTTACCAAATTCATTGATTAGCTCTAGTAGTTTTCTGGTGGCAGTTTTAGGATTCTCTATGTATAGTATCATGTCATCTGCAAACAGTGACAGCTTTACTTCTTCTTTTCCCATTTGGATTCCTTTTATTTCTTTTTCTTCTCTGATTGCTGTGGCTGACACTTCCAAAACTATGTTGAATAATAGTGGTGAGAGTGGGCAACCTTGTCTTCTTCCTGATCTTAGTGGAAATGGTTTCAGTTTTTCACCATTGAGGACAATGTTGGCTGTGGGTTTGTCATATATGGCCTTTATTATGTTGAGGAAAGTTCCCTCTATGCCTACTTTCTGTAGGGCTTTTATCATAAATGGGTGTTGAATTTTGTCAAAAGCTTTCTCTGCATCTATTGAGATGATCATATGGTTTTTCTCCTTCAGTTTGTTAATATGATGTATCACGTTGATTGATTTGCGTATATTGAAGAATCCTTGCATTCCTGGAATAAACCCCACTTGATCATGGTGTATAATCCTTTTAATGTGCTGTTGGATTCTGTTTGCTAGTATTTTGTTGAGGATTTTTGCCTCTATGTTCATCAGTGATATTGGCCTGTAGTTTTCTTTCTTTGTGACATCTTTGCCTGGTTTTGGTATCAGGGTGATGGTGGCCTCGTAGAATGAGTTGGGGAGTGTTCCTCCCTCTGCAATATTTTGGAAGAGTTTGAGAAGGATAGGTGTTAGCTCTTCTCTAAATGTTTGATAGAATTCGCCTGTGAAGCCATCTGGTCCTGGGCTTTTGTTTGTTGGAAGATTTTTAATCACAGTTTCAATTTCAGTGCTTGTGATTGGTCTGTTCATATTTTCTATTTCTTCCTGGTTCAGTCTCGGTAGGTTGTGCATTTCTAAGAATCTGAGATGGACGAGTTTTAATGGGAATCTGCTGAAGGGTTTTAGGTAAGGGAGTGATCTAATTTGATATGCCATGTGGATAAAGAAATCAAACCCCCTTAATCAATAAAGTGTTCATTCCTTCATTTGCTCATTCTTTCAACAAATACTCAATGAGTATCTATTATATGTCAGGCATCGTGTTAGATGCTAAAGAATGAGACTCAAGTGGTAGAGCAGATGGGAAATGTCAAATGATGAAATGATGGTCATCACCAGGGCCAGAACCTTAAGATAATATGTCAGAGAGGTGTCATGGTAGGAAAATTCAACTCAACAAACATTCACTACACTACCACTTATGTACTAGACCGCTGTTCCCTCCAGGAGTTGCAGAGATGGATCTAGTACATTCCAGGCTGCTGGGGAGCCTATAAGCTTGTGGTTGGAATCACATCTGTTTGGTGCCAAGTGTCCCACACATTTGTAGAGCGAGAACTAAAGAAAGCACAGCAGTCTTTTCTTTGCCCTGAGACAATTCATGAACTTAAAGATTGAAGGAGACTGTACATTTCTGGAGTTCCATTATCCACTTTAGCGATTGACCTAATATGTGTAAGTTCTCATTTTAGAATACACTGTGCCATAGCTTTACTAAATAATGTATTTTATCATGAAAGATTATAGAAAAGCATAAAAAAGAAAATTTAAGTAAGCCATAATCATGGAGCTGGCTTGCTCTGTGACCGAGAGACCAAGGTGTTCTGGGGTTGTTCTTGGTTCCTGACAGATTTCTAGTTTCAGTTCCAGTTCACATAGGTTCTTAAAATAAACTCCCTGATTATAGACAGTAACTTGGGGAAGGGTCTCTGTTCACAATAACAACAACCAGAAAACCAAATTAGATGCACTGTAGCACTGTAAGTTAGTGGTGATCAATAATAGTGCTTTACTCGGAATGTGTGTTTTAGCTCAAGATGATGAGCTAAAAGCTTGAGAGATGTTGCTCAAGATGGTGTTTTTCACTATGTTCTTGTCCTCAAATCTAACCCTAGCAACTCCCTCTTTTTCAAAGACTTTAAATTATGGCATTTTTTTCTGTGACAAAGAAATAATATTTTAAATTATTGACATACCTCTAGAAAACTTTTTCCTGAATGTGTGAGCTGTATATTCTTTGATCATCCTATTGTAAATATTTCAACGAATTGGTAATAATAATTTTTTATAGCAAGCATAGCAACATAATTCAGTCTTTCCTCCAGTATGGTTGGTTAATGAGAACAATTTTATTGATATTTTTAAAAGCTTCTTTTAACTTCAGTTCTCAACATTGGTAATACCATTCAAGCTTTTAGGATTGTTGTCCAATTTGGAAAACCTTTATCAAGTTCCTTTCATAATATGCTCTTATAGAATACTTGCTGTTTGTAGAACTACGGTAAGTTTGTGCCTTCCAGACACAGGAATTCAAATAAGTTCTGTTTTGTACTCCCCGTAAAAATGTATGATTGTTTATAATTATATATAGAATATGTTTCTTACAGGAGTGAATTTCCATTTTGACTTGGTGTCAAATCCAAATCCTCAGCTTAAAATTTTATATGTCTAATGAATGGAAGAATTTTCCACAGACCAGATTCTAGTTCCATACATTTCAAAACTTGTTTCTACTCATTTTCCACATACTTCTGGTGTTAAGTGCCCCTTACATCAGGGTAAATTTCAATAGGACCTCTGGCCCTATACTTTTGTGTCATGACACTGGGCGAGTCAACACAGTGAGTAGTTGGAGTATTCCTGGAAGCCATTCATATACCAGAACAACTAGCAATAAGCAAACTGTAAACAACATAAATACACCTCCCTAAGTATAAACTAATCTACCCCAATTTCAACTTCCCCTTAGCTGGATCTCAAAAATGCTCTTGATCACTCCAGGGAAACTTGACCAGAGAGAAAGTATAATGAAGGCAAAATTGAAGTGAAGAGAGACAGCAGGCTTAACCAGTTGTGGTTGAAATATTTTATTTCTGCAATCTTATTGTACCAATTGTGCTCATACAACACATTGGTAGGGCCCCTCCCAGGGTCTTGGAAGGGATTCATGCAGTCGAGGAGTCTGAAGCTTAAACTGAAGCTTAAATTTCATTAGCTTTTTACCTCTGAGTTCCATTTTTCTCTTCTTTCCAACAGACTTGGGCTTTTTCTATCCACACTATACCTTTTTCTGTTCTGTGCCTTCCTCCTCTTACTCATAGTTTCTCTTGACTCCCATGGAGCCCAGTTCTACCTTCTAACTTCTTTTACTGTGGCCTTTCAGCTTAATCTCTCACTGCTTACTTTTTGTTTTCCCTCTCAGAGTGGTTGCTTTTGGTTTAAGTACCAGTGTCTAGAATAGGTGCCTATAACCACAGGGGTAGGGGAGAGTAGGGGACAGTATTACATGCTCTGAAGAGGACTGCCCTGAGGCAACACCAGGTTCTAACATTAAGAAAGTAGGAAAGTGAGTCAAGGAGCTAGGCCAGCTGGGTGATGAGATCACCACTCTTGCTTAATGGTGGGGAGATTACATTTAAAGGAATACCACCTCTTGATTACTAGGTTTCTCACAGTCTTTCCATCACAGTGAATCCTTTTCATCAGAATAGTGATAAGAGTACCTTTAAAATGCTTATGAATACACCACTTTGGGAGAATGTGTTCAGGCAGAGGAACTTGTTCCCCTGATCTCAGATGTGCTTCTGGGGGGTTTCCCTTTAATGCAAAGTATGAGAAGATCATTCTCACATAAAGGGGTTTGGGGAGAAGTAGGACCCATGACTGGCATTTCTAGGACAAATAAATATTTAAATATGAAATGAATATTTATAATGTAGGATTTGTCATTTTGCAGAGTTGGTTATCTCTGAATGAAAACGGTATTATTGTGAGCTATCTGGCGATATGTGAAAGTTTATTTTCTTCTCAGTCTTCTCATTCCTGTGAATCATCTCCCAAATTTCTGCATCCCCCCCAGATCCTCCTCCTCTGAGCTTCCCATGAAACTATCCAGAAGATCCATTTGTCTAAAACCAGACTTATTCCAGATCTGCCTTTGTTCCATTATTTATTTTCACAGTGAATACCACCACTTTTCGTCCATACCAGCTGCCCATGACAATAAAGAACCCCTTTAAACTTAACTTATATATTGCCTGTCACACTTAATTGGTTAATAAAGTTTATCAATTCTGAGTTTAAAGATTTCGCAAATCCACCCACTTCTCTCCATTTCACTGCCACTATCATTGACGTGGCCCTCAACATTTCATGATGAATTAAGGCATCAGCACTCTGCCAACCCATTTTCCCTCCCTCATTTCTGGTCTGAATTTTTAAAAATGACTACTTAAATCATCTCTCTAAATCACTGATCTCTTCTTGTCCTTCCTCTGTTTAGGATCTCAGGATAAGTTCAGATTTCTTGGTATCCCTGTGATACCTTTCAGCCCTCGCTTTCAAACTTTCTCCAGCCATTCTTAATATCTTTCAGTCCATTAAACATGCCATGCACTTCCTTGTCCCTAGGTCTTTGCGTCTTTTGGTTACTCCCTCCTGAAACACCTTACGGTCCTTCATTATTCAGCTCAGGTAACACCCCTTCCAGAAAGCCTACCCTGACCTCAGACTCTACCCAGCAGTCTAAATTAGAGATTCCAAATCTGCTATTGGGCTATAATCACCAGCAGGATTGTTATAGCTAATGCCAGTAAGAATTAGACAGTTACTGGATGCTAGTTTCTGTACTTGATATGCGTTCTTTCATCTAATCCTCACAAAATGTTATGAGATTGGCTTCATTAATTTACCCATTTTACAGGTTAGGAAGCTGGGGCTTTGTGAGGTCAATGAACTGGCCCAAGATGACACTGGTAGTAAGTTGTAAGGAGCAGAGCTGTGATTTTAGCCTGAGTTGATCTAATGGATTCCAAAGCTAATGCTATTAAGTTCAGCCTAATAGCTGCTCATTCATCAGACTCGCTTGCAATAATCTTTAAGAAGATTTTTATAGTAGACTTTATTTTTTAGAGCAGTTTTAGATTCACAGCAAAATTGAGGAGAAAGTATAAAAATCTCCCATGTGCCCTCTGCCCCAACACATGCTTAGGCACCCCCATTACCAACATCCACCACCAGAGTGGTACATTTGTCACAACTGATAAACCTACATTTATACATCATTATCATCCAGAGTACATAGTTTATATTTAGGTTCACTCTTGGTGTTGTACAGTCTCCGGGTTTGGACAAACGTCTAATGACATTTATTCACTATTATACTGTCATACAGAATAGTTTCATTGCCCTAAAACACCTCTGTGCTCTGCCTACTCATTTCTCTCACTCCCTAGCCCCTGGCAACACTGATTGTTTTACTGTCTTCATAGCTTTGCCTTTTCCAGAGTGTTATATAGTTGTAATCATAGAGTAGGTAGCCTTTTAAGATCAAGTTATTTCACTTAGTAATATGCATTTACATTTCACCACATCTTTTCAAGCTCATTTGTTTTTGGTACTGAATAATATTCCATTGTTTGGATATATCACAGTTTATATGCTCACCTACTGAAGGACATCTTAGTTGCTTCCAAGTTTTGACAGTATGAATAAATCTGGTATAAAAATCCATGTGCAGGTTTTTGTGTGGAAATAAGTTTAGCTCCTTTGAGTAAATACCAAGGAGCATGATTGCTAGATTGTATGGTAAGAATATGTTTAGTTTTGTAAGACGCTGCCAAACTGACTTCTAAAGTGGCTGTACCATTTTGCATTCCCACCAGCAGTAAATGATACTTTATGTTACTCCACATTCTCATCAGCATTTAGTGTTTTCAGTGTTTTGGATTGGGACCATTCTAGTAGGTATGTAGTGGTATTATATTGTTGTTTTAATTTGCATTTCCCTAATGACATATTTTATGAAGCATCTTTTCATATACTTATTTTCCATCTGTATAACTTCTTTGGTGAGGTGTCTGATAAGGTCTTTGGGTGGTTTTTTAATTGATTATTCATATTCTTAATGTTGAGTTTTATGAGTTCTTTGTATATTTTGGATAACAGTCCTTTATGAGATATGTCTTTTGCAAATATTTCCTTCAATTCCGTGGCTTGTCTTTTCATTCTCTTCACAATGTCTTTCACAGAGAAGAAGTTTTAAATTTTATTGAAGTCCAGTCTATCAGTTCTTTCTTTCATAGATCATGAATTTGGTGTCATATCTAAAAATCCATCCCTACACCCAAGGTTATCTAGATTTTCCCCTATGTTATCTTCTACTAGTTTAGTAGTTTTGCATTTTACATTCAGGTCTGCAATTCATTTTGAGTTAATTTTTGTGAAGGGTATAAGATCTATACTTAGATTCAGTTTTTTGCATGTGGATGTCCAGTTGTTCCAGCACCATTTGTTGAAGAGACTGTCTTTGCTCCATTTTACTGCCTTTGCTCCTTTGTCAAAGACGAGTTGACTGTATTCATGTGAGTCTAGTTCTGAGTTCTCTCTTCTTTTCCATTGAACTATTTGTTTATTTATTTTTTTTTACCAGTACCACACTGAGCTTCTGACCTATATCTTTTCCTTCTTTCTGAAGAACTTCAAAAATTGCCTCAATTTTCATTTGTCTGAGAAAGTCTTTATTTCTCCTTCACTTTTGAAGGGTAACTTTTCAGGGTACGATATTCTACTGAGTGCTTTTTTCTCTCAACACCTTAAATATTTCACTCCATTGACTGATGAATGGATAAAGAAGATGTGGTATATATATGTATACAATGGAATACTACTCAGTCATAAAAAAGAATGAAATAATGCCATTTACAGCAACATGGATGGACCTACAGATTATCTTACTAAGTGAAGTCAGAGAAAGACAAATATCATATGATATCACTTATATGTGGAATCTAGAAAAAAAAATGATACAAATGAACCTATTTACAAAACAGAAACAGACTCATAGACATAGAAAACAAACTTGTGGTTACCAAAGGGGAAAGGTGGCGGGGAGGGATAGATTAGGTATTTGAGAGTAACATGTACACACTACTATATGTAAAATAGGCAAACAACAAAGACCTACTGTATAACAGAGGAAACTATATTCAGTATTTTGTAATAACCTATATGGAAAAATAATCTGAAAAAGAATATATTTTATATATATATATATATATATATATATATGTAACTGAATCACTTTGCTGTACACCTGAAATTAACACCTTTTAAATCAACTATACTTCAATAAAAAATAAATACTAAATAGTTAACTCTCTCCTTGCTTGCACTGACTGAGGAGAAGTCTGATATAATTCTTATCCCTGCTCCTTTATAGATAAGGTGCTTTTATTCCCTCTGGCTTTTTTCAGGATTTTTCCTTTATCTTTGTTTTTCTGCAATGTAAATATGATATGCCTAGGTATAGAGGTATAGTTCTTATGTTTGTCTTGTGTTGTTTTTGTTTTTTCACATTTATCTTGCCTGATGCTCTCTGAGCTTCTTCCTGGCTCTGTGGTTTGGTGTCTGATACTAATTTGGGGAAATTCTCAGTCATTATTGCTTCACATATTGCTTCTCTTCCTTTTCCTCCTTCTCCTTCTGGTATTTCCATTACGCACGTGTTACATCTTTTATAGTTGTTCCACAGTTAACAGATATTTTATTCTGGTTTTTCATTCTTATTTCCCTTTGCTTTTCAGTTTTGGCAGTTTCTACTGTGATGTCCTCAAGCTCAAAGATTCTTTTCTGAGCTATGTCCAGTCTAGTAATAAGCCCATTCAAGGTATCCTTTATTTCTGTTTTAGTATCTTTGATCTCCAGCATTTATCTTTTATTCTTTCTTAGAATTTCCTTCTCTCTGTTTACATTTCCCATCTTTTCTTGCATGCTATATACTTTTTTCAATTATAGATCTTAGCACATCAGTCATAGTTGTTTTAAATTCATGGTCTGACAATTCCAGTATCCCTGCCATATCTGGTCTCGTTCTGAAACTTGCTCTGTCTCTTCAAACTGTGTTTTTTGCCTTTTAGTACATCTTGTAATTTGTTGCACTGGATAAAAGGAACTACTCTACATAGGCCTTTAGTAATGTGGTAGTAAGATGTAGGGGAGAGGAAGCATTCATAGTCCTCAGATGAGGTCTCAGTCTTTTAGTGAGCTTGTGCCTCTGGATTGTGAACTTCACGTGTGCTTCTCAGACCTCCCCCACCTCATGTGACAGGATGGCTAGAGTGGGCTGGAGCCGGGTATTTCCCTTCCTCCAGGTAAGTTAAGTTTTGCTAAAACCCTGGCAGATTAGGCTCTGGTTAAATAATTTCTCCTAAGGGCAGTCATTGTTAAGAAGAACAGAATGTTCAGGTGTATTTCAAAATGGTTCCTTTTCCTCTCCCCCTGCCAAAGCATGAGGAGATTTTTCTCTGCTATTTACTGTGAGAACCTGATTAAGCTCCGAGAGGTCAAACTCACTAAAGTATGGAGAATGCCCTAGGTCCTCTTGGAGTTTTTTTACTCTCAGAGTTGTTCACACAGAGCCTCTAGCAATTCATCAATTACAATTTATTTACAGGGTAGGTTCTCCTACCCTGACATTGGTTCCCATGGATGTTTCTGCTTGTGGATGTCTGTCCCACTAAGCTGTGATACTCTGTATCCACCTGTCTGTCTCTCCAATTTGGGGGATAGCGGTTTGCCGTGTGACTGTTCTCTTATGGATCTGAGAAGAGTTGTTGATTTGTTCAGCTTTTCACTCCTTAGGATGGAGTGAAACTCAAACTGCTTATTTTGAGCTAAATCCTCGAGGGAAGAGACCTTGCCCAATGTCTGTATCTCAGCAGCACCTAGCACAGAGCCTAATACACTGAAAGCTATCACTAAAAATGGGTTTAATGCCTGACTGGTGAATAAATAAATTGATGAGCTCATGACTTTAGCATTCTAATGACATTGATTTAATGGACATAGAGATCTGTAGTAGGTACAGTTCATTTCTCCTTACTATACCGTCCCCTCTACCTCAGATTTCTGTTTTCTAGTCAGTTGACACAGCCTTGCCCTTGAGCTGCTTCGGGCATTTTACTTTCCTTATCTGAAGTTTAAGAACATTTATTATGTCACTCAAAAAGATTTTAAATTAATATTTTATTATGTCTTTTTACATGTATTAACTTTAAGTGCGTCTTTGTTCTTTAGGGAGGGAGGGAGGGAGGGAAGAACTGTTGTAATATATGAATGAGTCTTTCATGTAAAAATAAACTTCCAAGGAATTTCTCAAATGTAGCTCCACATGGAAAGATCAATAGAAAGAAATAATGATGAGGTTATGGCCTCCAGTTCCATCATTTTATGGCTTATAATAAAATAATGCTATATAATTTTCATAAGGGGAAGATTATTTATTCTGTCTTTTCTCAGATAACTTTCTTCAAGAATATGTTCTACTCTACCATGATCTAGCTTCTCTAAATCTAAATCAACTAACTTTTATATTGAGTATCTGAGATGAGTTTATGCATTTTTAAAGTCATTATCATTTTATAGAAACATTTTATCTTTTTGCCTCACCCTTCACTTTTTAATTAGTATGATGAACTCTTGAATACTTCAAAGCCTTTTTCCTTTTGTACCACCAAACAATGCAGTATAATCATGGCAGTTAATAGTTGTAAAGGATTTTATGAATATTTGAATCTAAAAAGCCTCATTCTCCCGTAGCTCAAAGAATGCAGATTTAATGGGTTTCTAGCTGCTTTGAACCCACAGGAACGCAAATCTAAATCATATCGGGGTTTTGTTCACCAGGCTCATGTCAGCCTCTGAGGAGGTGCCCTGTTAATCTTGATCTCTCTCAGAATGGCCAGATGATGAATTCACCCAGGCTTTCCTTTTCAGCTACATTTCTCTCAATCCACCTAAGCGTCTTTCAACAAATAGTCAGAGTATCTTAATCACTTTTTCTCCTCTCTCGTCACCTCTCCTGTCAGGACCCTAGCATTGGGCCTAGTGGAGGACAAAACAGTAAATTTCCATTTAAGCTCATCAGTGGGATTTCTGTTAGATTCCTAGGTGCCCCCATTGAGAGTCGCAAAGTCTCCCATTACAGAGGCTCAACAGACTAGGTGTTTTCAGCATTCCTGACTCCCTGGAAGGGAAAACCATTACTCATGTCTTTTTTTTTTTTTTTTTTTTTTTTATTTATTTATTTATTTTTGGCTGCAGTGGGTCTTCCTTGCTGCGTGCGTGCTTTCTCCAGTTGCGGTGAGCGGGGGCTACTCTTCGTTGCGGTGCGTGGGCTTCTCATTGCGGTGGCTTCTCTTGTTGCGGAGCACGGGCTCTAGGCGCGCGGGCTTCAGTAGTTGGGGCACGAGGACTCAGTAGTTGTGGCTTACGGGCTCTAGAGGGCGGGCTCAGTAGTTGTGGCGCACGGGCTTCATTGCTCCGCGGCGTATGGGAACTTCCCAGACCAGGGCTTGAACCCTTGTCCCCTGCATTGGCAGGCGGATTCTTAACCACTGCGCCACCAGGGAAGCCCCATTACTCATGTCTTGATTCCATTTTCCCTTTTTCTTGATTATCTCTCATTGCTCCATGTACCCTACTCCCCATCTTTGATTCGTCTCTCAGCCTCCCTCCCTTTGGTCCCTGGAT
This sequence comes from Eschrichtius robustus, assembly GCF_028021215.1. Classification (NCBI taxonomy): domain Eukaryota; kingdom Metazoa; phylum Chordata; class Mammalia; order Artiodactyla; family Eschrichtiidae; genus Eschrichtius; species Eschrichtius robustus. Next base: position 67,889,888 of record NC_090833.1, read on the forward strand.
TTAGTCTGCCTTAACTCTGGCCAGCAACTTTCTTTTCTCCCTCTTCCTCTCTTTCCAGAGCTCAGCCTCCACTCCAGCCCCTAAGTACCTCTAGTGTTTGCCTCTGTCCAGCCTCATGAGATAGGGTTTAAGGTTCAACTTGAGTAGCTGCATCTTTTCCTTATGGTACCAGTTCCAACTAGAGGCAGGCCTCCGAGATATTGCAGGTTCTGTTCCAGACCGCTGCCTTAAAGCAAATATTGCAATAAAGGCGAGTTGCACAAATTTTTTGATTTCCCCGGTGCACATAAAATTTATGTTTGCACTGTGCCATAGTCTAGTAAGTGTACAAAAGCATTATGTCTGAAAAAAATCTTCTCCCTTAATTAAAAAATACTTATGGCTGAAAAATGCTATCATCTGAGCCTTCAGTGAGTCGTAGAAGTGACATCAAAGATTACTGATCACAGATCACCATAGCAAATGTAATAATGAAAAAATTTGAACTATTTGTAGAATTACTAAAATGTGACAGAGACATGAAGTGAGCCAGTGCTGTTGGAAAAATGGTGCTGATAGACTTGCTCGATGCAGGGTTGTACAGACCCTCAATTTGTAAAAAAATGCAGTATCTGCAAAGCACAGTACAGCAAAGCAGATCTTTTTTTTTTTTTTTTCTGAAGGGAAAGAATCCCTTGACTTTCCAGTCATGTCAGCTACAGCAAACACCTTCTATTCACTGCCCTTAAGCATCTGTTCCTCACCCTCAACACATCTGTTTTTTCTCCACTTGCTTGATAGGCAGCCCCTAAGATGTTTCCAAACTCTGAATCTCTTGAGAGGCTGGAAATGGAAAATGATAATGATGACACAGGATGCTCAGGCAGCAGGTGACAGGGACACTTTTCCAAACCTCTATGAACATGTACAGTTTAAATTCCAGAATTAACTTTACAGATTTGGCCTTGGGCCACCCTGTGTGCTGGGATTGCCAATTCCAGTCAGGCCAAACAAGAGATGAGATGAGAGGGGAGGATCCTTCTCAGGTGAGGGGAAAACGTCATGCCACCCTCATGGTCCTCCAAGTGTTCTCTTTGGAGAGAAGAAAGGGGAAAACTTGGAAAAATAGAAGGGTGGAAGAAAGAGTTACATATGGCTCAATTTTATTTAAAACTAACATAGTGACTCTTAGAGGAAAACATAGGCAGAACACTCTATGACATAAATCACAGCAAGAGCCTTTTTGACCCAACTCCTAGAGAAATGGAAATAAAAACAAAAATAAACAAATGGGACCTAGTGAAACTTAAAAGCTTTTGCACAGCAAAGGAAACCATTAACAAGATGAAAAGACAACCCTCAGAATGGGAGAAAATATTTGCAAATGAAGCAACTGACAAAGGATTAATCTCCAAAATATACAAGCAGCTCATGCAGCTCAATATCAAAAAAACAACCCAATCCAAAAATGGGCAGAAGACCTAAATAGACATTTCTCCAAAGAAGATATACAGATTGCCAACAAACACATGAAAGGATGCTCAACATCACTAATCATTAGAGAAATGCAAATCAAAACTACAAAAAAAAAAAAAAACTACAATGAGGTATCACCTCACACCAGTCAGAATGGCCATCATCAAAAAAATCTAGAAACAATAAATGCTGGAGAGGGTGTGGAGAAAAGGGAACCCTCTTGCCCTGTTGGTGGGAATGTAAATTGATACAGCCACTATGGAGAACAGTATGGAGGTTCCTTAAAAATCTAAATATAGAACTACCATACGACCCAGCAATCCCACTACTGGGCATATACCCTGAGAAGACCATAATTCAAAAAGAGTCATGTACCACAATGTTCATTGCAGCTCTATTTACCATAGCCAGGACGTGGAAGCAACCTAAGTGTCCATCGACAGATGAATGGATAAAGAAGATGTGGCACATATATACAATGGAATATTACTCAACCATAAAAGGGAACGAAATTGAGTTATTTGTAGTGAGGTGGATGGACCTAGAGTCTGTCATACAGAGTGAAATAAGTCAGAAAGAGAAAAACAAATACCATATGCTAAGTCATATATAATGGAATCCGAAAAAAAAAAAAAAAAGGTTCTGATGAACCTAGGGGCAGGACAGGAATAAAGACGCAGACATAGAGAATGGACTTGAGGACCCGGGGAGAGGGAAGGGTAAGCTGGGACGAAGTGAGAGAGTGGCATGGACATATGTACACTACCAAATGTAAAATAGATAGCTAGTGGGAAGCAGCTGCATAGCACAGGGAGATCAGCTCGGTGCTTTGTGTCCACCTAGAGGGGTGGGATAGGGAGGGTGGGAGGGAGATACAAGAGGTAGGGGATATGGGGATATATGTATACGTATAGCTGATTCACTTTGTTATAGAGCAGAAACTAACACACCATTGTAAAGCAATTATACTCCAATAAAGATGTTAAAGAAAAAAAAAGTAACATAGTCATACCAGTTAATTTGCAAATCATTTCTAGTAGTGGGTAAAATTTTACAAAACCGTGTATTATGCTTAGATAAAAGAGACTAAAAAGAGAGAGAGAACGAGGCAAAATAACACTTGTGTCAATTAATGTAATCTCATGGGTATTCCTCCTTGCCTGACAATTTCATGGCCCTGAATAGCTTGGTTTGGCTCTATTTCTTTTTGAAAAACAGCTGCTTTTGGAAAATGTTTCTGCTTCCTCTAAAGGATTATGAGCAGAGAATGTTACAGAAAAGTTACCCAACTAATTTATCATAAATATCTTTAAACCTGGTTGTTTAGCTCTTGTTGGGAATGTTAAGTCTTGAACAAATTATATATCCATTATCAAATTGGCAAGACATGCAGATTGAAAACAATCTGCTCATGTTTTAGATATTCTCCCCAACACATCTTTTCTTTGCCAACTCAAGAAGTTTTAGGTCTAAAGAGCAATCCCATTTTCCATTTCTGAAAGCATGATCAGGGAGAGAAATCATGTAGCCTTCGGTGAAGAATACCCTGCTCAAAGAACTTGCTATGAAAGTAGAAATAAAATGACAGGGCTCATTGCTATAAGGAACTGTTCCTTCTTCGATGAAAAACTACTCATCTGCTTCTATTAATCAGTAGCCTTTAACTGATTCAGAGAAGCAAAAGCTGTTAACATCAGTATCTGTTGTATTCTACTCAAGCTGCCCGATTGTGTTTTGCCCCAGTCCAGTGACTAGAACCCTGGAGACAGAGTGAAGATTTGGGTTCATGTCCTTTGTCTGCCATTTAATAAATATGTACTCATGGGAAAGTGCTGTTTTTCCTCATTTGTAAAATAAGGGTCTTAATAATCGTATCTGCTTCTTGGGGAGGCTGTGAGAATTGACTTTGAGAATGAATGTGAGAAGCAGTTTTAAAACAACTACAAGAGATTTATTTATTCTCCCAACAAACATATTTATTGAGGTCCTAATAGGTATCAAGCATTGTCCTAAGTACTGGGACTATAAAAGTAGAAATTGAAACCCGTCTCTAGGGCACTTTGCCATCCAGTAGAGGTCAGATACAAACATTTAAACAATGAGATAATTGCTTTAATTAAAGTGGATTCAAAGCGCAGGAAATGCAAAGAACTCGGACCTGATGGGGAAGTTGTAAAGTGATACAGTTGAAATAAACATTGGGGCTAAGTGAAGGATATGTGACATTTTGCCCAATGAACAAGCAGTGGGAATTGATCCAGGGAGAAGGAAGAGAATGTGTGCAGACACAAAGGCATGAGGACACATGGCACATTTATAATCTGAAGCTGAGGAAAAAAGATCTGAACTGGCAAGATATATTTAGGAGGTATCATCATATAGGAAGTGATGGAATCCAGGATGGAATGAGAGATGAGAGCTAAGGATGGTTTCAGAAGGATAAAAGATGATAATGAGACACAGAATGAGAAGAAGCAGCCAGAGAAGTAGATGGAAAACCAGACGAGAGTCATGTTCATGTTTTAGAAATTAATGGGGGAGAGAATTTTAAGAAGGGAATGGCAACAGTGAGATCAAGCAACACTGAGAGATCAAGCAAGAAAAAGTCTTAAATGTATCCAACAGATTAAAAAAAAAACAGAGATCCTTAATAACCTGAGTGAGGATCAAGGAAGAGATCAACAAGCATTATCTTGATGTTTTGAGGTGTGAATAGCAAGTCTCAAAGTGACAATAATAAGTACTTGCTCCCTGTTAGCTGAGAATAGAAAGAGCAAGATGGGGTCAGAGAAGATGGATCAAGGTTCCAAGCATACTAGGGAATGTTGATGCTTATTTCCAGCAGCTAGACCACGAAAAGAGAACTGTATAGGGCTGTAACCAGAGAAGACAAAATTATTGCTGGGGACATTTCAGACCAAATAGAAAAACTGGAACATGTTTTTATGTTTATATATAGCATATGTATCTACATAATTTAGAATTTTCTTACTGAATTCCTACAAAATATCTTTTCATGGTTTAATCAATAAAACTTGAGTGTGTTTATCACAGGATATGGCTTTAAAATAAATTCAGGAAACATGGATAATTTTCTTGAAGTTGAAACTGCGACAGATAGCTGTACATCCTGTCATTGAAGAAGTATATTCAGCATCCACTATGTGTCAGTAACTGCACTAGGTCCTGGTGCTACATTGTGGGCAAGGCAAATTCAATCCCTGATGCACTAGAACTTAACAGTCTAACGGGGGAGGCAGACACCAAAGAAAAAATTATAAAAACAATTATTGAAACATAATTGTGTTCTATCCTTTCCTAGATGTGCGCCTCATGTTTCCACCTTTCAACTTTCTAACATCACAACTATCCCCATTATCATCCACAAAGCTTTCTACATTTCATTTCAACAGGTATTCATTGGGCATCATATGTTGTCAGACAATCTGCTAGGCACAAGGGGAAACAAGGATTTGCGAAACATTTATCCTACCGTGATGCAGCTTATAACTAATTGTGCAAGCTGGACCTAAGCCTTTCAAGAGTATCATATAATAAAGGGTCACATATAATAAGTTTAAATGAGAAATAAAACACTTTTACAGGAGTTCTACCAGTTTGCTAGGATACACATAAAATATACATTTTTAATTGCTCTTTTAATTAATGAAGGTCACATGACATTAGAACTATTAAGAGATCCTAATGATCAGGTAATCCATAATTTATTTTACAGATGAGAAAACTAAGAGCCAGAGAAATGAGGGACTTGCCTAAGACCTACAAACGTAATTAAAAAACTGCAAGTCTAATCCAGTGCTCCCATTTGCATGTTATGCAGTCATTGAAACAGGAAAATGTTTATGATATAGGGGTAAAGTTTTTTTATTACCAATTCCCTGCAGTATTTCTAGTCTGAACATGTTCCATTCCAGTACTCTCAGTACCTGTGGTAGCCAATTTTGGGGTTTTCTAAATAGACATAGATAACATACACTCATAAATAATGAGAATTTCTTTCTTTCTTTCCAATTTCTGTATCGTGCTTCTTTTACTCTTTTCAAATTGTACTGGCTAGGACATGCATTGTAATAGAATACTGAAAACAGATATCCTTGTCTTCTTCCTGAGTTTAAATGCAATTTTTAAAATATTTCAGTAATGAGTTTAATAGTTATATGCATTGTTTAGCTGCCCTTCATTACATTAAACACCTTTTCTTCTATCCCTAAAGTGTGTTAGTACGGATGGTTGTTGAATTTATAAAATGGTATTTCCTGGATCTAATGGGATCCCTAAATCTTTTCATCTACTCATGCATTAAATTACATTGGTAGATTTTCTAATGTGAAACAGACCTTAAAAATTTTAAATCAATTCACCTTGATTATAATATACTATCTTTTTGTACTTTCTGGATTTGTTATCGGAATTTTCAAATATACACCAAAAGAGACAGAATAATAATATACATCTTAATGCTATCATCACCTAGCTTCAAAAATTATCAACATTTTCCTCTTCTTGCTTTATCCATCCCTCTCTCAACCTCAGTTTTTTTTAGGGTGGATTCTTTAAAAACAAATCTTAGACATCATGTCATTTCACCCATAAGTAGTTCAGTATGCGTCGTTAACTGATAAAGGTATTGTTAAAATACGTAGCAACCATTCCGGTATTGCATCCAGCAGAATTAAGGGGAATTCCTTAGTATAATCTAATACCTATTTTATATCCGTATTGCCAGGAGACTCTCAAAGGTATCCTTATACAATATTTTGTTCCCCTCCAAATCATTATCTAAATGAGATCCATACATTGCAAATTGCACATCATGATTATGTCTAAGTCTCCTTTATTCTATAACAGTTCCCCCACAAACACACACACACACACACGTGGTCCCTCTTTTTCAAGACGTTGATTTGTTGAGAAATTTAGGTTATTTGTTCCAGAACATTGTACACTTTGGGTTTGGCTGATTAACACATTCTTCATGGTGTCATTTCACTTACTCTTCTAGGCTCCACTTTTCCTGTTAACTGAAATTCAGATTTAGAAGCATTATTGAATTTAGGTAGAGTTTTTTAGGCAGGAATACTTCATAGTGGTGCTGTGTCCTTCCTATTGCATCACATTGTGAGGAACAAAATAGCCAATTGTCCCACACTTAGTGATGGTCAGATTGATCGATGGACTCAGGTGGGGTCAGCCTAATTCCTCCATTGCAGATTTTCTCATCATCATTTACCTAATGATTGTAGCATCTGCGATTATTGCCTGCATGTATTATTTCATTTGGTGTTGTAAAATAATGATGATCTAATTATATCATTAATTTTGCATTTATTAACTGAAGTCTTTTTCATAGAACTGTCTCATCAACTTTTTAGGTACAAAATAGAGTCCATACAGAAAAATAGGGATAAATGCTTTATTCTTTCCTTTTATTTTTCAATTTTCAGACTACAAGTTTTTGTCCTAGCAACCACCATTGATGACCAATAAGGTGGTTCTGTTTTTGTTTTGGTGTTTTTAGTGTCATTATGGTTTTCTGATTTTATTTTATTTTTTTGAATTTTATTTTATTTATTTATGTTTTATACAGCAGGTCCTTATTAGTCATCAATTTTATACACATCAGTGTATACATGTCAATCCCAATCTCCCAATTCATCACACCACCACCCCCACCACCAGCTGCTTACCCCTCTTGGTGTCCATACGTTTGTTCTCTACATCTGTGTCTCAATTTCTACCCTGCAAGCCGATTCATCTGTACCATTTTTCTAGGATCCACATATATGCGTTAATATATGATATTTGTTTTTCTCTTTCTGACTTACTTCACTCTGTATGACAGTCTCTAGATCCATCCACATCTCTACAGATGACCCAATTTCATTCCTTTTTATAGCTGAGTAATATTCCATTGTATATATGTACCATATCTTCTTTATCCATTCATCTGTCGATGGGCATTTAGGTTGCTTCCATGACCTGGCTATTGTAAATAGTGCTGCAGTCATCATTGGGGTGCATGTGTCTTTTTTTTGGCATTTGAGCTAAGACTTTATTTCACCCAATCTTTATCTGATTGCATGTGTCTTTTTGAATTATGGTTTTCTCTGGGTATATGCCCAGTAGTGGGATTGCTGGGTCATATGGTAATTTTATTTTTAGTTTTTTTAAGGAACCTCCATACTGTTCTCCATAGTGGCTGTATCAATTTACATTCCCACCAACAGTGCAAGAGGGTTCCCTTTTCTCCACACCCTCTCCAGCATTTGTTGTTTGTAGATTTTCTGATGATGCCCATGTAACTGCTGTGAAGTGATACCTCACTGTAGTTTTGATTTGCATTTCACTAATAATTAGTGACATTGAACAGCTTTTCATGTGCCTCTTGGCCAACTCTATGTCTTCTTTGGAGAAATGTCTATTTAGATCTTCCTCCCATTTTTTGATTGGGTTGTTTCTTTTTTTAATATTGAGCTGCATGAGCTGTTTATATACTTTGGAGATTAATCCTTTGTCCGTTGATTCGTTTGCAAATATTTTCTCCCATTCTGAGGGTTCTCTTTTCGTCTTGTTTATAGTTTCCTTTGCCGCACAAAAGCTTTTAAGTTTCATTAGGTCCCATTTGTTTATTTTTGGTTTTATTTCCATTAATCTAGGAGGTGGCTCAATAAAGATCTTGCTGTGATTTATGTCAAAGAGTGTTCTTCCTATGTTTTCCTCTAAGAGTTTTATAGTATCCGATCTTACATTTAAGTCTCGAATCCATTTTGAGTTTATTTTTGTGTATGGTATTAGGGAGTGTTCTAATTTCATTCTTTTACATGTAGCTGTCCAGTTTTCCCAGCACCACTTATTGAAGAGGCTGTCTTTTCTCCATTGTATATCCTTGCCTCCTTTGTCATAGATTAGTTGACCATATGTGCGTGGGTTTATATCTGGGCTTTCTATCTCTTTCCATTGATCTGTATTTCTGTTTTTGTGCCAGTACCATATTGTCTTGATTACTGTAGCTTTGTAGTAGAGTCTGAAGTCAGGGAGTCTGATTCCGCCAGCTCCGTTTTTTCCCCTCAAGATTGCTTTAGCTATTCGGGGTCTTTTGTGTCTCCATGCAAATTTTAAGATTTTTTTGTTCTAGTTCTCTGAAAAATGCCATTGGTAGTTTGATAGGGATTGCATTGAATCTGTAGATAGCTTTGGGTAGTATAGTCATTTTCACAATATTGATTCTTCCAATCCAAGAACATGGTATATCTCTCCATCTGTTTGTATCATCTTCAATTTCTTTCATCAGTGTCTTACAGTTTTCTGCATACAGGTCTTTTGTCTCCTTAGGTAGGTTTATTCCTAGGTATTTTATTCTTTTTGTTGCAGTGGTAAATGGGAGTGTTTCCTTAATTTCTCTTCCAGATTTTTCATCATTAGTATGTAGGAATGCAAGAGATTTCTGTGCATTAATTTTGTATCCTGCTACTTTACCAAATTCACTGATTAACTCTAGTAGTTTTCTCATAGCATCTTTAGTATTCTGTAAGTATGGTATCATGTCATCTGCAAACAGTGACAGTTTTACTTCTTCTTTTCCAATTTGTTTTCCTTTTATTTCTTTTCTTCTCTGATGGCTGTGGCTAGGAGTTCCAAAACTCTATGTTGAATAATAGTGGCGAGAGTGGGCATCCTTGTCTTGTTCCTGATCTTAGAGGAAATGCTTTCAGTTTTTCATCATTGAGAATGATGTTTGCTGTGGGTTTGTCATATATGGCCTTTATTATGTTGAGGTAGGTTCCCTCTGTCCCCACTTTCTGAAGGGTTTGTATCATAAATCGGTGTTGAATTTTGTCAAAAGATTTTTCTGCATCTATTGAGATGATCATATGGTTTTTATTCTTCAATTTTTCAGTATGGTATATCACATTGATTGATTTGCATATATTGAAGAATCCTTGCATCCCTGGGAAAAATCCCACTGGATCATAGTGTATGAACCTTTTAATGTGTTGTTGGATTCTGTTTGCTAGTATTTTGTTGAGTATTTTTGCATCTATATTCATCAGTGATATTGGTCTATAATTTTCTTTTTTTGTGACATCTTTGGTTTTGGTATCAGGGTGATGGTGGCCTCGTAGAGTGAGCTTGGGAGTGTTCCTTCCTCTGCAATTTTTTGGAAGAGTTTAAGAAGGATGGGTGTTAGCTCTTCTCTAAATGTTTGATAGAATTCACCTGTGAAGCCATCTGGCACTGGACTTTTGTTTGTTGGAAGATTTTAAATCACTGTTTCAATTTTATTACTTGTGTTTGGTCTGTTCATATTTTCTATTTCTTCCTGGTTCAGTCTTGGAAGGTTATACCTTTCTAAGAATTTGTCCATTTCTTCCAGGTTCTCCATTTTATTGACATAGAGTTGCTTGTAGTAATCGCTTATGATGCTTTGTATTTCTGTGGTGTACATTGTTACTTCTCCTTTTTCATTTCTAATTTTATTGATTTGAGTCCTCTCCCTCATCTTCTTGATGAGTCTGGCTAAAGATTTATCAATTTTGTTTATCTTCTCAAAGAACAACTTTTAGTTTTATTGATCTTTGCTATTGTTTTCTTTGTTTCTATTTCATTTATTTCTGCTCTGATCTTTATGATTTCTTTCCTTCTGCTAACTTTGGGTTTTGTTTGTTCTTCTTTCTCTAGTTCCTTTAGGTGTAAGGTTAGATTGTTTACTTGAGATTTTTCTTGTTTCTTGAGGTAGAATTGTATTGCTATAAACTTCCCTCGTAGAACTGCTTTTACTGTATCCCATAGGTTTTGGATCGTCGTGTTTTCATTGTCATTTGTCTCTAGGTATTTTTTTATTTCCTCTTTGATTTCTTCAGTGATCTCTTGGCTTTTTAGTAACATATTGTTTAGTCTCCATATGTTTATGTTTTTTACCTTTTTTCCCCTGTAATTTATTTCTAATCTCATAGCGTTGTGGTCAGAAAAGATGCTTGATATGAATTCAATTATCTTGAATTTACTGAGGCTTGATTTGTGACCCAAGATGTGATCTGTCCTGGAGAATGTTCCGTGTGCACTTGAGAAGAACTGCCACTTTCGGGTGGAATGTCCTACAAATATCAATTAAATCTATCTGGTCTGTTGTGTCATTTAAAGCTTGTGTTTCCTTATTACTTTTCTGTGTGGATGATCTTTCCATTGGTGTAAGTGAGATGTTAAAGTCCCCCACTATTATTGTGTTACTGTCAATTTCCTCATTTATAGCTGTTAGCATTTGCCTTATGTATTGATGTGCTCCTATGTTGGTTGCATATATATTTATAATTGTTATATCTTCTTCTTGGATTGATCCCTTGATCATTATGTGGTGTCCTTACTTGTCTCTTGTAACATTCTTTATTTTATAGTCTATTTTATCTGATATGAGTATTGCTGCTCCAGCTTTCTTTCAATTTCCATTTGCATGGAATATCTTTTTCCATCCCTTCACTTTCAATCTGTATGTGTCCCTAGGTCTGAATTGGCTCTCTTGTAGACAGCATATATATGGGTCTTGTTTTTGTATCCATTCAGCAAGGCTGTGTCTTTTGGTTGGAGCATTTAATCCATTCACATTTAAGGTAGTTATCAATATGTATGTTCCTATGACCATTTTCTTAATTGTTTTTGGTTTGGTTTTGTAGGTCCTTTTCTTCTCTTGCGTTTCCCACTTAGAGAAGTTCCTTTAGCATTTGTTGTAGAGCTGGTTTGGTGGTGCTGAATTCTCTTAGCTTTTGCTTGTCTGTGAAGCTTTTGATTTCTCTGTCGAATCTGAATGAGATCCTTGCTGGGTAGAGTAATCTTGGATGTAGTTTCTCCCCTTTCATCACTTTAACTATATTGTGCCACTTCCTTCTGGTTTGTAGAGTTTCTGCTGAGAAATCAGCTGTTAACCTTATGGGAGTTCCCTTGTATGTTATTTGTTGTTTTTCCCTTGTCGCTTTTAATAATTTTTCTTTGTCTTTAATTTTTGTCAGTTTGATTAATATGTCTCTGTGTGTTTCTCCTTGGGTTTATCCTGCCTGGGACTCTCTGCACTTCCTGGACTTGGGTGGCTATTTCCTTTCCCATGTGAGGAAAATTTTCGACTATAATCTCTTCAAATATTTTCTCGGGTCCTTTCTCTCTTCTCCTTTTCGGACCCCTATAATGCGAATGTTTGTGTGTTTAATGTTGTCCCAGAGGTCTCTTGGGCTGTCTTCATTTCTTTTCATGTTTTTTTCTTTATTCTGTTCTGCCGCAGTGAATTCCACCATTCTGTCTTCCAGGTCACTTATCCGTTCTTCTGCCTCAGTTATTCTGCTATGGATTCCTTCTAGTGTATTTTTCATTTCAGTTATTGTATTGTTCATCTGTGTTTGCTTTAATTCTTCTAGTTCTTTGTTCTTTAGTTCTTCTATGTCTTTGTTAGATATTTCTTGCATCTTCTCGATCTTTGCCTCCATTCTTTTTCCGAGGTCCTGGATCATCCTCACTATCATTATTCTGAATTCTTTTTCTGGAAGGTTGCCTATGTCCACTTCATTTGGTTGTTTTTCTGGGGTTTTATCTTGTTCCTTCATCTGGTACATAGTCCTCTGCCTTTTCATTTTGTCTGTCTTTCTGTGAATGTGGTTTTCGTTCCACAGGCTGCAGGATTGTAGTTCTTCTTGCTTCTGCTTTCTGCCCTCTGGTGGATGAGGCTATCTAAGAGGCTTGTGCAAGCTTCCTGATGGGAGGTACTGGTGGTGGGTAGAGCTGGGTGATGTTCTGGTGGCAGAGCTGAGTAAAACTTTAGCCTGCTTGTCTGCTGATGGGTGTGATTGGGTTCCCTCCCTCTTGGTTGTTTGGCCTGAGGCGACCAAACACTGGAGCCTACCCAGCTCTTTGGTGGGACTAATGGCAGACTCTGGGAGGGCTCACCCCAGAACTTCTGCTGCCAGTGTCCTTGTCCTCATGGTGAGCCACAGCCACGCCCTGCCTCTGCAGGAGACCCTCCAACACTAGCAGGTAGGTCTGCTTCAGTCTCCCTTGGGGTCACCGCTCCTTCCCCCTGGGTCCCGATGGACACACTACACTGTGCGTGCCCTCCAAGAGTGGAGTCTCTGTTTCCCCCAGTCCCATTGAAGTCCTGCAATCAAATCCTGCCAGCCTTCAAAGTCTGACTCTCTGGGACTTCCTCCTCCTGTTGCCAGACCCCCAGGTTGGGAAGCCCGACATGGGGCCCAGAACCCTCACTCCAGTGGGTGGACTTCTGTGGTATAATTGCTCTCCAGTTTGTGAGTCACACACCCTTTGGTTATGGGACTCAATTTTATTGTGATTGCACCCCGCCTACCATCCCACTGTGGCCTCTCCTCTGGCTTTGGATGTGGGGCCTCCTCTTTGGTGAGCTCCAGTGTCTTCCTGTCAATGATTGTTCAGCAGTTAGTTGTGATTCCAGTGCTACTGCAAGAGGGAGTAAGCACACATCCTTCTACTCCACCATCTTGAACCAATCTCCTGAATTTTATATTTTTGATGTATTTTAGTACAATAGAGTTAGTGTTTCTCTTCTCAAATTGTCTCATATTATACCAGTGGGAGCCCCTTCATATTTTATCCTATGCCCTTTTGACATGATTCTCTTCATCTTTAAAAGCCTCCTTCCTTTCTGACACAAGATTTCCCAGGCTAACCTTTTTTATTTCCTTCATGAGATGTGTACTTAGCCATTTCTTCAAGAAGCTTTGGTTCTTTTTATTGGGTAAGGTTTGTTAATATTTTGTATAGGATTTTTGCATCTGTGTTCAAGAATGAGATTCATCTTTTACACATACAGACACTGTCTTGTTTTGTCATGATTTAGTAGCCACACAGAAAATTTAAGGAGTGATTTCTCTGCTTTTTCTATACTTGGAAAGAAGTTGTATAAGGGTGGAGTTGTTTGTTCCTTAAATGTTGAGCGTATTTATCTTCTAATCCTTTTCAGGATGGTGGTTTCTCTGTGAAAACGTATCTATCTACTGATTCTATCTCTTTAATAATTAGTTTACCACCAGCTCAACTGTGATTTAAAGTAGATAAGTAATTTTTAACATTTTCCGTAGCATTTTTAGATGTTTTCTATAGGGAGAGTTATCTCAGCACATCTGGTACGATATAGTGACTTATGATTTTATTTTAAGTGAGGGAAAGATGGAAGAAAAAGTTTCAATTACCCCAGAGCCTAACTCTTCATTCCCTTTTATTGTTGAATTGTTGTAGCTTCAAAGTATTGGTTGTAAAGTCTCTTTCCTCACACAACTTCCTGTCCCATTTTTCTTGCTTTCCATCATGGTAGAATTATTCAAGACATGTTTATGGGATTTCCAACAGAGCTTTAAAATGGAAGATTGGCCACAGTATGATATCCTGGCTAAATTTTCAGTTTCTCAAGTACTAGTTTAAAAAATGGCATAATTCTGTCTAAAGTACTAAATATTTTGTAAAATTATAGAATCTGAATTGCTGGAGTATTATAGTGAGTGGCAGTAAAGCAAAAGGAGTTGCCAGTTGATCAAGGGCAGTGAGGTGCTGGATACAGCTGGCATTTTTAATTGGTTCTACAAAAGATATTTTCTCAGCAGTCGACTATTTAAGTGTGAGTGCAATAAAGTCTCTAAAGCTTGTATCATAAAATTCTATCACTTCATCAGTTTTAAATTCTAATTCTTCAAAAGAGGTTTATGCTTCAAAGAAACTAAATCTGAGATGTCACGTAAAATATGCTGATTAATGCATTTATCAACATCTGGAACATATAGAATATTCTCCCTATTGATTGGTTCTAAAGAGTTAACTGTAGTGGAAACATAATCTTTCAATAAATGAGAATTTCTTCATTATATGCAGATAATATATTAATTTATTTGTGTATTTTTTTCAACATCAACAGCTTCTATTAAGCATTCGAATGAAATTCAAAAAATAGAAAAAGAATAATACAATACAATCAAGTACAGCTTAACCTGGAAATGCAAGGCTGATACATTATTCTTTTCTAAAACTTGGTCAGAATAATCCACCACCTTAATAGTTTAAAGAACTATTTATAGACTATCGATTGATACAGAAAAAAATTTCACAAAATTCAACATCATTCATGATAGAATCTCTTAGCAAACTAGAAATAAAAGGGAACTTCTACATAATAAGGGGCATCTTCAAAAACCCTACAGGTAATATTATACTTAATGTGAAAGGCTGACTCTTTTCTCCCTAACATTGGGAATAAGACAAGGCTGTATATTATCACCCCTTTTATTCCTCATTGTACTGGCAGTCCTAGCCAGTGAAATAAAGTGAGAAGAAATTTTGAAACATACAATACATACTGTAAAGGAAGCAGTAAAGCTATTTCTATTTGCAGAAGGCATGGTTATAATCATCTATGAAGACAATCCCAAATAATCTATTTTAAAAACTCCTAAAAGTTTAAGTGAGCTTAGCAAGGTCACGGGATACAAGATGATCACACAAAAATTAATAATATTTCTGTATACCAGTCATGTAAAATTTGAAATTAAAAACCAGTAATATTTTTAATAATAAAGATAAAGAGTGAAAACGGAATGCGGTTGAATCTGATAGAACATGTACAGCATCTGTTTGCAAAAATACTAAAAAATGCTGATGAATAAAATCAAATAAGACTTAAGTAGACGCAGAAGCATACCTTGTTCATGGACTGGAATACTTAATATAGTAAAGATGTTATTTCTCCCCAAATTGATTTATAGTTTTTATGCATTTCCAGTAGTAATCCAAGGAGAATTTTTGGATATATGGTCAAGCTGATTCTAAAATGTATGTATAAAGGCAAGGGAATCAGAACAACTGAAAAAATTTGGAAAAAAAATAATTGGAAAAATTACATTGGTTGGTTTGAATGCTTACTATAAATCTGCAGCAATCAAGACACTGTGGGTTGACAAAGAGAGAGACATGTAGATCAGTGGAACAGAATACAAAATACAGAAATAGACCCATACTAATATGGCCAATTGATTTTTGACAGATACAAAGCAATTCAATGGAGAAAGAATACTCTTTTCAGCATATTCTGTTGAAAAAGTTTGACATTTATATGCAAAAAAAGCCACCTCAACCTCAATCTTATACCTTATATAAAAATGGACTCAAAATAGATGAAATATCTAACTGTAAATTGTAAAACTATAAAATATTAAAAGAAAACAAAGGAGAAAAATCCCTGTGACCTAGGACTAGGCAGAGTTTTTACACATGATACTGAAAGCACGATCTGTTTTTAAAAGGGTTAATAAATGGACTTAATCAAAATGAAAATACTGTGTTGCTCTTATAAATATCCTTATCCTATAACCTAGCAATTCCACTCCTGGGTATTTACGTTAATGAAATAAAAAACTTACATTTGCACAAAAACCTGGACTGGAATATTTATAGCAGCTCTATTCATAATTGCCCCAAATTACCCAAGATACATTTAACAGAGGGGTGGATTAACAAACTGTGGTACATGTGTACCATGGAACACTCCTCAGCAATAAAAAGAGACAAACTACTGATTCATGCAACAACTTTGATTGACATCAAAGGCATTATGCTGTTTTAAAGAGCCAGTCTCAAAAAGTTACAATCTGTGATCCCATTCATTTGATATTCTTTAAAAAAAACACAAAATTATTGTGTTGGAGAACAGATCAGTGGTTACCAGAGGTTAGGAGTAAGGGGTGGAATTTGACCATAAATGGATAGAATGAAGGACTTTTGGGGGATGAAGAAATTGTTTTGTATCCTTAATGTGATGCTGGCTATACAAATCTATACATGTATTAAAATTCATAGAACTATATATCAAAAAGTCATTTTTGCTGTATGATAATTCAAAACATCAGGTTTTTTAAAAAATAAAAATTAAAGAGTAACTAAAATCCACCACTTAGAGGTAACCACTATTAGTAGATTTCCCCCTATATACAGTATACACATTCTTTACAAAATAAATGGGATCATAAAATATAGGTTATTTTATAATCTTATAATGCAACAGTTTATTGCAAACATCTTTGGGTAGCAGCAAAAAAATTATAAAATTGATTAAAAATGTATAATATGTCAATATACCTCAATAAAGCTGTTATAACAAATAAATGACTAATATCACAGCTATGCTTACTGTAAGAAATATGCATGATTCAAAGAATGAGGCCATAGCATTTTTATTTCTCTCCCAAAATGGGTGGGTCAGATGCAGCACACAGGTGGCACAGGCAGACCTTCCCAAGGGGTGGGAGATGGTCTTTATAGTTCAAGGAAAGATGCATCATGTGTGGGTAGAGGTGCAGAGAGCAGGAAGGGGAGGTAGGGAGGAGACTAAAGAAACTGTGCTCATTGGAACTGAGAACTAAGGAGGAACAGAAAAAGGAATATCATGAGTAAGTTGAATCAAGATTGTTAAGACTTAAATTCCAAGTGATAAAATCTGAACTACTTGCTGGAAAACCATTAATTTGGGGGCAAGGAACAGAAGTAGTGTTTCAAGACTAATCATTTGACTACACGTCCATGTGTTTCATTCATTATTAATAAATATCGAATGCTTAACCTATGACAATTACAGGATGACCTGGAAAATTACAGTTATCCATATGTGAGATGATAAGGACTTGAACTAAAGTGGCATATTGGCTATGACCAGACCACTGTAACTCAAGATTAGCATTAGAAGTATGTGGGTCAGGCACAGAATCACTTGTACATGAGTGGTAGGATAGACTCCTGGGCACTAACTTGTCTTCCCCTCCTGTCCAGGTAAGAAAGGCAACAAGACCACAGTTTTGAGTTTCTCTGACTTGGTGGGTTTCTTCTTCTTCTTTGGCTGTCAGGACCTCCCAACTTCGGGCATGCCTCTGTGAGGAAGTAAGGGAGCTGCATCCACTCATCTAGGTTATTTGGTATATATTCTTTCCATACTCTGCTGGTATCATCGAAAGCAGTGGACATGTTGAGTGGGTGAGGATTTGAGAGAAAGGATGATGCATTCACAACCAACACACAGAAAGTTCTTTACAGTTTGCTGAACGGAGGGAGCAATGAAACTCTTTTGAGTTACTTGTAATGGAGCATTCCTTAAGGTGCTTCAGAAGAAAGAACTAACTGCAGAAAGACAACTCTCATCTCGAATGCCAACTCCAGTTGAGTGGTAATGGCTGCTTGGAGCTCTGGGTTGAGTAGTAATTTGAGGTTGTGTCTGGGTTCTATAAGAAAATGTACTGGGCATAATCATCAGTGTCTACCTAGATCAAGGGAGAAAGAATGGCAGCAGTAGGTGAGAACAGGAGGGTGAGCAGAAGCTGAGGAAGAGGTCAGGCTGGCGACTGGGACCTTATCAGCAAAGGTGAAAGTGGAAGCGTTACCAAAAGATGAACACCTAGAAGAGGAAATGCAGAGAGAGAGGTCACATATCACCAGAATTCCTTCCCTGGCCTTCTCTCCAATTTCTATCCACCTTTGGGCTGGGCTGGGTGGGAAATGTGGCTATAGCTATTTTATGTAGACACATTTATTTTATTCTTTTTAAAATTTTTTTATTTTTAATTTTTTTAAATTGAAGTAGAGTTGATTTACAGTGTTGTGCCAATCTCTGCTCTACAGCAAAGTGACTCAGTTATACACAAAGAGACATTCTTTTTTTAATATTCTTTTCCATCACTGTTTATCACAGGATGTTGAATATAGTTCCCTGTGCTATACAGGAGGACTGATAAACTTGTTGTTTATCCATCCTCTATATAATAGTTTACATCTGCTAATCCCAAACTCCCAGTCCTTCCCTCCCCCAGCCTCCTCCCCCTCGGCAACCACAAGTCTGTTCTCTATGTCTGTTTCTGTTTTGTAGATAGGTTCACTTGTGCCATGTTTTAATTCCACATATAAGTGATATCATATGGTATTTGTCTTTCTCTTTCTGACTTACCTCACTTGGTATGATAATCTCTAGTTTCATCCATGTTACTACAAATGGCATTATTTCATTCTTTTTTATGGCTGAGTAGTATTCCATTGTCTATATGTACCACATCTTCTTGATCCATTCATCTGTCAATGGACATTTAGGTCGTTTCTATGTTTTGGCTATTGTGAATAGTGCTGCAGTGAACATAGGGGTGCATGGATCTTTTGAATTATAATTTTGTCCGGGAATATGCCCAGGAGTGAGATTGCTGGATCATATGGTAATTCTATTTTCAGTTTTCTGAGGAATCTCCACACTGTTTTCCACACCAACTTACATAGACACATTTAATATTGTAAGTATAGATTGCCGTTGATAGCAGAAAGAGCATGAACTTTGCAGTCCTAGTTTTGCATCCTGGCTCTACCACTTACTAGCTGTGTGATACTGGACAACTTTCTTAACCTCTCAGAGCTGATTTTCTCACTTTTAAGAATAGAATCATAATAACTTGTAAGAAGTTTGCAATAATACAGATGAAGTGTGTGATAAAATAGGTGTTCAATAAATGGCAGTTACTACAAGCGTTGAACAGTTACTCAAATGCAATACTCTATTTACCAATGGGATATTACTTTATTATGGAAGTAGACTATTATAAATGGTCAAGGATTTAAGATTGTAATATTTGCAAGATGTTTCTTTCATCAGGATTTGCTATATAATGCTAAGAGTAGTTTTAGTATTAATTATCTGAAGGCTGGAACTGGTGATAGCTTTGTGATACAGAACTAAGTAAAATAATGGCAGCCATTTAAATGTTATACTGCTTATATCTGTTAAACAATGTCATAAAATTGACAACTTACAACTGCATCCGGCTCATCTCCATTTCATTTCTCCCTCGTCTCCTATAAACTCTCCCTGGTGGTTTTCTTTAGTTAAAAGTGCAGTATATTCTGGCTATTGAATGAAATCTTATACGCACACAAGCAGCCTTAACCACTGGAAAGTGCATTTAGGATATCTGCCATTTTCTGAGTTTTGGTGAGGTCCCTAAAATTTTCAGTCACGTCACAACCGTCTCTCTCTGTCTCTCTGATCTTATTATCTGGCATCCCTTGTGAGTTCTTCACATACATCACTGAATTCCCTTCTTCTAGATCAGGAAATGTACGTTGACTTCTCTCTGAATAATGTTAAGCCATGTTCCTATGGCATTCAGACACATCCTCCTTGTTGTATTTATGTGGTTTCTTTATCATCCTTCTTTTTAATAATATAAGCCATGATCTTGCCACTGCTTCCCTGAACCTCATTTCTCATCCACATGTATACTGTGCTCCAGCTACTCTGACTCCTTGTTCCTCACATGCAGTGTGCCCCTCGTTCCTCTGTGTCATTTCCCATCTCGCCCTACTGCAAAGAATATCTTTCCTTGTCTGATCTTCGCGAAAGACACAACCAAGGCATGTCCTGGGAAGCCTGCCCACGTGTTCATCAAAGGATGCGGAGCTTTCTTCCTCTCTGTTCCTATAGTGTCTGGTATGGCCTCTATCACAAGCCCTTATCATATTGTTCAGTAACTCGTTGCTTTCCTGTTTATCTTTCCTAAAGATAACCTCCATGTGGATAAAGACTTTATTTTGCTTATTTTTGCATCCCTAACACTATGACAGTGTCTTAAACAGAGCAAAGAATACTTAAATGTCATTGAGTGACCAAATAGAATACCTTGCCCCCTAATGTTCTTTCTCAGGGTTGACAGTAGCACTAAATTATTAAATAGTGTTCATTGTAGAATCTTCTGGAAGATCCCCCTTTATGTTTTCCAGATTTTGGTGTGTCCTGTGTTGTAAGACCTTTTGTGTAGGATATAAAAACTCCTTCATGTTGTGGTGGCCAATTGCTTTAATTTCTTTCCCCTTCCTGGAAATCTCTTTAATTAAATTTTCCAAGTCCTTTTGCTAGTGACCTAAAGGCCCCCAGGGATTACATGTGTAGGAACTAACCTGGCTTTGAGCCTAAAAATGTTTTATTGCTTCAGAGAGAGAAATTACTTTCTGGACGATTTAAACTGGATTTTATTTCTATATATGTTTTAGATAATAATGGAAAAAATCATAAATTAACCAGAAACTAAGAAAGAGGGCTTTAAACTTGCTGTATGGCATAGGTCACGTGTGTAGGAAATGTGCATTTTAAGAGATGCCAACAAAGAATTGATTACCCTATAGTCTCTGGTCCGATTGATCCCCTTAGATCCTTACCCCCAGCCCCATTAATTATTAAACATGTAAACACACACACTCAATCTTGCTCTTTCTTTGACATTTCTTGAGAGAGAAGTAGCTTACATGAATACATTATTTATTCATTCAACAAACCTTAATGGAGAATCTGTTAGAGGTACTTAATGGAGAATCTGTACTAGGCACTGTACTAGGCACTTAGAGGGATGCAGTTCCTTGAGAACAATATAGTCCCAATTGACAAGATGATAAACACTTATGAAACAAAATAAAAATGGCATTATGCTTGATGAGAGGTACAAGGATGTGTTTTGGAGAACAGAGGAAAGGGAAGACACATTTTCCTGAGCTTCATTATAGAAGATTGGCTGTTGAAACCAAGTCTTCTTGCAAAATGAGTAAGGAATCCACATCTTATTTACAATATGGGATGGTTTCCATGTTAAAAGAATTTAAAGATTTAAAATGTATTCATATCTTCAGTCCTAAATTTCATGTCTTCAGTTTTCCAGGATAAGGTTGAGATAAACATATCCCTTAATAGCATTTATCCTTCACGTCTTTACCCCGCTGGCTAATGGGTACGGTTTTGGTATGTAGATAATGTTTCTGAGTAAAGGGCACAAAGGTAGCTCAACATGACAACATTTGAGCTAGTTCTGCAAAGATATGCTAAATTTAAACCTCAAAGAAATTCTTACTTCATTGGTATCTCTGAATGTCTTCTAAAATAAGATCAATTCCCCACCCCCTTACCCCCGCCCACCCCCGTCTGGGATGTTTTAGATCCGGCCTTGCTTAATGGTGAGGAAGGGAACAAGAAGCTGAGCTATTCATGACTTTCAGTTTCCAAGACTCTCTAATGACCCTTCCAGCCAATCAAAGCACAAGCAAGTGAGGCCTAAGGCAACTGCCCTGTTGAACTCACGCTATGAGAAGATTCATGCCACGCCCAGCAACTCATTCAGTGAGTACTGGACACTAAGTGCTGTGCTAAGCTGAGGGACTGGAAAGATGGGTCTTGGACAGTCCCCATGACAGCGCTCATGGCCTAGCGAGGCAACAAGGAGTGGACACTACCTTAAGTCAAGACTTAATTTAATAAGCTCACAAGAGAAGTGAAACAATTACTGTGAGAGAGGTAATTCTCCAGAAAAGTTTGCACAGAAATGATGACATTTGATAACATCGACTAATGAATATTAAAGTTAGAAAAATAGAAGAACCAAAATACTAAGCATAGATGAAGGGAGGAAAGCCCTACCCACATTTTCCTGTTTATTTCAAAGAACTAAGATGATTAACTCACTTCTGATCCAGAAAGAGGTGCTTTAGATTGTCTTTCTGGTGGTGGTTTTGGTTGAGCCACTCAGATGCACCTACCTTGTCTCATGTATTGCCAAGTGGGCTTTACTTTCAAGCAGAATCTTAAGTTTTCGTGGGGTGTTCTGGAGCCAGCCTTTTCTGACCCACCATACTCTTCCATACTGTCGTGATATTTGAAGCTCCACCATCCTCCATCATTCAAAATACATTAGTCTTCAGATAACCTGTTATGCAAATATCCCCTCAGAAAGCAGTTGACCACCTATAATTTGGATATTAGTTGGCAACTGCCTGAAAACAAGGCTGAACTACTAAAGGTTTTTTTTTTAATTGAACTGTAGTTAGTTTACAATATTAGTTTTGGGTGTACAGCATAGCGATTCTGTATTTTTACAGATTATACTCCATTAAAAGTTACTATAAGGCTATAATTCCCTGTGCTATACAGTCAATCCTTGTTGCTTATCTATTTTATACATAGTTGTTTGTATCTCTTCATCCCATACACCTGTCTCCCCGCTCCCCAGTCCCCCCCACTGGAGACCACTAGTTTGTTCTCTACATCTGTGAGTCTGTTTCTGTTTTGCTATATATTATACATTTGTTTGTTTTATTTTTTAGATTCCACAAGTGATATAGTACAGTATTTGTCTTGCTCTGATTTAACTAAACATAACATTCTCTAGGTCCATCCACGTTGCTCGAATGGCAGAATTTCATTCTTTCTTATGGCTGAGTAATAGTCCATTGTGTTAAAGGCCTTAGTTACACTTTTCAAACACTACTGAAAGCACCAAGAGGAGGGATGGGGGCTGAAATTGGGAACTGATAGTATCTGCGTTACAGTGTTGCTCTAGGGGTTCACGTGGGCATTTACTAACTCTCTCGCTTTCTCTCACCTAAAAAAGGGAATTGTAAAATGATTGGCGTTACGGGAGTTCCCATAGTAGAGTGGAACAACCTGGGCAAGATGTGTACTAAACGCACACATTCAGTCTTATCACAGCCATCCCTTAACCAGATTTGCTACCCTCTCTAAGAATTCTCTTTTCCAACATGCCGCCCAACAATATACCCTTAGCCAAGCACCAAAAATTTATTAATCCCCAAACGTTGCTAAAGTATCCAAGAGAGCTTCCAATGCCTGTGAGAATTTGGAAGAAAAAAAAAAGCCAACTTCTTACTTCACTATGGCCCTGACACTGGTTGAGTATAGTTCTTAGTTTCACAGCAATACTTATGTGTCGATTAAAAAAGAAAACTTTAAAGATTCTAAATAATAAAGGAGTTGGGGGGAAAGTGTGATTGCTGGAAGAGGAGACCGTCAATGAAAAATTTCCCAGAAAAATTCTTACCCATCTGAGAGAGCTCAACATTGAGCGTGGGGTATGTCTATTTTTTCCCCTAATATACGCAGTTTATTCCATCAAAGATGTAGCTACAGAAATTCTAATTAGAATTCTTTGGTGGAGGCGCACTGACCACTAAATTTCTCAGAATCATAAATAGATCAGATGAGATAGCCTGATTCATGGCACTACTTGGTCAAGAACAAAAACCTAGTGATGGGAGGAAGAATCCTTGCCAAGGGGTCAGTCCACTGGCCAGCTATGCTACACCCAGGAAATCTCCATGACCCAGACAGCAGAGGACTGGGGTAGAAGAAAACATGTTAATAGGAACTTTTTCTGTTGCATTCAAGTTACTTCCCCTGCCTAAAGGAATACCTGCATTTTCAACTTCTCTTAAATTAGATTGGCAAAGAATTCACTAGATATAAGAAAAGACCATGGTTAAAGGGGTAAGGAATTCAGTATTTCTTTTGCATTTTGAGACTCAGCTGCTTGGCTTCCTGGTGGCAATCATAATTATGAAATTAGTTACTAATAATAGCTATTATTTATTGATTGCTTACCATGGTTAGGAGTTTCTAAGTATTTTAAACACATTTTCTGCTTTTGAGCTAATAACATCTCAAATGATGAGAATTTAGGTAATCTGCCAATGGTCATAGAGTTAGTGCAGGTACCAAGCTCTGATCCCAGGGAGGTCCCACACTCAAACACAGGTCATGCTGTCTCCTGTGAGGAGACGGAGACCCAGAGGTATTTCTACTTGCCCAAGGTAACACAAGCTGGACTCACACTTGGGCCAGAATCCAGAACCTGCACACTTTCTAAATTGCTATGCTGTCAGTCTGAAATGAGCATCTGTAGCCCTTAACCAAATGAAGCATAGGGAACAATTTACCTCTTTATTTTTTCCAAAGAGGCTATTCCTTAATGAATCAGGTCAATATTATAAAAGGTTTTATTACTAGGCTTGGAGAATTGTTGTATCTTGGAAACATTTTTATCAGTTGATATATATCTCTCATATAAAGCCTTACTTTGAAATTACAGCTCTCTTGAAACATTTTAAGCAGAATAGCTATATTGAAGCTTCGGTGATTATTGTTCCCAAATGGCTTTTTCCACCTGCTTGTCTAGTCATCTAAGATATATTTTAAAGCACACTGGGAAAACTTGGAATTAAATAAATCTAACTAAAACCCAGTACACACAACTGTTCATTAATTAAGAACAGAGTTAGTAATTATCAGCTTTGGTTAGTAAGCTTTCAGTTTATATTTGTATTAATTGACTCGCTAAACTGCTGAATAGGGATATACTCAGTTAAATACATTTTCAATGGATTTTTTCCATGAATCATTCTTTATTTGGGAGATGAAAGCAATTTGATAGGTAGCAAAAACAGGTAATCTGGCTATTTCATAGGTGTATGTTGCTAAAATATTAGTGAGGTTACTTTTATTCAAAGCAAATAATAAAAGTTACCATGAGTGAATATTCAATGATAGAGGTAATAAGACAGTATATGGTAAAGAGAAATAGAATGTTTAAAAAATCTTAACCGTTTTATGCCTATTGCCTTACAGCCCTTCTTTTAGTGCACTTTAACTTGAACTAGAGAAGCTGACTAGCTTTGTCCTCATTTTTCTCTTGCTCTCTTAACATCTTTAGAGATGTTCATGCTCAGGCAGGAGCCCAGGACCTGCCTTGAGGCTTGAAGCTTCAAAAGACAAGCACAAAGCCCTGCAGGTTACATTTTCAAAACCTTTCAATTAGCTCAAAAGTTTTGCTTAAGCTTGTGGCTAAGTGTTGGGTCTTTATTCTAAAGCAGGGGCAGGGCCTGCCGTGCCATTCAAAGTGAATCCAGAGATGATGAAACCCACTCGATCCCCACTTATTTCCCCGTGACTGCGTTAAAGTAGATATGGTTTGCACTTAGTACGTGGCAGAGAAAAGAATCCCCATCCTTCTTTTGTGCCTGGTCCAGGTCTTTGATGTCTAATGTTGCAAAGTATTGCAATGCTGGAGCTGTCAGGCACTTTGCCACCCTCCTTCTCCACCTCCCCTGCCCCCTCCCCAAACGGTGTTATTTCTTGAGGGTTTACCTTTTGTATTAAGATCTTAGTCATCGAAGCATGGTAAAGCAATTTTAGATCATTATATAATTTTTCCACAAAATTCAATCGGCTTTTATAAAATCTGCTATGTACCTGGCATTGTACTTGGCACTAAAGCGCACAGAAAAGATTGCAAGGATCTCTCTTGTTTGCAGAAAAAAAAATCATACATATACAACAATTGCAAGACATCATAAGTCAGAACACAATCAAACAGTAGCATGTAAACAGGAGAAGGCGAATTATGTTGTATATAAAAATGAGGCAATATACATGATTTTTGACCGTTTCAACTGTATTTTTCTTTAATGTGTATAAATAAGAAGCCTCAGTTCTTTTGAATGTCTTCTCTCTTACTCATTCTGATCTTTAGCATGTAATCCATAAAAAGCCATTGCTCCCTCCATAAATCTTCTTTAATTCAAAGCATGACTCTTAGAGTTCAAAAACTGAGCAGATTAGCTATTGCTGCTGCCCCTCACTGAAATTGTCGGCCTATAAACATCTCCCTGGAGTCACAACTACAGTCGGCACAAGAATAAATCAAAAGTCAGCTATGAGTTCCAATGATTTATCAATGAGTTTTTTAATGGTGTGTGTCTGAATTATAGCATTTTTGCAAACCCCACCAGCAATTGCTATTTTCATTAGTTCATAACATTTTTAGAGTTTGTGTTCTCACATAAATACACATACACACATACGCGTATTTGCATCTGTAGATTTTGCATTTCATAATGGCATATTCTTTGCCACTAGGTCAGCCACACTATTTTTGGAAACATTACTCTCCTTGCTTGGAATTCATAACCCTTTAATCAATCTAAAAATGACTTCATAACTTTTATAGCTTTCACTCCATGTTTTTGCAAAACCTTATTGTGATTGCAAAAGAGCTCTGTGCGGTTAAGGGGAAAAAAAAAAAAAAGTGACTTCTCAGGATATACCCCCCAAAATGCTTTAGGTTTCTGTTTGGTGTTGAGATCTTGATGTGACTCATGAGTTGGTGTGCTAGGGTGAGCAGAAAATCGGAGAGGTGAAATAAAGGAGCGTTTTTAAGTTAAACTGAAATTTTTACTCTATTGCTTCTCCAGTCACTAATTAAATTATAGTTGAATCACCCAGAACAATGCTTTCAGAAGTCCCTTTACCCTGGAAAAAAAGATTAACATTAATTTCAAATGCAGAACGTCATTAATTTTATTCATTAGGCTTAAATAGTTCTCTTACTAATTCATCATTCCCCTTTAGGGGGAGGGGGTCTAAAAGTTTTGTTTCCGCTTTTAAAACACAAAGGTTTTTGTTTTTGTTTTCCATTAAGTGAAATTTCATTTCACTTTAACTCTCTATTGATCTGATCGTAGTAAGTTTTAAAGCAGGACTTCTTAACAGTTTATACACATAGGACTCATGGGAGGGTCTTGTTGAACAGACTGATTCAGAAGGTCTGGAGTGGGGCCTGATATGCTGCCTTCTTAACAATCACCAGGTGATGTGTCCTTGCTGCTGGGCTGCAGATGCTGCTTTGAAAGCACAATGCTAAAGTATCGGTAAGCAGGTGTGATTGCAAGCCTTCATCAATACTGTTATTTTTCTGTGAACCCACAGTGGCTTCCTAGGGTATATTTGCCTGAGGTCTCCTTCTCATGCCAAGTTCAGCCTTTCTTCCTCTCTGCAATGCTTATGTTAGAAGTCGCCAATCCAGAGGAATGTTCCAATAAACCTTAGGGACTTGGAATTGAGCTGGTTCTAACCTTTCTCCAGGTGTGTGTTTGTACAGAATTTGAAAATGTTCTAGCTGTGGGTAGAAAACTAAAATATGCTTTAGATGGACACATGTAAATGAGTTTAATGTGACACCTGCAGTCCCATCCCACTGACCTCTACTCTTTCCCCAACTGCCAAGCATCACAGATCTAGAAGCAGCTCTGTGAGCTCCTCTCTACCAGGGATACTGAGGCAAGGCCAATCCATCCTCTGTCATCTGCCCTAGTCCCCAGAAAACCCCTTGTAC
This sequence comes from Eschrichtius robustus, assembly GCF_028021215.1. Taxonomy (NCBI): domain Eukaryota; kingdom Metazoa; phylum Chordata; class Mammalia; order Artiodactyla; family Eschrichtiidae; genus Eschrichtius; species Eschrichtius robustus. The sequence continues at coordinate 67,917,388 of NC_090833.1, forward strand.
CAGGCTTACGCCCCTTCAGCTGGAATGAAAATTGTGTTTCTCAAAAAAAATAAAAAAAAAAAAAATTGTGCTTCTCAAAAGAGGAAATATAAGTCTGCTGAATGAACTTGAGTAAGAGGAACAAGAAGTTGAGGCCACTTGTACTACTAACAAATACTACTTATAAGTGCTTTTAGTTGGGGCAAGGGGTGGGTTAAAATGATGAGCCCTGTAGTGATTTAGCCATAAATTATCTATAGAGACATATAATAGGAGAGCAAATGAGTCATGTGACATTAACGTATTTTAGGTCCCCACAGAGACGGTGGGGAAATGGTGCCATGCTCTCCAGGTGGATGCACTAATCGCTGAATGCCACACAGACTGTGTGTCCAGGTATGCAGAACAGTTGTAACCTGCACCCTACTGGGTGTACACATGTGCCACACCTGTGCCACCAGCCCCTACTGGCCAATAGCAAAAAAGGAGATTTCAGTCAAGATAGACTTAGTTTCAGAAATGCCCCAGAGGTGTTTTGATTTGTTGAGACGTTGAATTTATAAGTCCAGAATACGAACGCATGTGAGTGCTGCTTAGATGACTTCCAAGAGCCTGGCGCTGTCAGAAACAAATCACATAAAATACCCCATTTGTGGAAGAAGCTAAAAGAGTATTGACGTGGCTCATTATGCCGTTAAAAGATAAAATAACAAAAATAAAATAAAAGGTCATTAAAAAGGACATGATGGATCATGAAAAATTAATAACAAAAGTTTAAGGAGCTTTTACTGTGAGAAATGAAAGTACAGAAAAGAAATTTAAATACATTTAAAATGTATGTAGATTCACAGTTATAGTTGTATTTGAGTATATCTTAGAGACAGCAATGATACTCCCTTTCTCAAAGTCAGTCACTAAGGATTCAGAGTCTAATGTAAGTTCTTTATGATATAAAAAAAAACCTTTCTGTAAATTTCTTCATGTTTCCCTGGAAATAGAACAGATGAGGGACGCTGGTATTTCTTATCAATATCTGTAACCTATATAACTGTTAGTACATATCTGAACTAATACATTTACATGTTCCACCACATGTCCAGTCCTTGTATTTCACCAAATCATCTAAGTCTGATTCTGTGCCAAATAACAAAATTCTATCCACATCATGTTCTCCACCATCAAATAGCAAGACAAGACAAAACAAAAATCACCATTTTCAAGAAACTTATACTCATCATGAATCACAGAACTATTTCTTTTTGGGGGCTGGAATGATCTTGCTTCTTCCTTTGCCTCCAACTTCTAGTATTGAGTGATAAATCTGGTAAAAATGGCATTACAGAACAAGCGGTTGTATCTAAATTAGCTAAAGAATTGATAGTTAAACCTCTCGAAGACTGTCGTGAATGATTAACCGCCTCTTTTATATTTGCCGTAGCTTAATAAACTTTTAGTTTTTTTTTTTTAAAGATCAAATTTATAGAGAGAATGTTTTGCTTGTCTCTTTTTTAAATTTTATTTATTTATGGCTGTGTTGCGTCTTCGTTTCTGTGCGAGGGCTTTCTCTAGTTGTGGCAAGCGGGGGCCACTCTTCATCGCGGTGCACGGGCCTTTCACTATCGCAGCCTCTCTTGCTGCAGAGCACAGGCTCCAGACGCGCAGGCTCAGTAATTGTGGCTCACGGGCCCAGCTGCTCCGCGGCATGTGGGATCTTCCGGGACCAGGGCTCGAACCCGTGTGCCCTGCATTGGCAGGCGGATTCCCAACCACTGCGCCACCAGGGAAGCCCAAACTTTTAGTTTTGACAGGTGGGCAGGGTCACTGTGCTCAACAAAGGATTTGCAAACTGATATGTTATCATTTTCTAGTACAGTATGCCATCTGGCCTTACATTCTCTTATTTCTTACTTCTAGTAAGTTTTCTTATCACTGTACTTTCTATCAAGTCACTATATGTAGTTTTCATCATCCACTATTTTAAGACCGCCACATCTGCTGGTCACTCTATGGACCATTATGAGGCCTAAGATTTATATAATATCAAACCTGTTTGAAACTGTCAGCCCAACCTGTCAACCAGTTATTTTATCTTTTATGACAAGATTGCCTTACAGCCAATTAGTTGTGTGGGAAACTGCTTCCTGCAAAGATGTTTACAGAAAATACCGGGCCCCGTGCATGTTTATTCAAAGACAATTATGAACATCCTTTGAGATGTTTAAAGACCCAGTTCCGGAGATTTAGAACAAATTTCACAGGGCATAAGGATTTGTGCATAAGACACTATACTAGAAACTCCAAATCTTAGAGTTGGAAGCAACATTAGAGGTCATTAGTCCAAACTCCACTCAAAGCTGGAATCCTCTCTGCCGCATTCCTTGGCAGATGGTCATTCAGGCTCTGTCTGAACCTTTCCAGGGATGGGAAACACACCACTTTTTGAGATAACCCATCCCCTAATGACAGCTCCAAATGTCGAAACATTCTCCCTGACATGGAGTCCAAATATGGCTTTCTTAAATTTCCACCCATGGGTCCTATTTCTGCCATATGGAGCCATAAAGGATGTCTTCACCTTCTTCCACCTTGAAGAAATTTACTAGTTTCACTAGACATAGCAGGGAGCCCAGTACATAGTAATTGCTCAATAAATGTGTGTTGAATTGAATGTACAGGTTTTCCGCCATCTGTTCAGTTAGAATCTCATGTGGTTCATATTGTTCTCTCTTGCCCATTGTATATCACCGAGGATTATCAAATGCTTTGCTAAAATCAAGCACTGTCGTATAATAGAAATGAGCACACTAGACTAAGTAGACCCAGATTCTAGTACTTGCTTGCTGTGAGTCTCAAATAATCATTTTTAGTCTTTGTTTCCACTTATAAATTATTATTTGTAATAATAATGAGAATTATTATTATTTGGCCTGTTACACATAAAATGATTGTAAGGAGCAACTATAATAATATACATGAAGATAGTCTATAAATTACCATGTCCTAACTACACAAACATTAGTGCTCATGACTCTGTTATGCCATTCCTTTGATCTCCTAATCAGTGTAGTATTACTTAGATTAAAAAAAACTACCATACGACCCAGCAATCCCACTACTGGGCATATACCCTGAGAAAACCATAATTCAAAAAGAGTCATGTACCATAATGTTCATTGCAGCACTGTTTACAATAGCCAGGACATGGAAGCAACCTAAGTGTCCATCGACAAATGAATGGATAAAAAAGATGTGGCACATATATACAATGGAATATTACTCAGCCATAAAAAGAAATGAAATGGAGGTATTTGTAATGAGGTGGATGGAGTTAGAGTCTGTCATACAGAGTGAAGTAAGTCAGAAAGAGAAAAACAAATACAGTATGCTAACACATATATATGGAATCTAAGGGAAAAAAAAAAGGTCATGAAGAACCTAGTGGCAAGATGGGAATAAAGACACAGACCTACTAAAGAATGGACTTGAGGATATGGGGAGGCGGAGAGTTGAGATGTGACAGGGTGAGAGAGTGTCATGGACATATATACACTACCAAATCTAGAATAGATAGCTAGTGGGAAGCGGCCACATAGCACAGGGAGATCAGCTCGGTGCCCTGTGACTGCCTGGGGGGGTGGGATGGGGAGGGTGGGAGGGAGGGAGATGCGGGAGGGAGGAGATATGGGGATATATGTATATGTATAGCTGATTCACTTTGTTATAAAGCAGAAACTAACACACCATTGTGAAGCAATTATACTTCAATAAAGATGTTTAAAAAAAAACCAATAGGATTCATTTAATACCACTTGTCCTTAATGAGGCCATGCTGGATGCTAGTGATCACTGCTTGATTTTTCTACATGCTCACAAAGGACTAGGAGTCCTTACCTTCTTTGCTTCCTATTTTGACTTAGCTTTTAAAACCTTAACTGTACTGGAAAATTCAGTTTCTCTTTGCGTTTATGTAAACTATGCAACACTATTTAGTAGACAGAAGGATTAGAAGAAAACACTTTCATCTTTCTCATCTACTGTGGACACATACACTATTTTAAATCTTTAAAATAATTTTGGTTAGATTTTTTTTAAGCAACAAAACCTCCTGTCAATTTTGTTTTAAAAAGGAGTGGAAAGCAAAGCACAAATCATGCAGAATGGGAATAGTTGAGGAGGCCCTTATAAACCCTTACCGTGCAGACTACAACTAAAAAGCAAAAACAAAAACTTCATTTGTATGACTTCGTCACATGAAGGTTGTGAACAGTTTTAACAACCATGAATTAATTCTTTATATAGACTCTGTTGAAAACCCATAATAAGCAAAATGATATCAATGTTTGTATTTAGTTCCCCTAAAATGATAAATACCTTTATGCAATAAAATATAACAGAATTATTCCTTATTTCCTCTGGCCTGAACTGGAGAATTTTATCCATGGAATATAATAGAAATTACTGAAATTTCTCAGCAACTGTAATGAATTGATTTCATTTAATGCTGCTGTTTTACAAAACATTCGGACTTCCCCGATGATGCTGAAATTGGGGAAACCAAATCACTTTTAATAGACTTGATCTGGCTGTGTGTAAAGATGGTGATACACCTCAGAAAAAACTAGGCAGCTACCCATACGTGTCAAATTAAAGGCACAATTTGAAAAGGAAGCCATGATTTTATAACCAGTTTTATATTAATCCCAGAGATCTGAGCAGAAAGCTCAGTTTATTCACACAAAACTAATTAAGCCTAAATACTGGCTAGAATCTAAACTACACATTTAACAGTAGACTAGGAGAACTTTCAAATACTTCCACAAGTCTCAACAGAATAACTCATAAAACGCTAACCAACCTGGTCCATAATTCGTGGATGTCCTGACATAGAGAATGTGGAATTTCCACTGGATTCAATACAAAATGTGTCCACATAATGCTTTGCTGTTTGGGGGGGGGGGGTGTTAATTGCAATTCTCATATCGTTCCACCACCCAAGGAAGTGTTAGAAACTATAAATTTTAGTATTTCACACATGTTGGTTATGATAACAAGTTGTCTGGCAAGGAAACGCTGAACCTTTATGTAACATTTCCAACTCAGGAAAAGTAGTTGGTAGATCATACCTTTAGTAGCTTAGAAAAGAATAATCACGGAGAGGGGTGCACGTTTACATTTAGCCCCACTCTTGGTCCCATAAAGACAGAGCTATTAAGAAGTTTTCAAAATCCCCTTATTTAAAAGAGTTTAATATCATAAAACCTTTGGGCAAGGTCCTGTAAGCCCATTTTCATGGAAGAACTAGGAGACTCTGCTAAATTGGTAAAGAAGAAATATTATTCCCAGAAGCCCAGCAACATGTCCCTTCCGTGCAACCTTCCAACGACAGAAATTAAAATTCAATGTTGGCAAAATGTTATGGACACCTGTTACATGCCAGGAGCAATTCCACACATTCTACAGTAAAGAACAAGGGAGAACAAAATCCCTGGCCTTCATGAAGCCTACATTCTACTGCAGGAGGAGGCTGGGACAGAGGAGAACAGAAAATTAGAAAAAGGAAAGAAAATGTTCATTACTGATAAAGGTTTTAATGAAAAGAAGACAGGGTGATCTGATGGTGTTCCTGGCCAGTTCCTGTAGATGGAGGGAGTAGCCAAATATTCTGTGAGGGATGTCTACTTTGGAAATGCAGTTGGTTAGTACTTCTCCCACCCTGCCTCAAATGGCTTCCCTTTGCTCGGAGGACCAAGTCTACATCCTCAACATGACCCACTGGCCCTGCAAGGTCTGGCTCTACCTGCCTCTCTGTACCCTGCCATGGTGTGCTACCATCACTTCATTAGGTATTCAGCTTTTATGTCTTCATAATCAGTTGGAATTTATCATCTATTTGCATGACTTTTGACTGGTGTCTGAGTCCACTAGTAGACTGGAAACCCCATGAGGACAGGGGCCACACCTGGTTTTGCTCACCACTGTATCCCCAGCACCTGGCACAACTTCTGGTACATGATAGATGCTAAATACATATTTGGGTATGTATGAATGCCTGAGAGGGCCATGCAGGGATCTCAGATACCAGTGCACAGCAAGCCCCCTTACCAGTCAGCTCCATGATCACAGGGTCTAGTGATTTTCTTTCAAGTGTAGTTTAAAAACTGTTGATTCTCACTCAGCTAAGGTATTTTGAGTAACTACCAGGTTCAGGGATCTGTACTAGACATTTAGGAAATAAAAAGATGACAATGCCTGGCTCCTGTCCTTAAGGAACTTGTATCTTGTTTAGTCTTTTCATAAGTGAAATAACTCTAAGGGAGATTGTAGCAAGTATTCATTTATTTATCCAACCAAAACATGTGCCAGGAGCTACTCCATGATGAGTCCGTGACTTTACAAAGTTATGGTCTAATGGGGAAACCGGGCTTAGTCAAATATTCACCCAAATACATAAGTGCCACTGTGATACGTGTTACGGAGGAAAGCACTGCTCTTTGACTGTATAATGGGGCTTGGGAGTGGGCATCTCATCCATCCACAGTCCAGGGAAGGGTTCTGAGGGAGAGTGTGCTAGGCAGAAGTGGAAGTGAGCTTCACTTCTCAGGACCACTTCAGAGACCTGAGCAGTGGTCACTGAGGCCAGGACAGAGACAAAAGAGGAATGTGTTAGATAGTATTTCACCTTCTACTTTAAAGAACAGGCAGAAGCTTAAAAACACATAACCCTGGGCAAATCCGGAAGGGCAGGCTAAGGAAATGGGAAGAAGAGGTCCAGTGGCAATAGAATTGGGAGGACCTTGGAGGGTTTGCAGTGGTCTGGGTTGGTTTGAGGGTTGCAAGCCTGAAGGAGGTTAGTGGGACACAAGGACAGAAACAGAAGTTGAAGAAGACTGTGCAAGACTATAAGCGCTCAGAGAAGGATTGATGTAGAAATAGTGGACAGCCGTGCTCACCTCCTCCATCTCCTCCACACCTCCTTGCTGCCTGTATGGCAGAAAGACATAGCCCGGATGGCATCCTACCCTCCTCCTCAAGTACATCACTACCTTCGTGCTCTGCTCTTTCCCCAGCAGTATCATCAGCTTTCTTTCCATTGGCTATTTTGCCTCAGTCAGTTCTTTTCACAGGGGCCTTGATCTTGTATCCTTCCCTAACATCCAGCACCTGGTCTCTCTTTATCTCTACAGACAAGCTTCTTCAGACATCAGTCTACACTGACCCTCTCCACTTGCCCATGTTGCTCATTGAGGCTTCAACCCGCTGCCACGTGTCTTCTACACCATTGCTCCTTTATACCGCCCTTGCCAAGGGTGTCCATGGCCCACCTCCTTGGCTGTTCAGCACGTACTTTTCAGCCCTAATTTTACTCTACACCACTCTGTGGTGTTCAGTACTACTGACTCCTGTCTGCTCCCAGAAACTTCCTCTTCTGTTAGTTTTCAGAACCATATCTCTTCTATTTTCTGGGCCATCCTCATGGAATGCCTTTTCTCTAACCACACTCTTGTACAGTGTCCCTGGAAACAGACTGGGGGGTAGAGAGTTACCTGCAGAAGGTTTGCTGGGGAGGACCCTTGGGAAATACACCTGTAAGGAAGAGAGAAGACAGGCGTGGGTAGAGGGAAAAGCTGACCCACAAGGAGGCTGTAGCCAAGCCTAAGGGGAGCTCTAGAGCAGGAATAACCCTTCAGAGTTGTACCAAATTGAAGCCAGGGGGCTGGGCCTTTGTATCCAGGCATCAGCCAGTCATTGGCGACAGGCCGCCATCTGGGAGGGTTGTGGTGTTTGGCAAGGCGAGTCCCTGTAGCTGAGAGGGATTCCCATTGAGGGCCATTCGCAGCTATGCAGACCTCACACTCTGCACATCGAAACTGAACTCACTACCTCTGCTCCAACACTCTTGCAAACCTACTTCTTAATTCCCCATCTTTTTTAATGGCACCAGCACCCATGCAGCTGGATTTCTAGAGCCAGACATGTTCTTCTCTTTCCCCTCATGTCCCACTTCCAGATAGTCACCATGTCCTGTAAATGTTACCTCCTTAATATCTCTTGCATCCTTCCCTTCCCTCCATTTCTGCTGCGAACACTTAGGTTCAGACCCTCATTCCTCACTCCCATTTCTCTCAGTGGGACCTCTTTTTCCAGTCATGACATCCTGCAGTCTACAACTCTGTTTTGTACGAAGTTTAAAATCCTTTAACTGCCTTCTCACTGCTGCGAGGTCAAGTCTAACCTCCTTAGGATGTCACAAAAGTCCTTTCCTGATCTGCCTTTCCTGTTGTCTCCCTCCCTTTCTGAATTCCCCTTGAATACTTATTCCTAGCTAACTGACCCTCAAGAGTCTGATGTACAGAGGCAACTCTTGAGAGTTTAGGAAGGCAACCCACACACTAGATCATGTTATATTTGGAAATGATTTCTTCTCAGTCAGAAACAAAGCCTTTGGCCCAGAACAGTGATAAGCAAGGCATTTCATTAAATGCCAGTATTAATCCCAGGGGGTCACGTGACCTTTGGAGCTGCCCAGCCTTGGCAAGAAGACAGCCCCTGCCTGCTATCTGCACTAATCTGAGACCACATGTCGCCTCTAAACCCTTATTGAGCATGATGTATGCACCCAGCTGTTAACAATGATACACTCTCAATGCCAAGATCAGGCATGATTCCCTGGGCACTTATACAGCCCTGCTTGCTAATCCAGGCTGCCCGCTGGGATAGGCAAGAGAGAAGCAAAGTCACCCCCAAGTTGATGAGGGGCAGTGGGGACGCTTGCCACCATGTGCCTGGTGGCGATATGCTGTGTCTTGTTTATTTCTCCACATCAGGCCAGATAACATCAAGTGGGATATAAGTTCTCTTCATTGGCCTTATGTGACAGGAAGGCATTCATTGCACGTTTCTGGTCTTAATCATGGCCAGAGAAGGGAAGAAGGGGGCAAGAGGGATAACTTCTGGTGAAAACAGAGCCCCTCTCTGAAAAGTGCATGCCAAGTTCTGCTTCAAGTGTAGCAAGCTCGCCTTTTGATCTCTGGCAGGGAACCCAGCACCACCAGGGGAGCCAGCCCCAGCAGCTGAACTCAGCCTCCAGCCCCTTGGGTGGTGAGGGATGTTTGTGCTTTGGTGTCAGCAGGACCTGACTGCAGTATTTTGGAACCACGGCTGCCTTCCTCCTCGTCTCCCCCGGCCCCGTCCCCTCGCTCAGGTTTCAAGCCTGTCCCTTCCGAGCTGCCCTCTTGCGTCGGCTCTCTTCTTGCGCTCCTGAATGTTACCCTAGAGGGGGCTGCAGCACCGCAGGCTTCCTCCCCGCCGCCACCATTTGCTGTTGTTGGCTGCAAGTCCCTTGCCCGGCGCCAGCTCCTCGGCAGCCAGCAAGGACCCTGCGCTCGGCTTACGCAAACAGACAAGCGGGAGCAGAGAGAGTCTGGACACACAAGGCAGCCCCTCTCTCCGACCCCCGCCCCCGCCTCTGCATTCTGAATCCGACCTGTGCATTTCATCAAATGTACATTTCACCAAATGTGCGTGGTCCCCAGCTTCCCTGGCGGACACAGCGGCCAGGGCTCCCTTCCAGAGCCATTGTAGTCCTTCCCCCATCTATACACACTGCCCTGCTGTACGTGATGAGGGGGTGGCAGGTCTTTTTCTTCCTTATTCTTTTTACATAATTCAATATTGGTATTCTGCAAAGTTCCTTCTGGAAGCTCCCTGTGCATTGCATTCTAGAAGCATATTAAGAAACATTAGAGGGCTTCCCTGGTGGCGCAGTGGTTGAGAATCTGCCTGCCAATGCAGGGGACACGGGTTCGAGCCCTGGTCTGGGAAGATCCCACATGCCACGGAGCAGCTAGGCCCGTGAGCCACAACTACTGAGCCTGAGCGTCTGGAGCCTGTGCCCCGCAACAAGAGAGGCCGCGACAGTGAAGGGCCCGCGCACCGCGATGAAGAGTGGCCCCCGCTTGCCGCAACTAGAGAAAGCCCTCGCACAGAAACGAAGACCCAACACAGCCAAAAATTAATTAATTAATTAAAAAAAAAAAAAAAAAAAAGAAACATTAGAGTCTTCTTGCCTAGGTCATGACCGACCGCCCTGCCAGGGACTTGTATATCCAGCATTGGCAAGTCCCATGTCCTTTGGACAACAGGGTCACCCCTGGTGCCTTTGGCTTCATTTTCCTTTACTGATGTGTTCCAGCAATGCAGTAAAGAATACATAACTTCCTAACAACTTGATTTGCTCATTGTTATTTCTTACTGAAGAGATTCAGTTTTTAGAAATATATGGCAGATATAAGGAAATGAGAAACACCATCATCGCAACCATTTTTTAAAAAAATTGAATACTTACATTGTACTTTGTTTGCAACTGTATCCTCAGAGTCCCATGGCTCCCAGACGCTTCATCAGGTCTCATTGAATGAATGCCAGGCAGTGTGCTAAGCACATTACATTACCATCGCATTTCATCTTCATGCAGTCCTGTCATTTGATAGATAATTAAATGGAGATGTAGAGGATGATCTGTGTCCCCTAGGTCGTATAATAAGAAAGTCCCTTTGACCCCCCGGTGTGGTTTGAACCTAGGCTCTTATTTCACTACACTGCTTCATACAATTCAGTAACTTGCTATTTATATTCAATTTTTAATTTTCCCCCAAATCCTCAGATATCTTCTCTATAGCACTGGCTAGCTAACCACTGCAGATCCTGCTTAGAATTTTCTTATTATATTCTCATGTAGCCCATTATACTTGGCGTTATGCTTTTACATATCCAAGCAGTTCTACTATTGTGCGGTAGGCACTTCTGAAAAGCCTTGCATCCTGGGAAATATGCACTAAAACTAGCAGGCTTTATAAGAAAATTAGATCAGGGCAGGCCATTAAACACCCGTGGAACGTTGGGAGCAGAACACCCACAAAAACAAAAACCTGTAAAAACACTAGCACCGTTTAAAGGGTGTATTAGATTCCTAACAAATACCGCTAGAGATATAGGACTTTACCACTCAAACAAAAAGTAAAAGTCGCTTAACAGAAGGGGAGAACTGCTGAGTAAATGGAGGAAAGAACAAAACGCACCAAGCTGGGAGAATCAGCCACAAACGCTTGCCGGCAGAGCATGTGGCTGATAGCTGAGACAAAGAAGAGGGAGTGCGAGGTGCAGGGCACGGCACCGCAGTCCTCCCCAGCTGGCCCAGGGCGGTGTGTACCCGTGTCCTGCAAGGGGTGGGGGAATCGTGTATCCACCAGCAAACCTCCTTATGATTCTGACATCGTTCCTTCACCAGTTGCATATAAACCATTTCTGCAGTGGTGGCACAGCAGACTATTCCTCCCCGTAGGGGAGTAAATTATAAGAACATATCTTATATGATATGAACATATCTTATATATAAGAACATATCTTATTCTTTCCATCTTCCCACTGCTGCTCTACACTTTCCATATTCCCAACGCCTGGCACTTACTACCTTTGCAAAACATGAGTTTGCATTTCCCTCTCTCATCAAAGAACGTACACATGTACATGTTACTCTTTTTTTTTTTTATTATAAAGCAGTATATACATAGTTGACTATATATCATTTATATAACTGTCTCTGATAAATAATCAAGTCCTTGTTTCAGAAGGTCTACAAGTGTTAGCAGTAGTATGTTTTTCCTCAATTCACTTTAGCTTTGTATTTTGTGTATAGTATTACTTAACAAAAATGTGCAGACCATGACAGAATGTATCCTATATCATCTCTAAAGATGACTTAGTGTTAGAAAAAGAGATAGTTTGATTTCTGAATCAATATCCATCCATCCACTCATCCATCTATCCATTCACTCAACAAACACCTCTTCTGGGCCAAACACCATGCTGAGAATTAGGATACAGTGATCAGTCTCACAGAGTTAATTCATGAAAAATATTTTAGGTTAAAATTTTGGATGAATAAAAATGACACTTTAGTCAATAATAGACTGTTTCAAATGTATATCTCTTCAATTCAAAGTCAAATATTTCTTATTTTATAAGTAGGCTTTCTTTAAAATTGTCACAAATTAAATATTTTGCATATCATCTGGAAGAGATGATCATATTTTGAAGATTTTTCCAGTGAAAAGTTTTTTTTTCCAACAATCATTATTGAGAAGTGAAAGCAGGAGAGGGGAAAATCAAAAGAAATTTTGTTTCACTTTAATTTACCAGATACCAGGAACTTCTTGACTTCAAAATCTATTTGATTGAGCTCTTAATATTTTTGCATGTAGCATAAGTTCTCCTCAAAAGCTATTCAAAGACCCAAGTTAGCAACTTACCCAAGATGAGCAATAATTTATCATGGGCAATCGGAAGAGGAAATGTCGGAATGTTATTCAGCCATAAAAAGGGATGTAACATACTGATTATGCTACAACATGGATGAACCCTGAGAACATTATGCTAAGTGAAAGAAGCCAGACATAAAAGGCAACATATTGTATGATTTAATTTATATTTAATGTCTAGAATAAGCAAGTCCAAGGAGACGAAAAGTAGATTAATCAGTGTCAGGGGCTGGGGGGAGGGAGGAATGGGGACTGACTGCTCATGGATATGGGGTTTCTTTTGGGGTGATGGAAATGTTCTGGAATTAGGTGGTGGTGATGGTTGTACAGCTTTGTGAACGTAGTCAAAACTACTGAATTGCATACTTTAAAAGAGTGGATTTTGTAGTATGTGAATTATGTCTCGATTTTTAAAAAGAAAAGAAAATGCTGACTCCATTCATTCTTCTAATAGCTGATATGTTCTGTGGGGAAACCCAGACTAGAGAGAGATTCGTGTGGGCTGGCAAATATTAGTTCTTAGTCACAAGGCTGCTCGACAGGATTTCAGAGCCAGCGTTTTCCTTCTGCTGGGGATAGAAGATCTGGGAAATTCACCATGGACTTGCAGGGAAAGAAAAGAATTGACTACAGAAAATACAAACAAGCTAAAGCCTCATGTGTAATGTCAGAAGATGAAGAATGGCATGATGCCTCTTCAAAGACCTGCTAAGTTTGTAAAAGGAATCCATTTTTTTCTATAATAGGAGATGTTAGGAAGACCAAAAAAACCTTTAGATATGTGTGTCCCAAGAGGCTTAGAGAGTAATGATCTCAGCCTGGGAGGGATAACATTTGAAGTGCAGTTTCTCCAAACGGTTGAACATAAAGTTTTGAGCTGTGTTGCCTGGAACAAAAGGTCCTCAGTTCAATTTTTAACTAAGTTTTTGGTGCTGCACTAGTATACAAATATTTAAAAGGCAAAAAATATAATAAATTTTGATGCCAAATAAACCAAATCCAGTAAATGGCTGCTTTGGAATGGCTGGACAAAAATGGCTATTATGCTGATATACACACACCGATTGTAAATACAGTTTTGGCTATAGGAAAATAGCTGTTGGATTTTCATTGTGGCCTTGCGTATTAAAAGTGGCCACTTCTTTAACACCCTTCATACCCAAGACTCAAAATATCCTCTGAAGACGTAAGCTAGAGCCTTACTCTAAAAGCACCATTATATCCAAGAGCTTGGTTTAAATTTTAAATGTAATGTTATACCTCAAAGTAGCCTAGGATGTATAATAAATGTGTATTTTTATCTACATAGCAGACCTTCAGCTTCAATCTTCCTGTAGTAATATGTCCTAAGTTTGAGGAAAATATGAGAGAGAGAAAACAAATAAAATATGCTATTCTCTGAAATTTTGCCAAGTGTTTACTAAAGGTTTAATTCATGTCTTCTATGCAGATTTTCAGAGGAAGTTATTGAAGTTCAAAGTTGGGAGACACTGCCTTTTCAAATGGCTCCAGACATTAGCAGCTCAGTTGGATGTATGTTTTGTGCTCTCCCAAAAAGGAAAAAATCAAACAAATAAGCCTGGGTCCTCGGTTTAGTTTTTTTCTTTAAAATTTATTAAATCCCCCAAATGTGCTAGATATTTGTTTTTACAGTGCCGGAGGAGAAGCTTAACCACAGGAGTCCAAAACAGATTTAATAATTTACCTCCAGCTGCTGTGATAAGGAGGAGAACCTGACACTTTATTCTTTTCCCTTTAAACTTTTTAATAAGATAGAGCTCCTGACAGGTGGCTTTGCCATCACATATTAACTTGGGAGTACAAGAGGGCGCCATCTAGTGGCCTGCCAGTCATTTGGTCTGTGCTGTACTCCAGGAGAGAGCCCGGCCAGGGAAAAGCAAATAGGAAATGAGTTTCTACTCAGCCTTCTGCTATACCTGCCGCAAGTCAGCACAGTACCTGGTTTTATAGAACTGAACGGCGGTTCCGGCTCTCTCCGTGCCAGCCTCTCCCTAGTCAATGCTGGTGTTAAGCAGTGTCTTTACAAGCCTGAGCTTGCACTTTCAAACCTTGCAGTTGCCACTTCCATCTGCTTAAAATGAAGGCTTTGGGGGCCTGGATATACCTCTTTCCAAATGGCCAGCCATGCGGGGCTTTGAAAATCTGGCCTTTGATGTATTTTATAGGGATAAGGAAACATATATTAAATTCCGCTCTGATGTACACACTCAGCCATGTAACCGAGTCAATCCTAAAGTTGTAATTTCATCTTCATTTTTTTGGGAGCTTAACTGTTCTAGCTTTCTTGTTGCTGATGACATCATAGGAAGTCACTGATGAGCTGACAACCTTTTATGATCTAGCTGAGGATCATTACTTTTGTCTTTCTCCTTCAGTGTATAATGAATACCAGTGCTGTGTAAATGTTAAAGAATTATCTGCAAAAGAAAACTGAACCTTCTTAGAAGTAGATTGAAAGGCAAAGCCAGTGAGATATTCTTTCCAGGGTTTTATCTTTTGCTCCTTCATCAGCCATGGAGGTTATAGGTATAGAACTCGTTCAGAGTTAGAAGGTGGAGGGGAGGGAGTGTTTGTAAGCAGATGAAGGCTGGAGATTATGGGAGAGAAAATGACTTCACAAACCAGCTTGGGGGTGAATCAAAGATCTGGTGAATCTGCAGTTCTTTTTCAGCGTAGATGTGTACTGATGTTTAGTTTCTCAATAAGGGTATGGAGAGCTGTGCTGTATACTTGCGGCCCAAATCATGAATTCAGTGTGGATACCTCACAGCTCCATATCATCAGAGGGGGGGTAAGCTGGTATCCTAGATGAAAAAAGCTAGGACTTTCTCTCTCTTATATAGATTTTTTAATATTGCCAGCAGCCATTTGAATAGATCGTTTATCTATGCCACAAGCAGAAGTGGATCTAAAGTGTAAAGACCCCTTTTTCATTAATGGATTGTTGAGTAGAAACAAGTGGTTGTGAAAAGGAGGGAGGTCATTTTGTGTTTTAATGGCAGAGGTGTAGATTATTTTCAGATTTAGGTAAGATGAACGATTGTGTGGCCTCTACTATCGGAACGATCTTGGTATTGATAAGGGGGTGTGTCCAGAAGCCACTTTACTTGGAGGATAAAATGGACAACAGAAAGCTTGCAAGGATTTACCATGGTATCAAGAATACAGGAGAAGGGCTTCATGGTTTTAGAGAATTCCTAGAATCTTCATGTTGTTAGTTTATGCAGTTAATGGGGAAGGAAAATTATTGAGAACCTACTAAGGATCAGGAACTGATGGCATGTGCTGAGTGCTTTGCACGTGCCATTTCATTTAATCCTCACCTTGATCTTTTGAGCTAACAGGTAATATTTCCCTTTTACGGACGAAAAAATGGGAGCTCAGAGAGACCAATGAACTTTCCCAAGTTCATGTAGCTGCTCAGTGGTGGAGATGGGATTTGAACTCAGGTCTTTCTGATTCCAAAATCTATGCTCCTCCAACATTGGCTTACCTGTGAACAAAAGAAAAAAAATGCATATTATGTATATGTAAAATTCTACCAGTCTTCACTATTTATTTATTTATTTATTTAAAAATAAGTTTATTTATTTACTTTTGGCTGTGTTGGGTCTTCGTTTCTGTGCGAGGGCTTTCTCTAGTTGCGGCGAACGGGGGCCACTCTTCATCGCGGTGCGCGGGCCTCTCACTGTCGCGGCCTCTCTTGTTGCAGAGCACAGGCTCCGGACGCGCAGGCTCAGTAGTTGTGGCTCACGGGCCTAGTTGCTCCGCGGCATGTGGGATCTTCCCAGACCAGGGCTTGAACCCATGTCCCCTGCATTAGCAGGCAGATTCTCAACCACTGCGCCACCAAGGAAGCCCCCACTATTTTGATTTTTAGCTTTGAAGGATAAAAAAGTAAGCTTTGAGGACTAGCCTTCAGATTCCCGGTTTTTCACCTGTGCGTACTTTTTCTCTGTTGAAAGAATATTCACTCCTCGAAGGCAGGGTTCTGACTTTTGCTTTACTTTAAATAACTGGAAAAAAGGAGAACAGATGCAGGTGGTAATGGTAGTGCGAGTGAAGTGAGAGCCAAAGGATGGTACTCAGTGATGAGGGTAGGCAAACATCCTTAAAATTTTCATCCAAGTGCAAAAATGCCATATTTAATGTCTTGCCTTCTACCAAGTAAAATAAAAAGTCTGTGAATTTTACCAAGGGACTAATAACGTCAGCAGCCACTAACACTGAGCTCTTTCTTTGTGCCAGATACTTCTCTACATCCTTTACATGTCTTATTTAATTTTCTCACAGTAATCCAGTAAGGTAGGTACTATGATTAGCTCCATTTTATTGGTGAGAAAACTGAAATTCAGAGAGTTCAGGTAACTTGCCTAAGATTAAATAGAGTATTCTGGTTCCAGGATCCAAACCCAGTCATTTATATTCCAAAGTCCGATTCATAAACACTGTGCTATTCTTCAATCAAATTAATGTATGTACTCATTGTCCTTGGTGGGAAAGGGTCCTTCTCAAGTTTGAAGTTCCTATGGGATTGTTCTGGCAGTGATAACCAGTTTCTCTTCACTGGCTCAGTTCAGTGGTCCCTAAAAGTAAAAACTTTGGTCCCAAAGCTCACCAATCTGTCACTACTATTAAGCGTCAAATATATGTTTAATCCTTAGGAGAAAAAAATTAAGATCATGGATAATAAATGCTTTGACCATGATTCAATATACAAAAATGAATTGAATGTTGAACCCTCAAAGTTCACCTAAATTCCTAAATATAAAAATGATGTGCTTGTGTCGCCCCTTTAATCACAGTACATATATGTAAAATAGTTCTTCAACATCCCATTATTTACGAAATAGGCAGTCAATAGTAATCTTTGGTATTTGTTTTATTCTAAGGTTTCAAAGTTCTGTCATTCCGTTTTATTGAAGGGGAAACTGAAGACTTAAGAGAGTCTCTCTAAACAAAGAGTTTACCAAATGGATACCAAAGCAGAAAATACTAACCAAGACTCATATACAAAACACTGACAGTATTTGACAAACTACTTGTTTGGAGACATCTTGAAAATTGTTTGCATTTTTTATATAACGTCTTTGATTGTCCTTTTCTGCATCTATATAGGAAGTCCAATATTTTTTAAAACTACATTAAAAAAATTACTCTTATCAGAATAATCAGAACAATGTACTAAGAATAATGAGGAGCCAATGTTAACTATACACACTATACTGTGTTGGGTGCTTTTTAGATATTATTACATTTAATTCTTTTAGTAACCTTATGATATTTTCCTTATGGTATTATTTTCCTTATTATAAAAGAAAGTGTGGATTGGGAGGATGAGTAAGTTGCTCAAGATCATACATCCAGGAAATAGTAGAGCCAGGGTTTGATTCCAGATCTGATCCCAGAAACCAAGAATTTTCCCTATTGTACAGCACTGACATTAGCGCAACTGTGTGAGCACCTTTAGCAGGAAGGCAGAAGTTTTATAAACGTCCTATAAAGTAGAGAAAGGAAAAAGCCAACTCTAAAGTGTTCTGTTAGGATCAAAGTTCCAGAAACTCTAGATGTGGGCTTAAGTCTAAGACAGAAACTAAATCTTACTCCCAAATTCTCAGTGGGAAGGTATGTCCAGGGGGAGAAATGTTGATATAAATATTAGTCTGGATTCGTGCTGGCATACGTGATTTTCTGAAAGCCTTTAACAATAGGAACTAAAAATGTTCTTCTACTCTGGGTTTATTTTTCTGGTAAAATAAACTGGTACAGGGTTTATAGGTGGGATTTAAGATCAGTCAAAAGTCTACCAAATTTCAAAAAGTATTAATCACAAAATGTCAAAGAGCAAGGATTCAGATGCAGGCAGTCTGGATGGACATGTTTATTGTAATGTGCATATGCAGAAACTAAACCATAAAGTTAGCCAAATGGGTCCATTTCAAGTCTGGACAATCTTTTAAAGCCAATTAAAGTACACAAGGCAGGTTGGTTCTAGAACTAAATGGAATCAGCAAAGCCAGTACAGTATATCTAAATATAGATAAAATGCATCTGAGTACACTCATATATTTCTAACAACTTATGTTCTTACCTAGGTATTACCTAAAATATTAGCACTTGATGTTTGGGGCAATAGTGTTTGTCTTAGAGCAGAATTAGGCCTCCCTTGGACTTTATCCAAAGAGGCTTAGTTCCAAAAGTACCTTGAAAAGACTTCATTGTGAGGTGACTTCCCATAAAAGGCAACCACCAGAATAGACTAAAAGACAGTCCTGAAGGGCAAAAGTGGCTTGAAAATTTTAAATTGACCTGAACTTCTTTTTTTTAAACAAAATTTTCCTTTTCCTGGAAAGGGAGGTGAGGCGGTCACAAGATCTGGGCCACACAATCACTCTGCTGTTTGTTTACATAGTTTGTGACTAGTTTGGAACAATGGTAATAGAGAGTATTTTGAACTTTGTTTACCACAAGGAACAAAAATCAAAAGTTGGCTTCATAATGAAGCAAATATTTTCTGTATTATGTAGTAATAAAAGTCAGTGTGCGCTGTAAATAAAGTTTGTTCAAGGGCTCTGTGAAAAAAAGCCAAATGTCAAATGACAGCCAGATTCTACTACAGAGCACAGAGAGCTTAGAAATTAGTCACGATCCCTGAAGCTGAAAGTTGCAGCGTGTTGTGTTTGCTTTGGGTCTCTTTTATTTTGTAGAAAGAAGAAAGTGTAAAAAGCGGGTAGGATTGGCTCCCTGCCTTTGGTGTCATTACTCATTGGAATAACGGGGAAAACGAGTGCCAAACCTAGGGGGAGGAGGGGAGAGGGGGGACGCCACACAGACCTCAGTTTGGTATTTAAAAGAAAGGGGAAAAAATAGAGCCCATGAAAGAAAGAAAAGCAATGGCATTGTCCTAAGGGTCATTAATAGGGGAATCAGGCTGTTGTTTCACCTGATGCAAAACAAAATGTCCTACAGTTTTAACTGTGTGTTTGGAGAGTTAAGCAGGACACGGGGGGTAGATGTGTTCTCATGGGACACTTTGCTAGACCCTCCCTGGACATCCTTCTGTTCATTCTTTCTTGAAGTAGAGTACCTTCCTCCTAAGAGTCTGCCAAATGAGTTTGCTTCCCTTCTCTACAGGCATGGGCCTCAGAGGCCTGATGGTTGGAGCTCTTTGAATGCAGAAGAGCCCAAATTTTAATGTATAAAAAAATCGCAGGTGTCAAGTACTCAGGGCTGTGCATCTGTGGGATGTGAGCAATTCAGCTTGGCTTATAAGTTTCTGTCCCAAACTTTGAAAATTTTGGAAAACACTTTTCAGGACTCCAACAAAACAGGAAGTTTTCCAGGCTCACACTCACTCGCTCGCGCTCTCTCTCTCTCCCTCTCTGCCCCCTCCCCCTTTCCCTCTCTCTCTCTTTCTCCTGCACAAAGTATTTGTTTGACCAGAAAACAAGAGAGAACAAAAACCAATTAATAAACAAAACCTCAAGCCTCAATAATAAATCCTTTTATAAAGTTCTGAATACCCAGTTAAGAATCACTCT
Source organism: Eschrichtius robustus (assembly GCF_028021215.1). Lineage (NCBI taxonomy): Eukaryota > Metazoa > Chordata > Mammalia > Artiodactyla > Eschrichtiidae > Eschrichtius > Eschrichtius robustus. The sequence goes on from NC_090833.1 coordinate 67,937,246, forward strand.
GGGTGTTTTGTTCTTTTATGATGCTTTTGTTGAGCTGCACAGGAAGAATGTCAAGGCTGAGCCCTGGAGAAAGGAGCTTGGCACTGATGGCTAGGGGTCTGCTGCCAGCCAACGTGGGAAGGACGCGGGTACTGGATGAGCTTGTCATCCACTCGGTGTGCAGGGAACATTATTGCTATTGTAATGGCAAACTAAGAAGCTTAAAAACTAGAACAATGAGATCAGGGCCAATGTCACAACTGCCAGGGAGAAAAGGGAAAGAATTATAAAGGCCGTGACCTACCTTTCAAAATTTTTACTTTCAAACTCCCTAAAAGAATTTAGAAAAATTGTCTACCAGAGGCATATTTTTAAGTTAATATTTAAACTTTGTCATTATAAGTTAAAATAGTTGCAAAGGATATAATATCTAGAGAATTATAAAATTGACAATTCTAGCTGTTTCTACTGGAAGCTTAACACTATACCAATTAGATGCTCATAATTAGCCATTACAAATATGTACTGGACATTTATTTTGTTCTCTTTTCTCTTTGAACTCATATTATCTTAATGTATTTTATGATTGAAAGTTTTCCCCCTTTAATATTTCAACATAAAAAAGAACCAAAATTATGATCACCAACAAAAGAAAAAATATGAAAAAAGAAATATGTGTATAAAATGAAATTTAATTTTTGTTAAATTTTCTATGTTCACAAGTCTCTAGGTTTGCAAAAAGTTTTTCTGGGTGATGATATTGTTTCAGTTATTATCAGCACTCAAGTAATAGCATACATAATACAGATTTTGATAAGTAATATGCTTCATTAAAACTACTTCTCTAAATAAAATATACGAGGCTTTCTTTTTTCATAAGTAGCCCATCTGTCAGTGGATAAACATTATTTATTGCCAAAATGAGACAGGGTTACTCATAAATCCTATTTCTAATGTTCATGTTTATTCACATAAATGCTAAAGAACATCGATTACATAAAAAGAATGAATTTGGAGGTTGAAGGAGGGAATATAATTCAACTCTTTCAACTCTTTCTGAGTTATATGCCAAAAATCACTTAGTGATTACCCATCAAAATTTATGTTTAATAGTTTATCAACTAACAGCTTAATTATATCACTTGAAAGCAAAGAAATATAAATGGCTTGACCAGCAAGATGATTTGTGCAGAATCATTAGAGCCACTTACCTTCTCTGTTTCTTCTTTACTGAGACTTATCACATGATCATTAATCATACTTATTGCTCTTTCTCTTAGAGACACCTTGTTTAATTTAATATATTCAGGAAGAATTAGGAAAATTGAAATATAGTCAACTTACTATATACCTTTGCCCATACAATATGTTTTGATAAAATGGTATTATCACATCCCATGTTTTAAATGGACTTTTTATCAAAACCTCAGAATTGCAAAACACATATCTGATATAGAACATATGTCCAGAGTATATAAGAACCTCTCACAACGTGGTAATAAGGACACAAACAACCCCCCCAAAATTGGACAAACGATCTAAACAGACATTTCACCAGAGAATAGAGAAAAGTGGCAAATTGTCACATGAAAAAATGTTCAGTATCATTCGTCATTGGGGAAATGCATATTAAAGCTATAGTACTCATAAAGAAAAAAAGGGAGAAGACTCAAATCAATAGAATTAGAAATGAAAAAGCAGAAGTAACAACTGACACTGCAGAAATACAAAGGATCATGAGAGATTACTACAAGCAACTACATGCCAATAAAATGGACAACCTGGAAGAAACTGACAGATTCTTAGAAAAGCCCAACCTCCAGAGACTGAACCTGGAAGAAATAGAAAATATAAATACACCAATCACAAACACTGAAATTGAAACTGTGATTAAAAATCTTCCAACAAACAAAAGCCCAGAACCAGATGGATTCACAGGCAAATTCTATCAAACATTTAGAGAAGAGCTAACACCCATCCTTCTCAAACTCTTCCAAAATATAGCAGAGAGAGGAACACTCCCAAACTCATTCTACGAGGCCACCATCACCCTGATACCAAAACCAGACAAAGATGTCACAAAGAAAGAAAACTACAGGCCAGTATCACTGATGAACATAGATGCAAAAATCCTCAACAAAATACTAGCAAACAGAATCCAACAGCACATTAAAAGGATCATACACCATGATCAAGTGGGGTTTATCCCAGGAATGCAAGGATTCTTCAACATACGCAAATCAATCAATGTGATAAACCATATTAACAAATTGAAGGAGAAAAACCATACGATCATCTCAATAGATGCAGAAAAAGCTTTCGACAAAATTCAACACCCATTTATGATAAAAACTCTCCAGAAAGTAGACATAGAGGGAACTTACCTCAACATAATAAAGGCCATATATGACAAACCCACAGCCAACATCATTATCAGTGGTGAACAACTGAAACCATTTCCACTAAAATCAGGAACAAGACAAGGCTGTCCACTGTCACCACTGTTATTCAACATAGTTTTGGAAGTTTTAGCCACAGCAATCAGAGATGAGAAAGAAATAAAAGGAATCCATATCAGAAAAGAAGAAGTAAAGCTGTCACTGTTTGCAGATGGCATGATACTATACATAGAGAATCCCAAAGATGCTACCAGAAAACTACTAGAGCTAATCAATGAATTTGGTAAAGTAACAGGATATAAAATTAATGTACAGAAATCTCTTGCATTCCTATACATTAATGATGAAAAATCTGAAAGAGAAATTAAGGAAACACTCCCATTTACCACTGCAACAAAAAGAATAAAATACCTAGGAATAAACCTACCTAAGGAGACAAAAGACCTGTATGCAGAAAACTGTAAGACACTGATGAAAGAAATTAAAGATGATACCAACAGATGGAGAGATATACCATGTTCTTGGATTGGAAGAATCAATATTGTGAAAATGACTATACTACCCAAAGCAATCTACAGATTCAATGCAATCCCTATCAAATTACCAGTGGCATTTTTTACGGAACTAGAACAAAAAATCTTAAAATTTGTATGGAGACACAAAAGATCCCGAATAGCCAAAGCAGTCTTGAGGGAAAAAAACAGAGCTGGAGGAAGCAGATTCCCTGATTTCAGACTATATTACAAAGCTACAGTAATCAAGACAATATGGTACTGACACATAAACAGAAACATAGATCAATGGAAGAAGATAGAAAGCCCAGAGGTAAACCCACACACCTATGATCAACTAATCTATGACAAAGGAGGCAAGGATATACAATGAGGAAAAGACAGCCTCTTCAATAAGTGGTGCTGGGAAAACTGGACAGCTACATGTAAAAGAATGAAATTAGAACACTCCCTAACACCATACACAAAAATAAACTCAAAATGGATTCGAGACCTAAATGTAAGACCAGACACTATAAAACTCTTAGAGGACAACATAGGAAGAACACTCTTTGACATAAATCACAGCAAGATCTTTTTGACCCACCTCCTAGAGTAATGGAAATAAAAACAAAAATAAACAAATGGGACCTAATGAAACTTAAGAGCTTTTGCACAGTAAAGGAAACCATAAACAAGACGAAAAGAGAACCCTCAGAAAGGGAGAAAATATTTACAAACAAATCAATGGACAAAGGATTCATCTCCAAAATATATAAACAGCTCATGCAGCTCAATATTAAAAAAACAAACAACCCAATCCAAAAATGGGCAGAAGACCTAAATAGACATTTCTCCAAAGAAGACATACAGATGGCCAAGAAGCACATGAAAAGCTGCTCAACATCACTAATTATTAGAGAAATGCAAATCAAAACTACAATGAGGTATCACCTCACACCAGTTAGAATGGGCAACATCAGAAAATCTACAAACAACAAATCCTGGAGAGGGTGTGGAGAAAAGGGAACCCTCTTGCACTGTTGGTGGGAATGTAAATTGATACAGCCACTATGGAGAACAGTACAGAGGTTCCTTCAAAAACTAAAAATAGAATTACCATATGATCCAGCAATCCCAGTACTGGGCATATACCCAGAGAAAACCATAATTCAAAAAGACACATGCATCCCAATGTTCATTGCAGCACTATTTACAATAACCAGGTCATGGAAGCAACCTTAATGCCCATGGACAGATGAATGGATAAAGAAGATGTGGTATATATATATACAATGGAGTATTACTCAGCCATAAAAAGAAACGAAATTGGGTCATTTATAGAGATGTGAGTGGACCTAGAGACTGTCATACAGAGTGAAGTAAGTCAGAAAGAGAAAAACAAGTATCGTATATTAATGCATATATGTGGAACCTAGAAAAATGGTACAGATGAACCAGTTTGCAGGGCAGAAGTTGAGACGCAGAAGTAGAGAACAAACGTATGGACACCAAGGGGGAAAAGCCGGGGGGTGGGGGGTGGGGGTGGTGGTGTGATGAATTGGGCGATTGGGATTGACGTGTATACCCTGATGTGTATAAAATTGATGACTAATAAGAACGTGCTGTATAAAAAATATATTAAATAAAATTTAAAAATAAAAATAGATAAAAATAAAGCAGAAACTAACACACTATTGTAAAGCAATTATACTCTAATAAAGATGTTAAAAATAAATATATTGAATAAAAAATAAAGAAAAAAAAACTATAGTGATCTATTACTTAATACCCAGCAGAATAACTAACATTTTAAAATTTGACAATATCAAATGCTACAAGGATGCAGAGAAACTGAAACTCTTTTATATTGTGGGAATGCAAAATGGGGCCGCCATTTCAGAAAGCATTTTGGCAGTTGCTTATATTAAGTCAAACACACACTTACCATAAAACCCAGCAATCCCACTCTTAGGCATTTACAAGAGAAATGAAAATATATATACAGGCAATTATATGTACAGGAATATTTGTAGCAGCTTTATTCATAATCACTAAAAACTGGAAACAACCCAAATGGTCATCAAACAGTGAATGGATAAAGAAATTATCGTACATTCATACAACGAATGTATTTTCAGTGATAAAAAGTAGGGTGAGGATTAACTACAAAGGGAGCTACATGGGGTGATTGAAATCTATATCTTGATTGTCGTGGTGATTAGACAACTGTATATATTTGTCAAAATTCATAGAATTGTATACCTAAAACGGGTGGATTTTACTGTATACAAATTATACCTCAATAAACCTGATGTTTAATAAAACACAAAACAAAACATTTTGTAGCTGCAGATTTAACTCACTCAATGGGAAAAAATATTTGCCATGTAACTTAATCAGCGAAGTCAGAAAATATCTAACTTCATTTTCAGTGAAAATGGATATGTTAATACTTAGCTGCATGAAAATGATATGACTCTTTAATTCTAAGAAGACAGACAGATTCATACATATATTCATTCATTCATACATAGATACTGTGTATATCATAATGTATATATGCATACGGTAAAGAGCTTCCTGTGACCTGGATAAAATAAGTTGATGCCCCATTAATATTGCTTACCAGACTTTCTTTCTTTTGCTCTCATGGATGCCCTCTGAAGTGATTCATTCTTTGATAATAGTTGGAGGAGAATGGAAGAGGCAATAATGGTTGAATGAAAGTTGTTGTCACTCCCATTGCCCACCCTTCAGTACATCTGTATTCAGAATAGCTTTAAATAGACCCAGATATTCTGTTCCTAAACCATGCTTTGTCTTTACGGAAAACTGCATAAAGCAGGGAAAGACAGGAACTCTACTGTGTGTTGATGATGCCTTAATTAAATGAGGCTTCACTGACACCAGTATTTTGAATCATTCTTTTGTTCAGTGCCCCTAGTTTTACGCCCTGGGGTAATACAGCAACGTAAGTTTCAGGTACTTTTGAAAAGCTGGAGTGCTTTAAAAATGGAAACAGGGATAGGAAACCATCAGAACACCACAACTGCATGTGCATTGTCCTGCAGTTCACTTTTAGGAAAAAAGTCTATATAGAAGTTAAGAATATGGAAATTCTTCCCCTTAAAACAATCATGTTTGTGTATTCCTTGCAAAGGCTTTAGGTGCCTCAGTATGAAGATCACAGTCGTGCATCGATTTTTATAGTATGAGAACCACATATGATAATTTACTGTCATTTTATATATATATATATATGTATATATGTATCTCTTTTTTGCATATTTTATTTAATTTATTTATTTTAATTTTTAGTTTATTTTTTAAATTAATTTTTATTGGAGTATAGCTGATTTACAATGTTGTGTTAGTTTCAGGTGTACAGCAAAATGAATCAGTTATACCTATACATATATCCACTCTTTTTTAGATTCTTTTCCCATATAGGTCATCACAGAGTACTGAGTTTTCAGTGTGCTGTACAGCAGGTTCTTATTAGTTATCTATTTTATATATAGTAGCGTGTATATGTCAATCCCAATCTTCCAATTTACCCCCCCAATATGTATATATTTTTTAACCTAGCTCATCAGTTTAGAGATGGTTTTAGACCTGTAATTTCCATTTGATTTTATGCCTGTAAAATGAAGTACTGTCTAAATGAGTTTCTTTATGTGTACCTGCGTTATGGTGATGTGAATGGATAGGAAAGAGGAGTTATGTTACTAAAACCATTATTCGAGCAACTTTCAGAAAAGCTTATTGCCACTTCCATAAGTACTAGCTTAAAATTTGTATGACTCAAACAGCTCTTGTGTAAATATATCTGTTTATCTAGCTACCCCAGAAATGAAACCTTACAATTTTCAGCTCCATGTGTTATTAATTTACTGTATCTGAACTTGTTGTTTTATTGCATGCAATTCTCCTTTAAGTCTGAAAAGGATGGAGGCCAAAGGTTTGCTGCAAATGTGTCAAATATGCCCTAGGAGTATATGTACCTGTCATTCTCTGCTGTTACTCTGTCAACTCAGGCTCACACTTTGTGCTCCCAGACCAAGAATCCAGAGAAGAGAGTTCTAATCCCATCTTCTCTCTCATTATTTCTGATTCTCGGTTTTTCTACTAGTTTGTATACTATTCCCATTTTTTAAATAATGGAGCCAGAACGAATGAGAATTTAAGATTTTGTTGTGTTTCATAAAATAATTATTTTATACAGACAAAGAAATGATTGCTGATGATCAAATAAAAAATGATGGCAAATTTATGCAAAATCAACCACATGTACTTCAAAGACACACATGAGTTTTTTTAGGCCTCATAAACTTTCTACCTTTTATTATTGCTTCAAACATGGAGGTAAGAACAAAATAGAATTTTGCGTTTCACCTGTTTCAGTGATGCTGCCATTTTTCCTATTTGCATAATTCATAGGGATGGGTGTGTGTGGATATTATCTCTATCCCTGGTTGATTAGGATTTTTGTTAATCACTTCTTGTGGATCTCTGAAATTTATGCTATATCGAAAACTGTTTAATCCATCAAGTTAAAATGACTGTTCTTTGCAAAGTAAGCTTTAGGTATGAGAAATTTAATACGGAACCTGATAGCCTCCTACTTATTAACATTATGATTTCTTTCAGTGTTTTACTGCTTGCTTATAAATACATTTTTTGTTAAAACAAAATAGTGCATTCATAGTCACGATTGTATACAGGTACAAGTTGTTCACTTTTCTCAAACATTTGGAAGAAATACAAACAAAAACCATATGTTTTAAATATTCCACAGAATACCTTTCTCCCATTTGTTCCTATGTTGCAAACTTTTTTTAAGTTGGTACTATTCCTGAGAAGTACCACTTACTCTCCAGTTTTATGACAAGTATCCCTATATATATTCCTAAATGCATTTTTCACTTAAAGGTAATTTTTAAAACCAAACATTAAACTACTAATTAAAAAAAAATTTTAGAGCAACCATGCATGCAGGTCTCCAAGTCTTCTAAGCAGCTTATAAGATGCTAGGCAAACCTGAAAGGGCATCTAGCCTACTCTCCTGCTTCAGACAAAGTGTTCAACTGATCCAAGCAGATGAGAATATAATCAATTTTTTTAAAGCATTTTTAGGCATGGACCCGATCTAATAAAAGTTACCAATCTTCTTCCCAGAAAAAAAAAAATGTACATGTGTATACATATACCCACAACATTTTACATTGAACTTGGCAAGGATCACCAAACCCATCCATGTGGAAGGGGTTGAAATAGCCCCTATTGTAAAGAAAGAGACACAAAATCCTTGCTGGGTAACTCACTCTGTTTTGGATAGTTTATAATCTAAAAATTCTTGTCTCTAACTAAAAGCCCTCCCATTTCAACTTGTTCTCTTCATAAAGGTCATAAAGAACAGTTAGTCACAATTACCTTTCATATTCTTGAAGGCCATATTAAGCCACACCTTGGATGTGTCTTCACCAAGATAAATAATCTCAGCTAAGTAATTCCAGTTTGGCTATACCTTTTCTCAGAGGCCCCATTATTCAATTCGTAATCATCTTTGTTGACTTCCTCTGAATAGTCTTCAAGTTTTCCATACTCCTCTGAGATTATTGAGCCTATAACTATTCCTCAGACAGTAGCAAAGTTCTACCTAAGAGGCCTTCCTGCTTAACAAACCCACTATCCTGAGCTTGGTGGGTGCACACTTTTCCTGCCATGTTGGAAATCTTGCACTAACAAGTTGCTGCAAATTTCATCCGTGGTACTCTTGATTGCTTGGTCAACTAGATTTCCCTTTTGGGATACATGATATCTCTTCACCAGGCCACCAAGGTTGCAAGCTGCGCTCTTAAGGCGTGCCATTTCCAGAACTCCAGGGGCATCGTTTACAGCTTGTACGATGGTAAGTGGAGGCCCTTCCCTTAGTGCCTAATGGATCCATTTAAAATAAACATCTCTGAACAACTTTTACTACCTAGATTTCTTTTCTTCAGTTAATACATGTCTATTTCATTTTCTTTTCAAGTCGAAAGACTTTTAAAATAATGGCTAACTAAATATCAGTGCTCACACCTACTTGCTTTAATGTCCCTGGAAACTCTGGCTACCTTCTTGTTCATTGAGATATTGGTTCAAAGGTCCCCTCAGTGACCAGTGAAATTTCAGTTCTGTGCCCCAACTCCACCATCAGGTCACTCCTGCTTTCTCTTTATCATAACAGCTACCACTATCTGAAATTACCCCATTCATTTTTTTTTTTTGTTTAATTTTTTTTTCATACCTTTCCCCCTGACTAGAGTAAACACTGCAAAATCAGGGATCTTATCTGCTGGTCTCATTCGTCCTGTAGCATCTAATACAGTCCCTGACATACACTAGCCCTTCAGTAAACATGTATTTTGTGTGTATGGTTTTTAAAAGAAACTGTCCCATCTCCTATTTACCACACTTCACAATCTTTAAACTCCATGTCCTTATGAAAAACTTTTATTTTTCCATATACTTTATGTACATAATTACTTATTATGTTAGGGTGCGGTGGACTGTCCAGTTATTGAGCTAACTTCAAGGTTTTACTTTAAAGGAAAAAAAAGTTCTGATAAATAAAAGGAAATGTAAATACTGACTCATCACTTAAAGTAAAATTGAATTACAAGAAAAAAAGTTTTATAGACATATAAACATACACCTAGAAGAAAAGAGGAATTTGCAGAGGAGGTGTTTCCACTGCTAGAATACCCATCCCTGTCCTCCAGAAGCCACTGTGGCTTCTGAGAAACCCTTTAGACAGAAATACAGGATGCCAAAGGAGAAAGAGGAGTGGTAGAAAGCTACAGGGCCTCTCCTTTCCCCTCAGGATGGAAAACAGTTTCCTATTTGCACTTTTCTGTATGAATATTATGCTTCCACCAAATGGTTTTTAAAAAATCCTTTGGCTGGCCTGTACTCTGTTTTAACTAAGGCTTAATTACACTCCGGCGTAGCCAACATCCATCGTCCACCAGGGACAAAACAGGGGATGCGCTTGTGTCTCCAGTCAGATCCATTAGATGGAAGAGGTTGATCAGAGACCTAGGCTTCTGGTGTTCAAAATCAGTGGGTTAGTTTGATACTTCTTTCTTCCGAGGAAAGAAACCTTTCTGTTCAAACTCTACCTCTTTTCTGTGATTGCGGAGGATGACCATGAGATCTTCAGGATTTCATAGAAGTAATTATATCATTTGAAGAGACTTTAAAAGGCTGTTTCCATTTAAACCAATAGTTTTCAAACTTTTTTGAATGTGTCCTACAGGAAGAAATACATTGTACCTGGTGACCTAGTATGCATACACCTACACTGAAACACACACACACACACACTCACACACACACACCCCTGAAATAAAAGTTTCACCAAACAATATTTACCCTTACTATAGGAGATACACTCAATATTTTCTATTCTACTCTGAACTACTTCTTTTTTTTCCCTTTATATTTAATGCTGGTTGTTACACACTAAATTGATTTCATGACTTATTAGTGACTCACTACCCCCAGTTGAAAAATAATGCTTTAACCATTCCGCAGAGGGCTGAACATGAGATCTGATCACTTTACATAGTTTGGCCTTAACCTTTCATGACATTTGGTGTCTTCTTTTATTGGGGCATCAATTCTCAAATTCAGTTATGGTTCATGATGGGCTCTCCTCAGCTTATTTCACAAGATTTCCAGAGCATCCTTAAAAGATAAAGACTTTATCGAGGCTTAACATACTATGAGCAAGACTTGAGCCAGAATATGCTGAATCAGTGAAGAGTATCTGTCCAATGACAATGAAAATTCTGAGTGAGTTACAAAGACACTACTTCCCCATGGGTGATTTTTTTTTTTTTTTTTAAATCCAGAGTCATAAAATTTTAGAGCTGGAAGAGACTTTAGCAAATCCTTTGATTTTATGACAAAAATATTCCCATGCCCGTTCTGAGGAGTTCAGAGCATGAGTCTTGTTCCCTTATTAAAAATATTTTAAAAAACAGTTATTTGCTGCCATGAGCAGATATATTTTAAACAAACAGAATTTTTATGTTTTAAGAAGTAACACAGGACTAAGTTTTTTAGTATTATAGAAATACTAGAAATAATAACTGAATTGTAGAAGCCTTACACTCTTCTGCTTGAGACAGTAGTCTTGTGGGCATGGATTTTCCGTTATTTAGACGTTCTTCAAATATTATTTGAGAATGTAGTATCTGCTTTCAAGCAGCTTATATTATCATGAAATATAAGATGCTTGTTTTTTATATTACAAATTATCTTATCCAGGAAATCAGACATCATAAACAATGTGTCCTTTGTATTTCGTTAGACAGACTTTATTAGTGTTTTATTGGACATATTTGCTCTAGTTTCTTGGCATAGACCTAGACCTTTTGACTTCAAGTCCTCTGTTGTACTTTGAACACTACCTGACTAGTTATTTTATTCATTAATTCAATAAATATTTACTGACTACCTTAGCTCTGTCAAGCACTACTATTCTAGACCCTGAAGTTACAGAAGTGAATGGGAAAAACCAAGTCTCTGCACTCAGGGAACTTACATACCAGGAGGGCCTATGATGAGTAGAGAATCCCGCCCCCCAATCTGGCTTAGTTCATCAGACTCCTTGGGAAAGTATTGAACTATGTCAAATTAAAAAAGAAAAAAAATGATTCCCAAATCTCCAACAGAACTAAGGAGATGAATGTTTAAGAAGTTGGATTCATTGGGTTATCTAAAAAGTTGTGAGCTCATTAGCCCACATTGCTGGGTGTTTTGAAGAGCAATCCCTAAGTATGATTCTCCCCATTTGATTTTAACCCCTGCAAGAATGATACTATTAACCAGCAATAATTGACAAAGAAACAAGGATGGAAGAGAGGAATAGAAGGAATGTGGGAGGATATCAGGCTGCAGGGGGAGAAGATATCCTCATAATGCACAAGCAAGTACCAAATTCCAGCTTTGCCGAGAATATTTTTGGAGTCATGACTAGACATAGTAACAAGAAAACCTTCTAATGCTCCCAACTCGAATAGAGTTGAATCTAGCAGAAGTGGGAAGACTGTTGGCACTCTCCTTCCAGAGTTGCATTGTTTTGATGTTCTGACTCAAGTCTTAAGCATGACATTTCATGATCGGCTAAGCCACGGAGCAACCACACCCTATTCTTGGCAAAAATATACATCATATTACATTACCAAGGAGAGCACAATGGAAAGTTTTTAAAGTAATAAATAAACACTGTGTCTTATTTGTAAATCTTGTCAAGATTTTCAAGGACTTGCCTAGCTCCACAGTGAAACCCCTGTTTGTTTGTTGTATAAGATGTGGCACGCAGACTAACTGCTTCAACAACCGGCTCCTTTTTAGTTTCAGCTTCTTCAGCCCTAACTGAGGGGGAGCTTTCCTCTTTAGTGGTAAAAGTAGATCCATGTTTTATGGCTGGAGAGAGTCCAGGGCACTCAAAGTGAAGCAGACAGTTGTGAAGAATTATTTATGGCAGATTTTGTGATGCCTGTGTCGTACTTTGATTTAATAGGGGGTAAAATGAAATCTGAAGCAGAATGAATCCAATTCCCAAATTTTACTAGGTATACATGCAGGTTTTACACCGGGGTACCATCGCTACCCCCAGCTTCTTTTCATGGCTTTCAGTCTTTGCAAAAGTAAGCTCTTCCTTGAACAGACCTGTGAAAGTACTACTTTGGATCATCCACAGAAGTCTCCAGGATAACACTTTGAAGTCTAAACAGCAGACCTATTCGGCTATAACACACATGGTGGATGACATCCTTGTCTACGATGAGCAAACTCACGTTTCAATGGAAATCACCCTCCAAAAGAAGGAGAAATAATTATAGAATCCTAAAGCAAATGGCACCACAAATTGCCTTTGCCAACTTTTCCTAAAAACATAATATTGGCCTATGAGTGGTAATATTGGCCATTCAAAGATATCATACATTGTCATTCTGCAAGGAAAATTAAATACTTGTTTCCAATCTAATTTTTAGTAAGTATAACTTTTAAAACAAGTCTTCCTATACCTCATCCTCAAAGGGAATATTGTGTTTCCAAAAAAAGTGGCATAATGAATAAGCAAAATAAATCTTATTGCTAAGAAACATAATACACAGATGTGCAGATTTTAGTAACTATCAGAATCAAATTTTGTTAAATATAAGATTTTAACCTATATCAAAAAATATTATTATGATAAAAATAATTAATGTGCATCATCTTTTTCTCTTTGATTTGGAGAGCAAACTGTATCGTTTTGGTTCTTATATCATTACTAATAGACATGTTCAGTGCATCATTTTTGTCCATATATAAGGTAGAAGTAGATGAATTTCCCTTGCCTTTTTATTAATCTACCCAACCAGTGTCATTATTAAACTGGTATCCCAGACTGAAAGAAGAAATGAAATTGCATTCATTTGTAAAGCAATGAGCTACTTGTCTTAACCTGTCAAACACAGACCTCAGGACTGAGAGAAGGGAGAACTAGAACAAGATGCTGAACCACAATAATGGTCTTTGAGATAGCAGGCAGGGAAGGGAGTAGACACAAGGAAATAACATTCAACTTCCTTGGCCCATTGATTAACAGTTGGGAAATAAATGTAAAGATAAATAAATAAAATAAAAATAAATTTATAAATGCACACATATATAAAAAGTCTGTGTGTGTTTAAGGTATACATAATATAGGTATAAATTAATACATGTATATGTGTATAAAGTATTTAAAAAGTGCCTATTAGCCATTACTCAGCTTAAGAGATTGAGTGGTACCAATGTCTTTGAAGACTTTTGTTTAGAAATAAATTTATTCATTCAACAAGTACTTATTGAACACTTACTTATGTGCTCAACCCTGTACTAGATACTAGGATATGGTGTTTAACAAGACCGGCATGGTTCCTGCCCTTATGGAGCTTACAATCTAATAAGGGAGAGAGAGACGTTAAAATTGTAATCACACAAATAAATATAAATACAAATGAATAATAACTGTGAACTGTGATAGGTCCTGTGCCAGAAGCATTGAAAACAAACAACAGGAAAAGCCAATTTAGATTGACAGATCTAAGAAGGCCTCTCTGAGGAACTTTTAAGATGAAAGTGAGGAACCCTTGGAGTTGAATCAGTAGAAGAATGAGAGGGAGAACGTTCGAGAGACAATAGGAAGAGTGCAAAGGCCCTGGGAGTGCACAGGCCCTGGGAGTCCAGCCTCGTTTACACTTAAACTGAGAGAACCAAATCTAATCTACATATGTGAAAACTTAGTCCAGAGAAATACTTCCCTAATATTTGCTTTCCTTTTGAGTGAGGGTGGCATTTTTGATGTAGCTTTGGTAAAGCTTGTGCTCGCTTTATTTTCTTAACTTATAGGAAATTTAGTCATCAGGCAGGGTTCAACATACCCACTATCACACTGAGTTCCAGTTATTTGGCATAAGGATTAGGAGTTCATATCAGGGCTTTCATTGGGATTGCTTTTGCACAGGAAAATTAATACTTCTTTCATATTCTTTTTTCTCTTCCTTAAAAATTTTTATTGTAGTAAGTATGCATCACCTCAAATTCACCATTTTAGCCATTTTTTAAGAGCACAGCCCTGTGGCATTAAGTACATTCAAATTATTGTGTGACCATCACCACCATCCATCTCCAGAATTTTTTTAACCTTCCCCAACTGAAACTCTATACCCATTAAACATTAATTTTCCACTTCCTCCCTACCCCCAGCTCCCAGCAACCACCATTCTACTTGTCTCTGTAAATTTGACCACTCTAGGTGCCTCATATAAGTGGAATCAGTCATGTCTTCAAGGTTCATCCATTATGTAGCATGTGTCAAACTTCATTTGTAAGGTGGAGTAATATCCCATTGTATGTAAATTCTATGTATATATGTAAATGTGGTGAAAAGCACATTTCAGTTATCCATTCATCTATCAACAGACACTTGGGTTGCTTCTACATTTTACCTGTTGTGAATAACACTGCTGTGAACATGGGTATACATATATCTGTTTGAGTCTCTGTTTTCATTTGTTTTGGGTATACATCCAGAAGTAGAGTTGCTGGATCATACTGTAATTCTATGTTTAATTTTTTGAGGAATCAAACTTGTGCTTTTTTAATTCATATATTCAGCAAATGTTTATTGGACTCCTACTGTGTGCCAGATAGCTGTGCCAAAGGTTGGGAATGAACAAACACGACACAGACATTGCTTTCAAGGCTTACAGTCTAGTTTGAGTAGTTTGTTGTTGTTGTTCTTTCTTTTAATTGTAGTGATGATTTGGAATTGATTCATTAACTTTCTCTTAGGCTTCTTGAGACCAGTAATATATTTGTGCAGTGTATGGCAAGAGTGCCCTCATGACCCCAAGCTTCACTAACTTGAGGCTCTGAGCAACTGAGTCAACTAGAACCCGATGGAAATAGTACATTGTCCAGTAAATCAGGTGACTTGGGACATGGCCAACCTCTCCCCCATATGCATCATCTGTAATAGTAGAAAATCATTTCAGCTAAGTCTAAAATTTGATTAATAGAATCTCTACAGATGAAATTGTAGTACTGTTCTATGAATTCTACTAAGATATTAAATTTGATTTGGGGGAAACTAATTTTTCCATTTGAATGGCATTATACCAATGGAAGTAACATATAAGAAAGAATAATACAGTTCAAATAAGTTTTCTTAAATAACTGTAAAGTTCCTCCAAATAACTAAAGATAGCAAAATGTAAACCTTAGCAAGGGTAGAATAGGCTTGGAAAGCTTAATAAATTATGATGGTGACAAAAATGAGTTTAGCCCCCATAAGGGTAAGGAAAAACAGTGTTTTAATCATCATCACAAAATCACTCTCTTATTCCACCATCTCCTTCAGAGTGCTGCATAGCCAGCTCCCAAACACATTGAAAAGTAGTTTAGAATAAAATTGCAGTGCAAAACAAAACAAAACAAAACGCAAGCCACTTACATGAGATTTTTAAAAATGTGAAAATCAAGAAAAAAAGATAAAACCGTAGGCTGAGGAAAGATTTAGCCCCTAAGCCCAAATTTTTATCCTGAGCTTCCTAGTAGCTAAAGCAAAGATGGAAACTCAGGGAGTTACATTACTCTCATTAACTGAAAAATAAAACATACCAGCCTGTCAAAGACATGCTTTTTGTACTTGACCATGATGTGCTGAGAATTTGCCATGGGAATTTTTATATAATTGAGCTATATAGGCAAAGCTGTCTTAGATAACTTTACAAGATCTCAAGAGTATTTCACATATACACACTTCTATGTTAGTCGTTAGTCAAATCCAGGGGCATAATATTTATTCAGACACTGTTAAGGCAGTTCTGAAAGAGACCAGTATGAAATGGGCCAGGCTTGTGGCTTTCTGATGGTCTAAGCTGACAGAGGACTATACTGTATAGCTTGGCCTCTATTTGTTTGATAGTTTTGCAAAGTCCTGCCCTCCATAAGTTATGTTAAAACGTACATGTTGTATTAAACACATTGTCTCATAGAAGTCTGGAGGTAGGCAATCCAGGAGTGATATTCCGGAGTGTCAGGCTGTCAGGACCCTTTCTCTGGGGCATCACATCCACTTAAGGTTATCTCAGTCCAAGATGGCTGCTCCAGCCTTCACATCATCATTCCAACCACAAAAAGGAGGGAAGAGTGAAGCAGGAAATGCTCTTTTCTTTAAGGACATTACTTGGAATTGTACCCAAGACCTCCATTTACATCTCCTTAATGAGAATGTTGTCACATAGTCACACATGGCTGCAAGAGAGGCTCGGAAATGTCTCTTTTCTGAGTGGCACTATGTATTCATTACCAAAGCAGAAAAAGAATGACAGATATTATTTAATATTTCTGCCACAAATAGGTTATTTAAAATATTCTTTCCTTTAAAATGCAGGCTAGAGTTTAAAAACCAAGATGATGAGAGCGGAAGTAAATGCATATGATTACAGTAAACATTCTGCTTACAAAGCCATTCTATTTACAATGCTACTGACAAGAGTATTTCTTTTTTTTTTTAATTTATATTTTATTTATTTATTTATTTATTTTTGCCTGTGTTGGGTCTTCGTTGCTGTGCGCGGGCTTTCTCTAGTTGCGGTGAGCAGGGGCTACTCTTCGTTGTGGTGCGCGGGCTTCCCATTGCGGTGGCTTCTCTTGTTGTGGAGCACGGGCTCTAGGCGCACAGGCTTCAGTAGTTGTGGCTCACGGGCTCTAGAGCGCAGGCTCAGTAGTTGTGGCACACGGGCTTAGTTGCTCCGCGGCATGTGGGATCTTCCCGGACCAGGGCTCAAACCCGTGTCCCCTGCATTGGCAGGCAGATTCTTAACCGCTGCACCACCAGGGAAGTCCCCGACAAGAGTGTTTCTATCCCAGTCCAACTGATAGAAAGTGAGGAGGGCACAGAAGGAGAGCTGGGGGCGGGGGGGTGGCAAAGGAAAGACATGTAACCAAACACCAAAACCCGTAACTAGGACTGTGTGACCATTTTGATTAGAATGTACCTCTCTAGAGCAGACCATAACAAAACCTGCATAGTCGTGTGCCTTGGACCTTGCTGCTTCTTTATTTTGTACATCCTAGATGTGCCCCCACTGGCATTACTCCTCATAGTATTGTCAAGTGGCATGTAGCGAATTTCCCTCCTTCACTCTCTGGCCTTAAATGCAAACATACCTCCAGGCTAGGACTTGTGTCCCTTCCAGCTGCTCCCAAAGGCTTCTGTGATTGGCTTCCACTCTACAATCATGTCTAAGGAGGGGGGGTTTTCCCCTTTAGCCTTGGAACCCTATACTTTCCATAACTACTAGTTTCTGTGCTGGGAAACCAATATTGGATTTTAACTTCTAGGAAATGCACATGTGAAAAAGATAAATCTCTGAATTCTTTTACCTGCTTCTGCCAATCACACCTCTTATTTTCCCCTCAGGACACCTGCATTTTAGTCATGTTTTCATTGTTGTTGGCTTGTATTCAGTTCTCTATGTTATCCTTTTTTTTTTTCTCCTTTGGCCATGCTTACCAAGTTCCATATTCCTCATGAAAGTCTTCCAAAGAAAGGCCTACCACATTTTCAAGTAGGAAAGATAAAACATCCAGTTTTACCCACAAACCTCATGTCCTTTTCAGAAACTTAAAAAATAAAGTGTATTATAAATTATTTTCAGTTAGAGGCTCTTTTTTTGTATTTCACTATATGACAGTTTTGGATATTTCTCTGACAGTATTTATCATTGTGATAGGAGATAATCTTTGTAACTTAACAGAGAAACCATGCATCTAGCTGGTGTCAGCAAATAGCACAATGATCTATTTTATTTTAGAGGAAGAGTTCTATGATTTTCCATAGTTTAACTGCTGTTCTGAAATTCAAATTTTATTTCAAATGTCATCTACATTTTCCCTTAGATTTTAGAGACTATATTTTCTTTTCTTTTATAATTCTGCTCGCTTTTCTTCCTCTTGTTTTTCTTTTTTCCTGCTACCGTATCTATAGACATAGCATATGTTAATTTATGCCTGCATGAATTTAACGAATATTTATCTAATGCCCATTATGTACAAGGCTTTGTGGAGGAGCTGGCATTGTCTACACCTTAAAGAATGAAAAGGATTTTTAGAGAAGCAGAGGTGGGAGGAAGGATCTTCCAGGCAGAAGGGACAAGATGAACAAATACACAGAAGTGGGGGGATTTGGAGTATTGGAGTCAATCAGGTATTTCAGTTGGGCTGGAGCAGGACTTTCTATTATCCTGGGACAGGAAGCGGATCAGGGAGGTCCTTGAATGCCAGGCTGAGGAATTTGGCTTTTGCATTTTAATCCTGCTCTCTCTATATTGTCTGTAAATCTGTTCACACCCCTTCACCTATTGTCTGGCTCTGGGATAATTATCTTATCTGTAGAGGATGATGTCATGGAAATAGTGCTGAACTAAGAATCAAGGGCCTTGGATTTATATATTACACTTGGGTTTAATATGTGACTGTTACAACCATAATTCAAACCTTGAAGATTAAACTGGTGTCTCTCTGTGTCAAAAAGGCTATGAAAGACAGTTTGTTGCCAGAATTCTCTATTTATCATGACTTGCACACAGTAGGTGCTTAATAAGTGTTCTGTTGACTCTACTTCAATAACAAGTCTCTGAGATCCATGATGTAACCCCAGCAAGGTAGAAAAAGGAAGAACGAGAACCACCAGTTTGAAGGTGATGAATAATTCTATCCTCCCAGTGCAGTTCAGTGCTCTATTAATCAGTTTGCTTGCTTGTTTGTTTATTTGTTTTTTCCAGGGAAGAGGGTGTCCTAGAATTAGAATCTAAATTATGATAATGATTTTATGCCAGAATTTTATTAGAATTTTCAAGCACATAGAATAGTTGAAACACATGTACAATGGACACTCACATAGCCACCGCCTAACTTGGTAAAGATTTATCGATTTCTTATTTAGTACCAAGCTCTGAGCCAGACTCTGCAAACCCCTCGCTCCACCGCCCACAACAGCCCTGCAGTCCTGAACAGTAGTCTCCTCATTTAACAGCTTAAAACAAAAACCAAACAAGCAAAAGGGTGGGTTCATGGACTTTCAGCAATTTATTTCCTTAGAGCCCTGCTGGTGGTAACTAGGACAGCTGGGACCGTCTGGCTCCAAAATCTGGGTTCTTTCCCCTCCACCAAGCAGCCACCAGAGTTCTTCTCTGCTGCTGGCCAGGCTCACAGATTCTAACCAAGTCCCTTCTTTATTTTGTACATCCTAGATGTGCCCCCACTGGCATTACTCCTCATAGTATTGTCAGGTGACATGTAGCGAATTCAGCCTTGTAGACAATTGGAAGAAATGTAAGCAGAGGCTCCTAGTGCTTCAGGAAGCGAGAGATGAGTCAAATCAAATTTTAAATTTTGTTGCGCGCCTTCCACATGTAACATGCAGTGCTAGACACTTTGTAGGGGGAGATCACTGAGTATGGGATCTGAGACTATGGGACAAAGAATTTAAAAAACGTATCTTTACCCTATAAGCAGCCTAAAATAGTGGGTCAGCGTGAGTCAAGCATGGGTCTCATATGTCCCTGCTTTCTCTCTGTTTACTCTGTTCTCTTCACTTGCACAACCGTTCCCTTTTTCTTTGCAACCCTAAAAGTCTCCATAGATCTCAAGGTCTTTTTCAATTTCCATTTTTTCCATCTGGATTCTTACTCCTCACTGAGTCCTCAGACCAGCAATGACCTCTCCCTTCTCTGAACTCCTGTGGCCCTTTGCTCTGCAAAGAGGCAGTGCTGTCTAGTCGTTATGAACACAGATGACCTGGGTTCAGATCTTGGGCCTTCCCCTCTCTGGGTATATGATCTTGACAAGTAATTTAATTCTCCATGCTTCAGTTTTCTCCTCTGTTAAAGAATCGGTCAAGGTTTCCGTAAAGAGAACAGAATTTACTCTTGCTAATTTAAGCAGAAAGTGTTATAAGGTATTAGTTAACTCACAGAAAATTGGAATTGTCAGTGAAAAAGACTAGTTTGAGCTTTCTGAAGATTCTCGTGCTACTGTGCAGTTGAAGATTACCAAAGGAGCTGCTGCCTCTTCCATAGCCAGGAAGTCACCTGCTTAGTGGAAATGCAAGAGCTGCATAGCCACACACCCACTTCTCTGATGCAGCTAAAAAACTGCATGTCCCAGGCCTGCCTCTTGACACCCACAAAAGTAATGACTATTAGCATGGTTGCAGGCAAGCCACATTGCTCTATAGCCATTTTTACAAGTGCAGAGAGCAAAGTGCGGTCTCTGCCTCACTTCCGCCTTCCAAATCTTAATGGGAGTGCTTCCGAGTGGCCAAATCTAAGTTGCATCCATATACTCTGGTTTCTCCTCAAATCGTATAGATGCTTTGCCTTTTTAAAAAAAATTGCACCCAGTATGCTAGCTGCAAAGGAGTCTGGAGAATGTAGTTTTTAGGTTTCAGGCCTCTGTGTTTCAAGAAGGCACTGGGTGATGAATGTTGACAGCTAATCTACCGGAAATAACATCCATATGAGGATAATGTGTACCTATGCATAGGGTTGTTGTGAGGATTACATGAAATAATAAATAGAAAGTACTTAGAACAGTGCCTGGCATGTGGGAGACTCTCAATAAATGTAGCTGTTTTCGTCAACTTCTCAGAGAGTTGTCCAGAGGAAAGTCAAACTACCTTAGATAGAGCTCCAATTTCCCACCTTCTAATAAGTAACTAGGATGAACCCACTTATCAAGAAGGGCACCAGTTTCCTCATCTATAAATTGAGGATAGTAATCCCTCTCTACCTGATAGAGTTTCTGTTCATATCACGTTAGGTCACCTGTGAAAGATGATTTGAAAATGGTAACGAATGCTCCAGTTGCTTGGGTGTTAAAGGGCTATTAGGTGAATCGTACAGACTCCTGCTCAAATTCCAGCTCTGCCCCTGAGACTAGCAGTCGGCTTCCAGTAGCTTGATCTCATTCAGCCTCACTCTGTTTCTTCTCTGTTTAATTTTCAGAATTAGCCAGGGGAAATCAAACCACTTCCACACATGCCCGTGAGGATAGTTAAGACTTGGGCGCTGCCATAGCCACCTCCTTCAAGAGGGGAGATGAGGCCCTACCCAGCTCGCCATCACTTCCCACCCCTGAGTTCTTTCCAGAAGACCCTCTGCCCTGTCTTGACAACAGTCACTGCAACTAGAGGGCCAAGCGAGAAGGCCCAGCCTCAGGAAGAGACAGGTGGCTCCGGAGTGAACCCTGTAAGGCAGTCTCCCCGGGGAGAGAAATTCCGAGAGTTGAGCTCACTCTTTCCTGCCATAAAGCACACTGAATGTTAACAGCTTGCTCCTGTCCGAGCTGGTGTTTTTTAAATTAAGTATTGTTAAATCCATACCATTTGGAATGATGCTTCAGACAGCTCTGATACTCTCTCTCTTGCTTCTGCTTTCATTTCACCTAATATATTGTGCAGGGGGGGCCGTAACCAGTATTACAGCAGCTGGGGCCGTCACCACTGCTGCTGCGGCGGCAGCTGCTGGTACTCAGACACTGGCAGACGGCTTTCATTTAGATAACCTGGAGAGGAAAAAAGGAACGTGGCCAACGCCCTGCTCAGATGCCCTAAGAGGCCCTTCCCAGGCTGCTGCTAGTATGGATCTCGATTACCTAGGCTTTTATGTTATTTTTCCTTGGCACTGAAAACGGTTTTAGAAACGACAAAGATGGGAGACAAAGGAGTTGTAGACTAAAATAAGATACTTTCCATTGTCGGGTAACATATACCCACCCTAAAACCTGGGTAGCCTGCCTTCTGTTCTTTTGCCTTTACTGTAAACGTCCCCCTCCAACCAGTAGGACACCACTGTCAACATCTGCATACACACACACACGTATACACATACATACCTACACGTACATACATATATACATATATATTTACATATATGTGTATGAGATGAAAGTGATTTAGAGTCAGAAGACCCTGTTCAAAGGCCATTTCTAACCAGTGAGGCGCAAGGTAAGTCACTTAACTTTTCTGACCCTCAGTTTCCAAATATAGAAAATTGGGTGAGTACTTAGCCAACTTCGCAAGTAGTCAAAAAAGTCAAATGAGATTGTGGGTATAAAATCATTTTGTAAACTTTAAGGAGAGTGCATAAACTTTGGAAATTTGTCAGAATTAGCTCATCCCCCAAACTTATCCCAGTCACCATAACGCAACTTGATTTTGTTCTTCTTTTTCTGAAATTACAGTCAGCAGGGAGTTTGCACTGCAGGGTGTAATGCTTGACTGTACAGTTGCTTTTCCTCATTTCTCTGGAAGGGAAACGCTACTCACAAAGGGACCAGAAGCTTGACACATTGTGGCGGGCATCCTCTGAGCATTCAACATATGGCTGAGGGCTTGAATTAAAAATATACTATTCAGTGACTTCATTAAGGTGACTATCTTGCTGGATATTGACATGTTCATCAAACCTCCAAGGCAGAAACCTCTGACTCAAAATATCTAGCCAGTGTTTATTTCCAAAGCAGGAAGGAATCTAGACTAGCACAGAAGTGGCTACCGATTATTCTCTGACCATGGCAATTTGCTATCTATTCTGCTACAAATGGTACTGTATTATAGTCATTCTTGCTACCCTTCCTTTTCCCACCACCTGTTCTTCCCTTTGGATCCTCCTGATGAATGATGTTTATGTGTGAAGAGGGAGGAAGTGGTATTAGATAAAATATTCCATTTTTTAGAACGAGTTGAAACTCTTTAGCCAATGACACTGATAGAAGAAGAAAACCCGTAGCAGAAAGTTCCATTGTGTAAAAGAGAGATATATAACACAGCTTATGAGTGAAAGTTTATTTGAATCAAGCCATTTTTAATATGATGAGGATTTCAGATAATGCCAGTCAAGCAGTTTTACATCTCCTCATGAGTACTCTTTAGCTTGTGAGCATTAGCTAGTTTTTGAGAGATTTGTAAAACTAATCTTTCTGAATGGGAAAAGCATACTTCAAGAATAGGACCTCTTTGTTGTGGATTTGTACTATCCATCTTTCTAGGTGGGGGAAAAGGTGGATCCTTATATGCCCTGACTTTCCTAATAGGTTGAAAATGGGATTTTTAAAGCTCTTCTGTCTTTCATTGATATTCCATATGAAGTACATAACCTGAAGTTGAACAACCTGCTTTTCTCCACCTTTTTGAAAAGCAGCACTGCAGGTATGTATAGAAGCAGACCTGCCTGTATTCACATGCTTGTTATGGCTTGATCAGGTTTTCCATATTTGAGCGTTTCATGCCTCTTGTCAGTATTTTTTTTTTACCAATGAAAGGAAAGAACCTTAATTCTAAATGTCTTCTACCTTCACCCTGTATATTTCTGGGCTATCAGGAGATCTACAAAGGAAGAATTTCCTGGTGACACCCCTATGGAAATGTAAGGCCAAGTTTGCTATTTCATTCTTTCAAAAATTCAATGATTTCCTTAACAGATAAGGTGAAAGGCATCCTTGTTTGACACTTGATGCTTTTCTAAAACTATAATAAAATCCCCCTCTATTAGAATTCAATCTTGCTTGCTGGTGGTTTAACCAGACTCAGAAGCTTCCTGACCTTCTCTTTGCTGTTGCTGGCCTGGCCCCGTCATCATTTCGCTGGTCATCAGTACTTCCTCCAGGGCTGGACTGGATGGGGACGGTCATCTCCTCGTCCAACCTCTTGCAACAGTAGAAGGAAAAGGAGGTAAAACTCCCTCCAGCCTTTTCTGCTATATTATAGCAGCTCTGATAAAGGACGTGGATAAGGAGGAGGCTGAAACTGCTGGTTAAAAGGTTTAGGGATTAACTGAGGATTTAATTCACCCTTTCTTTCCCTCCTTCTGCTAAAGCCGATAGTTGAGAGTTGGCACTGTGTCAAGACCAGGCTGTTCCTCAACCCCGAATTTCAGCCCCATACATCTCAAGAGTCTTTGCTAAGGGCTTCTTTTTAAACAGGGGATCTAAGTTTCTAATTGTGCCTTGAGCTTTAGTAAACCTGGGCTATTTTAAATTGTCACTTTACAAAGAAGCAACCTGCTTTTTTTCTTCTCCTTCAAATCAAGTCATTACTACACAAAGTAACTTATGCCTCTATTTAGGCTTAGTGAGGAACTTTCAGAATTTTATACAGTCTCCCTTTTCTAAGTGAAGGGGGAAAATAAAGAGGAACTTTATGGAAGAGGCATAAAGCAGTTGTACAGAACACGTTTAAAGGGCACATTAAGTCAGTTTTTGTCTGTGATTCTTTCCCTTTATGGCATATGTTATATATTGACAGGGATTAAGTTTCTCTCCTGAATGGAACAATACAGAGTCACAGGGAGCTACTGTACTTTACAAAGCAACAGGCACCAGCACAAGCAAACGGCAAATAGAAATGTATCTCACAAAGAACTAACCAGGTTAGTTAACCGCACAGGGCTCTGCTTCATCTTTTGCAATTCTGCATCGTTTGCATTTCTCTTCTGGTTCTGCTGCGCGCTCCTCCGCTCTCGTTTCTTTTTCGTCCTTTCCTCCCTTTCTCGCTCACACTGTTACACTTTCTCTGTCCCCCTGGCTTTGTTATTCAGCATGTCTGATTAGCAGGAGCCTGATTGGCTGGCTGCCGGCTCCGAGAGAGATTCCATTCAGCTTACCCCCCACCCATCCACCCACCCACCCACCCCTCAGTCAGGAAATGTGAGCGGGGCTGATGGAAGCTGATAGGCAGGACCGGAGTGTTAGCACCAGTACTGGATGTGACAGCAGGCAGAGGAGCACTTAGCAGCTTATTCAGTGTCCGATTCGGATTCCGGCAAGGATCCAAGCATGGAATGCTGCCGTCGGGCAACTCCTGGCACACCGCTCCTCTTTCTGGCTTTCCTGCTCCTGGTAAATGCCTTTTCATTTCAATACATCGCTATGGCCATTTAGTCTGGGTGCTGTTGTGGTGGTGTGTACGTGTGTGTATGTGAGTGTGGGTGCCTGTGTATATCTTTCTCTTCAAACGCCAGGTAAAATAATTTACATGATTTAAAAAAAAAAAAAAAAAAGCTTCTTGCAGAATTTTAACCCTAACTTCCTAAGCAAAATAAAGTCTGCAAGACTTTGTGGGATTAGTTAGAGGTAACTAGGAATACTGAGACATACGGAGACATGAACTTCGGGACATACTGCATGGAGTTTGTGAGCTGAGGGCTGTATAAACGGTGGTGTGCATGCTTGGAATTTAGGTAACAGATGTCCTGAAATCAAACTCACTCACTGAAGTGTTCCTGGAATATTTTTGAAGGATGGGCTGTGAGGGGCTTTCCCCCACTACCTTTTATGAGTCCTCCTTCCTCTGTGCACATGTGCTAGGGAAACAGGTAAAAGAGGGAATGAAAGCCTCTCTGTGGCCAACCCAGATTATAGTTCATAATTACGGCAAGTCATCTGCGGATACAAGTTAATGCTAGTATTTATGAATTGAGGATTATGGTCTTTGATCTCAGATCTGCTTTTGAAGAAGAAGAAAATGCTGACTTTTTGTGCAGCTTCTTTCCACAGTCACAGTGATAAGATGCTCTGCTCTGGAACGTCAGCACACACTGCATTTTTGACTCGAAGTAAATGTTCCGTTGTGACTCATACTTGGTTTTATGGGCAGAAAATGAACCTTTACTGTCCAAAAAAAATCTACACTCAAAATATTAATAGCAATGCACATTTTTTTAAAACCAGAGTGTTCTGGGCAGGCAGCTTCGTAAACCTCATCTGCAGGTTTGATTCCAGAATTTGCACACACTGAGTCCAAACAAACGTGCTTGTAGCTCTCCCTGTCGCATTTATGGAGAGCCAGCCCTTCCTCAGAAGGTAACCAGGCAAGAAGGGAAAAAGGGAAAAATGCAATGCATGTATAGGTTGCATTGATTTGTCGAAGATGAAGGGATGTTTGTTCTGATTAGACCCTGACAAATTTGATCTGCACTATCATTTTGAAGAAGGGGAGCAAGTTATTTAAGCACAAATTTTAAAACTCCAGGAAGGCTCATCATCAGAGAGTGATTAAATATGTTAACAATTCCACTTCTGATTTGCATCATTGTAGCCAAGTAAGTCATAATGCTGCATTGCAAAAGCTGTATATATAGAAGTATATTTTCAAGTTCTCATAGAAATTTAAATGCAAACTGAACTTTAGGCATGAATGGACTGTACATTTTTAGCTGTTCTGAAGAATATAAAAAGCAGAACGTTTAGGTGTGCTTTATGACTAGCGGGGCAAGCAATTTATGAAAGGTGTCTCATTTTTTCCATATGGGACGTGTTACTTATATACACGCCATTGGTTTGCCTCGTCTTTCCCTCTTTGTATTTTTTTAAAAGCAGGGGTTATTTTCGCATTTAATTACCTCATGAAGCAAATTACCAGCACACAGTACTTTTTTGGTATCTTCATAAAGAAGTATGATCTCATTATACTTTGGAAAAACTTGCCCATTCAGGAATAGATTGTTTTGCTACCCACTTGGTAAATTGCATTATATTTCTCTTTGATATCTTGAATATTCATATATGTGTTTGAACATGTAATGACGCTTATATGGATAAAAAGGAGTGTTTGCTTATTTCCGATTTGAAACATAAAACATTTTGTTTAAATTACAATAATTGTATTCTGAGGATAAAAGGAAATAAGACCCAGGTTTGCTTTATACCTGTATTTAAATGAATTTGGATTCTGAGAGTTAGGCTAGGAAAGAAAGAACTGCCCGGTGAGTGCCAAGATACATCCCTGTGCAGAGTAATAACAGCGTTAGTAGTACCTGCCATGTATTGTGTGTCTGAATGTGCCAAACACGAGACCAGTTGTTTGAAAAGCATTACAGTGAATCCTCACGATAACCTTGCAAATAAGGCATCTTTAAACCCATTCTACAGATAAGGAAATAAGCTTATATTTGAACTCAAAGGTGAAATAATGGAGAGAAAATAACTTGTTTGCTTTGTACTGTGGTTGTAAAATGTTTAGCCGTGATGGAAGCATTGACACAGGTTGGTCTGTAGTCTTTGTTGGAGGTATTTAGGCTTTTTGCCTCATCTTGGCCAATAAAGATGTGTGCAACATTAAGGGCACTTGTCACACTTGCTCATTCACTGTCCCATTTAGCTTTTGAGCCAAAAGTAAATTATTGGCCCAAGAGAAAGTGACCTCTAGCCTGATCAGTAGTTGACTTAGAACCAGAAGTGTGACATTTTCAGCTCAACCTTTTGTCTGGATCAGGAAATTGAACTGGGTGGCTTGTTTTTCCTATAATTGTTTTATGCATTATAAGAGTCTGTCTACTCTTAGAATTAATTTAAGCAATTTTTAAAGATTCCTTTTTTTACTTACTTGGAAAACAACCTGTTTGTTTAGTGGCAAAGCCCAGTTTCTACTTCAAAACAGCCTTCATATCACTGATAGCAGAATCGTCTGTATCATGACTTGGTTCTTGAGTGTATACAAATATTGTATGCTGTTCACCCTCAGTTTTACCAAGACCCTTTCCCACTGGAGCATTATTCCTGAGACAATGAAGTCCCTGTGTCTTTTATATCTATTTTTGGTCACCACCCACATTTTCATGCAAAGCTCAAACATCATAGACTTCTTTTTTTACTCTGGACACAGTAGGACAGTAGTGCTGAGCAAGAGATTTTATTCTGATATTCAGGTCAAAGTAAGCCACATAACCCAACCTTCCCCATCTCCCCACCCTGCTCCCCTTTTCCCTTCTCCCTCCTTTGTCCCAATTGTTTAGCTCAAAAGGAATGTGGCAAAAACCATGACCGGCCATTGACATATGTGTCCATCCAAATTGAAGTCAAATCACTTCTTGTCAGAAAAGCATTTAATCAAATCTGCATTTGCTTTTTGTTTCTTTTAAGTGGTTTTAAGCTGTTTCGCCTGCTATTGTGGCAGTTGCAAGGGTAACACTCAGAATTATAATAAAGTACATGTGTTTTTCTGTTGAATTTCTTTTTCTTCTCTGCACTAATTTATACATGGAAACTAGTCAAACACAATAGCCCATTCCCTTTGGTCGCTCTGGCACTCTCCTCCACTATTATCTAAGTGGATCTATCTTGGATGGCGAGAAGCACCATTAGCTTGTGGAATGAATGTTAAATTCCTTACTTACAGCAGACTGTGGCCTGCTCCAATAAGTGTGTGTGTGTGTCTGTCCCTGTGCATGCACAAACACCTCTCTATAACTGTTTACATCTATTTCTTACTCTTATGCCTACGTTGTCTTTAAGTCAAGCTTAAGGATATTTCATGTAAACCTGGAGAACGTAGTGAGGCATTTCTTTAAACATTATTTAACTTCATGTGTTTGTGACGTTTTTTGTCTAGACATGGTCAGCTACATTTTTGTTTTCTCCTGTTTTTAGCATTTCAGTCTGTTTCAGGATGACTTTCTGGCCCCCGTTATTATTTTCATGTGAACCAGTTCTATGGCTTCATATAAGTTGAGGGAAGTATGTCCAATAGTGGTCACTAGTGAACTACAAAAGAATCCTGTTACACCAAGCAAGTTTTTCCTTGAAAGACTCTGTGGATATATTAAAGACTTTTGAAAGAAAGAATGAATAAATAAATGTATTTGTGCATTTATAGGAGTGTTAATACATGTTGGTTCCCCTTTACCAATATGTATGAATAAAATGGAAAGCAAATCTCTAGCAGACCACATGGTAGGCTATTATTCAAACTTAGGAGTGCACAGAGTTCATTCTTATATCTTTATAACAATGTGCAATTTTAATCAGCGAAGTGTGGTTAACCCCCGTCCTTGCTACTCCTTTTTTAACCCAGTTTGTTGGTACATTTTGCACAGGGTTTATGTTTGCATGAAACATGGTTTGGTATTTTGGTTCTCCCCTTTATTATGGCTTAATCAAAATATAATTTTAAACTCATTCAGGAAAAAATACAGAGTCCTGTGAATTTCTGCATTTCCCCCAGTACCCGGTAGAATGTGTTATATATACAGGCATCATAACTATTTGTGAACTAAATTCAGAAAGCAAAGGATGTAAAGAGACTCACATGATTCTCTAATTCTCCACATGTTCGGGGTTTTCTGACTTCATATATATATCTCGTTTTTTTGGTCAAGAGACAGCTCTGCTTTTAATTTGTCTATTTTAGGTTCCAGGTCTAATTATGTAAGTTTCATTCTACCCTTCCCTCCTTGTGCATATTCTACTGTTTCTTGTGGTCTCCTGAGTAGAGTGACCCAGAAGTGACCTCTTTGTAGCGGGAGGACCATAGTCTCTTCTTGAGTGAGAGCATTCCTTGACTCATCATGAATAACCTACTGGTGAAGCATGTTGAGATAATCACAGGAAAATGTGTCTAAATCAAGTTTGAGAGTCTTGCTGTTTTTACTAATTTTCTTCATCTAGAGAGCTGGCTTCAAACTTTGTGTTTTCACCAGAATGAGACAAGTTCATGTCATCTTCTGTCTGCATCATAAAAGCCATACCATGTGGTTGAATTTTGGCTTGATTGGCAGGACTGGCTCACGAGCGGCTTAGGACTGGCATAGCAGAGGTGATGTAAGTCCGAAAGGATCCTAAATGAAATAGGCCAGCACAGCTGGGTGGGGAACCTGCCTGCTAACTGGGTATGCTGTTGCTATCAACCCCTTCTTTCCATGAGCTCAAAAATAAATGACTAAATCTCCCCAATTCCTGAACTTCAAGATTAAAAACTACATTGAATAAAGCTTAACTCTTCTGGTTTCTTCTCCCAGGGACTTTGCTAACTGAGAGCACCCAGCATGTAGGGCAGTTAGACGTTTTCTGGCTGTGTCTAGATGTCCCAATGGTAGTAGTCTGCAGACAACAGTGACCTCTGGCTTTTTGTTTGTTGTATTTCCAGAAGCTCAGTATTTATAAATCAGTTTGAATAGTTTCCTATACTTGTTAATAGTCTCTCTTCCGGTCATAGAAGTATATCTTATCTCAGCCACTATTGTAAACTTTATTTGAAGAAAAACCGTAATTTTTGTTTGACTGCCCCACCCTAAATTCCACCAGTGTACAGTCAGTATTCAGTAATTGTTTGTCAGAGGCGTACATAATTCACTGTATTCTTGACAATATTTTTAAATGTAATTTCTTCTAGTTCTTGTGCTTCCTTGTATTTATTTCTCATACTGTACTTAGGTTTCTGTCTAGTCAACAAGGTTGTGGGTGACAGAAGAGGGAGTGACTTGTTTCTCCTACCTTTATCAGAATGCCTGGTCTCAGTAAATGTTGTCGAATGAATGAATAAATGGATGAATATGAATGACTTGGTAAGAAAATATAAGAAAAGGGTAAAGCACAAGTAGCAAGGCGAACGTGTGAACATCCATTTCACATGCGAAGCATTTCACCAATTCTGGTTTTAGTAAGACCAAATCAATAAGCCTAATACATTCAAAAGAGAAGGTACATATTCTGTTTTTCTTCCTCTCCACACAATGAAAAACAATTGAATGACGATCCTTTTTGCCATTGTTAATTAGAATGAATTTTGCATGTTTCATATCTTTTTTTAAATCCATTTAATTCTCAAGTATTTTTTCCTTTTACAAAATTTGTCCTCAGGAAGAAAATGATACTTATATTAGCCACAGTTTTATAAAATTGGAAAGTTTCTCATTATAGCAGAGATAATGTTGTGGATTCACCAAAAATTCATTTCTTTTTACTACTGGGCACAAAGATAAACTTTATTTCGCAGTTTTCTCTGTAATTAGTTGGTGCAGTATGATTGAGTTCTGGTCAATGGAATGTCGTTAGAAGTGATATATGGCACTTCTAGGCCTGACATCTCCCACATAATCCTCCAAGTAAACAAGAACTCTCTCTTTATACACCTGCTGGATGCAGAGAATCCAGTAAAGAACTTCAAGACTCTAGAAAATAGTCAAGCCAACAAATGGAAGGCCTCATCCCTGAATGAGCAGAGCCCCACACCGCCATGCCAGCCAGTCTCACAGAATTACATTTGTGAACATTCGTTTAACCACGAGCAAGCAATAAACCCTCGTGTTAAAACACTGAGAGTTGCGGGAAGGTGTTCTTTGTCGTACTGAAAACCTTTTTAAATAACATTGCTTCACATTTAGATGAAATGAATGCTTTTAAGTAAGTACCAATACCACTTTCCATTTATTATACGAGAAAATTAAAATAAGGACATGCCGTGTCACCCTAATGGTGGTTTAGTCTTTGTGGTTTCCACTTACTGTATACCTAGGGTTCTCTAAGTACTTGCAGGTATGTGGAAAAATGGGAAAATGGGTCCAAGTCCTTTTTTCAAACAAAATCCAGGAGTGGGTAGAGCAGTAAAAAATAAGGGGGGTGGAAAAGGCAAGGCTGTGGTAAACAGTTGGAATCCCATGGAGCAGAACAGGACCACACAACCTGGCCAAGGGCACAGAACCACACAGACCCAAAGGTCTGAAAAGGATACCAAGAAGCAGAAACTGAGGCACAACACCAATGCAGCGCCAGAGATGTCAGAAAATAAAGGAGTGAACAAGTGACAGATAGGGGAACAGACTCATACACGTGTGCGCGCACACACACACACACACACACGCACAAAACTTATAAAGTAAGACACACTTCTTGAGTATATCTAGTCTCAACCATCTTTGATACATTTTTCTAGGAGGTGTCCAGGTGTCAGGAAAGAGCCCTGGTTTTAGAGTGTGGCCATCTGGGCTCTAACACTGATTCCAGCCCTATGATCGTGGCCCAGTCACATAACTCGCTGAAGCTATTGTTTCCTCATCCATGCACGATTGTCCATCTCTCCTAACTCTCCAGGATACCTTGAGAGGAAAACGCAGCATTAGATGTTGAAGTGTTTTGTCAACTTCAAAGTACTATAAAATTTCAAGTGATTTCTTTCATTCATGTGAAAATCACTTATCTATCACCAACTGTATACCCAACACAGAGCCAAGCTCCATGGAAGATAATTTAAGGCACAGTCCTTGCAGTGAGGAGCTTGGAAGGTTGTTGGACATTCTGTTGTCAATGTTTTTTTTTTTTTTTAATTTTCAAAAAACTCTTCTGTAGGGAATAGTTTTTTGATGTATGTAATTACTTTCAATTACCCCACAGGATGGCTCATTTTGCTTTTCCCCTCCTGCTTAGACACTGGCAGTTTAATCCTCTCATCCATGTGTAAATGTAAATTATGGCTTCCCACAGATTATCAGTGTATTATCTTCATGGATATTATCAGTCAGTATTTGACTTCAAACATTAAATTTTTTTCCAATTTCTATAGTTAAGAATATCAATTCGTGCAGCAGAACACACTATAACAGCGTCTTAGTTAAGATAAATTCTTTGGGAAAAAACTTTTCTCAAAGCAAATATTTATCATTGCGAGAATTATCATTAACTGTGTGCAACCAATATCTAGGGAGTTTTCATCTGCCCACTATCATTGGGGCATCATGATGGCAGACTTCAGTCTTACGTAGTTTCTACTCCATTGTGCTTATTTTATAATAACCAAAATCCAGGCAAAAAATAAGCATATTCCATTTGGAATTATAATTCTGTAAGTGCAATTAGTATAGTAGGTTGCATCTCCCTACCTCACTAGATTTTTATCTAAAGTTCTTATTAAAATAAGTTAATTACAACAAAACCCAAAAGGCCTTGTGCATGGAAGGGGGGGATAGTTCAGAGAAAGGGAATAGCAGAGAAGTCACGCATGTGAGCATACGCCATTTATAATACTGGAGACTTAGTCCACTTCTGAAGCAAGAAATTGCAGGACTCTAATAGTTTCACCACCTGTGAATTATTTGGGTGCACCTCATAAGCGGGTTCTTTCTTCTATTTGTTTAAAGAAATAAGTGGTATGTTCGCCAATTCTACACTACATTAACTTTCACAGAGTTTCCATTTTCATCTTCATTGCTTTTTCAGATTTTTTTCCAAAGGTTCTGCCCTTCTCCAACTAAACTTTTGGGTATTTTCCCCTTCAATTTTCGTCTGGGGACTTTCTCTAAGTCAGTTCAGTCTGTTGGTATAAATGTTAGGACAATGGAGGGAAGGAGAGTGATAACCTAAGACATCCTGACATAAATTCCAAGAGCACTAAAGAAATGAGACAGGAAATTAGAGCAACCTATAATAAATTCAAACTGTCCAATAAAATAAATATACCTCACTTTGTTCCCTTAGTAAAGTATGGTAGGGTGTCTGATTTCTCAGCCCACTTTACCATTTGAAGTCTGCCAGAGTATTGTTCAAATATTGTACTTCATCAGTAGAACCAGAAATGAAAAAAGGTGTTGGAAACAATAAGAACTCCTACTGTTTAGGTGCTGCAGTGAGATTTAGAAGAAAGCTTTTTAGAAATAGTCTGTTTTTTTATTACAGTTATTATAACCATTTGTCATCCAGACCAGGTGCCATACACTTTTACTTTGGGGCTTGTACCTGGTCTAAGATAGCAAACATGCTTTGAAATTACTGTTACAGAGTGAGTTTAATTGACATTTGGATTCCCAGGACATAGATTTATTGTGTTTTCGAATTAAAAAGAATCTTTGAGGTAGCATAAAATGTGACCTCATTTGACTGGGATCTCTTTGAAGGCAGAACTTTGGTTTTATTTTGTCTTAGATATCTTTATATCCCCAGCACCAGACAAAGAGTTTGATTTACAGAAAATGTTCAATATAAGTTTGTTGTTTGAATAAATGAATTTATCACCTATTCTAGCCCTTTGATTTCACAGGTAATTGAATTTAACATATAAATGTTTGCAAAGAGATTGGAGACATATTTGCCAGGAACACCTAGTAGGTAGGATCCAGAGCCTGGAATCTGGATCTCTTTCCTTTGAGTCCATACTCCTTTGAGAAGGAGTTCATTCTCTTTCTGTTATACTGTATGGCCCCTGAGGACCTTTGTATAAGAATCAGCCGAGCCGGCCTTGGTAGAGAAAGGTTGAAATGTTGAAATGTCACATGAAGTGGAAACCGAGGAAGCAATGAAGCTGATGGAAAATCATCTTGAGTTAAAACTCGAGGATCATTGTTGGTTTATAAACATTGGGGTGACCTGGCAAGAAGAGGGGACCGAAGTCTATAAAGTTTATGTCTTGCCCTAGACCTACAACATATCAATAAGCTTCATTTCTCTTGCTTTCCATATCAATGAACAGTGTGAATGTGAAATACAAAATGGTGATGTATTTGTGAAAAAGACTTCATGGGGGACCTTGCACATAGTAGGTCTCCAAGAAGTGTTAGCTTCCTTCCCATCCCCCAGTGCAAAGTAGTATATTCATTGAGAGCCTGCTGTATATCAGGCCCTGTGCAGGGTACAGGGTATACTGTGTTGAACAAAACAGACATGGTTCTAAAGATGGGTCTTTCTACATGTAACATCAGAAAGGATTTGAGATCG
The DNA here is from genome assembly GCF_028021215.1 of Eschrichtius robustus. Taxonomy (NCBI): domain Eukaryota; kingdom Metazoa; phylum Chordata; class Mammalia; order Artiodactyla; family Eschrichtiidae; genus Eschrichtius; species Eschrichtius robustus. Next base: position 67,972,188 of record NC_090833.1, read on the forward strand.
GGAGTGGGGAGGACAGGAATTAATTGGCCAGTACGTTCCATTGGTTTTATGTTGCTGTCATGATATTGTTTTCTTTAAACTGTATATTTAACTATTGCTGATGTAAGGGCATCTCTGCCTAAAGAAATAGACACATTAATTCATTATTTATAGTGATTCCAGAAAGAATGTGTTAGAAAAACTCTAAAACTCTGAAGATTTATATTTAAGGTCACTTCTTTGAGCTATGCCTTTTTTTTTTTTTTTTTTTTTCTTTTTTTGCTGGAATCCTCTTTTTTAGTCATACTGAAACCAAAGCTTAATGAGTGTATTACTTGGTCTCTGTTTATTTGATACATAAACACTTGTCTTTTCCATCTTAGAAATATGCTCAAGCAGGGAAACCTTTACACCAGCCCCTCATTCAAGTGAATAAAAGACCAGTCAACAGCATATAGAGCACGAATTACAGTAGGTTTTTCCTCAAAAGGTTTAGCTTGCTCTGGGGAAACCATTCGTATGAAGGACCTTTAGAAATCTTTGAGCATCACCTGGCAAACAGTCAGCATGTTCTCAGTTCTCTGCTAGGAGGGGTTCTGATTTTCCAACACCTCTGCCATGTCCCTATGACCAGTCCTAACCTGCCTTAATCCAAGGCAGGCATTCTTACCCCTGGTAGTTTGCTAAATTTGCTAACTTCGCTAACTTCAGTTTGGTGGTGCTGGGACCCAAACCCTGTCCTTTATGTCCGTTTTAGAGTTCTAGATAATTGAAAGAAGTGGTTCCCAGACCTTGGATGTCGTAGACCATTAAAATTTCAAAAAGAAATAAGATTGTGTTTGCAGGTAGGCAGGGAGTATGGAAGACAAAGTTTCTAATGTTTTAATTTTATTAGGTAAGGACATATAAAATAAAGTTCTATCACCTAAGTTTCATAAGTGAAGTAATAATAGTTAATACTATAGAGAGTGCTTGCTTCAATGTGAGATATACTTTACATATATTAAGTTATCTAATTGTCCTAACAACCCTAGGAAGTAGTTATAATTATTTTCCCCATTTTACAGATGAGGAAACTGAGACACAGAGAGACTATATAACTTGCTTTAGGTTACTCAGCTAGTAGTGGCGGAGTGCAGCTTTGAACACAGGCAGGGTTCACTCTTGTTCCAACAATGCCATTTTGTTTCACCAGCGGTTCAAGAAATGACAGGTTATTTGAATAAGCCCAAAGTTTCAAGTATATAATTTCAGAAGAGAAACTAAACACATTTAGCTCTATGGAAAACTAACCAGGGACCTTATTGCTCTCCTTATTCTTCATATCAGTGAAAAACTTTGTTAGACTGACCTGCTCTAAGCCAGACAATTTCCCTGGGACACAGAGATGAACGAGACACAGCCCCGCCCCCGAGGATGCTCACAGATTCTAAACAAAGTTTTAAAAAGATAACACAGGGCTTCCCTGGTGGCGCAGTGGTTAAGGATCCGCCTGCCAATGCAGGGAACACGGGTTCGAGCCCTGGTCAGGGAAGATCCCACATGACGCAGAGCAACTAAGCCCGTGCACCACAACTACTGAGCCTGCGCTCTAGAGCCCGCGAGCCACAACTACTGAAGCCCGCGAGCCACAACTACTGAAGCCCGTGTGCCACAACTACTGAAACCCGTGTGCCTAGAGCCCGTGCTCCGCAACAAGAGAAGCCACCGCAACAAGAAGCCCGCGCACTGCAATGAAGAGTAGCCCCCGCTCGCCTCAACGAGAGAAAGCCTGCGTGCAACAAGGAAGACCCAATGCAGCCAAAAGTAAATAAATAAAATAAGTAAATTTATTTTAAAAAAAAAAGGTAACAGACTGAGGCTGAGTGGAGGACATGAGATGCCACAGCAGCACAAGGAAGAAAACGAGAGAAGGAATTTGGCATTTATTTGCTGCAGTGCCCCAGGCTCTGTGCTAGGCAGAGAATCACTCGGCCTCTAGGTGGGTCAGTGAGGGTGACTTAAAAGATGGGACATTTAAAGTGAGCCTTAGGAGATCAATGGAGGTTCACCAGGTAGACAAGAGAGGGAAAGGGGGCATTAGTCAGAGGGACCTGCACCGGCAGAGGCACAGAAGAAGGAAAAAAAGTTGAGTCCGAGGAGCCGTGAGTGAATCCCAGTGGCCAGGGCATAACAGCTCCTGCAGGGCCTGGCATGCCATGCCTGGGAGCTTTGGCCCAAGTTTGTGTTTTAGAAAGACATCTGTGCTGGCCACACAGAGTGGAGAGACCCCGAGAATGGAGGCTGGAAGGCCATTTGATTATGACACCACTGATAGCGAGAAGCCATGAAGACGGCAGCAGCCCCAGTGATGGAAAAGAGGGGGAAAGATCCACCTATACGGCTACATAGTCACTTGCAGGAAAAAGCCCTGTGGTCCTCTGGGCTCAGAGGCTCTTATAGCACCAGCTGTGTGCCCTTTAGGTCCCCCTGCTCAGCAGACAGCCTGTACCCTGGCACTGAGTAGGTGCTCAATTGTATGCAGAAGGAATGCGCGAAGGAGTGAATCATTTTATTCAAGGCTCCCCTGTTCAATCCCTTCCCTACAGTCAGAGATTTTTTTCTTTTTTACTAAATTATAAAAGGCCTTCTGGAGTAACAAATGTCTCAGTCTTTAAAACCTGAAGAACTTTCTGTCATTCTCTCAGGAAAGAGAGAATTCAGGCTCAACGTTTCTGAAGAGATTGCCACACTGCTGTGACTTAACCCTTTATTCACTCTCAGTGAACCTTTCCAAATACATAGAGGCTATTTCAAAGGGGCACTCCTGCACTTTTTGGAAAGTTTTATGACCTCACGTAACACAAAGGCCATCGTGGGGAGTCATTTTTGTACTTTGGGGTGATTGTTGTCCTCAGAGACGGCAGTGTTTTCCCACTTGTGGTTATTTATCTGTTTTCTCACCAGACAGTGCTTTATTCAACTCTTATTCATGTCACAGTCATGAATCTTTCCACGGGAAGCCAGCAAATATCTTTGCCCTAATTCTTGCAGCGCTCCACATTATCTAAAATGGGCTCCACATGCGGAGTTCCCTTTGAAAGCAACTGAAACTCCAGTAAAAGATGCTGCATTCAGTGTCTAAATTTAAGTTAGCTGCCCTGATGGAATAGTAATTGTGGTGTTCAGAAAAAAATCAAGCCATATCTGAAATTCATCAATTCATCATTTTGTACTAAAAGCATAATGTGACTGAAAAAAATAACCCGCAAGTTTTATTAAAGAAAGTGTGAGTTAAATGTCACATAATTATATTCTTTATATTTTTTCTTTATGAATCCAGTTGCTAAGGCATCAGATTTTTAATCAGCCATTGGAATCCTGTGGGTATATAATTTCTTCTTCTCCTAATTAGGAATAGTCTCCAATTTACTCAGCATTAGTACAGAATTGATTATAGCTTGGCCTCACCTCGTAAAGTAGACTTACTTTGGAACAGCATCAAACAGGTATTTATGTTTTAAAACGTATGGTCCTTCTGACTTTCCTTCTAATTTTGGACATTTACTACTTTTCCTTTCCTTCCTTCTTCCCCCAACTTGACTGCAAACAACACAGAAATCTCGTCAGACTTAGCAAAGGGGGAAAATGTGACTTTTAGTGTCTTCCTATGTGCTAGGTACTGTGCTACTTGTTTCTATAGGTCATCTCAGATAAGCCTTACCACATCCTTGTATAGATAGGAAAACGGAGTACTAAAACGTAAAAGGTGGCATGAATTCCTCTACTTTTAGTGTAAACGTACTCAATTCTTATAGCAAACAAATTATATTAAAATATGCAGTACAGACTGTTTTCCCTGTTGTTGGGACTATGTTATTTGGATTGTCAGCAGGAGCCTCCCCAACTTGCTGAGTGATTTCCACGGTTTCAGAACCAAATTCATTAGAGTTCACTGCTTGTACCGTATTTCATGGATCCTAAGATACATAATTTTTCTGATTTTAGAAACTTTGATGCGTCTTATAATTGACAGCAGGTCACTGTTTAATGGGTGGCTCTTTTTTTATTCTTAATGGTACATAAAATAGTGTGACTTCAATCTGTGTCATCTTGGATTTGGTGGAATGGTGTACCAGGGTCTTTCCAGTGTCTAAATGATGGGAGCAAAGCTTGAGATTCAGTTACAGAAATAGGATTATGGACCCCCGACCCTCTCCTCCCGTTCACAATCCTCTGATGCAGATGGCTCCTGTCTTTGCTTGCCAGTCTGAGACATTGAGAGTTTGTACCTTGAGCTCAACTTACTTCTGTCCCATAAAAAGGTCAAAGCCCCCTTACCGAAGATCTCTTTTCTTCTTAATCTAAATGTACCTTCAGTTTTTTTTTTTAACCTGTAAGCAATATAGTATAATGTGGTAGCTGCTGATCTTTGGTCAATATCAGAATCAGCTGCGCACCTATTAAAATTATGAAAGCCCAGGATGCTCTTGCTTACTTCAACGGGCCTGGGCCTCTGTGTACTTGTTTTTAGCTCTCCAGGTGATCCTGATAAACACGAGTTTGAGACTCACTGGTGTAGTTGTTGAGAGCAGGAATCCTTGAGCCCGACTGCCTGGACTCAAATCCTGGCTCCACCAGTGTAACCTTCCTATTAATTTCTGTGTCTCAGTTTCCTTATCTGCAAAACAGGGACCAACAACAGCATCTACCTCAAAGGATTATTGTGAAATTTAATCAAATGAGCCATGCAACCTACTTAGCCCAACACCTAACACATGTAACAAGTGCCCAATAAACATCAGAAGGTTTCATTACTCCCTTCCTACAAGGCTGAAATTTTCTATCTCATTCCCAGAAACCAATCTCATCTTTTCCTGGATTCAGGGCAGCTGACAGCCTTGTTTGGTAACTCGAGTCTCCCATGTAATCTCAAAGAAAAGGACTGAGAAGAAAAACTAAGATTCCTTTTTAATGAGCAGGGGGAGGTCTGGAGTCTGTTGAAACCAGGGAATATAAAACAGAATAAGGATAAAGGTAGGTTCAAAAAAGTCACACTGTGAGTTCACTTGTAAACGCTTGCCTAATTCAGGGTTCTAACCCTCCCCTGCATGCAAATCACTGCAGGAACTGAGAACTAAAAATGTCTGGGCAGCCTCCAGGCTCCCTCCCACAAGAGATTCAGATTCAGATGGTCTGGGGTAGGGCTCAGACATGGGCGATTTTTCTTGAGTTCCCAGGTAATTTGAGTATGCAGTCAGAGTTGATAGCCATTGATCCAACTGCATATTTAAAAGATTCTAAACACCTCTCACCTGTTAGGGGATTTGTCTCTTATTTGAAGATATTTTATAGAACCCTCTCCACCTCAAAAAAAAACAAAACAAAACTTAGGAGACCCTCTTCCCTAAAATAGAGATGCTATACCAGTTCCAGTAACTCATACAGTTGATGTGAATGCACTTTGTAAATTGTAAATACGTGTGTGTATGTGAGGGAGAGACAAAGAAAAAGAGAAAGGGAGGATTATGCTGTATAATGGGAAGATGATTTTCCTATTATATTAGGTAGCATGCACAAAGAGACCTGGAACTCTTCCAGTTAGTAGGGTGTAGTGTAATCTGAAGTCTAATCTATCAGCCATTTGAATGCATAAATTTTTTATTCAAAAATAGGGACCATGCACATTTTGTACAAGATAGAAATTAGAACCTTTCTGAGCCTGATTTGAGGAAATAAAAAATAACAAAACAGATACTCTGAGGGTATCCAGTCTTCTGCATATACTAGTCATATAATCTTTTATTTTCTTTATTTTCTTTTTCTGGATGGCCACTGTAGCAGATTAAGTATCTGGCCTTATGTTCCCCAGCTTTCCTCAAACAGCTAAGTTTAATTCCTGTCCAGATGACTGACTGACTCTTATCTCTCCTTATCCCACTTACTGAGTTAGACATAAAGAGATTCTAAAGTCCTCTTATCTGTTGGGGAAGCGGTTGTAAGGTGGATTTCTCTCTTATCCTTTTTATAGCACTCTCTATCTGCCAACCTTAGTAGTCTCTTTTTTTCTAAAATGCCCATAAACCTGCTATGCCTGCTATAGGGATATTATAAGGATCAAACAAATATGTGTAAGCACTTTGAAAACTGTAGAACTCCATCATATCATGCCCTGCTCAAAAGCCTTCATTGGCTTCAGCTGTCAGTCTACTTAAGGAGCAGTCCCTCAGCTGGAACTCAAGGCCCTCTCCCAGACCACCATTCCAACCTTGTCTTTGGCTGTTCTGACACACGGAGAGCCATGCTGCAGGGGAACCGATCTGCCAGACTGGAAGCAGACTGAGGTACCAATTGTGTATTATACAGATGACAGTAAGAGGAATCTGATTTAGGGCGCTGGCGGCCTGAATGGAAAAGAGGGAACAGAAAGGAGGTACATCACCAAAGTAAAATATCTAGTACAGGTAATTGTTTGGGTATATGTGTGTGGATGGGCTGGGTTGAGGTGGAGGATGGAGAGGCTGAAGGTAGGGGAAATGTTTTATAGAAATGTTTATATATCTGTAACTGGGTTAAGAGGAAGGACTGCTAAAGGAAGGATTGGGGACCCAAATACTGAGTTTGGTTTTGGACATGTTGAGTTTCAGGTACTTCGGAGGCATCCAGGTGAGTCGAAACAGAAGCCTGGAGATTGGGGTAGAGATGTTTTTGTCTCTCATCTACAAAGAGAAGAGCGCAGGCAAGGGAGAGTGGGTGAGATCAACAGGAGGGTAGAAAGAAGAGCAGGGGCCCAAGGAGAGAATCTTGAGGATTCCGGCATTTACTAGTCAGGATAAGTAAGAAAAGGCAGGGGAGGAACCGGCCAGGAGTCACTGCCAGTGAAGCCAGGGGATCACGTCCCACAGGGAGGTCTGAGGGAAGGTCCTCGGATGTGGTGAGTTACAGGCTCCTGATGAATTTCAGAGGAGCCACATCACTCAAGTGGCAGGGCAGAAGGCAGATGATGAAGCGTTAAAGAAATTGGGAGTATTGAGGAAGTGGGCGCCGTGGGCATGGATTAGCCTTTCAAGAAATTTAGAAGTGAAAGGAAAGGAGGCAGAAGACAATTTAACGCTTACCACTAACAAAGTGGAAAGTAAAGGCAGGAAGGCACAAAGCTGGAGCTGTGAGATAAAAGTGAGCTTGTTTTAATAAAAAGAGGAGAAAGTGCTCTCGTCTTAATAGCTCAAAGAATGCTGATAGCAGCCGTGTGTGAAATTGATTTCTGAGGCCCAGCACCAGAGACAGACAGGCTGTGAGGCCAATGGGGTAGTAAAGCATGATTTAGCACCTTCACTTTCTCTGCTTATTACAAAACAGGCTTTAAAAAAGATGCCTGTGGTGCATCTCGGCAATCTTGATATTGTCTGTGGCCCAGATCCATTTTAATATATTCCTGAGGCATTTTAGTGATTATAACATTACTCGAAGCATCAGCCTATTAACTTTTCACATTGCTAACCATGATTAATGCAATGCATACAAATATTATCCCTACCATTAAATAACATTGAATGATGCTGAAGGAAAAAGAATTCCTCTTGCTGCAAACAAAACGATGACAGACTCAAAATGCTTGCAACATTGAAAGCAAAAATTAAGTTTTATGAATTCTCAGGGAAACTGTATTTGCTTCTACTTTATCAAGCATTGAGGGTCAGAGAAGTGCTCACGAGAATCACAAAAACCATATTATGTTTCATATGCTAATAAACATTTATAAAAGGTTTCACTAATGGCCCCTTGACATTGTCATTTAATTTACAAATGAAAGACTGCATTACTTCCCATGTATACAATACTGACTGATATTTTGCAACTATGATTTCAAAATGCTAACAGTACAGGGAATTTAGCCAGCTCAGAAACGTAAATACTTTTCATGAACTTGACTGGGAGATAGAAAGAGACAACAGGTATATATGTCTTTAATCACCAATATTATATTCCACCTCAATTTAAGTAGATCAGTATTGTTTACAAACAGTGACAAACTATAATTGAGAAAGACAAGTCCTTTTAGAACACCAGAGTCTTTCTTGCAGTGATTTAAAATAAGGGACTTATTCTACAGTCTACTTCCTACAATATTAAAGAAAAATTGTAGGCTATTTATGAAAGACAGCATCGTTTCACTAGGGAACGTCTGCCCTCATTGCTGTAGTTAAGACAGCAAAAGCTGTGTGAAGGCTGCTGACTCTCAACTGTTACTGATAAAGGACTTAATAATATGTTGAAAATATACCTAGAAATCAGAATATCTTTTTAAATAACCACGAGAAGTTATACTCGTAGAGAACCACAATAGCAGTTTTTGTTTTGATACAAAATAAATTATGTCATGAAAATTACTGATATAGCCATTAGTAGAAACAGCATAAAATGAAAAACCATTATTATTTACCACCTGGATAGGAAATAAGTCAATATAGAAACTGAAAACCATCATATAAAGCTAACTTTTATCTCATCATTTGGGAAATTTTTGCTTACCCGTACTTAGTGATTTTTTTTTTAAATTTTTTAAACATCTTTATTGAAGTATAATTGCCTTACAATGGTGTGTTAGCTTCTGCTTTATAACAAAGTGAATCAGTTATACATATACATATGTTCCCATATCTCTTCCCTCTTGCGTCTCCCTCCCTCCCACCCTCCCCATCCCACCCCTCTAGGTGGTCACAAAGCACCGAGCTGATCTCCCTGTGCTATGCGGCTGCTTCCCACTAGCTATCTATTTTACATTTGGTAGTGTATATATGTCCATGACACTCTCTCACCCTGTCACATCTCACCCCACCCCCTCCCCATATCCTCAAGTCCATTCTCTAGTAGGTCTGTGTCTTTATTCCCGTCTTGCCACTAGGTTCTTCATGGCCTTTTTTTTTTTTTTCCTTAGATTACATATATATGTGTTAGCATACTATATTTGTTTTTCTCTTTCTGACTTACTTCACTCTGTATGACAGACTCTAACTCCATCCACCTCATTACAAATACCTCCATTTCATTTCTTTTTATGGCTGAGTAATATTCCATTGTATATGTGCCACATCTTCTTTATCCATTCATCTGTCGATGGACATTTAGGCTGCTTCCATGTCCTGGCTATTGTAAATAGAGCTGCAATGAACATTTTGGTACATGACTCTTTTTGAACTATGGTTTTCTCAGGGTATATGCCCAGTAGTGGGATTGCTGGGGTCGTATGGTAGTTCTATTTGTAGTTTTTTAAGGAACCTCCATACTGTTCTCCATAGTGGCTGTATCAATTTACATTCCCACCAACAGTGCAAGAGTGTTCCCTTTCCTCCACACCCTCTCCAGCATTTATTGTTTCTAGATTTTTTGATGATGGCCATTCTGACCGGTGTGAGATGATATCTCATTGTAGTTTTGATTTGCATTTCTCTAATGATTAATGATGTTGAGCATTCTTTCATGTGTCTGTTGGCAATCTGTATATATTCTTTGGAGAAATGTCTATTTAGGTCTTCTGCCCATTTTTGGATTGGGTTGTTTGTTTTTTTGTTATTGAGCTGCATGAGCTGCTTGTAAATCTTGGAGATTAATCCTTTGTCAGTTGCTTCATTTGCAAATATTTTCTCCCATTCTGAGGGTTGTCAGTGATTTTTAAATAATTAAATAATACACATTTATCAAGAAAAATACAGTGTATAGTTTAGCTTTTTTTTTTTTTTTTATTATTCAGGGGTCACAATGATTTGACAGAGGTTCTGGATGCTGAGAATTGTATTGTAAAGGAAAGGAGTCCCCATTAGAGATTCTTTTTTTCAAGAATTACTTTTAATGAAATGATTCTTACAGCTGAAGCCGTAGGATCATCTCTACTTGAATTTCATTTAGCAATTTAGTACTGTCAACATTTTCATATTTTAGAACTTTTATTTTTTAAACAATTTTTATAGCAATCCTGAGTTAAATTGAGCAAATATTCATGTCTCGTCGCCAAGTTAGAAAATTTATTTGTAAATATGCTTAAATGAGATAAGCTCATTTAGAATTGTAGACTTATTGATGGCTTAGGGATGTTTCAGAAAGTATCTGGCCCCAAATCCCACAATGGCCAAGTCCTGACCCCCAGCCTGTGTCCCTCTTTAGAAGTTTTGCCATCAGTATTACCCATATCTGTTCTGTGATACATTGTAAAATTAAAATTTCTCACAAAAATGTCAGTTAAACACTACACATCCATTGCACATTGATCTCTGTATCAAGCCCTGATTTAGAAATTAGGGGTGTCAAAGGGAATTCCCTTTGACACAATTTAATGAAAATACAATTTAATTAATGAAAATACAATTTAATACAATTTATTGACAATACAGTTTAATTAATGACAATACAATTTAATTCATCTTTTTTTACTTTTCTATTGGTAGAGGCCTATGCCTTTGATCAAGTCAGGACTCCCTCCTCAACCCAGCACACTCATCTCCACAAAGTGCTGCTTCCCAGGTGTTGCGGAAGGACTGACTATTGTTTACTCAGTGATGAGGAGTCTTTGGCAGATAAGCAACTAGGATTTGAATTAGGCTAAATTAAGGCAAGATGTGACAGGTTAATCAGCTTTTAACATTTTGGGTAAATTTCAAGTTGGCATAAAAAGACACGTGAAGAAGCAGAAATGTGATCCTCTTTTTCTTCCGTGAGTCAGATTAATTTTTTTCCTCTTCCATTCCCTTACTTATCTGCAGTTTCTGCATATAGATTTCCCCCCTCTGTCTTCAGAGAATCTGAATGTATATAAATGAGAGTGAAAGCTGACATCGGTTATGAATTAGACACTCAACTACAACTTGTCCTGGCCTGCCTTGTGTTAATTATTCATTCAATGAATATGCACTGAGACCAATTACGTATCCGGTGTTCTACGAGGCACTGTGGGTACAAAGGCATGTTCATCTTTGTCATGGCCCTTAAGAAACACACTGTCCATTTTTTGGGGTAGATGTATAAATAACTAACTACAGTACAGTGGCTGACAAATGCTAAAATAGCCATGCGTATCAAGTCCTAGCAATATGTTCAGAGTACACAGGAGAGGCAGTGATTGATTCTACCTGGAGATTAGAGAACATTGCACGAGAAGATGGCATGGGAGCTGCAGGAGCAGAAGTACACAAGTCGAAGAAGGAAAAAGATGCAAGGAACACGGAGAGGAAGGCAGTCTAGGCAACAGTAGACTCATGAACAGAATATCAGAGGTGCCCAAGCAGCTTGTCTGACTGAGCAGCAGTGCCCTGTCACTGGAGTGTCGAGGATGTGTGATCAGGTGTGACAGAAATGAGTCTAGAACGTTGATTTAGGGTCAAGTTAGGAAGAGTGTTGTATGCCACTCTAATAATTTGGACTTTATCTTATACTCAGTGGTTCTTAACCTTTTGTGGAGAACGTGATGAAAGCTATGAATCCTCTTTCCAGAAGCATGATAATAACACACAAACACCCAAAATGTTGCATACCGTTTCTGAGTCCTCACAGCCCATCTGAAATCTATTACTTGATGCCACCAGCTCTAGGCAGGCAGTGGAACCACAGGACCCCCTTAGGGAGTGAACTTTAGCTCTCCATTCTAGAAAGGTAACGGGCAGCAGTGTGGAGGACAGACTGGTGGGTGGAGAGGCTGAGGTCCGAAAATCAGATGGGAAGGCTATTGCAAAACGCCAGGCATGAAATGCTGGAACCAGAATTAAGGCAGTGAAAGTAGGGATTGGAGAGGGTGGGAGTGGAAGAGAGACATTTCAGAAGTGGAAGTGATGAGACTTGGTATCTGATTAAATGCAGAGAATGTTGAGCAGTCAGATATTTTGTTGTTGTTGTTTATCTCACTTCCTCAGTAGATTATAAAAGAAACATAAGAATGCAGGATTAGAACTTAAGATCCATGAGAAAGCAACAGGTTCTTCCATAAGCCAAGAGGCAGAGGGCTATGCGGTAGTGAGCTCCGCTGATACCTACTGGGAGACGCTGAGAATCGAATAGGGAGCTGTTGAAATTGGTACACGTGGATGGGAGACGGTCATTTCAAAGCAGCAAGTTAACTTGCTGGTTGCCACCTATGCCTTGCTTACAAGGCTTCCTGGCCCATGTTGAGTGTTGTCCTTGAGTGTTGAGTCAGGTATAGATGCGAAGGAAATCTGCTGATGATTGGCATGAATCTACATTAAGCAATTATGGTGCTTCTGGATTGCTGGGACGCCAGGTTGCTTTGCTTTACTTTAATGACGGAAAAGGATCATCAGGCCCATAAGTAGACCCTCAAAATGATTTACTGCCAAACTGCAAAACTCGTGAAACTGTTCCAATTATTCAAGCTGCTACCTATAGCTACAGTTACAGGTTAAAACTAGAGGGAATGTTATCTGTTGAAGATACAGAGATATGGTAATTGAGAGAGCTGTTGCTTTAAAAAATGGATCTGAGTCAGAGGTGCAGTGTTTTGACAAAATTTATCTCCTAGTGTGGAGGAGGGTGGGTGGTGGTATGCATTTGAACTGAAGAAAAGAATAAAGTCCCAGAACTTGAAACCACTTGGAAATTTTAAGTAACTAGATATTTCTCTCTGTCTCTCTCTCTCTCCCCCTCCCTCCCCCCTCCCCCTCCCCCCCCCCACTCCTGTGCTTATTGCATATCCTATGTATGTTTTTAAGAAACAGATGACAAGTAAATGAGTAATCTAAGATTTAAAACAAAACATACTTCCAAAGCCTTTCACCCTCTCTTAAATATTTGTCCACATCTATTACATTTTCTTCTAAATGGCATGCATAGGGATTATTGCAATGCCAACAGTAGGTAGTTCAAAAATAGAAAGCATAATTCCTGCCTTCAGCAAGTTTACAGTCTAACTGGGAAGATCATTGTTATGTAAAAGGATCACCCTAAAGAGCTACAGTCTTGTTTTCAGTTTCATGTATCCTTGCAAATTGATAATGCATAGATACAACATCAAATAATTGCAAATTAAAATATTGAGATAGTAAGAGCTTATCATTCTAATACTTTTTCTGGGTAAAGGGAATTTAATGTGAGCAAAAGTAGAAAAAAGAATGTAGGAAAGAAGAAAATATAATATTGCGTCAGAGAGAACGTTTTAGATTTCGATTCCAAACATTCATCCCACAGTATCTGAATGGCACTTGAGAGAGAAATGACCCGATCATGAGCGTCGGACAGGAACGTAAATTACACACCCAAAGTCCTCTGGAAGTTCATTCAGAACCATTTCAGCAAATTTTCTTTCTTGGCTCAGATGGCACCATGGTCAACCAAAGAAGAGTTAGGAAAGTTCTCCTAAAACCAAAGGCTTGATTGTGGCGTGAAGTGAACTAGTCATTTCTTCCAGCTTCTCTATTATCAATTGTAGTTTGGGGTTTTTGTTCAGCAAACTCTAAGCCATATTAATCTAGTAACTTTCCAGTTTTCTCAAGGAATCACAAAGTGAGCGTTTTCTCTGTCAGGAATTCTTTCTCCATTGATTCCAAACCCCAACATGTGCTTTCCAGAGCCTCTGATGTTTCATTAGTTCTACAGATGTTTTGTAAATGCATTGCAGCAAAATTTGCCTGTGCTGCAGAAAAGTATGGCTGATGGGAGTTGCAGTTTGGACAGAGCTTGGGTTAGATGAGATGGAAACGGAAACTGAAACTTCTAACTGGCTCACCAGGAAGTCAGGAATTCACAAAAAGAGCAGAAGAAGGAATTTCATTTGAGGGGGTTTTTCAAATATGCCTGTTTTGGGGAGTGGAGGGGTGTGGATGCCCCAGGATATAACTCGTCACTGTTTTCCTTGGTGCTTGGCCTATAGATTATTTTCCACAGGAGATTTTTTCTTTCTTAGAAAAAAAAAAAAGCAACCAGGAAGAGGAGCTTCAGTTTTAGAACTCCAGGTAAATGGCTTAAGTTTCACACTTGAGGAGAAATAGAAGAATGGCTTCAAAATATCGGTACAGTGCAAAGGCCATGGAAGTAATTACGGTCGGTGCAAACATGGGAATAGATGATTTTTTTTTAAATGACTGCAGTTTCTACAGCATACAAGTCTCCTATTGTCCAATTTTCTTTTGTAAAAGAAATGGAATTACCAGTTTCAGCCTTCTATTCCTAATTGAGCGGCCCCAAGGTTTAGGAGTTTGGCTGCTACAGTTGTTATTAAGAAGAAAATTATTACAGTGGAAAAAAGAAAACCAGACTGACAGGCTCTTTCTAGTAGAAAATCTCTTTAAATCTTCCAGACTCTCTCAGAGAGTGTGTCTGGAAGATTTATATGTATATATAAATATATATACACACACACACATATATATATACACACACATATGTATATGTGTATATACATAATCTACATACATATATGTATATGTATACGCATAAATATATATATATATATATATATATATATATATATAGGTTTTCATCCAAACTTGTTTGAAATGTCTCTCAGAAAAAGAAATGTATAGTAGTATTTATGTTAATATTCTATCAGCATCACAACAAAGCAGAGTCTTTCTATTTGTGAAGTTTATGCTTCTAAAGTAGTAGAAACTGACAGTGATAGAATATTTTACTAGGCCTTTCCTTGAGATAAACTGGCTCAAAATACTCCATGACCAGTCACAAATTTCCTGAATACTAATCTTTGCTCATATCAGCAATTATCGATTTGAATTCAGCTGGCTGTGAAATTGTGTTCTGGTTGAGCCTTCCAAAATGCCCAGAGGTTTCTCAGCAGTTTCCGAGATGAGATGTAATCCAGCCTGGGCCTTGGATGGAATACAAACAAATCAAGTTACCCTCGTTCTGAAATGAAAATCTTCCTGAAGCATTTGACATTGAGCAGAGGCAGGCTTTCATTTCTTAAAAAGTAATGAAGCTGTCTTAATTCCATCTCCAAGTTGTTATTCCTAGATTGAGAAAGGATGCTAAGGACAAAATCATTTTTCAGAAGAAAAGCAACAACATTAGTGCTTGTCATTCTATTAAAAAAAACTGTGTACTGATAAAATGCTGTCTAAAATGGAAAGGAAGGTCAAAATTGGAAGCCAGTCAGCACAAAAGATGGTCAGATTATGAGTATAAAACCTGGTCCCTTAGTGAAAGTGGGGTGTTAAAGTCCCCTACTATGATTGTGTTACTGTCGATTTCCCCTTTTATGGCTGTTAGCATTTGCCTTATGTATTGAGGTGCTCCTATGTTGGGTGCATATATATTTACAATTGTCATATCTTCTTCTTGGATTGATCCCTTGATCATTATGTAGTGTCCTTCTTTGTCTCTTGTAATAGTCTTTATTTTAAAGTCTATTTTGTCTGATATGAGAATTGCTACTCCAGCTTTCTTTTGATTTCCATTTGCATGGAATATCTTTTTCCATCCCCTCACTTTCAGTCTGTATGTGTCCCTAAGTCTGAAGTGGGTCTCTTGTAGACAGCGTATGTACAGGTGTTGTTTTTGTATCCATTCAGCCAGTCTGTGTCTTTTGATTGGAGCATTTAATCCATTTACATGTAAGGTAATTATCGATATGTATGTTCCTATTACCATTTTCTTAATTGTTTTGGGTTTGTTTTTGTAGGTTGTTTCCTTCTCTTGTGTTTCCTGCCTAGAGAAGTTCCTTTAGCATTTCTTGTAAAGCTGGTTTGGTGGTGCTGAATTCTCTTAACTTTTGCTTATCTGTAAAGGCTTCAATTTCTCCATCAAATCTGAATGAGATCCTTGCTGGGTAGAGTAATCTTGGTTGTAGGTTTTTCCCTTTCATCACTTTAAATATGTCCTGCCAGTCCTTTCTGGCTTGCAGAATTTCTGCTGAAAGTTCAGCTGTTAACCTTATGGGGATTCCCTTGTATGTTATTTGTTGCTTTTCCCTTGATGCTTTTAATATTTTTTCTTTGTATTTAATTTTTTTTTTTTTTAAAGAAATTCACGTTCTTTTATTTATTTATTTATTTATTTATGACTGTGTTGAGTCTTCGTTTCTGTGCGAGGGCTTTCTCTAGTTGCGGCAAGTGGGGACCACTCTTCCTCGCGGTGCGCGGGCCTCTCACCATCGCGGCCTCTCTTGTTGCGGAGCACAGGCTCCAGACGCGCAGGCTCAGTAATTGTGGCTCACGGGCCCAGTTGCTCCGTGGCATGTGGGATCTTCCCAGACCAGGGCTCGAACCCGTGTCCCCTGCATTAGCAGGCAGATTCTCAACCACTGCGCCACCAGGGAAGCCCTGTATTTAATTTTTGACAGTTTGATTAATATGTGTCTCGGCGTATTTCTCTTTGGGTTTATCCCGTATGGTACTCTCTGTGCTTCCGGGACTTGATTGACTATTTCCTTTCCCATGTTAGGGAAGTTTTTGACTATAATCTCTTCAAATATTTTCTCAGACCCTTTCTTTTCCTCTTCTTCTTCTGGGACCTCCGTAATTCAAATGTTGGTGTGTTTAATGTTGTCCCAGAGGTCTCTGAGACTGTCCTCAATTCTCTTCATTCTTTTTTCTTTATTCTGCTCCCTGGCAGTTATTTCCACCATTTTATCTTCCAGCTCACTTATCCGTTCTTCTGCCTCAATTATTCTGTTATTGATTCCTTCTAGAGAATTTTTAATTTCAGTAATTGTGTTGTTCATCACTGTTTGTTTGCTCTTTAATTCTTCTAGATCCTTGTAAATGTTTCTTGTATTTTCTCCATTTTGTTTCTGAGATTTTTGGATCATCTTTACTATCATTACTCTGAATTCTTTTTCAGGTAGTTTGTCTATTTCATCTTCATTTATTTGGTCTTGTAGGTTTATACCTTGCTCCTTCATCTGTAACATATTTTTTTGATGTTTCATTTTTTTTTTTTTTGATGGGTGGTGCTGTATTCTTGTCTTACTGGTTGTTTGGCCTGAGACATCCAGCACTGGAGCTTGCAGGCAGCTGGATAGAGATGGGTCTTGGTGCTGAGATGAGGCCCTCCTGGAGGCCTCACTCCAGTTGATATTCCCTGGGGTCTGAGGTTCTCTGTTAGTCCAGCGGTTTGGACTCGGAGCTCCTACCACAGGAGCTGGGGCCTGACCTCTGGCCTGGGAACCAAGATCCTACAAGCTTCGTGGTGTGGTTATAAAAAAAAAAAAAAAAAAAAGGAAGAAAGAAAGAAAAAAAAGGAGCAGTACAATATCAAAGAATAAAAAATAAAATAAAATTAGAAAGATAAAAAATATATTAAGAAAAGTAAAGCTATTATTGAAACAACTACAACAAGGTAAAATAAAACCACAACAGAAAAAAAAAGGGTGGGGGGGAAAAGCCAAAAGGAGAGATCACTGGTCTCTGGGGGTTCCTCCCATCCCCTTAGGTGTGCATGGTCCCCCACTGGTGCCTGGTAGGTGCCTTAGTTGTGAGGAGACACGAATTCCACATCCTCCTCGTACACCATCTTGACTCTGTCACCTTATCTTTGATAAAGGAAGCAAGAATATACAATGGAGAAAAGACAGCCTCTTCAGTAAGTGCTGCTGGGAAAACTGGACAGCTACCTGTAAAAGAATGAAATTAGAACACTCTCTAACACCATACACAAAAATAAACTCAAAATGGATTACAGACCTAAATGTAAGGCCAGACACTATAAAACTCTTAGAGGAAAACATAGGCAGAACACTCTATGACATAAATCACAGCAAGATCCTTTTTGACCCACCTCCTAGAGAAATGGAAATAAAAACAAAAATAAATGGGACCTAGTGAAACTTATAAGCTTTTGCACAGCAAAGGAAACCATAAACAAGACAAAAAGACAACCCTCAGAATGGAAGAAAATATTTGCAAATGAAGCAACTGACAAAGGATTAATCTCCTTAATTCACAAGCAGCTCACGCAGCTCAATATCAAAAAAAACAAACAACCCAATCCAAAAATGGGCAGAAGACCCAAATAGACATTTCTCCAAAGAAGATATACAGATTGCCAACAAACACATGAAAGGATGCTCAACATCCCTAATCATTAGAGAAATGCAAATCAAAACTGCAATGAGGTATCACCTCACACCAGTCAGAATGGCCATCATCAAAAAATCTACAAACAAATGCTGGAGAGGGTGTGGAGAAAAGGGAACCCTCTTGCACTGTTGGTGGGAATGTAAATTGATACAGCCACTATGGAGAACAGTATGGCGGTTCCTTAAGAAACTGAAAATAGAACTACCATACGACCAGCAATCCCACTACTGGGCATATACCCTGAGAAAACCATAATTCAAAAAGAGTCATGTACCACAATGTTCATTGCAGCCCTATTTACAATAGCCAGGACATGGAAGCAACCTAAGTGTTCATTGACAGATGAATGGTTAAAGAAGATGTGGCACATTTATACAATGGAATATTACTCAGCCATAAAAGGAAACGAAGTTGAGTTATTTGTAGTGAGGTGGATGGACCTAGAGCCTGTCATACAGAGTGAAATTTGTCAGAAAGAGAAAAACAAATACCATATGCCAACACATATGTATGGAATCTCAAAAAAAAATTGGTTCTGATGAACCCAGGGGCAGGACAGGAATAAAGACGCAGACATAGAGAATGGACTTGAGGACATGGGGAGGGGGAAGTGTAAGCTGGGACGAAGTGAGAGAGTATCATTGACATATATACACTACCAAATGTAAAATAGATAGCTATTGGGAAGCAGCTGCATGGCACAGGGAGATCAGTTTGGTGCTTTGTGACCACCTAGAGGGGTGGGATAAGGAGGGTGGGAGGGAGATGCAAGAGGGAGGGTATATGGGGATATATGTATACATATAGCTGATTCATTTTTTTATACAGCAGAAACTAACACAACACTGTAAAGCAATTATACTCCATTAAAGATGTTAAAAAAGAAACAAAAAAAAAAACGTGGTCCCACCAGGTACTAGCTATGTGACTTGGCAAGGGGAGAGGGGAGTGGGGCAGGGGGGCAGATGTTCGTTACCTGAGTGGAGAGATGGAATAATTAACACCAACATGCTAGAAACTACACTAGGCACCTTACATATGATTTCCCAGTTAATCTTCACCATCACCCTAGGAAGAGAAGCATTAATATCCCCATTTCACAGATGGTGAAACCCAGGCTCAGAGAGATCCAACAAAGGGCTCTCGTCAAGTTTACTAACAGATGACTAGGAAGGTCTGTCCCACCCCCAAGCCTGTGCTCTTTCTCCTGTACCTTGATGCAAGGTGTTCAACCTCTCTGAGCCTCAATTTTCTTATTGGTAAAATAGGAAAAATCTTCTCCTACCTGACATGGCTCATCGTGAGGGTTAAATACGCTCATCCATGTAAATTCTAGCATACTTCCTGGCACATAAGTACTTAATAAATCCCAGCGTTTTCCCCTCACCACCCACCCCCTAGGTTTTGGCGCAGCTAGGTGCCCTAACAGCAATGTGAAAGGGGCACCTGTGTGTGCATGCATGGACACAGCAAAAGGAAAAGGAGAAGAGGTACCCAAAAGTCCTGCTGTGGCCTAGATAGCTTTTCCACCCTGTTACAGAACTGACTTTTCTCCTCAGTAGCAAGGGACAGGCTTCACATAGTGGCCTCTGGAAGACTGTGGACTGTGTCACTGGCAGCTCGTCATATTCCCCAGCAGTGCAGCTGTGATAAGAACCAGATGATCCAAATTTCCTCAGCAAAGCCAGCAGCGAATATCTGGGAAGGCGCATGCCTCAGTATCCATCCACACACCCTGCTCTTTAAGAAAGTACATCAAAAAGCTAATGGACTTTTACAAGAGCCCGGTTACTGCTTAACGTCTGTAAGCTCTCAGGAGCAGAGCATCACGACTCCTACCACGTACAGTTGGCGGCAGAACCTGTATTCCAAGTTCTTAAAGAAGCCAAGGATTAGGTAAGATTTATAGGGACCTGATGTAGGGAAGCTAAAAATGAAGTCTGCAGATTCGTTTCCAAAGCTTGGTACACAGATGGGATGTACCTCTGTATAGATTTAGCCACATTGCATGGGCACACCACAGGAAAAATGCTTCTCTCATCACTGGAGGAGTTGCCCCCCCCGCCTTTTTAATTTCGAGGTGTGTGACATCCATTTAGTACATCACATACACAGGTCCAGATGGCTTAAGCTAAATGCTGTCTGTCTGGGAGAAGAGGAAAACCTCCTTGCTGATTTTGAAAGAGTAAGAATCGCTCTTTCCATTCATCCCATTACCCATTTTGCTACTTTTGAGGATCTGTTGATGTCTGAAAAACACTTTGCTTATAATATAACTTCATTTGCTATAAGACTTCAATTCTACAAAAACCTATCATCCATTTCCTCAGAACCTACTTTCGTTTTCATTTTGTTCTGTATCACTTGACCTCTTGTTACAACATTTGGAAAAAATATTTTCCAAATACTCTGTGTATGTATCTCCGAGTAGACATAACTCTGTCTTCTTATTGCTAATTTGTGCTTCGTCCTACAACATCTTTCCTAAGTCTTTGATAACCTGTTCAGGTTCCAGTGGAAGAGGGTTCTGGATAAGGAGGTACATAGGAGGTCATTCTGAGGTTAAGTGTCTATTGGGCTGTGAGGTGCAGGGAAACTATTGCTTCATGTGATTACTCTAAGTGTGTTAACTACTTGTAGCTGTCAGGCTTAAAGCTGTTCACCTGAGACTTGGTTGCTGCAATTGCCTCTGAAATTAACCACAAAATGATCAGGTGAAAACCATGTTTAGATAAGCAGTAATGGCGAGAAAATGACACCATTCTGAGGTTGATGGATTTAGAGAAGCTCTTCTAATCTTCTTCGAATATTCCTAAGAGGTATACAGTGATGTCAGCCACAGTCTATATTCCATGCAGTTGGCATGGACTGAGGCTTAGAATCACTTAACTGACCCAGGAGCAAGGATGGATGGAAACTGAGAAGTTGATGGCTGAATTTTCTAACAAGAAACTACAGTTGACCCATAAACAACTCAGGTTTGAAGTGCGCGGCTCCACTTATATCAGATTTTTTCAATAGTAAAGACTGTAGCTCTACATGGCCTGTGGATATGGAGGAACTGCGTGTAGAGAGGGCCGGCCATAAGTTACACTAGATTTTCAATTGAGTGCAGGTCAGCACCCTTCACCCCCAAGTGTTAAAGGGTCAACTGTAGTTGATTTAGGAGTCGTCATCAGTGCTACATTCAAAGGTCATCATGTGGCACCAAAGATCTAGAAATAGCTAGACTTTTTCTAAATTGAATAACTCAAGGGACGTATTCGATTTTCATAGGATTATAGAACCAAGACTCAGGCCTTTCGCCTCTCAGTGTTCACTAGATTTCTGAAATGTCAACTCAAAGGAGGTGCCAGTTATCCATTCTCACCCATCCAGTGACTATAGAAAAAAATAAGTGCTATACTAAGAAGGAAATTTATAATGGGCTTTCCCCTCAAGTTCAATATCAGATGCAGTTTTGACCTTTTCTGATAAATCCCCTATTGGTGAAACCTTGGCTTACATACAGAGTTTAATGGTTGCACTTTAGTTCTCCGTCAATTAGTAGCTAAAGACCATCGTCTCACCTGACACTGTTGCTGAAATTTCTAGCAGTGGTCAGGAATAATCTCTTGATCACTGTGTTTTTATAACATTCATGACCTTGTTTCTGAGACATTGACATTAAAATATTAGGTTTATGTGATGGAAATCAAATCGAGAAACACTGGTTGGGAAGTAATGGGAAAGCTTAGAATTTTGGTTTCAGAAGCAATCAGCATTGCCTCTAGGCAACTCATTATCTATTCCTGTTTTCTTCTGCTTCAGTTTTTCTTCCTAGATGCAATTCAAAGTTTACACTTTTTAAAAAATTCTACTGTGAAGTGGAATGCACATTCCACAATAAGAGAGTAATAAACATGAGTCCCACCTGGACTAAGCACGAAAGTTATTTATAATGAAGGCCCTCTTAACAACTGTAATAAGCAAATGCTTCTATGTCTTAAATGACCTGCAAGGCATTGCTGAAATGTCATTTCTGGTTATAGATGTAAAAATCTGGCACAGTTAAAGAGGAGGAAAATTACTTTCTCTAACATTAAACATGAATTCAGTTGAAATGAATTATGTTTATTCTGCTGGTTAAAAGAAAAGTTGGAGTTTGTTCCAGTTTAAGGAATAGGTCCATGGCTTTCTTCTGGGCTAGCGTGCAATGTCCTTCAGAGAAATGTGGGCATCTAATATGTCTAGTTGTGTGGAAACTTGTAACTGGTGATGAGGTAAGATGTTTAGTCAGTGAACCCTCACCTTAGAGCCATTTTAGTGCCTCTCCAGACAAGGCACATGAAAAATATCAAGCAACTTTAGCACAGAGTTTGAAACAATCTGCTTCTCTAGAAAAACCAAATCTCAGCCATACATTATTTCCTAAATATCTTATCCAGAGAGCCGCCAGAGAGAAACTGCTGCAGGATTTGGCATTCTGGTGTTCTTACCTCACATGGAAGTAGAGTTCACATGTGAATGCCGCATGTGGAATTTTTTTTTTCAGTTGTAGTAATTGGATAGTATCATAATTTGTAATCACTCATCTTGCTTAGTTTAATTACTTCATGCAGGCTAGCATTTGTGATGCTGGTTTTCATCTCAGTCAGATTGAATTTTAATAAAATAAGGGAAATTGCATTGTACAGTGCATGTGTGTCACGGAAATAATTACTGCATCAGGCAAATACTCTCTCAACAGAACCATCTTCCAGTCACACAGAGCAAACAAAATGGGAGCCAGGAGGTGCACAATAAACTTTTTAAAAATCTGAGGAATGAATTTACTGGGTGAGCAAGAGACTTGGTATGTATATTTAAATGGCAAAGGGTCTTTCCTCCCTCACTAGTGTATTAAGCTTGGAAACAGAGTACCCCGTATTGCTGTGATTAGAGATTGGTTTTATTAACCCTAAAAACCAGGCTTTGGAGCTCAGTAAATACTTCCTTTAGAAAGGACAGGTTTGGGGGTAACCAATGTGTTTCTGTTTCCTATTCAATGCTGCATTTATAGGAACCTCAAGCTCCTGGCAGGTCATATCACCAGGTCAGTGTCATGTGGCAGGAGACTGGAAGGTTCTGCTGTGGGAAAGTCAGGGTTTTAAGAAAGATGAACCTTACATAGTGCAGTGTTTCAACTAAGCTCAGCAGAAAAAAAAAAAGCACTGCTACCCATCATGTTAATAAGTAATATTAAATAATAATGTTAATAATAGCATCAAATGCTTACATAGTATTTATTATTTAGGCCCTGTGAGCTTTTTAAAATGTGCATATGTATTTGTTTTTATTGTGGCATAGTATATACAACATAAAATATACTGTCTTACTCATTTTTAAGTGTACAGTTCAGTGGCAGTAAACACATTCACATTGTTATGTGGCCATCACCACCATCGATCTCCAGAATTATTTTCTTCTTACCAAATTGAAATTCTGTATCCATTAAACAATAACTCCCCATTCCCCCCTCCCCCCAACCCCTAGCAACCACCATTCGACTTTCTGTCTTTATGAATTTGACTACTCTAGGTACCTCCTGTAAGTGAAATCATATAATATTCATCCTTTTGTATCTAGCTTACTTCACTTAGCATAATGTCCTCAAGGTTTATCCATGTTGTAACATGTGTCAGAATTTCCTTCCTTTTTAAGGCTGAATAATATTCCATTGTATGACTATAGCGTATTTTGTTTATCCATTCATCCCCCCATGGACACTTGGATTATTTCTGCCTTATGTGCTTTTTATATATTAACTATTTTAATCCTCACAATGTCTCAGTGATGTAGATAGTTTTATTATCTCCATTCTATGATAAGAAAAGTGAAGCACAAGAACATCACAGCTGGGAGGCCCTGGAGCCAATATTCCACTCCAGGCTGAGTACGTCTGTAGTCTCTACTTCTAACCACTATCTATCCTACTGCTTATTTCAAATGATTTAGGACTCTAAATATAGCATGCACCAGCTAGACAATCCTTGATATAATACTCTCAGGCCAGGTTTGTGGCTCCATTTATACAGGCTGTAAAAGTTCCAAGGAGTAGTCAGTTTGACAAATGAGCCCCATAGCAACATATTTATAAAGAATCCCATTACTGCAAAATAAATAGTTTTCTAGGGGTGAAACAATGTGCTTTTCATTTTCAGGAGCTCCTCCTAATTGGATGATATAGCCTTGAGTATAATTAGATAGGGCGTGAGAAAGTCTTTAAGAGCTACCATTTATAGAGCCTACTATATGCTGGTCATTTTACTTGCATCATCTCAAGTTCTCACAATGCTTTATAAGAGGTTACCCTCCTGTCGCCTCTGTATTCCATGCTCTTCCAATGTTATACACTGCCTATGCTCTCTCCTTAGAGAAAAAACTGAAGATGAACCGTCATATTGCCTATCATGCACATTTTCTTTACAGTTTGCTTTTTCCAAATATAAATAGTTTTGAAATTTTAACATTTGTCATGTGTATGTTATTGACATGAAGCAATACCACCTTTACTATATGGGTATCACTTGGTTTATTCAGTAAAGTAACTTGGCCACAGTTTACACTAGCTATTTGTAGAACTCTTGCCATGGGCTGAGTTGTATCCCCCCCAAATTCATATGTTGAAGCCCTCCTGCCCAATGTGATGTTATTTGAAGATGGAGCCTTTAGGAGATAATTAGGGTTAGATGAGGTGGTGAGGATGGGGCCCTCATGATGAGATTAGTGCCCTTCTAACAAGAGACACCAGTGAGCTTGCCCTCCCTCTCTTACTCACATAAAGTGGAGGTCATGTGACCACATAGTGACAAAGAAGCCATGTGTAACCCAAAAGGAAAGTGTTCACTGGGAGCCAACCATGCTGGCGTCCTAGTCTCGGACTTTGACTCCAGAACTGTGGAAAAATAAATTTTTATTGTTTAAAACACCCAGGCTGGTATTTTGTTACGGCAACATGAGCAGACTAATACAACTGTGAACGTACATATGTGACACATTCTCAATTTATAATAACATAATAATTATAGGTAATATTTATTTGTGATTTACTCTGAAACTAGTCCTAAGTTTAGTTTGTATAACTAGTCTTTCTACAGTGTGTGTGTGTGTGTGTGTGTGTGTGTTTTGTGTGTGTGTGCATGCACACACATGGATGTAGTGTCATGGTTATAATATTATCCCCATTTTATAGAAAGGGAAATTGAAGTGTAGGGAGGTGGTAAGTTACTTGTACAAGGACATATAATTACTTAAAAAACAGAATCCATATCCAAACCCAGGCAGTTTCTAACTTCAGAACCTGTTCTATTAACTATTATTATTATTCTATTATGTAACTGGCACAAATTTTCTCTTTAACTCTTCTAAGAAATGTGAAGCACTACATGGAGACCTACACATAACAATCTTCCTTACAGTAAATGCAGATTTCACTAGGAAGTCTGTCAATAACAAGCAAATCTGTCTGTCTGGAGCCAATCCTTGCATTACTGAAGTTACTTCATGCAATTATTCTCATTAACACATCTGAAAACTAGGAATGACGCTGCTTCATTTAAAAAAAGAGTCAGTTGTATAAAATGTTAAATTTTGGAAAGCAGTGCTGGTATGCACATGCCAATCTTCTCAGAGCAGAAACATCTCTGAGTGCAGCTTCTCTCTTCACAAAGCAACAAAAGAGTAGACTCATGAACCCTGGGCAAAACTGTGACTTCAGTGCAATCTATCTTCCTCTGACCCAGATTCTTATTTCTGGCCACCTTTTTCTGTTCACTCCCATAAATGCAGTCCCTTGCCCTTTTCAGTCACAGCCCAGGGTCCTTGAACTCAAATATCCCTCTCCCTAAACATATGCACAGTATTAAATTGGAAAGAATCTGAGAATCTGAACCCGTCTTCATATTCAGCAAGGCCAGCATGTACAGACACACAGACCACCCACGCTTTAGGACGCACATTTCCGCGTTCACTGAGGACTCATACTGACCATCCTCTCGTTCCTCACAGAGCTCCAGGACCGCACGCTCTGAGGAGGACCGGGACGGCCTGTGGGACGCCTGGGGCCCGTGGAGTGAGTGCTCACGCACCTGCGGTGGAGGGGCCTCCTACTCGCTGAGGCGCTGCCTCAGCAGCAAGTAAGTCCTGAACCCACAGCCTGGGGCTTTTGCAAGACCCCGAGGGAGCAGGTTGGAGGCATACTTTTGGAGAAATGCAGAGCATTTTGTTGGACACAAATCCAGATGAAGGAATGAAAGGAAGGTCCAAAGAATTAAATATGACCATCTCCAGCTAAGTATTTAGATACCCTTATATGATAAGCAATATAGAATTTATCTCATTCACCAAGCAAATTTTCTTATCTGTTTTCATGTTAGAACTGGAAGGAAAATTTATTATTAGAAATGGATCTAGCATTTATAGCTCCATAATATATTATACTTTTGGTACCATCTTAATTATGGTGACAATAATAACAAAAATATTAACGTTAATAGCATATTATGTTGGATTCCAATGTTACCAAGTAGTTTGCAAATGAAGGATATATTGATTTGGTTTCTTTAGATATTATAATGGCCAGAAGTTCCCCAAGGTCATTCTGTTTCCTGAATGATGAGTTTTACATATTATGAGATTTGGAAGAATAGAAAGTGCAGTGGAAATTGGGGCATGAACACTGGGAGAGATGATGAAAGGGGAAGTAAGAGTGGCTAACAGTTCCTAAGCTGAAAGGAAAAGGCTGGAGGTGTTAGAATGGAAAGTCTTTACTTAGAATAATAATAATAATTCAAAACTGCTTCTTGAACTGTGTGGTCTATGACTAGATTTTTCTCCAAACTATAAAATACAAAGTACTATGGTAATATTTTTTTTAATGAAAGATTTTATTCGACAGTGAAAAGTGTTATATGTGGCAAGGAAGAGGTTTGATCAAAATTACTATATATTATAAATAAAACATGAAACAGAAGAAGGAAAGATTATGTATCTGCTGATTCTTCTAGACCTTTCATGAACAGCAGAAAGTGGTGAGATATAGTTTCAGGAAAATGTCAACTTATTCTAGTAAGAGTGAGAATTTCTTGAAATCAGGGTCCAGGTCTTACTTTTTTCCATATCCCCCAGGTCTGCACAGGGTCTGAGAGATATTAAGAGCTCAATAGATGTTTCCTCACTGAATCCATTGATAACTAGATATCGTTTTGGTTCCAGAGAGGCCCAAGTGGAAATAACATACCCAGGGGGAAAATGACCAAAGGGCATATCTTGAAAGATACCAGATCAATTCTGGTATTTAGCCATTCTGGTGTTTGGGTCTACACTGAAGATCAGTCTGTTGGTTGAATCCACTAGCGAGTTTGTCTTCATTGGAGGCCAGCTTCATATCAAACCAGATCTGTGAGCCGATAAGAAAGAATAGACTTTTCATCCTAATGATTCACCTGTTCTCTTAATCATGAATATCAAAAACTTCCTAAATCTGTACTACGTGATGCTACATGGTGATAGCACTGTGGGGCATAACTCATGATAAACACACATCGGTAAAGCCAAAAGGTACAAATTTGGAATGTTCCTATTATGTAGTTTGCCCAAGTAAGCATGCTTGAATATTCTGTAGGGATGAGCCAAAACATGTGTCTCACAAAGCTGGTAAGAAATGTATGGGAACTTTCACATTGGCTCAGTGATGTGAATGTTACATTGTGAAAACCTTGTACTGAGTGAGAGACTGAGAAACAACTTCAGGAATGAATTAAAACCACAAGTGAAAGTCTGTCATCTGGCAAATCATCAAATATTGATGTCCTGTTATATTCAAAACTACCATTTTTGTCACCTAGTAAATTAAGGCTCCAGTCGTTAGGATTTTATTAAGATACTATGGGAGAAAAAAAAAAAAAAAGATACTATGGGAGGTCTCAGTGTCATCTTTGGGTCAGGGCTGTCATCTACTTATGATGAACTGAAAAAGTAGAATGTAAATTCTAAAATTATGAATGTATATATGTCCCTATTTGGCTCTCAAATATTGAAAAAACACATTCAGTAAACTCATACTGGTGTGGATAGGAAGTAAAAAAAGAATGGGGAGAGAAGTGGACCACCTATTCTTTAGGGATTTGAAGAAAAAGAAAAAAATCTTCAAACAGATGGCATTTCCAGATCTGGTAAGAACATAAAGAAATAGTAAAAGAAGCGACTGCACAGCTGAATCAACCTATGTGTTGTTTTTCTCAAGAGAACCAGAATCAGTACAGTTCAGCATAAAGTCACTTCACAACACAAGCCCAGTTGAAGAATGGTGTCAAAATATATGTCGGGCACAGATAAATAGTCCTGTCATAATTTTTTTAAAAGATGTACATTGGCCAAAGTAAGTTACCTAGCCAAGTCCAAAGTCAATGTGCGAGAGCAAAAATGTTACAAGGAAAGCCATGCGATGTAGGGCAGGTAAAGAATTGGGACCATTTTGGCAATCTACCATGGATAGTCTTCTGTGGCAATTCATTTCTGATGGTTAATGGACATAATGAGTTTTCTCTCATCTCTCCACTCCATATTTAGGCATCCAAATTCAATTTAGTCACCTTATAACTCTTGGGAAAGGTCAGAGGTTATGAATGTATATGTCTTTAGAGGCCCAGCAGGTAACTAGAATGTGTGTTGTAATGTAATAGTTAGCATTCCAATTCAGCCCAAGTAACTCCCATCCACCTGCTGAGTTAACCTGCCAGGCCCATTTTCTAGCCCTGGTGATATGATCTCATAGGTCACATTTAGGTCTGATATCAGATAGTAATTATTCCCAATATGATAGAACTGTAATGGAAGCTAAAATAGTCAGATTTTATGGAATAGATGACAGTGGCTCAACTTCTGGAGCTAAGTATGTTCCCTGATGGATTGGGAGCTTGGAGGAGGCTTGGTTAATCCCCTGAGTATAGAACATCTTCTCTGATCTTTTGGAAAAAAAAAAATCAGTGGAGGCAAAGCACAGTGAAAATATAAACAAGCATTAAATATAAAATCCTTCATTCTCAACTGGCAGTACTTAATGCTGGGAAAACAGCCCTGACCCAGGAAGATACTGAGCAGAATCCTTTCCTTGGCTTCTCCCCTGTCTTTTTTCTAGGCTCACAGAAAGTAAGCAGTGCTTGATTTTCCCAATTTCTGATATTGCAGCATTGATTATTGCCTTTTGCTGCAAATTTGATTTGAGCAATAAAGGAAGGCACTGTATAAAATTTTTTCTACAACTTTTGCTAATTTCTGTAAGATTCCATTAGGTTTCATTGAGTAACTCTAATAATGCAGTTGTTGCTAATCACCAAGTGGTATATAATGTCTGCTTTTTTTTTTTTTTTTAATTAAAAAACAGACTCTACCTACTTATACTTTATGATGGTCCTTTGTTTTATTACACATGAATTAAACAATGTACCGACTACCTTGAGAAGCTGCTTCTTCTCTCTCCAGTTTTCCACCTCTCCCACTAAATACTCTGAAATCATATTTTTAGCAAATTCATTTGTCTGGTTGACCTTGTATGGTGTGTTGTTTAGTGGAAATGATCCTTCTGCAACCTAAATGACTTAAGCATATTTTTTAAAAATTTGATACTAAAGATGTGTCTCTGAGAGCTCTAGGTTTGTCTTCAGCCAGGTCATTTAGCTTTTTGCCTGAAAGGAGTTCCAGATGCATAAGGCACTTAAGAATAATGTGTCTAACATTACATGTACCCCTATGTTAGGTCTGTGCCAAGATCAAGGTCAAAGGTGCAAACTGCAGCTCATTTACTCAGACATAAAAAGAAACGAAATTGAGTTATTTGTAGTGAGGTGGATGGACCTAGAGTCTGTCATACAGAGTGAAGTAAGTCAGAAAGAGAAAAACAAATACCGTATGCTAACACATATATATGGAATCTAAAAAATAAATAAATAAATGGTTCTGAAGAACCTAGGGGCAGGATAGGAATAAAGATGCAGACGTAGAGAATGGACTTGAGGACACAGGGAGGGGGATGAGTAAGCTGGGACGAAGTGAGAGAGTGGCATGGACTTATATATACTATCAAATGTAAATTAGATAGCTAGTGGGAAGCAGCCGCATAGCACAGGGAGATCAGCTCGGTGCTTTGTGACCACCTAGAGGTGTGGGATAGGGAGGGTGGGAGGGAGACGCGAGAGGGAAGAGATATGGGGATATATGTATATGTATAGCTGATTCACTTTGTTATACAGCAGAAACTAACACACCATTGTAAAGCAATTATACTCCAATAAAGATGTTAAAAAAAAATAATAATGCTGCACTGAACATGGCGGTGCAGATATCTTTTAGAAAAAAAAAAAGGTAGCGGTGAGTGAGTCAGCTGATACTCTTAAGTGTAGTGTCAGCCTTTGCATTGGTGGCTGAAGAAGATTTAAAGGTCTTTTATGACCTTTTTTCACTTTCTGAAATGCCAAATTAATCTCCAGACTAATTAATACTATGGATTCATAAATTAATACAATAGGTATTTAATACATTAAGAGTACGAATATTTTGTTAAATCCCAACTGATAAAATGAAATACTTGTTGACTTCATAGATATCCAAATAACAAAAGAAAGAGGCATACCTATAAAGGATGAAAACATTTTAAAAAGTTAATAAATTTTGAATTGAATTCTTGAGTTGAATAAAAATTTTTTGAGTTGAACAAAATTATTAGATGAACAAGAGATAAAAATCATCACACTATAGAGGTGCCTAAAAAAATTAAGATTGTGATATTATTCCAAAGGGATGTGGCTGCCAGGATGTTGTCAATATAAGTGCAAAAAAATTAAAATAAATATCCCAAGGAAGATTATCTCACAGGAATGGGGAAGATCATTCAGACTTGTCATTTCATAATAATTGTGCTAAGGGAAAATAAGCTAACTCCTCTGATTTTTTTTTTAATTGCAAATACAATTTTTCTCCCATAATAATATTGATACTTACATGAATATAAGCTTTAGTTAGCAAATAATTTATACACTGCATAACAATAAACACTGAAAGAAATATTTTAATTTTAAGATTTGGTGTATAATAATAAATACCAAAAGGAAAATTTTAATGTTAAGATTTGGCTTCTTAAACAGATGTTTTTTCTTTTAAAGTCACCTCATCTCTGTCATAACATCCAATTAAGGCTCACAAGACTTAAGAGGTTTTAGGACTTCCAGCACAAGTGAGCCCCAAAGCAAGATTTATCTGTTATTCTTCATCAAATGTTGTGTGTTATCAGCCTTGTTTTCCTTGGAAATGTTTGAGGTTTGTTTAACAGAAAGATGTACAAGTTCCGAATGAGTCCGACTAGTCATGTCATTTATATGAGGTGATCTTTTCATTGTGTTAGAGGAGATTTCACACTTTGGGATATATGTTTAAGAGTTTGCAGTTGCCTTCCTTTAACTTTTTGGGTCAAAGCCTATTCTAAATGTATTACCAGGATTTCTAATATTCCAGGTCATATATCTTAAAGGGATGTTTTGTTCCAAGATCTGATGTTCTTTCAGGAGGAAAATACACTAAGGCCAATGACTGAATGTTTGGGGCCAATTTATGGCCTGGTTTGTCCCATAAACCTGTTTGTTGAAATAAAAGATGGTGGAAATGTGTTTAGTGTCCATAACCTTTACTAGCCATATTGGGAATTTGTAACTCTTGGCTGTCTTTTTCTGTTTATTTAAAAATTCCTTATTTGGTTTGTTCAACAGCTTTTCTGAAGTTTTTTATTTCTACTCAGTTTTCTTTTTTTTTAAAACTACTTTATTGAGGTATCTTTGACATGTAAAAATAATATATATTTAAGGTGTACAACTTGATGTTTTGATAAATGTGTACATTGTGAAAAGATCACCACAATCAAGCTAAGTAACATATCCATCCCATCTCCGTAGTGTGTGTGTGTGTGTGTGTGTGTGTGTGTGTTAAGAAGATTTAAGATCTATGTTCTTAACAAATTTCAAGGATGCAATACAGCATTGTTAACTGTCATTACCATGCTGTACTTTAGGTCTTCAGAACTCATTCATCTTGCACAACTGAAACATTGTCCCCTTTGACCAACATCTCCTCATTTCCCCCCCCCCCCCCCCCCCCGCACCTGGCAACCACTATTCTGCTCTCTGCTTCTATGAGTTTTACTATTTTAGGTCCCACATGTAAGCAAGATCATTCAGTATTTGTCTCTCTGTGTCTGGCTTATTTCACTCAGCATGATGTCCTTCAGGTTCATCTGTGTTGTCACAAATGGCAGGATTCCCATCTTTGTTAAGACTAAATAATACCCCATTGTATGTACATACCACATTTTCTTTATCCATTCATTCATCAAGGGACCTTTAAGTTGTTTTCATAGCTTGGCTATATTATGAGTGATGCTACAATGAACACAGGTATATACCTATTCGAGATCCAGATTTCATTTCCTTTGGGTATATACCCAGTAGTGAAATTGCTGGGTCATATACTAGTTATTTTTAATTTTTTGAGGAATCCCCATACAGCTTTTCATAATGCCTTTACCAATTTACATTTCCATCACCAGTGCATAAGGCTCCCTTTTCTCTACCTCCTCTCCCTCTTATCTTTTTGATGATAACCATTCTAACAGATGTGAGTGATATCTCCTTGTGGTTTTGATTTGCATTTCCCTGATGGTAGTGATGGTGAACATCTTTTCATGTATCTTTTGGCCACTTCTATGTCTTTTTTTGAGAAATGTCTATCCAGGTCCTCTGGCCATTTTTTAAATTGGGTTATTTGGGATTTTTTTTTACTCTTCAGTCATATGAGTTTTTCAAAAATATATTTTGGATATTAACCCCTTGTCAGACATATGGTTTGTAAATATTTTCTTCCACTAGGTAGGTTGGCTTTTCACTCTGTTGATTGTTTCCTTTGCTGTACAGAAGCTTTTTAGTTTGATGCAACTTCACTTGTCAATTTTTGTCTTAGTTGCCTGTGCTTTTGCTGTCATGACCAAAGAATTGTTGCTAAGACCAGTGTCAAGGTGCTTTTTTCCTATGTTTTCTTCTAGTAGTTTTACAGTTTAAAGACTTATATTTAAGTCTTTCATCTATTTTGAGTTAATTTTTGGTACTTGGTGTGAGATAAGGGTACAGTTTAATTCTTCTGCATGTGGCTATCCAGTTTTCCTAATACCATTTACTGAAGAGACTATCTTTTCCCCATTGTGTGTTCTTGGCACCTTGTCAAAGATTAGTTGACTGTATAAGCACAGGTATATTTCCAGGCTCTTTATTCTGTTCCATTGGTCTATATGCCTGTTTCTGTCCCAGTAACATAGTGTATTGATTAC
Organism: Eschrichtius robustus; assembly: GCF_028021215.1. Lineage (NCBI taxonomy): Eukaryota > Metazoa > Chordata > Mammalia > Artiodactyla > Eschrichtiidae > Eschrichtius > Eschrichtius robustus. The sequence goes on from NC_090833.1 coordinate 68,005,566, forward strand.
TATAACTTTGTAATATAGTTTGAAACCAGGAAATGTGATGCCTCCAGCTTTGTTTTTCTTGTTCAGTTTCTGAGTTTGAAAGTATTCCCTCTTCTGTTTTTTGGAAGAGTTTAAGAAAGATTGGCATTAATTATTTTTAAAATATTTGGTAGAATTCACCTGTGAAGCCATCTGGTCCTGGGCTTTTCTTTGTCAGGAGGTTTTAGATTACTGCTTCAATATTTTTGTTTGTTATTGGCCTGAACTAGAAAAAGGAGAACAAACTAAGACCACAGTTAGCAGAGGAAAGAAATAATAAGAACTAGGGCAAAAACAAATCAAATAGAGAATAGAAAAACAATCGAAAAGATGAACTAAACTGAGAGTTTGTTTTTTGAAAAAGATGAAATTGACAAACCCTTAGCCAGACTGAGGGGAAAAAAAGGGAGAAGATGCAAATAAATAAAATCAGAAATGAAAGAGGAGACATTACAATGGATGCTTCAGAAATTAAAAGGGTGATAGAGACTATTATGAACCATTATATGCCAAAAAATAGGATAACCTAGAAAAAAATGAATAAACTCTCAGAAACATATGACCTTTAAGACTGAATCTCAATTTTCATGCGTTCATTTAATAAATATTTATTGAACATCTACTATGTATTAGGCAAATTTCTAGGTGTAACTAAGGATATAAAGCCCAAGGGACAAGAATTTGCTGTTAGGAATTTATCATATTATTAAGTTTCTACTGATTATATTGAGTTTCTACTGATTATAGTTGCAAGATATTTTAAGAACTAAGAGAATTTCCCCCAGTTCTGTAAATAGGTAATACATCCGTAGCGCTGGTTCTTAACCCCAGCTGTACTTTAGAGTCACCTGGAAAGCTTTATAAAAAATACAAATATCTGGGCTCCACTGAAGACCAATTAAATTAGGATCTCTGGGGTTGGAGCCCTGCCATCAATAATTTTGTAAAAGCTCTCCAAATACTTTAATGTGTATCCAGTGTTAGAATTGCTGCTCTATTGGAGGGCATGATAGTGAAATGATGAGGTTTGTCTCCAGCTTTCTGAGAATTTAGAGGTTGGGCTTATGAAGAAAAGAAGATATTTTCTGATAAAGAGATTTCTTTATGTTTAACTTCCTCACTCAGGTTTTTATAGAATGACTTAATCTGCAGTGTGGGAGGAAAAGTCATGGACACCAGCATGTCAGGACATAAAAGTAGTGATTTCCTCTGTACTCCTGTGAGCCACAGCAATAACCTTTCTGTGTAGTTCTCCAGTTGTCTAGTATTACTCAAGATCAACCTTGCCCAAAGTGGCGAATAGACTTGGTGATTTCTGAAATTTTCTTCCATTCCATTATTAAGCTTATAGATATGACCCTTTAAACCTCCAGGTTGTTAGTGACTAACTAAGTTAATTCCCAGTGACTGGGGTGGTTTATGCAAATTCTCTGAGATCAACTTCCCATCAATTTCATTAAATTCCTTAACCATAGAGTTTAACTTTCCACCTTCAATTCCGCATCTATAATTAGCCCTGTCCCCCTAAAAAAAGAAAGACTTCCTTGAATTCTATTTCGTCTGTTTGATCCCAGTTTGTATCAATACAATAGAAGAGAGGAGTTTATCTAACTCTGTTTTGCTTAGTTTCAACCACTGGGGATGGGGGGTGCGGGATAAAGGGTCGAAAGGGTGTGTGCCTGCGTGTGTGCGTGCGTGTGTGTTTGTGAGAGTGAGAGAGAGAGAGAGATTGAAATAAAAGAACACAAGATATTAAGAGAAAAAAAAAGAGATACCAGAATTACATACATTGGGGAATGGATACTTTACCTAGAGACAGAAAAAAATAAGTACAGAACGCTAAGTAACATCATATTTATGTGTGATCATCAGCTGAAGCCCATAACTACACATGCCAAGCTCAAATAGCTTCAGGGCCAAGCTCTACCTTGGCTTTGCGGTAGGACTCATTAGTCAAGATAGAGACCCTTTCCTATGGGAAACAGTCACCTCTTTGGGAACCTGACTCTTAAGAAAAACCGTGTGTTTCATTGCCTCTGATAGAAACTTTATCCTATTTTGTGGATTATCCCCTTTATTTTTTTTTTTATCAAACTACTAATTTTGAATATGGACCCCACTCTTTTCTAGCTGTGTGATGTAGGATTAGGTTCTCAGTTTCTCTGGGATTTAGGTGGCTCATCTACGATGTCAAGAGGACAGTGCCTGGAACAGAATAAGTGTTCAATAAATGTTTATATTGAAAGAATGTCTAAGGCGCCCTTCAACTCCAAATCGAATGTGTGGCCCATTTTGCTGTTAGATAGGAAGAGGAGTCTAAAACTGCTCTGAATATGAATGGTTTTAAAGAAAAATGTTGTGATTCTCCAGGCCCTCATTTTGCAGTGGACATCTGGGTGATACAGGCATATCGAAGAGCTTTTGTCTCTAGCCAAAATAATTCATAAATTCCCAGTTCCAGGACTGTATGGGGTGAGGTTGTGAGAGTCCTAGAGTTTCATAATACACATTTTCCTCATGGGGAAGATGGAAAAGTTAGACTTGATGTTGCTAAAACACTTTTGTTTTTATTCTCATTCTTTGCCTCTTTTGGCTACCGAGCAAATGTAAGATCATTTGCAAATCTTATGGCATGTGTGTATGTGTTATAAAGTACATGTCCTTCCTGCTGGTGGATCTCTAGCCAAAGGCAGCAATCCCCCTGACCCCCACCCCTCGCCCTCTTTCAGAGGGAACAAATGCATTGCAGTGACAAATACAACTTTGAGTAAATATGTGAAAATAAACATGTCTGTAGAAAAGAGCCAAAATTTCTTTCCTTTGGTAGCTATTTAGTTTCGTTGTAAACTTTTCATCTTTGGTTTATCGTAGAAAGATTCTAATTGGGTTTCAGGTTCAAAAATTAGAGCAAATATGAGGCCAAAAATTCTTTGTGACCTGAAATTATCCTTATAGCATTTCCTTCTGTTCTACTCCTTCCTTCCTTCCTTCCTTCCTTCCTTCCTTCCTTCCTTCCTTCCTTCCCTCCCTCCCTCCCTCCCTCCTTCCTTCCCTCCCTCCTTCCTTCCCTCCCTCCCTCCTTCCCTCCTTCCTTGCATTTCTCAATAAATGCTTGTGGAATGCTAACAGTAAACCATGCTTCGCTGGGCACTGGAACTCATAGATCACACAGAGGGACTGCAAAGGAGAAAAGCAAGTAACCAAAAATACATTTTCTAAAAGTGAAAAGTATCCTGGGTGGCTGCAGGCCTGTGTCCTGACCCTTTCAACTGACGGCCATGCTGCTGACTCTGTGCCTTTTCTCCTGACGAGCCCTCTTCCTACAACGCCTCCCACTGCCCATGCCCACAAACCCTCAGTGTTATCTAAAGTAACCTCCAGCGGTGGCCCCTAGTCTCACTTTGCTATATTTCTAAGGCACTATGTTTGCACCACTTTTAATCACTTTTACCTAGCCTGGCTTGTGTTATAGTTATTAATAAGACCCTGTCCCCCACTAGACTGTCAGCACGATGGGCACAGGTTGTATCTTGCTTTTCTTTATGTCTCCCTGTTTTGCAAAGCAGGTACTCAGTCAGTGCTGGGTGAATTGACCGAATGGACTATGGGGGCCAGTAACCTACTGCCGTACTTTAGGAAGCAGGAGCAGGGAGGGAAGGCTGTGTTTTGAATTCTCCTTTCTCCCATCACCCTCTTGGGACTTGTATGGCCCATATAGGACACCCCTCCTAAGATATCACCTTTGTAAGTTACTTCTGTCTCTCATCAGTCGGTCCCTTTGTCTAATACCTCCATATTTAGTATCCAGACCATGCCCATTAGCTGTTGATGCTACATTATACTGATATGTGTTCTATTTGGACTTGTGGATTATTTTACAACTAAATTATAGCTTTGAGAAGGGTCAGGGGAGTCCTCATTTTTGTACCTTTCACAATGCCTTGGCTTAGTACTGGTTCCGATTGGATGCTCAATAAATGTGTGAAGTGACTGTAAATCAGAAAGCATTCTACCAGAATTTGTGAACCAGAACGTCCTGCCCAGGGGCTCCTCTTCACTTTGAGATTGCATGTTGTATGTTGTCTCATTAGATTATCTGAGCAGTCTGCTCGGGGCAGTTTCTGGTTTCATTAGAAGCTGGGCATGATCACTGTGGTTTCCAGTGTCTTGTTCTTGCCTTCTTCTCTTTTGATTACATGAGTGCCCTCCTCATTTTCATAACCCTAGCCGCTATTTGTGAGAACTCAATGCTTTGTTGTAGCATGTCTGTCTTTGAAGAATAGGCAGAGATATGTAAAATCATACTTGTTTGGGAAAAGAAATTGGCACTGGTTTTTCTAGTTGTAATTTAGAACATACCAGACACTCATAATAGCAAATAAACCAATTTGAAACTCACAGGCCAAACTCCAAAATTCAGTCTGTAGTATCCTCATGTGTATCTATATTTTAATTGAACAGCTCTGCAGCCTCTAAGCTGCCGCTCAGGAATCTGTAAAAGTACAGTTCCCTATGGTCAAGAGAAGATCAAAGAACAGAGAAGATGTCGTCTTAGAATGTTTTTCCTAAACCTATGTGGTTTCCATTTATACTGAATTTGGTCTACACATTAAGTTTTAGTAACTCTCTCTGTATACATAAATCAGAGTCTCCAAGCTGGCACAGCATTCAGAATGTTTTTATAATGAGAGATTAGTATAGAGCAGAAGTGTTGAATTGTAAAACTAATGTTACAAAAATATGTTACCTATGCCAAAGAAACACTTTCACGTCGAGGACTCAATTTATGGCACCGTTTTTCAGTGTGGAATTCCGTTACCCCTTCTTCTTTTTAAAATTGCTTTTAAAATTCAGCTTTCAGGCCAACTCTTATTTTGGGTCCTTAGGCCACATCAGAGCCCCTAGCAGATCAGGAAGAACTGGTGTGACACCAGGGTCTGGTCTGTTCCCCGCCAGCTCACCTACTGATGGATGACGCCTGGCCGCATGCCTCCTTGTTGTTTGCTGTATTATTACAACAGAAAGCATTTTCAAAAGCTACATTTATCAAGTTGTCATAATAGTTTGGCTTGCATATCTATCTAGCCAGAAAAAAAAAAAAAATCTCTCCCTTAGCACTAATCTGTTTGAGCCACGTGATACGTCACATGCAGAAGAGGCAATGCGAAACAAATAGGCATCCTATATGACATTCAGGGACCTTTCAACTAAATGCTTAAGAGGGGAGATATCTTTTATGCTTGCATTTGTAAGTCCCATAGCACGAAAGACCTCTGTCTCCTTGTTTCAAAGGTACTTTTCCACTGGAGGTCGTATGTGTGTTGGGGATACATTACTCCTAGAATTTTGGCGGCTTTGTCTAATGAAGGAGCTTTAACCTTAAATGGAAAATAACTGAAGTTTACCAGGAAGAAGGTCCAAGACACCTTTAACATTTAAGATCAGTTTTTCATAGGCAAGTGATACCAGATTAAACATTATTTGTTATGTAGACTCTTGTAAGTAAATTTCTTATTTGACATAGGTGGTTGTCTGGGAGTACGTGACTGTTCAGGGGGGATCGGTGTGGGTAGAATGGGATTCATGTTCAGAGTCAATATACATTCATTAAATGTTTGTTAAAAATACTTCAAATCTATTAATGTTAATAAATAACTAGGGATGCATACTAGAACATCTCCAATCATTCAGAGATATATAATGAATATACAATATAAGCATAGTCATCTGTAGATACTTTTTTATTGAGATATAATTGACCATATAGCATTGTGTAAGTGTAAGGCATGTGAGTTGATTTGATCCATGTATATATTGCAATATGATTATCACTTTAGCATTAGCTAATGCTTCTATCATGTCACATAATTATTCTTTCTTTTCTTGTAGTGGGAACAATTGAGATCTAGTCTCTCAGCAACTTTCAAGTTTACAATATGGTCTTGTTGTCTATAATCACTAGGCTGTGCATTAGATCTCCAAGACTTATTTATCTACTAGTTGCAAGTTCATACCCTTAAAGGACATCTCCCCAATTCCCATGCCTCCGAGGCCCTGGTAATCACCATTCTACTCTCTGTTTTTACGTAGTTACTTTTTTTTTTTTTAAGATTGATTGGTTGATTGATTGATTGATTGATTGATTGATTGCTGTGTTGGGTCTTTGTTTCTGTGCTAGGGCTTTCTCTAGTTGCGGCAAGCAGGGGCCCCTCTTCATCGCGGTGTGCGGGCCTCTGACTATCGTGGCCTCTCTTGTTGCGGAGCACGGGCTCCAGACGCGCAGGCTCAGTAGTTGTGGCTCACGGGCCCAGTTGCTCCGCGGCATGTGGGATCTTCCCAGACCAGGGCTCGAACCATTGTCCCCTGCATTAGCAGGCAGATTCTCAACCACTGCGCCACCAGGGAAGACCCCATGGTTACTTTTTGAAGAAGGGACAGTGCTGAATCGACTCATCCTGTTGGGACCAAGTACCACACAAAGTTTCCACATGAAAAAGGCTCATTTTGATTCTCATGAAAGACATTCTAAATTAGAATTAAATAATTATTTTAAAGATGGAATAAAATGTAGAGCATTAAAGAATGACTTTTTTAAGCATAAGAGTGAGACAGAGAGAGATAAGGGGAAAATGAGAACTCGGGACTTAGGAGATGCACAGGGATGGCATGTCTTCTAACTCCTTTTCTCCCCGTGCAAAGCAAGACCACCACTAAACATCTGTGGTGCACGGACTCCAGTTCTAGCCCCTAGGTTTTCAGCATCCAGTTTGACCCACAGATTAGGGTAGTGAGCCTCTGAGGATAGCTTCACACACCGTGTCCGCAGGTTCGTATAGCTTCCTTTTTAATGGCCAAGTTCATTGGTATCAAGTTTTGTTTCCCGAAAGAAACTCTTACGATAATATGTCGTGGAACGTGAAAAGCAGCCCAGCAGTGCATTTGCACTTCGTTCTCTTGGGTGTTCTCAGAATTTGTTATCCCTCTTGAGGTCTTTGGAAAAAGCCCTAGAAATGGCGAAGTATTTTAACCGGCTCCGTAGGGACCCCCTCCTGCACTATGCCTCCCGTGAGTAGTGAAAGGCTCACTTGAAGTGAAGGAGGAAATCAGTGTTCCAGTACTCCGTGAAGCCCCGGCTGAGGCTGTCAATCTGCTGGGCTTGTCCAATTCATGGTCATTTTCAGACCCATGGTCTAAAGGACCCGGAGTCCTTCTGGCGTGAATTGCTGCCATGGTTTTATGTCTGTTCTCTTGTAAAGAGCTCAGAGTGTCCTTTTGGATGACCAAAACAAGAGAGACAGATAAGCAGATGGACGGTCTTACTTCAGAATTCTTTGCCCATGAGTCCGTATTTGAAAGGCAGGAGGTACTCAGAGAAATACAGTAACCTGTTCTGACTTAGCAGCACTCTTTGGTTTTTTGAAAATCAAAGGCAAAGCTTCATGAGCCTAATACAAGCGCAATTGTCCTTAAGAACTCTGGCATTTAATATACACATTTATCAGATTTTCTTATAACGGTTCACTAACACGAAGGATGAATCTGGTTGTGTCACCAGAAGGATCTGTTTGCTTAGAGAGGAGATGTGAGAATTTTTAATTTAAATTGATGTATTTACCAGATCCTTTTTATTCTTAATGAGAGATGAATGAATATACCTTCCTCTTTTAAAGATTTATGTAAGCAGGGGGTATAAAAGCCAACAAATGGCTAAAGCCTGGAAAGAGAGCTTTTAATTGTCCATGGCAATTCCTCTCTTCTAAGGTTGTTAAATTATGGTAATAGAAACTAAGGTAACATTAGGATGTTAAGTATTGGAAGAGTTTGGATGGTTTGTTATGTGTTAATTGGAGACCGATAAAGTATGCTTCAAGCCTATACTAATCTCATTATAAGTGAATTAAAATAAATCACAAATGATAGCTTGACGTTGAGGTGATTTCCTTTTTTGAGAAAAGGAACTAAGTCAAAATTAATAAATGACTGGTTAGGAGTAAAGAGCTGATATAAATAAGGAAATTTCTGTACAAATTTGGTTTAAACTATATTTTTATTTATATTTTGTTCTTTTATACTTGAACCAGTTTCTGATTCATTAATTGGTACAATATTTAACTCACTAAATATAGTCCTGTAACTGTTTCATAGTTTTCATTGAGCAGATGCATTTACTTAAATCCTTTGTTATTGGTGGCCTATAACTTTCCTCAGAAACCATTTTGGACTGAAATTTCTAATGTTTGTTTTCATTTCCAGAGGTGAATTTTATTTTGTTAAAATATGAAGAAAATCTTTCAGCTGTTTTATATTAACTGTTTTTTTAAGAATTTTTTTAAAAAACAGAAGAAAATATTTTTTACTGCATAATTCTCAGATGAGGCTTTTATGCCCAGATATATGCCTTCAGTGAAGAAATTCATGCTTGGCAAGAATTAGAATCCTTGCAGTGGAATAGTCACTTTGTTACTTAAGTAAAATTGATATTCCGATTTAACAAACTTGAACTTTCAAGAAATACAAGCTTTTCTGCACTGAAGTTCTTTCACATTACATTCTACTGCTGAGTGTGGTTCTCTTGGAGATGTTCCCAATGTACAGTGTGTATCTAGATGTCATTTACTTACGGGCTTTACCGGAATTGAGAAGCAGGTTATGTACTGATGTGGAAAATAAGGTGCAGTTAACCCCCAGGCTCAGCCTCCAAGGTTTAATATAGTGTTAGGATTTTCCACGTCTTGAGTACATCTTGTTCCTTTTGTATTATTATTGTTGTTGTATATGCTTTAGAGTTAGACACACCTGGGTTCCAATCCCTGGTTCTCTCTTTCCTGAGTAGGTATATGGCTTTCAGCCTCCTAGTCTTTGTCAACCTCAGTTTTCTTATCTATGAAGTGGGAATAATAAAGCCTTTCAGTTGTTGGAAAATTAGAGATAATGTGCACAGAATACCTAATACTGGACCAGATACCTATAGCAGACACTCAGTATATAGTAGACGTTAATATTAATATTATTGTTCACAATTTGATAGTGTCTTTTAATAACAAGGACTTTTCCAAACTCAAACATTACCACTTTACTATCATATTTCACTCAAATTAAATAAGCTCTCACTCAAAAAGTAATACAATACAGTGAAGGGAAGACTTAACTCAGGAGCAGAATTAAATTATTTGCAAATCAATATTAGGTGTTAGGTAATTACAGGATGTACTTTGGAAATGGTGGCAAGTGTTTTTTTCTTTGCTATGTTTTGTGTTTGTTTTCTTAATAGTTTTATTTCTGCAGGAACCACTGATCAAAAAGTGGCTAAAGTCCAAATGAGACTGAAAGTAACAACATTTCTTGATATAGAATATGATACATTTATCTAAAATGAGGGTGATTTTGTAGTTTTGAAAAGTGCCAGCATTTGAAAGACAGCAAATCAGTGTGGCAACAGCAAATTGAAAGGGTGTGCCTGTCTGCCTTATGATTGCCCATATAAACTTGGATTCTCTGGGATTGGGAGACGGGTGAGTGGGATAGAATTTTTTTTGAAGACATCAAATTGTAGACGGCAGGAACAAAGAGTCACATTTCCTGGGAATCAGAGAGTCTTCTTAAGGCTTATCTGGAGTGAGCGGTAACAGACAGACTCGGGATGACGATACTCCCCCGGAAGTCCAGCTCAGCTTTTTTTTTTAGGGGGGTGGTGGTGAGTATAGCTGCTTTACAATGTTGTGTTAGTTTCTGTTGTACAATGAAGCGAATCAGCTATATGTATACATATATCCCCTCCCTCTTGGACCTCCCTCTCACCCCCTCCCCCATCCCACCCATCTAGGTCATCACAGAGCACCAAGCTGAGCTCCCTGTGCTATACAGCAGGTTCCCTCTAGCTATCTGTTTTACACATGGTAGTGTATACATGCCAATCCTAATCTCCCAATTCATCCCACCCTTCCCATCTCCCACTGTGTCCACACGTCTGTTCTCTATGTCTGTGTCTCTATTCCTGCCCTGCAAATAGGTTCATCTGTACCACTTTTTTAGATTCCACATATATGCGTTATTATATGATATTTGTTCTTCTCTTTCTGACATACTTCACTCTGTATGACAGACTCTAGGTCCATCCACATCTCTACAAATGACCCAATTTCGTTCTTTTTTATGGCTGAGTAATGTTCCGTTGTATATATGTACCACATCTTCTTTATCCATTCCTCTGTCGATGGACATTTAGGTTGTTTCCATGGCCTGGCTATTGTAAATAGTGCTGCAATGAACAATGGGGTGCATGTGTCTTTGGGAATTATGGTTTTCTCAGGGTATATGCCCAGTAATGGGATTGCTGAGTCATACTATAGTTCTATTTTTAGTTTTTTAAGGAACCTCCATATTGTCCTCCATAGTGGCTGTATCAATTTACATTCCCACCAAAAGTGCAAGAGGGTTCCCTTTTCTCCACACTCTCTCCAGCATTTATTGTTTGTAGATGTTTTGATGATGGCCATTCTGACCAGTGTGATACCTCATTGTAGTTTTGATTTTCATTTCTCTAATAATTAGTGATGTTGAGCATCTTTTCATGTGCTTCTTGGCCATCTGTATGTCTTCTTTGGAGAAATGTCTATTTAGGTTTTCCACCCATTTTTTGATTGGGTTGTTTGTTTTTTCTTATATTGAGCTGCATTAGCTGTTTATATATTTTGGAAATTAGTCCAAATATTTTCTCCAATTCTGAGGGTTGTCTTTTCGTCTTCTTTATGCTTTCCTTTGCTGTGCAAAAGCTTTTAACTTTCTTTAGGTCCCATTTGTGTATTTTTGTTTTTATTTTCATACTCTAAGAGGTGGGTCAAAAAAGATCTTGCTGTGATTTATGTCAAAGAGTGTTTTTTCATATGTTTTCCTCTAAGAGTTTTATAGTGTCAGGCCTTACATTTAGGTCTTTAATCTGTTTTGAGTTTATTTTTGTGTATGGTGTTAGGGAGTGTTCTAATTTCATTCTTTTACATGTAGCTGTCCAGTTTTCCCAGCAGCACTTATTGAAGAGACTGTCTTTTCTCCATTGTATATCCTTGCCTCCTTTGTCATAGATTAGTTGACCATAGGTGTGTGGGTTTACCTCTGGGCTTTCTATCCTCTTCCATTGATCTATATTTCTGTTTTTGTGCCAGTACCATACTGTCTTGATTACTGTAGCTTTGTAATATAGTCTGAAGTCAGAGAGCCTGATTCCTCCAGCTCCGTTTTTCTTTCTCAAGATTGCTTTGGCTACTCAGGGTCTTTTGTGTTTCCATACAAATTGTAAAATGTTTTCTTCTAGTTCTGTGAAAAATGACATTGGTAGTTTGATAGGGATTGCACTGAATCTGTAGATTGCTTTGGGTAGTATTGTCATTTTCACAATATTGATTCTTCCAATCCAAGAACATGGTATATCTCTCCATCTGTTTGTATCATCTTTGACTTCTTTCATCAGTGTTTTATAGTTTTCTGCATACAGGTCTTTTGCCTCCTTAGGTAGGTTTATTCCTAGGTATTTTATTCTTTTTGTTGTGGTGGTAAATGGGATTGTTTCCTTAATTTCTCTTTCTGATCTTTCATTGTTAGTATATAGGAACGCAAGAGATTTCTGTGCATTTATTTTTCACCCTGCAACTTTACCAAATTCGTTGATTTACTCTACTAGTTTTCTGGTGGCATCTTTAGGATTTTCTATGTATAGTATCATGTCATCTGCAAACAGTGACAGTTTTACTTCTTCTTTTCCAATTTGGATTCCTTTTATTTCTTTTTCTTCTATGATTGCCATGGCTAGGTCTTCCAAAACTATGTTGGATAATAGTGGTGAGAGTGGGCATCCTTGTCTTGTTCCTGATCTTAGAGGAAATGCTTTCAGTTTTTCACCATTGTGAACGATGTTTGCTGTGGGTTTCTCATATATGGCCTTCATTATGTTGAGGTAGGTTCCCTCTATGCCCACTTTCTGGAGGGTTTTTATCATAAATGGGTGTTGAATTTTGTCAAAAGCTTTTTCTGCATCTATTGAGATGATCATATGGTTTTTATTCTTTAATTTGTTAATATGGTGTATCACATTGATTGATTTGCATATATTGAAGAATCCTTGCATCCCTGGGATAAACCCCACTTGATCATGGTGTATGATCCTTTTAATGTGCTGTTGGATTCTGCTTGCTAGTATTTTGTTGAGGATTTTTGCATCTATTTTCATCAGTGATATTGGTCTGTAAGTTTCTTTTTTGTGATATCTTTGTCTGGTTTTGGTATCAGGGTGATGGTGGCCTCGTAGAGCGATTTTGGCAGTTTTCCTCCCTCTGCAATTTTTTTGGAAGACTTTGAGAAGGATAGGTGTTAGCTCTTCTCTAAATGTTTGTTAGAATTCACTTGTGAAGCCATCTGGTCCTAGACTTTTATTTCATGGAAGATTTTTGATAACACTTTCAATTTCATTACTTGCAATTGGTCTGTTTATATTTTCTAATTCTTCCTGGCTCAGTCTTGGAAAGTTGTACCTTTGCAAGAATTGTCCATTTCCTCCAGGTTGTCCCTTTTATTTGCATATAGTTGCTTGTAGTAGTCTCTCACGATCCTTTGTGTTTCTGCTGTGTCAGTTGTAATTTCTCCTTTTTCATTTCTAATTTTATTGATTTGAGTCCTCACCGTTTTTTTCTTGATGAGTCTGGCTAAAAGTTTATCAGTTTTGTTTATCTTCTCAAAGAACCAGCTTTTAGTTTTATTTTCTTTGCTATTGTTTTCCTTGTTTCTATTTCATTTATTTCTGCTCTGATCTTTATGATTTCTTTCCCTTCAGTTATTTTGTTGTTTGTCGTCTTCTTTCTCTAGTTCCTTTAAGTGTAAGGTTAGATTTTGGCGGGGGGGGGGCGGGATTTTTCTTGTTTCTTGAGGTGAGATTGAATTGCTACAAACTTCCCTCTTAGAACTGCTTTTTCTGCGTCTCATAGGTTTTGGGTTGTTGTGTTTTCATTGTCATTTGTTTCTATGTATTTTTTAATTTCCTCTTTGATTTCTTCAGTGATTTCTTGGTTATTTAGTAGCGTATTGTTTAGCCTCCATGTGTTTGTGTATTTTACAGTTTTTTTTCCCTGTAATTGATTTCTAATCTCATAGCATTGTGGTCTGAAAAGATGCTTGATACAATTTCAATTTTCTTAAATTTTCCGAGGCTTGATTTGTGCCCCAAGATGTGATCTATCCTGGAGAGTGTTCCATGTGCCTGTGAGAAGAACTGCCACTTTCAGGTGGAAAGTCCTATAAACATCAATTAAATCTATCTGGTCTTATGTGTCATTTAAAGCTTGTGTTTCCTTATTTATTTTCTGTCTGGATGCTCTGTCCATTGGTGTAAGTGGGGTGTTAAAGTCCCCCATTTTTATTGTGTTACTGTAGATTTCCCCTTTTATGGCTGTTAGCTTTTGCCTTATGTATTGAGATGCTCCTATATTGGGTGTATAAATATTTATGACTGTTATATCTTCTTCTTGGATTGATGCTTTGATCATTATGTAGTGTCTTTTTTGTCTCTTATAGCAATCTTTATTTTAAAATCTATCTTGTCTGATGTCAGTATTGCTACTCCAGCTTTCTTTTGATTTCCATTTTCATGGAATATCTTTTTCCATCCCTTCACTTTTAGTCTGTATGTGTCCCTAGGTCTGAAGTGGGTCTCCTATAGACAGCGTATAGACGGGTCTTGTTTTTGTATCCATTCAGCCAGTCTGTGTGTTTTGGTTGGAGCATTTAATGCATGTACATTAAAGGTAATTATCAATATGTATGTTCCTATTACCATCTTGTTAATTGTTTTGGGTTTGTTTTTGTTGGTCTTTTTCTTCTCTTGTGTTTCCTGCCTAGAGAAGTTCCTTTAGCATTTCTTGTAAAGTTGGTTTGGTGGTACTGAGTTCTCTTAGCTTTTGCTTTTCTGTAAAGCTTTTGATTTCTCCATCGAATCTGAATGAGATCCTTGCTGGGAGAGTAATCTTGGTTGTGGGTTTTTTCCTTTCATCACTTTATATATGTCCTGCCACTCCCTTCTGGCCTGCAGAGTTTCTGCTGAAAAATCAGCTGATAACCTTATGGGGATCCCCTTGTATGTTATTTGTTGCTTTTCCCTTGCTGCTTTTAATATTTTTCTTTGTATTTAATTTTTGTTAGTTTGATTAATATGTGTCTCGGCATGTTTCTCCTTGAGTTTATCCTGCCTGGGACTCCGCAGTTCATGGACTTGGATGGGTATTTCCCTTTTCATGTTAGGGAAGTGTTCGACTATAATCTCTACAAATATTTTCTCAGACCCTTTCTCTTTCTATTCTTCTTCTGGGGCCCCTATAGTTCGAATGTTGGTGCGTTTAATGTTGTCCCAGAGATCTCTGAGACTGTCATCATTTCTTTTCACTCTTTTTTCTTTATTCTGCTCTTCAGCAGTTATTTCCACCGTTCTGTCTTCCAGCTCACTTATTTGTTCTTCTGCTTCAGTTATTCTGCTATTGATTCCTTCTAGTGTATTTTTCATTTCAGTTATTGTGCTGTTCCTCACTGTTTGTTTGTTCTTTAGTTCTTCTAGGTCCTTGTTAATCATTTCTTGTATTTTCTCAATCTGTGCCTCCATTCTACTTCCAAGATTTTGGATCATCTTTACTATCATTACTCTGAATTCTTTTTCAGGTAGGTTGCCTATTTCCTCTTCATTTATTTGGTCTTGTATTTGATCTTTACTCCTTCATCTGTAACATATTTTTTTTGTCTCATTTTTTTAATGGGTGGGGCTGTGTTCCTGTCTTACTGCTTGTTTGGCCTGAGGCATCCAGGACTGGAGTTTGCAGGCAGTTGGGTAGAACGGGCTCTTGGTGCTGAGATGAGGACCTCTGGGAGACCTCACACTGATCAGTATTCCCTGGGGTCTGAGGTTCTCTGTTAATCCAGTGGTTTGGACTCCATGCTCCCACCACAGGAGCTCAGGCCCAACCCCTGGCCTGGAAACCAAGATTCCGCAAGCTGCGCAGCATGGCAAAAAAAAAGAAAGGCAACAAATAAAAAGGAGCAGAACAATAACAAAGAATAAAAATAAAATAAAATTAGGAAAATTAAAAATGTTTTACAAAAAATAAAAATATAAGTGATACAACAGAAAAAGGCAAAACAGAACCACAACAGCCCAAAAAAAACCCCGAAAAGGCCTTGGTGGGGGTCAGAGGGGTAGGCAAGGGAGGGCAGGGCTGAGGATCAGGAACTGTGCAGCCAGAAAAGGCCCTGGGGGGTGGGGTGGGGGGCGGGGCTTAGGCTCAGCATGGCCAGAGGGGGCTCTGGAGGATGGCGGTTCAGGCCCGGGACCTCAGCAGGCTCGCCAGGCCCGAGCTGGTGGGGGGGGGGGAACAGTATCCACATTCCCCTCTTATCCCCTGATCCCCCGATCCCCCGAAGGTCTCTTCCTGTCCCTGCTAATCCCCAGTCTGTGGGTGGGCCCCTCCTAGCATGGGAACCCCTCTCCTCCCCCACTGCCGTTTGTTTTTGTTTTGTTTTGTTTTTGCTAAATGAGAAGCATTTAATCCAATCTTTTACATTATATACTTACTTTTCCTATTACCCAAGGATGCTTTTTTTAAATTATTGAACTATAGTTGATTTACAATACTGTGTTAGTTTCAGGCATACATCAAAGTGATTCAGATATCTGTATTTCTATATCTATATATCTGTATCTATCTATCTATATATATGTATTCTTTTTCAGATTCTTTTCCATTGTACGTTATTACAAGCTACTGAATATAGTTCCCTGTGCTATACAGTAAAACCTTGTTGTTTATCTATTTTATATATAGTAGTGTGTATATGTTAATCCCAAACTCGTAATTTGTCCTCCCCCTCCTTTCCCCTTCGGTAACCGTAAGTTTGTTTTCTATATTTGTGAGTCTGTTTCTGTTTTGTAAATCAGTTTAATTATATTATTTTTTTAGATTCCATATATAAGTGCTATCATATACTATTTGTCTTTATTTGACTTACTTCACTTAGTATGATAATCTCTAGGTCCATCTCAAGGATGCTTTTAGAACATACATAGTAGGTATTCATAGTTTAAAATATCTGGGAAGAGGCTCATTTAAATTATCGAACTAGATGTTTTTCTGCTTTTTAATTTTTTTAGTAAGCATTATCTCTAATAACCCCATTGACATTTGGATAGAACTTTCGTGAGTTATCTCAGTTGGTGATAACAACTTTAGGCACTGCCATTTCCATATACAGTGATATCCAGTTGACAGATGAAGAAACAAAAACCCTGAGAGGACAAGAGGCTTATGCAAGCGGAAGAGCAAAGTCTATGACTCAGATTGTCAAACTCCTAATTCAGATGTGTTTCCATTATTCCTTTCAGGGAGATAAGGTTAGGAAAAGAAAATAAAAGGAGGGTGAAAAACATAGCATTTTAAGGTCTTCATGATTAATGCCAGAGTTCACTTTTTTAAGGCAATAAGTCATCATTGGATCTCCTTTGTTTTAAAACCTTCAGTGGTTCCCCTCTGCCTATTGCAAAGTTCACAGTTAGAAGGCTTTTTTTTAATCTCTTTCAGTTCCCCACATACACCCAAAACTACACAACCAAACTGCTTGAAAATGTACAAACACACCTTATCTTTTCATTCCTCTATTCCTTTGCCTATGGTTTCTTCTCCACATACCCTTCACCCTCTTTTAATATCTATTATATTTTTACATCTATTACATAATTAATTTATTTGTTAAATGTCTATATAATGCTTACTATGTGTGAGGCACTGTTTGAAGTGCTTCACAAATATTATCTCAGTTACTACTCCTCATAATAATCTCAGGAGATAAGTAATATTATCCCATTTTACAGATGACAAAACTGAGGTATAGAAACTAAGGAATCAGGATTCCAGAAAGAAGATTCTGCATTCAAACTGGGTACTCTCAACCACTACAGTATGTCACATATGCACTAGGAATTTCAAAATTGAAAAACATATCACATTCAGCCAACACTGATGTCTACGTGGCATGCTACCAAAGGCCTCCAGGCCATAGCATTAATTACCTTGTAAATTTACCATCAACTGGAGCCTAGCTCTCATCTTTTTAAACTCAGAAACCTGATATTTTTCAGCAATCACACCAAGAACAAATCCTTCTCTTGGAGGTGGACTCGCAATGACTTGGCCTGTGAGGTTAATATTTCAAGTTAAAATGCCAATTTATTAACTTACAGTGAAAAGTAGAACTGTCCATAACATGGACCATTCCCATGTCAGCATGACCAGCGCCTCTGCCTCTTAGCAGTCATGTAAAAACAGACCACTCTTGGCAAATTGCTTTGATCAACATGGCATTGAAATGAGGGATATTTCTGGGATGAGCAAAAAATTCACTGGCATCAACTAGGTTAGTGTGAGGCATCTGGACTGTGATAGCAACAGCCTAGCCAAGGGGATCGGGAGGACGTGAAGTTCATTGGCCCTTAGCCTGGGACATTGCTGGGCTGGGCACTGGCAACCTAGTATCTCTTCCATTCTCCTTTTTTTCTCTGATTCTGGCCAGCCCTTTTTTTCCTTTGTTACATTCTACTGTTGAGTGCATATTAATATAGTCAATCTGGTTACAGTCAAGTCTTCAAGCCTGGGACCTTTCTATCTCTCTAAGATAGCCTTTGTGTAATTGTATTTTCAGATGACATTTTTCTTTTTGATGACGTTCTTGAGACCTAACGCAAATACTATCTAGCATTTTTTACACTGAATTATATGAATAATTTTCTTAATAACGAAGACCAAGTCATGCTCATTCTTCTTTGTATTCCCAGAAGTAAATGTATTGCCCAGTATATAATAGGAGCTCAATGGGAGTGTGCTGAACAAACAAGTGAATTAGGGGGCAGTAAAGCATCATGGTTATGAGTGTAAGCTCTGAATGGCTCAGTTTCAAATCTCAGCACTACTACTTAATAGTTGTGTGATTTTGGCAAGTTACTTAACCTCCCTAAGCTTCCATTTTCTCTTCTGTAAAATGGGTATAATGATAGTACTCTGTCTCCCAGTGTTCTTGAGAAGAGTAAATAAATTAATACATATAACAAACTTAGAAATATACCTGGAATTCCATCACTATTAGTTATTAGTATGATCATTCTCTCAGAATTTCACATTTTACTTGTTTTTTTATAAGTGTGACTTATTTTGAAAGAGCAGAGTACTGCTGTTCTTAAGTGTCATCATTGAACAGTTAATAAAAAATTGATTGTTTTTGTTCACAAAAGTTCAGTAAAATGGAAACTCCCATATATTGCTGGTGGGAGTATGCAATGGTACAACCTTTATGGAATGCAATTTGCCAATATTTATCAAGAGCCTTATAAAAGTTCATTCCCTTTAGCGCTGTAATTCCCCTTCTAGAAACTTATCTCTCCTAAAGACATAGTGAGAAACTTGGATAAAACATATGCATGGACATGGTTTATCACACGATCACTTATCAAACCCCAAGTTAGAAACTTGGGGTTTAATGACAAGAAATGGAAGAATGATTACACAAGTTATATCATTTGATGGAATAGTATGTAGCTCTCAAAAGGATGTCTTTAAAGTTATTTAGTAGTGTGGAAAAATACCTCCAAAAATTTTTACGTGGAAAAAAAACAAGCTATAAAATTGTATAAGTGATGTTATTTCCTCTGCACTGGAAAGAAATTAATACATCAAAATAATAGTGATTATCTTTAGATGAGACAGCTATGGGGGATTTTTGTTCTTTTGCGTCATCTTTCTTTTCTAAAACCTCCACAATGAGGATATACTTTAGAAATGAAGATAATTCTTTAAGAATTATAACTTTCATATTCTTAGATGTGTAATTTTAAAAGCCATGTTGAATGTTAAGTCCAATTTTTATCATATTCTAAATGTAAGATCTATCGTATTAGTGAAACCTATCTTTAGTTTTATACCAGAAATAATTAAGAGAGGATTCATTTAATATTAATATTTTTCAGAAAGCCTTGCATTAAATCTATTTGATTAAATAAGAACTCACTGTAAGTACTTACTTTGACAACTTTTGAAGCAAAACTAATGCTTAGTTTCAACCCTCATAGAGAAATCAATTTATGTATACAACTCCTTTAGATCTGCTCAATTTAACATTTGATAGTAATTCCTCTAAGAGCATACTCAGAAGAAAGGAGAGGCTTTTATATTGGTATTGAGAGGAAATGGTTTTTATAACAAAACAGTTAAAATTTTGGGCCCTTCATAGGTAATAATGAGTTGTTGTTGTTTTTTCTAGGAGCTGTGAGGGAAGAAATATCCGATATAGAACATGCAGTAATGTGGTAAGTATTAAGGTTCTATGATTATGATAAGGTATTTTTTTTTTATTTAATTTTATTTATTTTTTTATACAGCAGGTTTTTAGTAGTCATCCATTTTATACACATCAGTGTATACATGTCAATCCCAATCTCCCAATTCCTCCCACCACCACCCCCACCCCTGCGCCGCTTTCCCCCCTTGGTGTCCATACGTTTGTTCTCTGCATCTGTGTCTCAATTTCTGCCCTGCAAACCGGTTCATCTGTACCATTTTCTAGGTTCCACATATATGTGTTAATATACGATATTTGTTTTTCTCTTTCTGACTTACTTCACTCTGTATGACAGTCTCTAGATGCATCCACGACTCAACAAATGACCCAATTTCGTTCCTTTCCATGACTGAGTAATATTCCATTATATATATGTACCACATCTTCTTTATCCATTCGTCTGTTGATGGGCATTTAGGTTGCTTCCATGAGCTGGCTATTGTAAATAGTGCTGCAATGAACATTGGGGTGCATGTGGCTTTTACAACTATGGTTTTCTCTGGGTATATGCCCAGTAGTGGGATTGCAGGGTCATATGGTAATTCTATTTATAGTTTTTTAAGGAACCTCCATACTGTTCTCCATAGTGGCTGTATCAATTTACATTCCCACCAACAGTGCAAGAGGGTTCCCTTTTCTCCACACCCTCTCCAGCATTTGTTGTTTGTAGATTTTCTGATGATGCCCATTCTAACTGGTGTGAGGTGATACCTCATTGTAGTTTTGATTTGCATTTCTCTAATAATTAGTGATGTTGAGCAGCTTTTCATGTGCTTTTTGGCCATCTGTATGTCTTCTTTGGAGAAATGTCTGTTTAGGTCTTCTGCCCATTTTTGGATTGGGTTGTTTGTTTTTTTGATATTGAGCTTCATGAGTTGTTTATATATTTTGGAGATGAATCCTTTATCTGTTGATTCATTTGCAAATATTTTCTCCCATTCTGAGGGTTGTCTTTTCTTCTTGTTTATGGTTTCCTTTGCTGTGCAAAAGCTTTGAAGTTTCATTAGGTCTCATTTGTTTATTTTTGGTTTTATTTCCATTACTCTAGGAGGTGGATCAAAAAAGATCTTGCTGTGATTTATGTCAAAGAGTGTTCACCTGTGTTTTCCTCTAAGAGTTTTATAGTGTCTGGTCTTACATTTAGGTCTCTAATCCATTTTGAGTTTATTTTTGTTTTTGGTGTTTGGGAGTGTTATAATTTCATTCCTTTACATGTAGCTGTCCAATTTTCCCAGCACCACTTATTGAAGAGACTGTCTTTTCTCCATTGTATATCGTTGCCTCCTTTGTCATAGATTAGCTGACCATGGGTGTGTGGGTTTACATCTGGGCTTTCTATCTCTTTCCATTGATCTATATTTCTGTTTTTGGGCCAGTACCATATTGTCTTGATTACTGTAGCTTTGTAGTATAGTCTGAAGTCAGGGAGTCTGATTCCTCCAGCTCTGCTTTTTTCCCTCAAGACTGCTTGGGCTATTCGGGGTCTTTTGTGTCTCCATACAAATTTTAAGATTTTTTGTTCTAGTTCCATAAAAAATGCCATTAGTAATTTGACAGGGATTGCATTGAATCTGTAGATTGCTTTGGATAGTACAGTCATTTTCACAACATTGATTCTTCCAATCCAAGAACATGGTATATCTCTCCATCTGTTGGTATCATCTTTAATTTCTTTCATCAGGGTCTTATAGTTTTCTGCATACAGGTCTTTTGTCTCCTTAGGTAAGTTTACTCCTAGGTATTTTATTCTTTTTGTTGCAATGGTCAATGGAAGTGTTTCCTTAATTTCTCTTTCAGATTTTTGTCGTTAGTGTATAGGAATGCAAGAGATTTCTGTGCATTAATTTTGTATCCTGCTACTTTACTGGATTCATTAATTAGCTCTAGTAGTTTTCTGGTAGCATCTTTAGGATTCTCTATGTATAGTATCATGTCATCTGGAAAGAGTGACAGTTTTAATTCTTCTTTTCCAATTTGTATTCCTTTTATTTCTTTTTCTTCTCTGATTGCCATGGCTAGGACTTCCAAAACTATGTTGAATAATAGTGGTGCGAGTGGACATCCTTGTCTTGTTCCTGATCTTAGAGGAAATGCTTTCATTTTTTAACCATTGAGAATGATGTTTGCTGTGGGTTTGTCGTATATGGCCTTTATTATGTTGAGGTAGGTTCCCTCTAGGCCCACTTTCTGGAGAGTTTTTATCAGAAATGGGTATTGAATTTTGTCAAAAGTTTTCTCTGCATCTACTGGGATGATCATATGGTTTTTCTTCTTCAGTTTGTTAATATGGTGTATTACATTGATTGATTTGCATATATTGAAGAATCCTTGCATCCCTGGGATAAATCCCACTTGATCGTGGTGTATGATCCTTTTAATGTGTTGTTGGATTCTGTTTGCTGGTATTTTGTTGAGGAGTTTTGCATCTATATTCATGAGTGATATTGGTCTGTAATTTTCTTTTTTTGTAGTATCTTTGTCTGGTTTTGGTATCAGGGTGATGGTGGCCTCATAATATGAGTTTGGGAGTGTTCCTTCCTCTGCAGTTTTTTGGAAGAGTTTGAGAAGGATGGGTTTTAGCTCTTCTCTAAATGTTTGAATTCACCTGTGAAGCCATCTGGTCCTGGACTTCTGTTTGTTGGAAGATTTTTAGTCACAGTTTCAATTTCATTACTTGTGATTGGTCTGTTCATATTTTCTATTTCTCCCTGGTTCAGTCTTGGAAGGTTATACCTTTCTATGAATTTGTCCATTTCTTCCAGGTTGTCCATTTTATTGGCATAGCGTTGCTTGTAGTAGTCTCTTAGGATGCTTTGTATTTCTGCGGTGTCTGTTGTAACTTCTCCTTTTTCATTTCTAATTTTATTGATTTGAGTCCTCCCTCTTTTTCTTGATGAGTCTGGCTAATGGTGTATCAATTTTGTTTATCTTCTCAAAGAACCAGCTTTTAGTTTTATTGATCTTTGCTATTGTTTTCTTTGTTTCTATTTCATTTCTTTCTGCTCTGATCTTTATGATTTCTTTCCGTCTGCTAACTTTGGGTTTTGTTTGTTCTTCTTTCTCTAGTTCCTTTAGGTATGAGGTTAGATTATTTATTTGAGATTTTTCTTGTTTTTTGAGGTAGGCTTGTAAAGCTACAAACTTCCCTCTTAGAACTGCTTTTGCTGCACCCTATAGGTTTTGGATCGTCGTGTTTTCACTGTCATTTGTCTCTAAGTAGTTTTTGATTTCCTCTTTGATTTGTTCAGTGATCACTTGGTTATTTAGTAACGTATTGTTTAGCCTCTATGTGTTTGTGTTTTTTACGTTTTTTCCCCTGTAATTGATTTCTAATCTCATACCGTTGTGGTCAGAAAAGATGCTTGATATGATTTCAATTTTCTTAAATTTACTGAGGCTTAATTTGTGACCCAAGATATGATCTAGCCTGGAGAATGTTCTGTGTGCACTTGAGAAGAAAGTGTAATCTGCTGTTTTTGGATGGAATGTCCTATAAATATCAATTAAATCTATCTGGTCTATTGTGTCATTTAAAGCTTGTGTTTCCTTATTTATTTTCATTTTGGATGATCTGTCCATTGGTGTAAGTGAGGTGTTAAAGTCCCCCACTATTAATTTGTTTCTGTCGATTTCCTCTTTTATAGCTGTGAGCAGTTGCCTTATGTATTGAGGTGCTTGTATGTTGGGTACATATATATTTATAATTGTTATATCTTCTTGGATTGATCCCCTGATCATTATGTAGTGTCCTTCCTTGTGTCTTGTAACATTCTTTATTTTAAAGTCTATTTTATCTGTTATGAGTATTGCTACTCCAGCTTTCTTTTGATTTCCATTTGCATGGAATATCTTTTTCCATCCCCTCACTTTCACGCTGGATGTGTCCCTAGGTCTGAAGTGGGTCTCTTGTAGACAGCATATATATGCGTCTTGTTTTTGTATCCAGTCAGCAAGCCTGTGTCTTTTGGTTGGAGCATTTAATCCATTCACGTTTAGAGTAATTATCTATACGTATGTTCCTATGACCATTTTCTTAATTGTTTTGGGTTTGTTTTTGTAGGTCCTTTTCTTCTCTTGTGTTTCCCAGTTAGAGAAGTTCCTTTAGCATTTGTTGTAGAGCTAGTTTGGTGGTGCTGAATTCTCTTAGCTTTTGCTTGTCTGTGAAGCTTTTGATTTCTCCATCAAATCTGAATGAGATCCTTGCTGGGTAGAGTAATCTTGGTTGTAGGTTCTTCCCTTTCATCACTTTAAGTATATCATGCCACTCCCTTCTGGCTTGTAGAGTTTCTGCTGAGAAATCAACTGTTAACCTTATGGGAGTTCCCTTGTATGTTATTTGTCATTTTTCCCTTGCTGCTTTCAATAATTTTTCTTTGTCTTTATTTTTTTACAGTTTGATTATTATGTGTCTCGGCGTGTTTCTCCTTGGGTTTATCGTGTATTGGACTCTCTGCGCTTCCTGGACTTGGGTGGCTATTTCCTTTTCCATGTTAGGGAAATTTTCGACTATAATCTCTTTAAATATTTTCTCTGGTCCTTTCTCTCTCTCTTCTCCTTCTGGGACCCCTATAATGCGGATGTTGTTGCGTTTAATATTGTCCCAGAGGTCTCTTAGGCTGTCTTCATTTCTTTTCATTTTTTCCTTTTCATTTTTTCTTTATTCTGTTCCCCAGCAGTGAATTCCACCATTCTGTCTTCCAGGTCACTTATCTGTTCATCTGCCTCAGTTATTCTGCTATTGATTCCTTCTAGTGTAGTTTTCATTTCAGTTATTATATTGTTTATCTCTGTTTGTTTGTTCTTTAATTCTTCTAGGTCTTTGTTAAACATTTCTTGCATCTTCTCGATCTTTGCGTCTATTCTTTTTCTGAGGTCCTGGATCATCTTCACTATCATTATTCTGAATTCTTTTTCTGGAAGGTTGCCTATCTCCACTTCATTTAGTTGTTTTTTCTTGGTTTTATCTTGTTCCTTCATCTGGTACATAGCCCTCTGCCTTTTCATCTTGTCTATCTTTCTGTGAATGTGGTTTTTGTTCCACAGGCTGCAGGATTGTAATTCTTCTTGCTTCTGCTGTCTGCCCTCTGGTGGATGAGGGTATCCTGCTAGTATTGGAGGGTCTCCTGCAGAGGTGGGGGGTGGTTGTCTCTCATTGTGAGGACAAGGACACTGGCAGTAGAAGTTCTGGGAAGTACTTCTTGGCATGAGCCCTCCCAGAGTCCGCCATTAGCCCCACCAAGGAGCCCGGGTGATAAGGTATTTTTTTAAGCACTGACTAATGCTAAGGAGTTCCACATATCCTGAGCAGAAATCAACCAATTAGTATTTCACCAAGAGTTATTTATTTCACAGTGTATGGATTATGCACATCAAAAAAATAGGTATTTTCAATGTTCCTCAATGCAAACTTCAATCATTTGGCCAGATTGAAACTTCAGAATAAGGACTCTCTCTGTTTCCTCTCTGCTTTCTGGCTTTTCACATCCAGGTCTCTTGAGAACAAATAAGAGGAATGATAAAAGGGAAACCACTTGGGCATCATGAAATAAATATCAGTTAATCAAACTCAGATTTGACAAATTCATTTGTTTAGCAAATACTATTCAATGCCAACTGTGTGAGGCACGGCACTACTACAAGGATAAATAGCATGTGGTCACTGTCTTAAAACATCTGTTTTACGGTAACGGATGTAGATAGAGAAGACAGATGTGCACATAACCACATCCTAGGGCAAAATATGACAAACGTAGTAAGAAAGGGATAAAGTTCTTGTGGGTTAAAAGCAGAGAGAAATCTGAAGGGCCTTCAAGGAGGAGGTGATTTGAGGTAGGGCTAAGAAGGCTAGGAGCGCTGTGACTGGCTCAGATTGGGTGGGAGCGGATGACAACCAGTCCAAATGGAGGAGACATAATGGGCAACTTCGAAGACAAGAATGTTGAAGGTGTTTTCTGAACATGAATTTGGGTAGGATTGTGCTTAGTGGTACGGAAGAGAAGACTTGGAAGATATATTGAGGTTACATCATGAGCAGATTTGAATGTTAAGCTTCTTGAGTTTATATTAGTTCAGTGAATAATGGAGGGTCACCAGAGATTGTGGAGCGAGAGAAGGATATTGTAGAGTTCCACTTTAGGAAGTTTAATTCTGTGGTGATATGAGGGATGCACTGGAACAGGAAACAGGTGGGGAGCAAGAAGTAATGAGGGCTGAAACCAGGAGGAAGTAGATATAGGAGAGATCAAAATTAAGGTCACTCTGCACAACTTAACAAGTGATTTAAATGAGAGTGATGAGTTGAAATGGGAATAAAGGAAACAGAGGCATATGCATGTTTAGAGCTCTAGCACTTCCTGATCCCTCTGTTGGAAAAGCTCTTTCTTTGATATTTGCATGATGGGCATCTTCCTTATTCCGATCTCAGCTCAGATACCATTTCCTCAAAGAGGTTTCCTTGACCACCTTATCTAATATGGTGGTCCCACTGCCTGGTCCCATTCCTCACAATAGTCAATCAACCACATTTTACTTTTTTTTTTTTAAAGGACTTATCTCTACCAGAATTTATCTTATTTGATTACTTGTTGCTGTTCTGCTTTCCCACTCTCGAATGTAAACTCCATGAGCATAGAGCCTCATTCACCTTGTCCACTCCTTCGTCCCCAGTGCCTAGAACTGCTGACTTACATATATTAAGCATGAGGTAGATATTTGTTGAATACAAAATGAGTACCCATCTTCTGGAAGAACAGTGAATGTCATTATCAGAAGTACGAATATTGAGAGGAGGTTTCGGAGAGGAAAACAGTAAATTTGATTTAGGGACACTGTTGAGTTTGATATGCGAGCTGGACTTGTAGGTATTATATTCAACTAGGTTAAGGGGGGATCTGATCTGAGGAAAGAGATCGGGGCTCAAGAGACAGAAGCACAAAGCAAGAAATACAGAATTTAAAGATTTGGCAGTAGTTTTTGTAGGTAGAGCAAATAGAATAATGAGAGAAGGGAACCTCGGAACTTTGGTGCATGTCTGTACTCAGGAAGAAAGAGGACATAGTAAGAGATAAGCCATAAAAAGCATCATGAAAGAGGTAGCAGAAGAAATAAGAGAGAATTCTTGAAGACGTTCTGTAGGATAAATGTTGCCGGAAGGTCGAAGTCTGAAAAAAAAAAGGCCAGTGGGGGAGCAGTTTCTCTAGTGTATTAGGAATAGAATCAAGATGGCAGTGGGTATAGCGTATTAATGAGGAAATGGAATCAATAGGTCTAAGTTATTCTTATAAAGTGTTAACAGAAACACTTCATCATTTGTAGAGTCACAGAAGGGTGGGAGGGCGTGTTGTTTTGTTTGTTTGTTTAAATAAGAGACCCCTTAAGAGATGAGTTGATCTGGAGGGAGAGATTGATGATATGTGCAGGTGAGGTTATACCTGATGCCACAGGTCCCAAAGCAGACATTGGGTGACAAGAAGAGAAGGACTCTTGATAAAGGAAAAAGACATACACTCTATTCTTAAAAAAACAGACACAGATCGAGAAAGAAGAGATGAGGATATAGAAAGCTTTTGAAGATGAGACAAGTTGAAGGCTACTCGTGATGAACAAGCTTAAGGTTCTCTATAGAGAAGTCTTCTAAGTCCTCTTCAGAAAGGGAAGGAGGGAAGTTGGACTTGGGACAGTAAGCATGAAGGCCTAGCATAGCCACTGGGGAAATTGCGTGGAAGCCAGCAAAGCAAAATAAAAGAACTGTTAGTAGTAGCAGAGAGGGTTCGACTGAGATTATAGAACTTGCCCTTACAGAGTATGTGGTCAGGAGGGTGTTAGGACTTAGTCTGGCAATACTGAGATGCACACAAAAAAAATAGAGAGTGGATTCCACATATAAGCAATATCATATAATATTTGTCTTTCTCTGTCTGACTTACTTCACTTAATCTCTAGGTCCATCCATGTTGCTGCAAATGACATTATTTCATTCTTTTTTAGGGCTGAGTAATATTCCATTGTGTACATGTACCACATCTTCTTTATCCAAATGGTACAAATTAACTTATTTACAAAACAGAAATAGAGTCACAGATGTAGAAAACAAACTTATGGTTACCAAAGGCGAAAAGGGGGTGGAGGGATAAATTAGGAGATCAGGATTAATATATACACACTACTATAAATAAAATAGATAACTAATAAGGACCTACTGTATAGCACAGGGAAATCTACTCAACGTTCTGTAATAACCTATATGGGAAAAGAATCTAAACAAGAGTGGATATATGTATATCTATAACTGATTCACTTTGCTGTACACCTGAAATTAACACAACATTGTAAATCAACTACAATAAAAAATTTAAAAAGAAAATGGACAGTGGAGGTGACCCCTGGCCAGAATACAGATGAGATGAGAAAGACTAAAATGAATGAACAGTATATATTTTTAAATGCCTGACAAGGGAGAGCATAAGGAACTAGAAGCCTTGATAATTGGGAGTGGAAGTAATTGTTCAATGGAAAATTTTGCCTAGTTTGTTTCTCTGTTTCCATATAGGACACTGGGTGCCACATAACACAACCCATAGCATTGTCTTCTTCACCACACACACACACCTCACTCAACTGTTGATTGATTAAAAAGATCAAATAGCTGTAGTGCTTCTTTTTATATTTTTAAAAAACGGTATCGACAGTTTGTTGTAGTAATAGTAAGAAAAAAATTTGATGTAAATATACTATAGCTCATTGGTTTTCTTTATGATCCCTTTTATTGTAGTGATATATAAATATCATGGTTTTAAAAACACATGACATAAAAAACAAACTTATGGTTACCAAAGGGGAAAGGAGGCAGGGGAGGGATAAATTAGGAATTTGGGATTCACATATACACACTACTATATACAAAATAGATAACCAACAAGGACCTACTGTATAGCACAGGGAACTCTACTCAAGACTTCGTAATAACCTATAAGGGAAAAGAATATGAAAAAAAAAAAAAAAAAAAAAAAAAAATATATATATATATATATATATATATATATATATATATATATATATCTTTGCTGTACACCTGAAACTAACACAGCATTGTAAATCAACTATACTCCAATTTTTTAAAAAAACCAAAACCACAAAAAAAAAACTGCAAAAAAAATTTTTAATTAAATGAACCATGAAATATGAAAAAAACACATGATGTTATTAAAGAATCTCTTTAACTTCCATTCCTTTTCTTTCTAGCCTTTAGGATAGTAGAATGGGTCCAAACTATCCTAAGTAGATGAATGCCTAAAGCATCATGAGCAGATGTCTGCCTGCTCTTTCCTTAAAGCTCTTCAGAGACAGCCCCCAACTTCCATGCTATCATTATGAGTGTTTCCATGGACAGATGCAGGCTAAGACTGACCTAACATTACTTAAAACCCATAGCACCAGCCAACTCTTTACAGCTTGTAGAATCAAACTGACACTGAATTTTTTATGAGAACCTAGAGTCTTCAAGTAATTCGATGCTCTTTTTCTGGCTTTTGGCTACGACAGAAGCAACATTGCCAAAAAACGAAAAATTTCATAAGAAAGAATCTTTTCATAATCACACTCCAATTTTTCAAACTAAGAAATTCTGAACAATTCATTTAAATACTCCCCTTTTAGATGCTTGTTTTGGAAAAACTTGAGGGCCTCTTGTTAGATAAGCCTCCAGCGTCACTCCTTAATCCCTGGACAGCTTCCTACGGCTCTTCTGGACCACTTCTCCTCCAGAGATTCACCGTCTATTTCTATTCTTTGTACTTGCTACACACAACATTTCTTTAGGTTCTTGTTCCCCAAAACAAGAGGGGGAGAAAACATCTTCTTAGATTCCCAATTTTTCTGGCTTGACTGAAATATCAGCTCATGTCCTTTTAAGGTTTTATTGTTAATCACTCTATATACAGAGTGTATCAGTATAAGAAAGTTAAAGTTCCCATGATGTTCGCATGGTTCTCGGAGTCATGGTACTTTCTTACATCATTTCTAGCTGGTCCAAGTAGGCTATTTTCATTCATAAGGACATAGTTCATCCAACCTTTCCCATTGGACTGTCCCTTCTCTTTTTTAGGAATGTGGCAAGGCTCTCTCTTTCTGAAAGAAAAAGCTAAGGATACCATTGGGAGAAACAGTAGGTGTGAACCTGGCAAACCAGTCGAGTGGCTCACTACGTCTCAGACCTTCCCTGGGGCCCCTCACAAAGGTCTCCTTAGGTCGCATCTTCCTGTTTATTCAAATAGGCTCAAATCTGAACCCCTTGATCTTAATTAGGCATTTAAAATTGACTTCCAATGTGTTTAGAGAAATGCTGTGTTTCTTACAAACTGTTTCTTCGTCACTGTCCTTAATCTTCGCTAGAGTTGAGATTTAGGAGACAGCGACCACAATTAGCATCCTATTAGGCTAAGATGCCTGTGGTAGCTGATGGCGCTCTCATGTTCTTCATTAAGATTTTATCACAGTATTTTGCAACACTTTACTGTTCTTCAAAAAAAAATACATTTGCAAGATTACAGTTGGGAAACCACATTTCCATATCTCTTCTAAAACTCTCAGGGAGCAATCAGAAGTGGGGGTGAGGTGAGTGGGCAGGGATTTCTGTCTTCTGAGGAATGGTTGAAACAACTAAAAGCGTTTTTAGCACATGGAGACAAAACATCATTCATTCCAAGAATAATTAAGCACAAGAATTGTTCTCAGGACTGGGGTATACTGATGAATAAGACCAAAACCTAGTTCTCCTGAAGCTTTCATTCTAATGGAGGAAACCAGATTACAAACCAGTAGACAGACAAGTTACTTAAAGGAAACAATATCAGGTAGCGATCAGTGCTCTGCAGAGAATTAAGTGATCAGTGGCAACTTCAAATTGGAAGGTTGGGGAAGTCCCCTTGGGGAGTGACACTTGAATGACAGGCAGAAATGAGCTTTGGGAACATCAAAGGAAGAGTGAATCAGAGAGAAGGAACAGCTAGTGCAGAGGCTCTGAAGAGTGAAGGAACGTGGTGTGTTCAAAGAAAGAAGAAAGCCCAGTATAAAGACTAGTGTGCAAGGGGAAGAGTATTAGAAGATAAGAAAAAATAAAAGTGCAGGTAGACAGAAGCTAGATCGTGCTAGATGTCATAAAGTGTTACAGTTTAAGCCCAAAGGGGAACTACTGAGAATTTTAAGGAGGGGAAAATAGAGTTGGACTTACGATTTTAAAAAATAGGTTTGGCTGCAGGATCACTCTAGAGATAGATGGCAAAGAAGAGAGTGGAAGCAGAAATGCCAGTTAGGAGGCGATTCCAGTAGTTTTCATGAGCACTAATGGATGCTTAGACTAGGTAGGCACTGGTGGGAAGATGTGAGCTATGTTTTAGAGGGAGAATGCCTTTTCCTAAGCCACTTGATACAATCCACTTTTATGGTCTCCAGCATCGTTGCTATGGAATGCCTTACGTGCAGCATTCTGACAAGAGACAAAGGCAGCAGCTATAATGACCAGAGAGGACAGAATGATCCTAGGCAAGTTTATAACTTTTGGGGGCCTCAGTTTCTACACCTAAACAATGAGGGGGTTGAACTAAATGATTTCAAAGATCCCTTCCAGCTCTAAAATTCTGTAAGTCTTCAAAAATTTTATGTCTGGGCTCTAGCAGATTTGGATCTAAATGCAGACCCATGAAGATATCTATGTTGGTTTAGTGACTGGCAGTACTGCAGTGAACAGATTTACAGCCACCAATAAAGTAGAGTCAGATCGAAGTGACACCACGTGGACAGTAGAAGCAAAGTTTCCTGTCTTTGCTGTAGACCTTGATCATCCATCTTAACCAGTGATTCTCATCACTGAGGTTGTAAAGTTTCATGGCTTTCCTAAAGTCCCTCACATGTTTATTAATGGTCAATCTAAGGTCAATTTCCATTTGACCCCATGTTCATTTTTCTCATCAGGTCTTTGTACGGCATAAAATCAGGGCACATTTGATGCTTTATGTCAAGAGTCAAATAGTAACTCATGGAAGGAAAGAACATTCTGCTACAGGACTTTCTTGGCCAGAATTTTCTTTTAAATTTCTGGAATAACATTCAGACCCGTGAAATACCCCTAGAGTGTAGACAGATGCTGTAGTAAATAACAACAACTTCAGGAGTCAGTGAGCCTGCATGTTGGGCCATTTTCCAGCCAAGAGGCATGTCTAAGATAGGAAGAAGGATCACTTTCTCATAATCAAGTCCTTATTCTGAAAATAAGACATTGTGCTGTGTGTCAGGGCCATTCATTTGTTCACTTGTTCACTTATTCATTCTCTTGTTTACTTGTCCATTTATTTAACCAACACTTATAGAGCGCCCAACTCCTATTCTGCATTAGGGATGTTAGGAGTTGCTGCTATCTATAAAAAGACGGGCTATTTGTCCTCAGGGAAGTCCAGAGTCTAGCAGGAAAAACAAATACACAAACACATAATGAATTAATGTATGATAAATACTATCAGCGTGGAGGTAAACACAACATGCTAAGAGGTCACAGAAGGACCACGCCTGATTCTCTCACTGCTGTACACCCATTGCCTAGCATGAAGTGTAAACACCATGCTTCTGAAACTGTGTGCAGGAAGCGCAGCAAGGCCCCAGGGCTGCAGGGGGATGTTTTAAATACTCAAGGGAAACACAGCAGTACTTGACATCTGATGGGCACTGTACAAACTACCACATCAGGTTGTATTTTTTTATATGATGTCTTATCTTTGGAAAGTTGGCATTTGCTTTGATAAAAAACAAGTCCTTTCAGAAAATCAACATGGGACAGGAAATGAGGGTGGCATTTTCCAATCTGATTTGAGACTTTGAGAAGTTGTGCAGTACACAACGGGTAAATACATCCCATCAGTAAGAAAACGTGGTTACTTATGATTGAAATAAAATATTATTTTTCTTTCAAGTCACGTGTATTGTTTTTCCAATGGTCACTAAGTTGTTAGGACACAAATACCTATTAAGTTGTTTGGACCTAACTACTTAATGAATGGAACCAAAGGTATTCCGCTTGGCCTAAAGGTACCATAAAATAGATTACTGAGACATTAAAAGGACGGTGAACAGGTGAGGTTTGGCAACCTCTATCACACGGTAGGCATTCAACACATATAGTGAATGAGTGAATGACATCCTAAATTGAGTGACACTTGAGCTGAGCCTTTCAAGATAATGGGTTCCAATGAGAAAGTGTTATGGAAAATGGGAATGGAATTCATTCAGCAATTTCTACCGTGACCTACTATGTACCAGACACTTTTTCTAGGCCCTGGGGTATAATAGTGACAGAGAAAGAGAAGGCCTCTGTTCTCATGAAGCTTATACTCTAGTGGGAGAAAGCATATGATTAACAAGTAAATAAAGAAAAGTGTGACAGTTTCAGATACTGAAAGACAATGAAGGAAATAAAGCAGAGTAATGAGAGTGACGGAGGGAGGCTGCACTATATGAGGTGGTCAGGAAATTCCTTCTGAGGTGACATTGGGGCCCAGTTGTATGTGCGAAGGGTGAGACCTGAAGTAGCCCTGCTTGGTTTAAGCCCTGCCGGGTCATTTTATGAGGTGCGGTACAAGGTATGTTGTGGGGAAGGAGGTATTTATCTGTGCTGAAGAATCTGAACTTAGCCCCAAATGTTATTTTGTGAGGGGCATTCTTAGCCCTTAGGCTGATAGGTAGTGCTTGGAAGAGGACCAGAAGGCTGATAGAAAGCCGGCTGCTCTGACTACCCCTTTGTGTGTGTGCCTCTTCTCCCAGGCCCAGAGCCAGTCAACCCCAGACTAAGGATCTATGAAAGGCAGTAGAGGGAGTTCTTAACCTCAAGTAGAAGTGTCTTAAGTAGTAAAGCAATTCTGAGGGAAAGATATTCATTTCTTCTTAACAAATGTTCAAAACCCACCACCTGCTAGAGGGGGGCTTCCCAAGGACACTGTGGATCTCCTGGGCAGTTCTCCCCTAGGCTAACTACTCAGCTCTCTCCAGCAGTGGACCCAGGAAATGGGCTTCTTGTCACATCTACCCGCACTTCCCTCCTTACTGATCCATCCAGCTGAAAAGCAGGAACTTTCCTTATACTGTAATCTTCACTGAGAAGGAAAGTGCTCTCATTTTGAGGTCTAGTAGGACGTGTGTTTTCCAAGTAACTTTATTAGGACTTCATTTGTTCCTTCGTATACATCCATTCACATAACAGAATGGGGGCCAGGCTCTCCTGGTTTTTAGATCCCACGTGCATTTGTATCTGAGCAGACTCTAAGAGGCCATCAGGATGTATGGGGAGGGGGAGGGGAGAGTGGTTCAAAGGACGCACTCTCCATTTTTAATCCCATATATGCAGAGAACTAAAAGCATCAAAGAAGAGCAGAAAGAACACGGGCTTTTCTGAGTCCTGCTACTTAGTAATTATGTGCTTTCAAATAAAATCCATTAACCTCTTTCAATCTCAGCTTTCCTACCTTTAAAAATATCCTTCTTATATATGTACCAAGAATGTCTGTCAATTGGATGTTTATGGTAGTTTAAAAATTGGAAACAAATGGAGTGGGAGCTGATTAAATACATTGTGGTATGTCCATACCATGGGACCACTATACCATCATTAAAAAGAATAGGGTAAAAAAAAAAAAAAAAAAAAGAATAGGGTACCACATCTTCTTTATCCATTCATCTGTCGTTGGACATTTAGGTTGTTTCCATGTACTGGAAAATAGATAGCTGGTGGGAACCTGCTATAAAGCACAGGAAGCTCAGCTCGGTGCTCTGTGGTGACCTGGATGGTTGGGATGGGAGAGGGGGTGGGAAGGAGGTCCAAGAGGGAGGGGATATAGGTATACATATAGCTGATTCACTTCATTGTACAGCAGAAACTAACACAACATTGTAAAGCAATTATACTCCAATAAAAAAAAAAAGAATGGGGTAGATCTCTAGGTAATAACCTATAATAAAGTTCTTCCAAGACATAGTAAGTGTGAAATAAAGCAAGTTGTGGAGTAATGTCTTTAACATGATCTCAGTCAGTTAAAAAAAATCCCTAAACTGAAATGTACCTGGCACATCATAAGTCTTGAAGGACACACATCAAACTGATCACAGTGATTATGTGTGTATGTGATGCAGAGAGAGAGAATTTGAACTGTTTAAGAGGGATTTTCCTTTTTTATTCTATATACTTTTGTAGAGTTTTGGGTTTTTTACAGTGAACGTGTATTCTGTGATTGGTATAAATTTTAAACTACCTCAAAAATGAGGTCGGGTTAAAGTATTTTAAAAGTCATTGGATATATATTTATTTTTGAAACTGAAAAAAATGCCATCTCACAGGGGGTTTACATGAGAAAATAGCTTAAAAATCACTCAGCCTGGTGCCTGGCTCAGTAATGTTGGTTCTGCCCTCCTTCAATCCTTTTTTTTTTTTTTTTTTTTTTTTTAAATCAACTTCCCCCTTTCTATGGCAAAGTACCCTTTCCAGGAGAATGCACTATTTAAAAAAGTGAAAATCCGATCACTTAAATTTCTGAAAGTCAGCCTTACTGTATGGTATCATGGGGAACTTCTCCTGGTTATTTTGCTAAGTAACAGGTTCCAGGTCTTTTACAACAAAAACATCAGACCTCATCTCTGGCAGAACTGCAGAATTATAATGCCCCTTCCTTTGGAGGAACTATAGAAAAACAGACTTTCTATACCCTGCCCCGTCCTTAGGCTGGACAGTTAGGTCTCTGGCAGCGATAAAGCTTGGCTGTTCTTTGGCCAAATACTTGGTTAGAATTGCTGTGTATTCTCAGAAACATATCCCAGGGGACCAATCAATAGCCCCCATAACGAGTCCAGCTTACCACAAAGCTAGAACAAATGTAGAATGCGACTTAACTACTTGTAGGGCTTTGTGGTTTGTGTGTGTGTTTTCCCTTTTAACATTGAGAAGGATTGCCTTTGCTGAAACAAAAGGATGTTCTTTACGGAACACATTTTCAAAAAATCCATGTTTCCCTGACTTGGGCCCCAGTTCTGTTTATGCTGAAGTTAGATAACCAAGGAAAATAACTTTTAGGAAGTAAGAAGTGATCAATGACTTTTATTGTTTCTCTGAGGACAGAGACCCTCTCCAACCTATGCTAACTAAGCTTTATTTGGCCGTCGTGCTAATGAATTCATCTCTAAATGCAAGTATACAGCATGCCATGGGGATAACTGGAGATTGATTTTGGTTCAAAGCACACCATTTCTTTCTCAAGAGTGAAACACTGAGCATTCAGAATAATGGTTAAAAATATTTGCAGTAATTTTACTCTGGGAAAAAATACCCTCATATTTTATGACTGACTGTTTTATCATTTGTGGCATAAAGAAATAAACATTTTTTTTTAATGATTCACAGATTCCTTCCTTTGGTGGATCTGGTGGATATAGATCTCTCTGCCGTGCTCTTTGCCAGGCAGCCAGCCAAGTTTTTTGGGTTTTTCCTCCCCAGTGGGTTGGGCCCTTCTGCTTTCCTTCTCCCCTAGGCCTTCTCCTGACTGCTGTACACATTTCTTTTCTTTTTAAATGCTTTTTCTGACATGTCTTTATTGGACCCCTCCTAAGTCTCTCTACATTTCCTTTCTCCTTAATGTGTTCTCAGCTTCTTATCCTCTGCCTCAACTTTTTTTTTTTAATTTAATTTAATTTTATATTGGAGTATAGTTGATTTACAATGTTGTGTTAGTTTCAGGTGTACAGCAAAGTATGGAGGTTCCTTAAAAAATAAAAATAGAACTACCATATGATCCAGCAATCCCATTCCTGGCCATATACCTGGAGAAAATCATAATTCCAAAAGAGACATGCACCCCAATGTTCATTGCAGCGCTGTTTACAGTTGCCTCAACCTTTATGCTCCAGGAGTGCTGTGAGATAAGCACGACTCCATGGAGAGAACACAGGCTTGGGGCTCTGCTACTCACTCACTTTGTGGTTGAGCCAGCTCTTCGATTTCCCATCGCCTCAGTTTCCTCAAGCATGAAGTGGAAGCAAGAGTAATAGTCACTTTCGAGTCTTCCTTTCCAGGAATCAGTGCAATCATGTAAATACACGGGAGACGCTCAAGAAATTTTAGTTCCTTCTTCCACCTTCCTTTGGCAAAGATAAGTAAGTGATGGTCTTACAGAACACAGGGCCCTAGTGAAACAGCCGCTCACAGCATCCCAACAGCATTAAACGCTTTATTCCAGAACAGCTGAATTCTCCAGCTAAGGACACTTTCCCTCTTTTCCATAACTCAAGGTAATACAAAGAGCTTCAGATTTGGTGGGGAAGATATCAAGAGAAATATATTGAGACGACTGACTTCTGCTCCTTGGCATCCTTCTGGTGTACTTAAAAGATCATAGGAGGTCTTTTCCCCTAAGTTGATCATAATTAGTTTTTTCTAAGCCAGCATCGTCTCATGGAGATGTCAGAAGGAGTGTTGGAAATACTTGTAAATGGCCTCTGAGTGATAGGAGCTGGCTTTTCTGAACTGAAGAGTCACACACGGAGTTCCAGGTCACACATGTGATGCTGACTGACTAGAAATCAAAGGGCCTCATATAGCAGCCATGTTCTTTTCATGAGGATCAATAGACAGTGTGAAGCAGCTGTTTTCCTAAGGCCATTAGTATGAACAGAAGGCCTACTTGGTCAACCCAGAATTTGTTTCCTTCAATATTATCATGATCCATTGCCATATTGAAACTTTCTGAGGAAAAAGTTCAGCTGGACCTTTTGTCAGGTGTGTGTCTCATTATTAATGGTACAGTAATGGCTTAATAGATTTTGGGAGGAAAGAAAAATCCTTCGTCAGTCAACTGATGAAGAGGATTGAAGGCTGAATTCATCATTTTATAGAGTGTCAGGACTTACTAGATTGAGAATAGCTGCTCTGAGCCCCATTTTCCAGCAAACTCCACAACCTCGGGCAAACAGCTTTAACCTCTGTGTGCCAAATCCTCCTTATTGAAAATGACTAGAACATTGATCATACACTTCAAAGGGATCCTGGCAAAGTCATAGACTTAGAGTATGGTAGAATTAGAAAGAAACTAGTATATTTTGGGTATCTGTCATGTGCCAGGCATGGTGCTAATGACTTTCCACTCCCTAATTCTTTTAATTCTCACCACCACCTTGAAAAGTGAATATTACCCTGATCTTACAGATAAGGAAACTTGACCATTTAAAGAGATGAAATACTTTATCTAGGTCACACTAGATACTTTATATAGGTCACGCTAGGAGTGGGGCTGTGTGTTTTGAATAATGCCAAAGCCCGTAACACAATCAGGTATACAGATGATCTAGGCTAACTCTCATTTAGCAAATAACAAAACTGAAATACAAAGAGTTTAAAAGCTCAAACATTTTTCCAACATGTTTTTCCTTTTAAGAAAACAGATAGTCAAATAAGTTTACTGTAGCAATTATCATCCTTCAAGGCTAGAAGTATATGAACTGCTAAGGATTTTCAATGTGCAAATTAAGTACAACAGAAAAGGCAAACCCAAAAATGCTTGTTGAAAACATACCAAATTCCCTCCCCTTTGAGCTTCTCTACCTGTCAAGAGGATATAAATTTATTGAGTCAAACTCCTTAAAATCTACTTTCCCAAGTCCCAGTTTCTGAATTGCTTAAGATGTATGCTGGCCTCTGGTGACCCAGATAGAAGCTTGAAGTGGGAATGTGACAGTGACTTAGGAAGAAATTACTACTGCGGCTCATCCCCTGGCAGAGTGCCTCGTGGAATGAAACTAAACAAGCTGCCATGCATAGGTTGCTAAGCGTGCAAATACTTGTCTATGCTCAGCCTGGTCTCCATGAGACTGGAAACGGTAAGCAGCAGCAGATCTTCCGATTCACACCAAGATGGGCTGAAACTCAAGCAAGATAAACTCCTATGTGTTTTTCCCTCCCAGAGATCACTCAGAGACCTTTGTGCCGAGTCCAATGAGCGAGGGTCATTATTTCATTAGATAACTCGCTTTTGTACGCTATTGTCCTTCTAGGAATCTTCTCCTTCATATGTTTTTCTTTGCATTTTAACCATTCTCCTCCTTTTCAGAGGAAATTGTGAAATTTACAAGGGTTATCTTTCAGGTTTGGCTGTATCTTCCTTTATCACCTTACTGTGAACAGAAGGCTACAGATGGTTCTTAGAGTGTGTTTGGTTTGCGTTTCAAATCCAGTTGAGAGTTTTGAGTGAAATATGGTCATCACCATATTTCAGAGTAAAGAGGCATTCTTTTGGATTCTTTTCCTTTGAATCTCAGAGAGCAAGTATGTTTCAGAACTCATTCAACACCAATAACCTATAATGTACCAGCCTCCTTTTCCCAAGCTATCTTTCATTACAAAATCTCCTTCCCTCCCAAGAGAGCAGTTTTAAAATGATGTATAACTACATTTGTAACTTTTTAATTTTTCTTTTTCCTCCTTTAAAATATTGCTGGGAGTTATTTGCTTTGAATTGTTATAGATAATTGGAAGTAATTCAGACAAACCTCTCAATCCTTTATAGGACTGTAATTTGTAAAACAATTTTTTAACAACTTTCAGTGGAGCCACCTTGACATCATTGCTGGGAGATGAAGGCTAAAGAGCCGGGTTTCTAAGTCCATCACCCCTATTTCATCTGGAAGAGCTCTGTTTTATCTGCTTTATTAATTAGCATCCTGAATAAGATTCTTTGAGGGGAAGAACAGTTCTGCAACAAACAAATGAACAAAAAAGAGTATGAAAATTCCTACTTTATAACATCCCTCCTAAGACGTCTTCTGGATTCTGCCTGATTATTTCTAGGGAAGAAAATTCTCCATCTTCCGTATTCTTTGTACAATGCTGATGGCCAGAGGTTGTTTCTTATAATAAGCCAATGTGTTCTTTCCTACTACTGCTTAATTTAGTTCAACAAATATTTCTTGACTGTGTGCAAGGCATTGTGCTGGGAGCAAATGAAGATGAAAAGATTTATATGAGACAGTTTCTATTTTCAAATGTGTTGAAATTGGAGACAGGAAGACCAAAAAGACACAAATGCAGATATTTCTAATCCAATGTAGAATAAGGTAAGTTGTAAAACGCAAAGTATAAGGAAAGAGCTAAGTGGGCTTCTAATCAATCTGTTATTCCTTCCATTTCCAAACAAGCAGCAATGTCAGATAAAATATAAAGTGATAAAACAATGACATAGCCAGGTTCAAAAACAAGATCAAAATGTCCATGGACCAAAAATGAAGCAAAAATGCAAGATGGTGAACAGGGCTGATATCAAAGGCTTTTTGGCTCCGTGACTGGAAGTCAGCAAAGATTAGCAGTAGTTCAACTCCTGTGGGATAACAGGGACTAAACTTATTTTATAGAGTAAGGGGCACCAAAGCCAGGTAGAGAACTCTGTGTCAGGAGTTTGGAGGGCATGTCTGTGGAGAGAATTAAAGAATATTTTTTAGGGCTTCCCTGGTGGTGCAGTGGTTGGGAGTCTGCCTGCTAATGCGGGGGACACGGGTTCGGGCCCTGGTCTGGGAGGGTCCCGCGTGCCGTGGAGCGCCTGAGCCCGTGGGCCACGGCTGCTGGGCCTGCGCGTCTGGAGCCTGTGCTCCGCGGCGGGGGAGGCCGCGGCGGTGAGAGGCCCGCGCACCGCGGTGGGGAGTGGCCCCCGCTCGCCGCGGCTGGGGAGGGCCCTCGCACGGAGGCGAGGACCCAACACAGCTAAAAAAAATAAATAAATAAATTTATAAAAACAAACAAACAAAACAATGCAAATCTATTTTAAAAAAAAAAAAAAAGAATATTTTTTAAAAGTATCATGACCTATTGCTTGGGATGAGTGCCTTATCTGAAACTGTGAGTCTAGAAAGGCTGGTGGACGTTGATAAGAGACCCTTGGACATCACGGACTGCACCTACCTAACTATACTTTAGCTCTGTGATGGACTTGCAATTTCCTCATTACGGATTAAAACCCAAAATCCAAGTATTGAGATTCTGAACTGGGGGCTGTGTGAACCACGTGGAGATAATCACAAAACTATTACAAGAGATAAGGCTGGAGAGGAAAAAAAGAAAAGCCAAATCGTTCCATTAAAAATGAGCCTACAAAGAAAAATTCCAAAGCACGTGCAAGAAATACAGTACCAAGAATGCCAGCAAAATTAAAATTCACTCCAGATAAAAGTATCTGAAACAGTTTGACAAAAACTTTAAAATGGGTACACTCGATCCTCATTATTTGTGGGTTCCAGTCATTGTGAATTCACCAGTTTTCTGAAGTCCATCTATCCTCAGTCATTCGCAGACATGCACAGAGGGACCCAAATTTTGAGTTGCCCAAGGAGCACATTCCCAGCTGAGGTGGAACAAGGTGATATGCTGCCTTATTGTTTCGGCTCTCGGACTGTAAACAGGTGTTCCTTTATATTTAGTCTATTTAGCGCCAAGCGTTTCCCATCTTTGTGCTTTTTTGTTGGTGATTTCACTGTTTAAAATAACCCCAGCTGAAGTGCTGCCTAGTGTGTCTAAGCTCCAGAAGGCTGGGAAGTGCTTATGGAGGAAAAGAGTCTGTTAGATAAGCTTTATTCCGTTTTCAGAGTGCTGTTGGCTGTGAGTTCAATGTTAATGAATCATCAATGTATTTTAAATAAGATGTCTTTAAATAGAAACACACATAATGCAAGGCTACATATTGCTCTGTTGACTAAAGTGTTGTGACCAGTAACACACAGGAACTGTATTTCTCCTAGGAGCAGCGGTTCACAATTCACCAGTTCAGTGTTTGTGTCAACTTTATAGAACGTAACTACCACGAATAATGAGAATTGGCTGTGTGTTTAAAAGAAACTCATTGAGAAGTAACCATTAAAAGTAAACAGTAAATGAGAGAGGAAAACTAGGTAGAAATGAAGAAATATATGGATGGATAAAGAAAAAAACTGCTAGAAATTTTGCAATAAAGGAATGTAGTAATTGAAATAAAAATCTCAAGAGATAAGATAAATTCTAGACTGGTTGCAAAGAGAAAAGCAGTGAATTTGAAGATAGCAGTTAAAAATTTATCCAAAATACAACTCAAAATTCCAGAGAAACATGATATGAAAGAGCCCTTAAGAGAGACAGACGGTGAATAAAAGCTTCCAACATGCATGTAAAAGGAGTTTCCAAAGAAGAGAATGGAGGGAATGACATTTAGACTATTCCAGAAAGGAAAAAAGACAAGAGTCCTCAGACTAGAATTTCAATGAACGTGCTGAGCAGGAAAAATAAGAATACACACCCAAACATAGCATAGTCAACAGCAGAGAAAAATATTAAAAGCTATCAGAGAAACAGCAGGTGACCCACAAAGGAATGAAAATTTGATTAATGGAAATTAGATTAATGGCAGAAGCTTCTCCGTCAGACGAGTCTGGAAGGTAATGAGCTAAGTATCTTCAGAGTGGTTCTGGAAAATAATTGTCAGTGTAGAATTTGGTACTTTCACCTTCATCAATCAAGAGTGTAGGCAAAATCAAAACATGTTCTTGTGTACAACGACAAGAGAGTTTACCACCCACAGACTTTCACTAAAATAATTAATACAGGATGTGGTTCAGAAAGAAAAAGTTGGACCCTAAAACGGGTAGGCATAGAAGAAAACAATGATGAGGCCAAAGTGGTGTGACAGTGTGTCTTGTCTGTGCACACATGTTACATTGCTGCCCTGTCCTAATATTCCTGGTTTTCTTTTTCTAATGAGCATATGGGAGGAGTGAACTTTTCTAACCCCTTGAAGCTAGGCATGACCATATGAGTAGCTTTGGCCACTGAAATGTGAGTTGAAGTGAGTATATTGCTTTCAGGATGAAACGATTTAAGGTCACTTTGATGGTTTCCGTGCTCTGTCTTCCCTTGTAGTACTGACCAAGGAAACTGTGTTGTGAAACCCTCCTTCTCAAAGGGTTGTCTGGGGACAGCAGCATCAGCATTTGCTGGGCTCGTGTGAGAAGTGGAAAATCAGGTTCCATCTCAGGCCTGAAGAATCAGAATCTTCACTTTAACAAGATCGCCAGATGACTCCTCCGTACATTAGAGTTTGAGAAGCACTATTGTGCATCCTCTCTCAGCCTGGGTCACTCAGTTACCCTGTAGATAACAGCTGCTCTGGAGAGTCTAAGATTGCACCAGTGAAAAATAGACCTTTGTGCTGGTAAACCAAAGATTTGTATTTTCAGAATCAGCTAACCTATCCTGACAGCTGTAGTCCGTGTGGAAGGCAGAA
This sequence comes from Eschrichtius robustus, assembly GCF_028021215.1. Lineage (NCBI taxonomy): Eukaryota > Metazoa > Chordata > Mammalia > Artiodactyla > Eschrichtiidae > Eschrichtius > Eschrichtius robustus. The sequence goes on from NC_090833.1 coordinate 68,048,306, forward strand.
TGGTCTCCCAAAGATATCCATGCCCTAATCCCTGGAATTTGTGAATATGTTCTATGTTACGTAGTGAAAAGGAATTTACCAATGTGATGAAGGTTATAGACCTTAAGACAGTAAAAGTAGACAGGATTATCCATGTGGGCTGATTCTAATCATGTGAAACCTTAAAAGCAGAGAACTTTCTGTAGCTGGAGGCAGAAAAGATGTGGCAAAAGAAAGTAGACAGACGCCAAGCACAAGAAGGACTTCATGTGCTACTTATTACTGGCTCTGAGGTAGAGGGGGTGACAGCCAAGGACCAGGGAGAGGCCTCCGGAAGTATGTATGGCCCCTGGCTGACAGCCAGCAAGGAAAGAGGTGTGTCTGTCCTACGATCCCATAAAACAGAATTTGGCCAGCAACCCAAATGAACTTGGAAATGGATTCATTTCCAGACTCTAGAAAGGAACTTAGCCCTTCCAACACCTTGATTTTGACCTTGTGAAAGAAGGTCTAAGCCAAGGACCCAGTTGAGCCGCCATGTACCTGGACTTCTGTTTTACTGAAATGTGAGATAATCAATTTGTGTTTTAAACACCTAAGTTTATGGTAATTTGTTAAGGCAGCAAATAGAAAATGAATACAGTCAGTAAACCAACTGTTGACCGTTAGCTTTGTTTTTATTTCATGTTTGTGTGTTAATAGCATCTCAGTGTTTAGCATGTATTAAAATCCTTCCTTCGGGAAAATGATAGAAACACAAAATAAAGTTAGAGTTTCAGAAAATTTAAGTGGAAATGTATACTAAAAAGAAATAAAATACCCGTTAAAAGAATAGAAGTATAATCTCTAGTTTCAAAACTAGAAGAAGAAATACTAGAAAATAAAGAGAATCTTACCAATTAAATAGAAGTTAGAGAAAAACTAATCAGAAAGGACAGTAAACAAATACAAAGCAAGCTAGTGCTTGTTCAAACTTCACAAGGCATGCCAAAGTTTTCCACAGTGATTGCTTCAATTCACACTCCCACCAGAATCGTACACGTTTTTGTTCCATATCCCGGCCAGTGCTTGATATTATATGACTTTTAAATTTGTGTCTAATCTTGTGGGTGTACTTCTGGAATATACCCAACTTGGTCATGTATACTTTTTTGCATAGCATCTGGTTTCGGTTTGCTAATATTTTGTTTAAGACTTTTGCCTCTATGTTTATGAGTAATTTTCTTTCTTACACAATCCTTATCTGGTTTTGATAGAATGAATTGGGAATGTTCTCTCTTTTTCTAGTCTTTGAAAGAGTTTATTTTAGATACAGTTGTCTGTTCCTTGCATGTTTAGTAAACTTTGCTTATAAGATCAGGAGTGAGGTTTTTTTTTTTTTTTTGTAGGAAGATTTTTTAATTAACTGATTGAATTTCTTTAAAGGCATACAAGACATAGCATGGTGGGCAAAAGAATGAAATTTGGAGCCAAACTATCTAGGTTTAATCTCAACTTTGATCTATTAGCTGTGTAAAAGTCATTTAACCTCACTGTGCCTCTGTTTACTGATCTGTAAAATGGGACACATAGGGTTATTGTGAGGATTAAAGGAGTGGATATACATAAACAATGTAGGACAGTGCCTGATACATAGTCAATTCTATGTACATGTTTACTTTTATTGTTGTTATTATTTTTGCTTCTTCTTGAATCATTCCCTTTCTCTCTTGAATAATTTTTTTTCTAAGACTAAGTTTTCAAAGTTTTTGGCTTAAAGTTGGCCAGATTTTTTCTGTAACTATATATATATTTTAAATTTATTTGTTTTTATTTTATTTATTTTTTGGCTGCGTTCGGTCCCCGCTGCCATGCGTGGGCTTCCCCCAGTTGCAGCAAGTGGGGGCCACCCCTCACTGCGGTGCATGGGCCTCTCATTGCGGTGGCCCCTCTTGTTGCAGATCATGGGCTCTAGGCACACAGGCTTCAGTAGTTGTGGCTCGTGGGCTCTAGAGCGCAGGCTCAGCAGTTGTGGCGCTCGGTCCTAGTCGCTCCGCGGCACGTGGGATACTCCCAGACCAGGGCCCGAACCCGTGTCCCCCAAATTGGCAGGCGGACCCCCAACCACTGCACCACCAGGGAAGCCCTGTAACTATCTTTTAACTTTGGCTGAATCCGTAGCTGTCTCCACTTTTGCATCACTTATAGTGTATGTTTGGGATTTCTTTTTTCTTAATTTTATCATTGAATAAAGTTTGTCAGAAGTTTATTTTTTTAGTCTTTTCAAGTAACCACCCTTGGGCTTTGTTGAGTCTATGGTTTTGTTTTTTCTGTTTCATTGGTCTTTGTATTATTTTCTTTCATCTACTTTCTTTGGACTTATTTTATTGTACTATTTCTAATTCCTTAGGTTTGATGCTTAGTGTATTAAGTTTCAGCCTGTCTTGTTTTCACATGTAAATGTTCAGCTAAATACTGCTTTGGTTGCTTCCCATGGTGTGATAAGGAGATTTTTCATTATCATTCAGTTCTAGGTATTTTTCAATTTCCATTATGGTCCCTTCAAGTCATAAATTATTTACAAGCCTGTTTATTAACTTGTAAATATATGGCAGTTGAAAACTTATCTTTCTTTATTAATCTCTAACAATTACATTGTGAGTTTTTAAAAATGATCTTTGCATTCTGTTTCTTTGAAGTTTGTTGAGACTTGTTTTATGACCTAATATCCATGTGTTTTTGGAGAGAACATGTATTCCTTGATCTGAGGGTGTAAGCTTCTATTTATGTCAAGCATTTTGAATGTGTTTTCCAAATCTCCTACATCTTCAATGAATTTTTTTTTTTAACCTGCTTGAGAGAAGGATTTTAAAACTATTATACTTGATTGGTTAATTGGCCAATTTCACCTTGTAGTCTGTTTGGAATAATTCAAACCTGTCTTATTAGATAGATAAATATTTTAAAATAGTTTTATCTTCCTGGGGAATGTAACCTTTATTCATAATGTAGTGATCATCTCTATCAGTAGTAATGCTTTTGGTTTTAAATCTGTTTTATCTGATATTAATATAGCCAATCCACCTTTCATTTGGTTAGATTTGTCTCATACATCTTTTTCTGTTCTTTTACTTTCAACCTTTCTCTATCTTTAAGTTTATGAGGATCTAATGTAAACAAATTTTTAATTGCAATCTGATGGTTTTTGCTTTATTTTATCTATTTGCATTCACTGTGTTTACTGGTAATATGGATTTATTTCTACCATCTTATATTGTGATCTCTATTTGTCCTGTTTTTCCAGTGGTTTTTTAATCTTTCTTGCCTTGTTTGAACTATTGAGACTCTTTTTTTCTTATTACTCTTTCCCTTTGCTGGTTTTAAAGTTATACATCAATTTCTATTCTTTTAGTGGATACTCCAAATTTTAACGTGCATACTTGAAGACCAAAGTTAAGTAGCATCTATACCTGCCTATCAAACAATTTAAATCTTTCAGAACATTTTAACTCTGATTTCCCTCCTTCAGACTTATGAGCTTTTGTTGTCATGTGTTTTAGCTCTATTTTTATTAACCTCACAGATTTAATATTTTATATAATCAATGCTTTATATAGTCAGCTCATCTTTATTATCTTATCAGATTACTTTATATAGTCATTGTTTATTTAGGTATACTTGAAAATATTCCATGTTCTTTGATCCATATTTTTTCTTAAATCACAGATCTTCTTCAAGGCTCTATTTTTTTCTATCTGGAGTATATCCTTTAGGAGGTATTTTGGTGAGGGCTCTGTGAAAATAAGTTCTCTTAGTTGTTTTCTGTGTTTGTTTATGTAAAATATCTGTATTTATTTCTCTTAAAATTTATTTTTGCTGTGAAAATAATTCTAGGTTGACAGTTATCTTCTCTCAACACGAAGATAATTGTCCACTGACTTCTAATTTCCACTGTAGCTGTTGAGAAGTCAGCTGTCATTCTAATTCTTCTTCCTTTGTCTTTTCTCTCTTACTTCTTTTATGAGTTTATCCTTATTATTGGCGTTCTTCAGTTAGCTATAGTTTGTATAGGAGCAGATCACTTATTTATCCTGTTTGATTTTCATTTGGCCTCTAACCCTGGAGATTTTTATTTTTAATTATTTCTGGAAAATTCTCAGGAAATGATTTGCTCTATATAATCCATATTTCTTATTCTGTTGTTCATATTTTCTGTATCTTTGTCTCTCTGTCCTGGATTTTGTATAATTTGTTCAACTCTTTCTTCCATTTAACAGTTTGTCTCCCCTGCTGTGACTAATATGCTTTTTATTCCACATATCGAATTTCTAATGTCATTTATATTTGTCATTTACTTAAGTTCTATTTGTTTCTTTTTAAAGTATATCTGATTACACTTTTCTTTGGTTATACATTCACCATTCTTTTTAAAATTTTTTCTTAAGTACATTGTATTTTCTTATTTTGTATCCTGTGTCTAATAATTTAACTATAGAAACTTTCTGTCAGTTTGATTTTCTTGTTTCTATTGTCTCATGTTACCTTGTTTCCTCATATATGTTGTGATATTTCTATGTGCTTTCATGATTGTTGGCATTTAAGAGAGAGTTTCTTGTAGCCTGGATTTACAAGTGTACTTTCTGGGAGAATTTACATTTGCTTTTGAGGATGATGATATTGGAATGGGGTGGTGATCAGTACTAACCAAGACCATTTTATTTTATTTTATTTATTGGGGTGTAGTTGCTTTACAATGTTGTGTTAGTTTCTGATGTACAGAGAACTGAATCAGCTATATGTATACATGTATCCCCTCTTTTCTGGATTTCCTTCCCATTTAGGTTACCACAGGGCACTGAGTAGAGTTCCCTGTGTTATACAGTACGTTCTCATTAGTTATCTATTTTATACATAGTAGTATACATATGTACATATGTTTACATATTTTATACATAGTAGTGTATATATGTCAATCCTAATTCATCCCACCACCCCACTTTCCCCCCTTGGTGCCCATACATTTGTTCTCTACATCTGTGTCTCTATTTCTGCCTTGCAAACCGGTTCATCTGTACCATTTTTCTAGATTCCACATATATGCATTAATATACGATATTTGTTTTTCTCTTTCTGACTTGCTTCATTCTGTATGACAGTCTCTAGGTCCATCCACATCTCTACAAATGACCCCATTTCGTTCCCTTTTATGGCCGAGTAATATTCCATTGTATATATGTACCACATCTTCTTTATCCATTCGTCTGTTGATGAGCATTTGGGTTGCTTCCATGACCTGGCTGTTGTAAATAGTGCTGCAGTGAACATTGGGGTGCATGTGTCTTTTTGAATTATGGTTTTCTCTGGGTATATGCCCAGTAGTTAGGATTGTTGGGTCATATGGTAATTCAATTTTTAGTTTTTTAAGGAACCTCCATACTGTTCTCCATAGTGGCTTATCAATTTACATTCCCACCAACAGTGCAAGAGGGTTCCCTTGTCTCCACACCCTCTGCAGCATTTGTTGTTTGTAGATTTTCTGATGATGCCATTCTAACCGGTGTGAGGTGATACCTCATTGTAGTTTTGATTTGCATTTCTCTAATAACTAGTGATGTTGAGCAGCTTTTCATGTGCCTCTTGGCCATCTGTATGTCTTCTTTGGAGAAATGTCTATTTAGGTCTTCCACCCATTTTTTGATTAGGTTGTTTGTGTTTTTGATAGGGAGTATTCTAATTTTATTCTCTTACATGTAGCTGTCCAGTTTTCCCAGCACCACTTATTGAAGAGGCTGTCTTTTCTCCATTGTATATTCTTGCCTCCTTTGTCATAGACTAGGTGACCATAGGTGTGTGGGTTTATCTGTGGGCTTTCTATCCTGTTCCATTGAGGTACCTTTCTGTTTTTGTGCCAGTACCATACTGTCTTGATTACTGTAGCTTTGTAGTATAGTCTGAAGTCTGGGAGCCTGATTCCTTCAGCTCCGTTTTTCTTTCTCAAGATCATCAAGACCATTTTAAACTAAATTTTCCACTGTCCGTGTTGTGCGAATTGTGTTCTAAACTCTCATGAGTCCCATTGTTAGGAATTCTGAAAGAGAATTCTAGCCCCATCCTTAACCCATAGCCAAGCTGAGATAGGCAAGTTTCCTTATTATTTCCCTTCATGAAGCTGAGTTGGTTTGGTTTGTTGATATCATCCCATTTTATTTTTTTAAGTAAACTTTACAGCAGCTTTAGATTCACAGCAAAACTGATCAGAAGATACGGATCTCTCATGTGCCCCCTGCCCACCACGTGCACAGCCTTCCCCACTCAACATTCCCCACCAGAATGGTGTATTTATTTCAGTCAGTGAACCTACATTGACACATCATTATCACCTAAAGTCCATAGTTCACATTAGAGTTCACTCTTGATGTTGTACGTTCTATGGGTTTGGACAAGTGTATGACATGTATCCACCATTGTAGTTTTATACAGAATATGATAATTCCACTGCCCTAAAAATCCTCTGTGCTTTGCCTATTCATTGCTCCCTCCTCCATATCCAGAAACCACTAATATTTTTACTATCTACATTTTTTGGCCTTTTCCAGAAGCTAAGTGTTTTGTTTCTTTTCCTAGTTTACTCTTTCTCTAAGGGTTTTGCTTAGGGTCTTGGAATTATGAGGGGATCTTGATCCTGTTCCACAACTTGCAGTCTATACACTTTATCCATTGTCTCCTGCTCTTATAGCCTACTAAAATGGAAAGTTGTAAACCACCAGAAACCAACAGATCCCTTTTGGACATCCGTCAATTTCCTCTGTGAATTTATGCTTTCTCAAATTTTTTTTCTCTATGGAAACTTCCTTGCCAGTTCAGTTGTGCATATAACATTTTTTTAAATGTTATTTTTACTTGAATGTAGAATTTTTAGGTGTTCTGTAGTGGGAGGCTTTGTCAAAATATCTGGTTCTATATATTGTTGCATATGGAAGTCTCTTAATTCAATCCTTGACAGATATTTATTTAGCATTGATTTTGTGCCAGGCTGATACTAGGCCCTTGGTAAACCAAGAATATAATACAGTGTGTTAAGTCCAAGGATGAAGGTATGTATAGGATTCTATGGCATCTCAGAGGCAGCTGCCTCTCTCAGCCTGAGGATAAGAAGTTGTCGTAGAAGGAAACCAGGAAGTGATACTTAAGCTTTAAGGACTCAGCCAGGTGAATACAGGGAGGCCATGTTGGGTAATGTAAGCCAGAGCAGCAAAGCATTGAGGGAATGGCAGCTATCCTGATATAAGGTGTGGGGTGGATGGAGAGAAGAGGGGAGCTCTGAGGCTATGGAACAGGCAAAGCTAGGTCAGCTCCCTGCAGAAACCTGCTGAGGTATTTGTTGTATTGTCACACCATATAGAAGAGAGAAAACAGACTGAGCCCATTGCAAAACTGAGGACACTCAGGGGGAGAGACAGTTTCAGCGGCCCTTTTCCTTCACTCCTTTTTCAGATTCAGCCTTAAAGAGCGACCAAATAAGAAGGGAGGTGACTTCTGTCCAAAACTTATCCTCCAGTTTTGAATTGTCTGTCATTCTGCCTGCAATTCTATCGTTAGAATAAAAGCTTGATTTATGGTCACAATACCTATCTTCCCCCTTTAAATTGTGAGCATCATGAAGGCAGGGAGCATATCTGACCTTTCACTGTAGCCTAGTGCTCAGCTAGTGTCTCCGTGTTCTGTGAACACATGGAAATTAATAGCTATTGGGAGTGATTAATTAGAAAGCATTGTGATTCATCCAAACCTGACTGTAGATAACTTGAATCAGTTTGTTTTCGTCTTCCCTCTTCCCTAGTACAGCCACGGAAGGAAATGGAAGTTTTAGGGGAAGAGGAGAGGAAAATCACCTTGGAAGCCAAGGGCTCTTCAGGATGAGACTGGGGCTCAGGGGAAGTGCTTCAGGCTTCAGAGGACAACCTGAAAATACTGGGTTTTCGGGGTCAGGAAATATATTTCTCTAATTCTTTTCTGGTTTCTTAAAATATGTCCATAGTCCAAGATCAACAAACTAAGAAGCATGAGCACACATAAACAAAGTTGAGTGTTGTCATCCATCAAACTTATAACCCAATAAATTTGGCACAAGATATCATTTGATTAGACTCATATGTTAAGACATTCATTTAAGTCCCTTTAATTAAAATTATGTTAAAACAACTAAATAAAGTAGTGCTAGAGGCAGCAAGGCAATGAGGAAGGCAAAGCTAGATGAAACAAGCACTGTCTCAGGCTCCTCTGAAGCCCCCAGGAGCTGTATAATGCTCACCTCCATGCTTTTGGTAATATTAATAATACCTGACATTTATTGAGTGCTTACTATGTGCCAATACTGATTTAAATGTTTTACTGGTACTAACTCATTTCTGTCCCGTTTGCCTACAGAACCACCATATGACAGTGCCATTCCCCTTTATGCCAGGGTGAATATTGAGATCCTTCAGAGGGATAGGCTTTTTTGGGTTTTTTTTTTAAGGAACTGACACGTTTCACTGTGTTCTGAAAAGAGTGCCCAGCTGTCCAATTTATAGCTGCCAATTTGGAAGCTGGTAAGAAAAGCATTAAAGGAGCAGTGATGGACCCATCCTCTCCTGCAGGGTGAAGAGGAGGTTTGGGATGTGGAAAGAGAAGGCAGAGGTATGATTTGTGACAGCATGTAGGTCCTGGGCTCCTAGGAACGGAGAAAATAAGGAAATTTAGAAAGGGAACTGGGGAAAGAGAGCAAACAATTTCTAGGTCCCACTTGACCACAGTAAACGGAAGGGTGGACTCCTTCTCTGGTTATGTAAGGGAAGCTTTTACTCTACCCTACAGCAAACCTATGGGGGAGGGGGGTCTCCCTTCTACCCAGGACCACTGACTGACACCAATTGAGTTGAAACTCCCCACTCTGCTTCTTTTACTTTCTGCTTTGTTCTGATTCCATGGCTACCCAATTTTTCTAAGATAATCCCACTTGCAGTGATTTCCCTGGTGTTGCCATAAGTATCCTCAAATTTATCAAGCATGAATTCTAACATTTGCTGTGGAAAGTATTGTCACCATACCCATGATGAAGCTTCCAGCCACTTGAGAATACTTCGTTTAAAAGGTCAGTTTATATAGTAAATCATGAACGTGGGTGTCTGGAATAGGAATTCTGATCTAGAAGTTGGAGAGAGACAAGGGAAGGAAGAGAAAGTCATTAAGCTCTTGATCGTTTTATCCATGGTAATCCTACTGTTTCCCCTCACTCCACAGTCTATAAGGAAAGACTCAGCTAATCTTCACTGGTACCATGGACAGTCTGAGGACATCTGATTTCCTCTCTTTGGAAACCTGTCTCTTGCCAGGATGACTGACTTGTATTTGTGGTCAGGGTTAGAATCTACCATCCAAAGAGGAATCTGGCTGAGAGGAGGCGCTATTCCATTCCACTGATTGGAGAATAGATGTCTTTCTCCTCCACCCATTGACCTGGAACCTTCTCCAAGTTGGGAAGCAGCTTCACTCCTAATATAAACTTCAGGGAACTGACTGGATAATAATTCAAATAGCAGCCTGATGTCAGCTTTGTAGGAACTAACTCGGGAACCTTCAATTGCTTGCTTCAAAAAACTTACCTATCGAGTGCCCAGAAGTATTTCAAGTACTCAAGGACAGAGGTATTTCAAGAGGTGTTCATGGTACTGTATTACATGCCTCCAAAAAAGAGCATTGATGAGATACAGTGCCAGGAAAACAGACAGCTGTCAGGATTCAGTGACAGCCGAAAAGAAGTTAAGCTTGCAGGCAGCACTAGGCAGTTTGTTATAGACTGGGAGGGAGAAGAGGAGAAGAGAATACTATGGTCTTCTCTGAATTGTCTAACATGGTACAGGTTTCTCCCCTTTCTGAAAGTAGAGCATGCCTATGAAACCTTTTCTAAGTTGAAATGGCATAAAACAAAGAAGCAGTTACCTTAGGATGCATCTTGCTAACAGATGCACAGAATAAATGGAGTTAAAGCACGGATGCTCACAGACACAGTTCAAATGTAGGCTTGAGGCTGAGATGCAGAGTGTAGTTCCTGGGGAAGGAGCTTGGTGGTGCCACTTTCCCTGCTTGGGGTGGGTGTCTAGGCTCGCTGCAAAATAAACACTGAACACTATTTTGCTTTTCACCTCTTTTTGTAAAAGCAAAAATCCTCTTCGGATTTCTTTTGGTTGGCAGAAGCAGGTATTAATGTAAGGTCTTTCGTAAAAGCAAAATGGCGTAAAGCGAACTTTGGAAAAGCAGGGGATTACTGTATTTATCTTTGAATTGCTCTGGATGGTATCTTTTTCCAGTTTTCTTTAAGCAGCTGGCATAAGCACCGGAAGACAACTTCCGCCTCCGTATTTGCTCCTTTGTCGTATATCAAGCTTTATTACCTTTCCCACTTATAAATAGAAGCATAATGAACTTGTTATGCAGCAGGCCCCAGCAGTAGTAACAGCTTAAGTATTTACATGCTAAAATATTTCCCTTATATGAGTCCTTCCTCTAACCTGACTCTCCACCACAAATATTTTGGTAAATACAGTCTGAAAACAAACAAACAAACAAAAACCCTGTGGACTTGAATGCTTTTAAAATGAAATTGTATGCCATGTTCCAAAAAGGATTACAAATTACCACTTCAAATATGTTAATTTGGGGAGGGAGAGAACATTTATTTTAGACAATAATAAAAAATAGTAGAAAGTCAGAAATGCTGATTTAAGAAAAGATACTGCTAAATTGGAGCTAATTCAGAGAAAGGGACTAAAAACAATAAAAGCCCTCAGGGAATGAATATTTTCAAAATGGAGAGAATTTAAGAGTCTAATATGACAAACAACAACCAGTCCTACAAATACCTCTAGGGAATTGGATTCCAAAAGTCTGCATTGTTCAAAGGAGAAAAAAGAAAGGCACTGAAATAAAAGCTACCCAAAGGGGGGAGAAAAAAAAACGAACTTTTAAAATGAAATGTTTTTACTTAGATCAGCTCTCAAATGCCTGGAGACATTAAAAACTAGCCAAGCAGAGCATTTGTTTTCAGATAACAAGCTCTAATCAAGTAAGTAGGGTGGGGTTAATGATTTATTGTGTGATACATTTTGAGTCTCTTATGTCTGGACCTGGATAAACACATTTGGACTGGTTTAGAGCTCTTTAATATACCTGTAATCAGCATTCACTTAGTGGGCCCAGAGTAGGCCACACCCAAAGCCTGAATAAACTCAAGAGCTCCATATTATTTTACAGGGTCACAAATCTGTAAAGATGTTATTTTATACGGCCCGACCCTGATCCATAGTAAGGCGTTCAAATGGTTAATGATTAATTTTCATAGGCACTTACTTTCCAGAAGTATTGATGGTTTGGAAGGAAAATAAAGAAAATCTGTAAATCTTTTATACCAGGAAAAAAAAAAGAACAAAACAAAGGACTCTTAAATATGTCTTATATACTATACATGAAAATATAGTGTCCCAAGAAAGTCTGTTGGTATTTTCAAATAGGAGGAAGAATGAGCCAAGAGTGACCTTTACCTGCTGTGGCACCACCTTCCAAAATCGACCCCATTTTCTGTTCTTTGCACTGAGAGTGATGTGTTTGAGATTTAATTATTATGCTCTTGAAATATAATAGAACTGTCTCCATATAGACTGTCTAGACAGGGCAGGGACTATGTTTAATTTCATTTTTCATAGCAGCTAGCAGTCTTGCACAAATAAATGCTTTTGATGATAATGTTGATGTTAGTATAAGCAGGTGGCCAAAATTTGGGGATAAAGCTTGATACCTTCACATTAGTGCTTTATAGTGCACGCATATAACAGTGAATGTTATATAAAATTTACAACTGTCTATTTATGGAATAATAAATTATTTCAGCACATTTTATGTTTCTTAGTATTGCCCTGTTAAATTTGTTTACATGCTGGAGGAAACATCAATCTGCCTTTTTATTCAGAAAGTAGGCAAGAATCCCTATTCAATTTTCCTAGTGTCTGAAATGAAAAGTATTCTTGTAAATCTGTATTTCAAAAAAAGAAGAAAGACTAGATATTTCATCAAGGTTTTCTAAGAGTCCTTGATTAGGAAACTATCAAGATTTAGATTCCCTGAAAGATTTTAAGAAAACAGAATAGGAGTTTCTACAATGAAAGACATGACTTCTGTTTCATGTATTTGATGTGTTAGTCATTAATTCTCAAAAAAAATTTTTTTGCGTACTGGTGTATAATAGCTTGCGAACCAAACAGTCAAAGATCCCCATCCTCCTGGAGCTTATACTTTAGTGGAAGGACACAGACAAAAAATAAGCATAATAAATAAGTAAAATTATGTGGTGTACTTGAAGGTCATTAAGTGTGAAGGAAAAAAGGAAAAGTTGAGAGGATAAAAAGGAATCAGTAGTGGCAATTGCAATTTTGCATAGAAGAGTCAAGGTAGGTCTCATTGGGAAGGCGATATTTGAGCAAGACTTGATAGAGGTTGAGGTTAATTAGCCACCTGGAATCTGGGCAAAGAAAATTCCAGGCAGAAGGGGTAGATAACGCATGTGTCCTAAAGTAAGTGTACTCCTGGAGTGTTCAAGACGTAGTGGGAATCCAGTGTGGCTGGAGCCAAGGACATAAGGAAGACAGAAGGAGATGATGGGGCCACATCTTGACCTCCGTCTGTGATGAGGGTTTTGGCTTTTGATCTGAGTGAAGTGAGGAGCCATGGCAGAGGTGTAGCTGAAATGTGACACAATCTCTTTTCTGCTTTAATAAGGCCATTCTGGCTGCTCTGACAGAAGTCTCTTGGAAAGCAAAGGAAGAAGAAGAAAGATCAGTTAGGAGACTATTGTAATAGTGCAGGCAAGACATGATGGTGGCTTGGCCGAGTTTGTGATCAGATTCTGCATACTTTTGTGTATAGAACCAGCATTTCCTGATGGATTGGATGTGGAAGTCAAGGATCATTCCAAGGCAGTGGTTCTCAAAGTGTGGTCACCAAACCAGCAATATCAGCATCACTGGGGAACCTGTTAAAAATGCAAATTCCTTTACCCCCCCCCCCAAATCTACTGAATCAGAAACTCTGGAGCAGAGGTCCCCAACATTTTTGGCACCAGGGACCAGTTTCGTGGAAGACAATTTTTCCATGGGGGTTGGGGGGCAGAGGGATATGGTTCAGGCTGTAATGCGAGTGATGGGGAGCTGCAGATGAAGCTTCGCTCACTCGCCCACTACTCACCTCCTGCTGTGTGGCACGTTTCCCCTGCTCTGGAGGATGGGACCCTAATAATCTGGTACTTTGATCAAGCCCTCCAGGTGATTCTGATGCACACTCAAGTGTAAGAACCGCTGTTTTAAGATTTGGGGCCTGAAAAGGATGGAATTGGCATTGACTGGGATGGTAAAGGCTGCAGAGGAAACAAATTTTGGGGGGAAGGAGGGGATTGGGAATTCAAGTTTGGATATGATGAGTTTGTGATATCTTAGACATCCAGATGGTGAGGAAGCAGTTGTATATATGAGACTGGAGTTCAGGAGAAGGGAGTCTGAGTTGGAAATAGAAATTGAAACATTAATTATGTTTCTGAGAACAAAATATCGTATTAGATTGGATTGCATCAGTGGATAATTACTGTTTAGTAGTCTCAGCTTAACTTCAAATAAAAGAGGCAGAAAGCCAAGTAGTAAAGCCAAAATATATAAAAGAGGTGTCTACTTCTGTGCTGAGATTTGAGAACTTTAAGGTGTATATTTTTCAGAGCTTCCATCTATTTATTGTGCAGGAATCTTTTATGGTAATCTTTTCCCATTTTACCATCAGACCATTGAGGGTTCCTAATATTCTGAGGGTAAAACTTAGCACTAATAAAATTTTCTAAAGTCACCAAGTAGCTGATAAATTTCCATATATGTTTTCATCATGGAGTAGCAATCTCAAATTTCTGGAGGATAGAATAGACACCTTATTAAGCAATTATAATTTTGTTTTCTTGCACAGTAATGTTTATGGTGGGTGAGTGATTAGGACCGGATGGAGGGGAGACACGGAATTTGGAGGAACAGTTACGAGATAGGGAAATGCAGTGAGAAGGATAGATTTCTTCAGTTACTACAGTCCAAGTGGTCGCCTAAATATAATTTCCAGTATTTTCTTGATACTATCAGGTATCAATATTGACTTTACAAATAAAACCAAAGAATCAGAATATGGCATCTCTACCATGGCACTCGTATAATAATTTCAATGAAACAGCAAAATTAGGAGAAAAGGCCAACCACCGGATAGAGGTAGAGCAGAAGGGTAGAGGTAGAGGTAGAAGGGTATCCCTCAGGGAGGAAAATGTCATCTTTAAAAAGAGAAAAAGTTATGTTTCTCCTGACCCTGAATCTATATTTTTTCAGAACCATTTTAAAAGCCTTTCTGATGCTACCACCTTAGCTGCTGAGATTATAATCTTCTACATTTCACCCAGTGAGTAAACTCTGGGAAGCTTGACCCTCTTTTGTCCCACAGTGTAATCTGATCCACCTGTCATCACCAGGGGACATCTGGGATCCATCTTATCTTTCCCACTGGCTAGTTAATTAACCAGAAAATGTTTTGAATTGGATTCATTTATGGCAGAACTCCACGGACTTCATGAATTATAATGGGAGTACATTAAAGGTCAGCTTTTATTTTTGTGCTTTTAAAGAAGAAAACTCTGACACGGTTAGGATTGAGTGCTTTAAAATTGGAGAGAAAAAGTATTATATTGTATTAAATGGCTAAATGCAGTAATTCATGGGATCATCTGACTATGTTAAATAAAATATTTTTTTTTTCAGAGTGAGGAAGCCCTAGCTCAGTAGCCTGACACAGAGTTGTCAATCGTCAGGCATTACAGTTAGTTGGAAATAGACAGAAGGCCAAGAAATGCATTCCTTTGCTCTCTCTTGCTCTGTTTCTACTGGACAGTGTTTCTGGCTGAAAGTTGGGGGTCTTTAGTCCAGAGCGTCTTTCCCACACCATTTTTTTTTTGCCAGGTTCTTGGTGGGGGTTGTGTTTAGTTCAAATAGCTATGAGAATTTTCAGCAATTTTATTTGTCTTCACCATTACTACCTATGAGATATTTCAAAGATGATGCCCAGGATAGGATGTTAAATATTTTTCAAAGCAGTTAGGTCATCAGTTTCTAAGTCTAACTTTAAGGAGGATCAAGAACTATAGTGGTTTCATGCATCAAATTATAATTCAAAACTAAAAACTTTGTACATGATGAATCTCTATACAAGTAAGAGTTATTGTAATTATTATTATGATACCTGTGGGACAAGAAACTATGATGACTTTGCTTGAGTTTCCACTCCTGCAGCTGGGTGATTCCAGATGCATCAGGAGTTCAGTGAGTGTCTTGAACTATGCTTGAGATGTTTTGGGTTCAACAAAAGAAGCGTTTGCCAAATCCTTCTTCCCTTAATTTTTAAACATGTGTATTTCAAGGGAAATTTGATTCATATGTTTCTGATTCATTTACACTTAAATCATGAAAACGTTATTTTGTAAGAGCGATTTGATGTCCAAGAAGCTTTCTGAACCTGTTTTATAAGCCCTCTTAAGTCCTTTCTCTTAAAACAGGAAGTTGCATTTTGCCAAGTACAAATAAACTCAAACATTAAGAAGGTTCAAGTTCAGTTACCAACGTTGAACTCCAGGTTTTAAGTGCATTCTCAATTTAGCAAAATATATATTCCCACCCCTACAGAAGTAGGGGCAGGAGGAAAGACCATAGTGATAAAAGTGAGTAAAGGTGTTCGCAAGCATTATTATTCTCAGAGACATTTCTCCAGTTGTGAAAGTTTATAAAACCTGTAGCAGGTGTTCTCAGAGCTAATAGATATAGGTGAATGGCAAACAGGAACATCTGTCTGCCTGTTAATTCTCTGTGATGTGTTTATATATGTCTACTTTTTTGTCACTGAAAAGAAAACCAAAAAGTCTTAATAGTTTAGCTTCACTTTTTAGTAATTTTACTTTTGTCTGACTTTCAGTCTTATTTATTTTAGTAAAGGTGGGAAGACTCAACACGTTTTGTTGAACAGAAGGGACTCATAAGAGATTCTGTGGGAGTTTTATGTCTGTACTAAGATGATGTAACATCAATTTTAAGATGTAATTGACACTCCTTTCTTGCAATTGGATAAATGCAGAAAAGTATCTCAGGTTCATACGCAAAGGTCTCTTAATTATATATTATCCTTCTTACTTAATGCAGAGGTTGATTCAACCTGACCCTGAAATTCCCTGATAGCTGATTCACTTTTATTTATAGAAAAAGAAGGTAAAAGTAATTATGAGGAAAGTTTGGGACCATTCTAAACAGTTTGCTCAGTATTCTGCTTTATTGAGTTCACTTCAGTATTTCTTCTGTACTACTGAGTAATCAGCTGACTCTTGGAATGACAGGTATCATGAAACTGAAAATACTTTATTTAAAAATTATTAATTAAACTATCAGTTCAACTGTGGAAGCCCCCATGCAGCGGCCACCAGGGAAACGTGTTAATCATATAAAGCTGGTTTCATTAAACTTGCTAAACAAGGGGAAGACGCACCCTGACAGTCTGTAGTTTCTCAGATGGGGGAATTTAGGGAAGAAGACTTGTAGAGTTTGGGGCTGTAGTTAATTACAGGGTTATTTCAGGACAGCAGCTAGTAAATGAGGTCTAGTTGGAGAATGGTAGGATTTGTAAACTGGGCAAGTTGAGGTCTTGCCTTTGGAACGTTAAGTTCTTGAATAAGTAATGTTAAATTTGTTTGTGTTCTTATCTTGGAACACATCGTCTGAAAGGAGATGGGGTGAAAACATTTGAGTTCAGATAGTTTGTGTTGCATCGTACAGTTTACCTGTTTTGTGATTTATAGCATAGGTTTGCAGATTGTGAGTTTTGTTTTATTTCTTACAACAAACAACTAACTATCACAACAAAGTGTAACACACACTTATTGACTGGTTTAATGATCTTTAAATTTTTTTCAGACAGTATTCAAAATCACTTAAGCCTTGTTGGGTACCCATGTATACTTTATTTGTTTAAAGAATAAATAAAATGTATTCTTTTCCTTTAGTACTACATTTTATTCACTCTGAGAACATATATGATACTAACAATAAAATGCCTTTCAGAATTTATATTGTATTTTGAGCTACTTTAATTTCAACTGAAATAAGTAATTGTTTACATCCATTTTGCCTAGGAAGAATTTATGCTTTCTGAAATATTAAAGCCTTATATGCTACTTAATAGTAACACTGAAATTTGAGGAAAGAGTCAGGATTTCATTTTATAAAATAGCATAATGTTATTCTCACAATGTTTATTTAAATGTAAACAGATTTTCAGAGGAAGAAACCTTGTAAAAGAGAACTCTTAAAAGTGATAATGGGGCTTCCATGGTGGCGCAGTGGTTGAGGGCCTGCCTGCCAATGCAGGGGACACGGATTCGGGCCCTGGTCTGGGAAGATCCCACGTGCCGCGGAGCAACTGGGCCCGTGAGCCACAATTACTGAGCCTGTGCGTCTGGAGCCTGTGCTCTGCAACAGGAGAGGCCGCGATAGTGAGAGGCCTGCGCATCGCGATGAAGGGTGGCCCCCGCTCGCCGCAACTAGAGAGAAAGCCCTCGCACAGAAACGAAGACCCAACACAGCCATAAATAAATAAATAATTAAAAAAAAAAAAAAAAGTTAAAGTAAAATATATTTACTTGAAAACTTTAAAAAAAAAAAAAAAGTGATAATGTAGTAATCAGGAACTGCTAAAAGGCCACATGAAAATTCATTATTTAAGATAAAAAAATTTTAATGAAAGACTTCCCTGTCATTAATATCCATCCTTGTAGATGGATATTCTACAGTCTTCCATAATAAATCCTAATCTGAATGCAGGTACAATAAAATAGACCTACTTATCAAAAAGCTTCTCCGAGGGATAGGTGATATTTATCTTTTTTAAATTAAATCATAATTGTTTTCACTAAAGTTTATCATTTATTAGATAATAGCCATGGTTAGTTATGGTTTTACATTTTAAAATTCCATTTATAAAATATACATGTAAAACATTCTTGTTTTCTGCTGGTCTCAGCCAGTGTGATTTCAAATTCAAATTCAGAGGCTTTCCTAATTCTCCAACAACACTTTCTCTTCAGTGGCTTCATTAAATAATCACAGTAATAGCTACCATGTACTGTCTGTCTTCCTTGTGCCAGTATTTGGCCAACAAAAGCTCATAAAATTCTCACTATGACCTTGAGAGCTGAGTATTATCATTGCCTCTGTTCTAAACACAAGGAAACGTAGGCCCATAGAGACCCACCATATTGCATCCAACTCCCATCTGAGGAGGAAGTCCAAAACATTCAGCCATGCTGCCTGAAGCTAAAGAAATTCAGGTGTAAATGCTGTTTTCTCTATTTTGGTCTCCATGTTTAATTCTGGATACTGTGTAGCCTAAGTATACTGTTTTAGGAAAAAACTCACAAACAACCCCACAAAAAAATTTTGAACAAAATCATCACAACTTTTTCTCCTAGTTTCTAAAATAACATTTTATCATAGCTTTTGTTATCAGAACGGAAAATGACAGTGATACTTTTAACTAACCCTGTGACTAAACTCAGTTCTACTTAAATTACAAGGAAACAAAACTGATGTTGCAATGTGGAGGGAATCCATGGACAAATAAACATCTTTGAAAAAATATATTTCAAGGTGGTTACTTTCCCAGCTAGTATCCATCAGATCTATTTCAAGCTGGTTTCTTTCCCATTTCACTTCTATCAGAAAATATATTTCAAGGTGATGACTTTTCTCAAATCTCTACCTTCTGAGGGCCAAATAATCATGTAACCTTTCAGATGCTATGGGAGGGTCCATCTGGAATGACAGAACATTTGCTTTGTTTCCTAAGACCTGGAGCACATAGCTGCTCTAGTTTTCTGTCTGAGGCTGTTCTCCTAACCTGTGCTTCTCCCTTCCCTCTTTTTCTTCTCCAGGACTGCCCACCAGAAGCAGGTGATTTCCGAGCGCAGCAGTGCTCAGCTCATAATGATGTCAAGCACCATGGCCAGTTTTATGAATGGCTTCCTGTGTCTAACGACCCCGACAACCCATGTTCCCTCAAGTGCCAGGCCAAAGGAACAGCCCTCGTTGTTGAACTTGCACCTAAAGTCTTAGATGGGACTCGCTGCTACACAGAATCTTTGGATATGTGCATCAGTGGTTTGTGCCAAGTAAGTGCTGGCTTCTTCTCATTCTATTTTTCCAGAGGGTTTTGTGTCAGTAGCTTCTGTGTAGTCCTGCTATCTGAATCAGTGTTACTTTTTCTAGAGTTTACAAATGGTGACCCATTTGAAACTTGAGGTTCAGCTTCAGTTAAAACTACAAGAGCTGTATTATGTGTTAAGGAAAAGTGGACTAGAGTTTCTTCTTTCCTTTGAGTCTCACTTCAATATAGAAGAACCAAAATTCTTCAATATTGCGTATCACTTTTGTACTAGACTCTGAAGTTACCTCTACCTTGGTTGTCCCTGAAATAATATGGGGGTGTGTGTGTGTGTGTATCTGTATTCAGAGGCATCAACTTTCATTTACTTAGAGCTTCAGAATCGCTCAGGTGAGATTGGCTCTAAAATCTCCACGTACACTGTACGAGAACTTGTTGCTTCTCTATCATGACTACAGTTATGCTGAAAATGCAGACAAATTGTAGGAAAAGGCATGGCAGTGTCAACTAGGTCTAATTCAGCCAGGTAAATCTTTAACAGGGAGAGCAAAGAGACTTGATTTCTGGTATCAGTTTTTCAATGTCTACTTTAGGTAGGGAGTTAGTAAGGTGAGGGAGAGTTAATACGTTTGCCATCTTGATTTCAGTCTATGCTTTGGATTAGGATGACCAGCCTAGTTTTTGGAGCAAGCAGTTGCTACAGTTTCCTGTGTGCTATACTTGACCATTATACTTTTAAATTTCACGTAGTAGACAATTTGAGAATCTTTGCCTCTCCCAAGAAGACATTGGTTGAAATTTTTCTCTCTTCAGAATTTCTGATATCACAACTAGCCATATAAGAATAAACTTAAAATGTGTTTCAGTAATTTGTTCTTTCAAATTCACATGTTTATTTAAAAGCTAAATCTGTTTTCAGATGTAAAAGGAATAGCTGTAGTGTGAATGACTACAAGAGGTATGAGACATCCTACAAGGTTCTGTGTAGATGAGAGAGAGACAGACATACTAAACCTTCATGAGGTCTAGAATCATGAGACAAACTGTGACAAGTCCAAGCACTTCTTAGATAGGAGGATGGAATGATGTTTACATATCTGTAACTATTTTACTATTTTAAAGCTAGGAAAGGGCTAAGAGGTGATCTAATCAACATCCTAAAAAGCAGTGTATTTGAATCGTTTGTGATACTTGGTATTTGCTTCCTTCTCTAGAACTCTCAGTGGTGTTGAGATGTAATTATGGAATCTACAAAAGCTTTGGGAATGACAGAGAATTGTAAAGCAAATATATACAGAAAGGGACTATGTTGTAGGGAATGGCAAAAAAACATAATAATAATTTCTTATGTATGTGTAGTGTTTGAACAAAGAAAGACAGATTTCCATTTTGTAAATGAGAAAAACCCAGGGACCAGAAAAGTTGTGTGATTTTCTGAAAGTTATATGGTTGGTCATGGAAGAAATGGGATTAAATTTCACGTTCCCTGATATCTAGTCCAAAGTCGTGGGTACTATATTATACTGATGAATGAACCAAAATAAACAAGATTGGCCAGCAAATTAGGTTTCGTTTGTTTCTGCTGCATGGGAATTCAATGTGGCCTCTTTTTTTCCTAGACTAACCCCGCCAGCTGGCTTCATGTACCTTGGCAACTGAAGCAAGAATAATCATGCCTCCTCAACTTAGATTCTTATAAGTGTGACCTGTTAGATTTGGGGACAAATGTAAATTAGAGAATATCTGAATAGAATGGTGACGTACCTAGAAATTGTAATTAGTTGTTATTCTTTTCTTCATTTATTTGTCTTGTTAGAGGCAATAGTAAGGTAAAGGGATGGAAGAGTTCAGATTGCATTTAGATTCTAACAAGTAGTTTGGCCAGAGAGCAGGATACCCCCCAGGTACTCAGTAAGGAGAGAGAGGTATTTTGGGAGAAAATCATGGTGTCTTGAAATGGCAGACAAGACCATGATCTCTCAGTAAAGAGAGAGAGGTATTTTGGGAGAAAATCATGGTGTCTTGAAATGGCAGACAAGACCATGATCAGCAGTGGGTGGCCAAGAAAGAGTTTTAGTGGAGAATAGACATAACCCTAGCTCTGCTTTAGAAAGATGAATATAGCTGCAGTTACAGGATGCTTGAAGTGGAGCTTGGACCACTTACAGGACCCTGGAGGCAAAGAGACCAGCTGAAAAGGAGGCTCTAAGAGCAGCCAAGGTGAGGAGAAGCATGAACCTTGGGCCAGGCCAGTGACAGCAGGAACAGAAAGGAAACGATGTCTAAAACCAAGAAGGAGTTTTCATTTTGACTATAATCAGAGCAGCGGAATAGTTGTTAAAAAAAAATAAAATCAAATTAATCATGCTCAGGAATCAAAAACTACCACTTAATATGAATTTAAGTGATATCATTTTTAGATCCTTGCTACCATTACCATAATGGCCTTTTTTTTATGATTAAAAACTACTTGACTTTTATAAAAAGGAGGGAAGGAGCAGAAAGACAGCAATGTGAGAGAAAGACAGCAAGGTGAGAGAGGAATATGATAGAAGTTTTCCCAAATGGATAACAATCCTAAAGATTTACTTGGCTTTGCCAATAACAAGTTCGACATTATCAAAACAATTAAAAATTTTTTCTTATCCACAAAAAAATGATAGAGGAATAACGATGGAATACTTAAATGCAGTATATACTTTTTCAGAAGGACAAGAGTGAGGTTAGTCAACAAAAGAAAAGCAGTCACTGCTACCTTGAAAGAGTGGACATACGTAAATCCCATCCTACTTAGAAAAAAGTTCCTTTATTTAGGTTGCATCTGTATATCGGTGATTAGCATTTGTGGTCTTTGGTAAGAAACATTAAGAAGTCATATGTTCATAATCTTAAAAACACTGTCAAAAATCTTAACGCTAACTTAAATGTACAGTTTTTATAAAGAGCTTCTCCTGGCTTCCTGAAAAAAGTCATCTCCTCTGCCCCATTTTCTCTTCTCTTCCTTTTCTACCCCATTTTGGGGGAATTTTCAGCTCTTTCACTGGCTTCATTGTTGTCTTATTATCACTTTTTGTTGGTAAGCTGCTTCAAATATTTTTGATGCTAGACAGATATAAATTATAAACTGTAGAGAAGCAAATGTCTAGCTTTGGACATAGTCTTACCTTGATAGAAAATGGCAGCGTAACTAAGAGATTTGTCATTTTAAAGTACCAATTACTTCAGTTATGCCTGTTTAATACTCAACTAAAATCCACTTCCTCAAAACCATCTGAGGCTTTAATTCTCAAATAAAATTATGGAGACTTTGACTTTTAGAGTCAAAAGATACCTTAGCAATTTACAAATATAACTATTTCACAGAGGAGGGAACTGGGACCTGCAGACAGTTCCAAAAGTCGTAAATGAGGGGGTTATCTGTATTTGTAGTGAATTTGCTTCAGGAAAATTCTAGAATCATTGCTACTTATAAGAGATACCTTATTCAGTAATATTAGGCATCGTATTAGGCAGTATATTCACTGTAATAGTAGTACTAATAATAATAATAAAATATCCTCCATTTTTTAGTAACTACCATATCTAGGCACTTTACGTGTATTTTTAAAAATATTTACAACTCTGCATATTAGGTGGCATTATCTTCATTTCACAGATGAAGGACTGAGACTCAGGTATGTTATAGGACTCGCTCAGAAATACCCAGCTCTGACTCCAAAGCCCCTATTCTTCCTGGTGAGGCTAGCCGGACAGAGGCAGTGTGATGTTCAGTACTGGTCCCCAAACTTGACTGCCCTCCAGAATCCCTTGGAGGGCTCTTAAAAGATCCTCCAGAAATTCAGGTTTATCCATTTGATGTTTTTAAAACACTCTTCCTGTGACCCTAGTGTTTGGCCAGATTTATGAACCACTCGCCGATTAGAAAGCAGATAGCATTTAAAGTCACAAGATACAGATTACAATCTGGATTTTCTTTACTGATCTGTGTAATCTTGATCAAGTTGCTTACCCTTCCTAAATTCTATGTTTACTCTGCAAAATAAGATTATCTCGCAGACTGCAGAGCACCAAGTGAGATAATTCACGTGTAATGCTTAATAAACTGTCAAGTGCTGTGGAAAAGTAGAGTACCCTGAACATTTTGAATTGCAAAATATATTAATGTAGTGGTTCCCTGTGTGGAACTTCATAACCCTGTAACAATTCAAAAAAGTTTATAGAATGAGATAAAGTAAACTACTTCTTATTCTGCTAAGAACATTCAAAAGGAAAAGGAGACCTTCTCTCATGGACTTTCACCATCATTTCATAAATGAAGTTTTAATAACAAGAAAGCAATAAGAACCTGATTTCAGAATGAAGGAATGTAGGACAAACCTTTAAATTGAATAGCGTTTGCCTTATGAGAAAGTTACGACCCTGTACTTATTTTTCGTTCTTTCTCCAGAGCACAGAAATTGTTACTAAGAGTGAAAGCACTACCTTTGCGATCATCTAGTCCAGCCCTGAGAAATATTGCTGTGCTAGGTTATGCGATTTTCCCAGGATCTTCCAGCTGGTTAATGGCAGACTAGAGGTCAGAGAATGTCACTGTTTACCAGCATTTTTTAACTATGCCCCCTGTGTTGTTTCTTCAGCCTCTCCCACAGGCCAAAACCTTGTCCAGCTTGAATTCTGTCATTTACGCGTGGAGACAATAGGTTTAGTGAATGTCTTTTCAAACCACATCCTCCCCTTGACATCCCCGCTAGAATCTGAGCATTGTCCCCGAGGGGTAGCTGTGTTGATGTGTCTCCCCACCTTACATCTCAGACTGAGAAACACTGGGCTTTTTATTTGCTCATGATCATTCTAGACTCGATGAAGTTGGGGATAAAGCAGAGCCAGGAAGGCAATTTGTCATCCCTGAAGAGTTAAGAGCGAATGCTCTGGAATCATCATGCCTGGGTTTGAATCTAAGCTCCACCACTCATTAATGTATGACTTTGAGCAAGTTCTTGAGGCTCAGTTTCTTGAGGGTAATATCTGGAACTACCTGATAGGATTGCCGTGAGGGTTAAGTGATCAACTGCATTGAAGTGCTTACTATGAGCTTGATCGGTACTAGCTTGTGGTAGGAGTAGTACTCAAATCATTTCGTTGACTTTTCCCTCTTTATGGCCTTTTTGAGTGCATGGTTTAAAGTGGTTATACATGCTAAAGGGGATCCTGACTTCCCAGCGAATGAACAGACCTTCTGTTAATTTCCTGTTGCACCGTTCTTTGCTAATAGCGCCATGCTGCACCATTATCAACTCCTGATCCAGGGCAGTGAATTGCATCCTGTACAGAGTTAATGAGCCATTGCAAATAGGATCAGCTCTATTAGTGCTGCTGTTATTCATTTATTTTCATTATCCAAATTACCCCATTTATATTTGTTATAAAGCACAAAGCCTGTTTCTGTTTTAAATATAAAAAAAGAGTAGCATAAATTTACAGATAGAACATGTGCTGCTGTTAAAAATAATTTTGAGGTTATTTTGAAGTCAAATACAGAAAAGTGTGTTTTATTTCATAATTAATGAAATTCATCAGTTGTTACCTAATATACATACATCAAAAGACAAAGTGCAATTATAAGCCAGCTCTTTTTTAATGAATCTGCATATTTATAGTACTGCACAGTGCTGTGTCAGAAAACAAGGCGTTTCGAAAAGGAAAAGGTGAATTCCTTTCCAGTAATGCCTTATATAATGTTGCTGTAAAATGAATAATACAATAAAGAAATAAGCAATAAATTGGATCATGGAGTTTTGAGGTTTATACTGTGGTGACACTAAAATGAACCACAGCTCTAACAAAGAAGTTCTTTACGTTTTTAATAATT
Source organism: Eschrichtius robustus (assembly GCF_028021215.1). Lineage (NCBI taxonomy): Eukaryota > Metazoa > Chordata > Mammalia > Artiodactyla > Eschrichtiidae > Eschrichtius > Eschrichtius robustus. Next base: position 68,073,435 of record NC_090833.1, read on the forward strand.
CCTATGGTGAGTAGTTTGAAACAAATTGAATGGAATGTTTATTTCTCCATCTCTGTCTGTGACCTCAGTCACTACTATCAAATGTCTACCAGGTATTCTAAAGGTAGTGATGTCAGAAACACGGACTTGGCTGTTTTGCCTTCTGTGTTTTGTAATCTGATTCCACATGGAAGCATGACGTTGCTTCAGAGATTTAATGCACCATCTTTCTTTTTCACCCCTTTGCGTGACACAGTAAAGATGAAATGAACTGCTTTACTGCCTACTAGTTGAATTTTAACACATTACTTAGTTTCTGAACATTGTTTATCTGTTCTCCCGATAATCTGGTGGGTACTGAGCTTACAGAGTTAAATATCATCCCTCAGGAATGGTACCTTTGTAGGGCTATTGTGAAAAATTCAGTTTGTTTGTTTGTTTAATAAATATTTACTTAAGAATTAGCAATGTGCTAGATCCTGGAAATACATGAATGGACAGGAAAAAAAACACAGTCCCTGCCCTCCCTGAACTGACGCTCTAAGGGGAGATGAGTCAAGTGTAAAGGAAAGTATACTATTACCCCTATACTCTATTCGCCTAACTGTGAACAGGAGTTTACAGTGCAAACAGGAGTTTCCTTCCTAAAATACAGATCTGACTTCATTTCTTATCTGCTTGAATCATTTCAATTTGCATTCTATCACCATCAGGATAAAGAAAGCCCAGATTTCTTTACATGGTACCTTTCGTTACTGGGTGGCTTGAAACAAGAGAAATTTATTCTCCCACAATTCTAGAGGCTAAAAGTCCAAAATCAATGTGTCATCAGAGCGATGCTTCCTCTGAGGCTCTGAGTATAATCTCTCTTTGCCTCTTCATAACTTCTAGTGGTGGCTGTCAGCCTAGGCCTACATCTTCACGTGGCCTCCTCCCCTCTGGGTCTGTGTATGTCTCTGTCTTTACAAGGCATTTTTCTCCCAACGTCTCTGTTTTCTCTTCTTATAAGGACACCAGTGATATTGGCTTCTGGCCAGTTCTAATTGAGTATGACCTCATCTTTTTTTTTTTTTTTTTAATTATTTTTGGCTGCATTGGGTCTTCATTGCTACACACAGGCTTTCTTTAGTTGCGTCGAGCAGGAGCTACTCTTCGTCATGGTGTGTGGGCGTCTCATTGCGGTGGCTTCTCTTGTTGCAGAGCGCAGGCTCTAGGAGCACGGGCGTCAGTAGTTGTGGCATGCGGGCTCGGTAGTTGTGGCTTACGGGCTCTAGAGCACAGGCTCAGTAGTTGTGGTGCATGGGCTTAGTTGCTCCGTGGCATGTGGGATCTTCCCGGACCAGGGCTCGAATCTGCCTGCCAATGCTCGTGTCCCCTGCATTGGCAGGCAGATTCTTAACCACTGCGCCACCAGGGAAGCCTGAGTATGACCTCATCTTAACTTGATTATATCTGCAAAGATCTATTTCCAAATAAGATCACACTCACAGGCACTGGGGGTTATAACTTCAACTTACCTCTTTTGGGGGACACACTGCAACCCACAATAGCACACATCCCAGTTTATTTGTACATAGTACAAACATATTCATGTATGCATATACATACATACATACATACATGTATATATATACATATAATTTTGAATAGTTTGTAGGAACCAGAGTGGGAGAAATTTAGACTGTCATAAGTAGAAGGAATATTTGACCAAACATGGAATCAAGAAATGCTCAGAGGAAGAGATAGCTGGAAAGACCTAACTAGCGCCTAGAATTGAAGAAGGAGAGTGAAGAAATAAAGGGCTAGAGAGGTTGTCAGGACCTCTGTCATGAGGAGCTAGATAAGCTATATTAAGAAGCTTGGGGTTTGTAATATTGAGAGACAAAGAGTGCCAGTAAAGTAATTCAAACAGATGCAAGATAGAGTGAAACATGTATGTTAGGAAGAGTGCTCTATCTGCATTGAGGGCAATGGATTAGAAGGGACCCAAAATTGGTAGTGGGAATAAAAGGGGGGATTTCAAAACAAATCAGGAGATATAGAGTCCCTGGACTTGGTGACTGGTGAAATAAAATAGGAGAGAAAAATTGAGAGTTGAAGACAATGCTCTGGCTTCTAGTTTGAGCAAAGCATGTTGCTGCTGTTCACTGGGGTGTAGAACGTAAGAGAAGGGCCAGGCATTGGTTTGGGGTGGTACGAGGGATGAGGAGATGCTGTATGTATAGCACACCGTCTGCCATGTGATTCTCACTCAGTGAATTCACATCCTTTCTTCCTCCCTCTTACGTCTTCTTAAGTGAATGGTGTGATTCCATCAAGTTGATATGGTCACTGTCCTGTTTATGTATGATTAAAAATTTGTCAGGTTAACCTTTTCTGTGATCACATGCTAGTTAGTTAACAAGTCAACTTAAGCGTTTGTCACTTTTGGGAAAAACTGAAGTCAAATGACTGTAGTTCCTTAACGTATCCTCTCTATTTGAATAGCTAAGAGATAGAGAAAGTGACACTCCGTAGGGATTCATTCGTCTCAAACTATCTCCTTCCTGCCACCCCAGTTGGGTCCTTTATTTATTCCTGTATCATCTCTACTCATGGAAAGGATTTCTTGGCCATATGAGAATATTTTTCATCTTGATATTCAATTTGTGGGGCAGAAACCCTTCTTTCTTAAAATTTTATAATAACTTTATTTTTTGTGCTCTTTTGTTGTTTTTTAAATAAGCACTTTTACAGTTTTATTGTTTAACATACGTCACACACACAAGCACACAGATACATAAACGCTTCTTTCTATAGCTTTCACAGAAAAACTTTTTGAAAGTTATATCTATTTAATTTTTCCTTTGAAATTCAGTGTGCACTGGGAAAGACAAAATCAAGGATTTTGTTTTCCCAAAGAGATTCAGTGAGGTAGATGAAGGCAGTGTGAATCTAATTTAGAAAAAAACTTTCAAATGTTATTATTTTTTGTGCTGTTTAGTTTGCAGAGTGCATCACGCATATCACCATGTGCTTCTTGTACCAATTTTGGGGAATATCTTTATTATTTCCATCTTATAAATGAGGAGATTTAGGCTCATAGAAGGTCATATGACTAGAAAAAGGCAAAGCTACAAGTCAAATCCTATTAGTTCTATTATATGTCACCTTTCCTCTGAGAAGATATTTCAGTAATGAAGCAGAGTATCAGTAAGCACACATTTTTGTTAATAGGGGTATGAGTATGTGTAGCTGAGTCAGGGAACTCTGGCCTCGGAATTCTATGTTCTATTAAATGAAAGTTCCACCAAGATCTGGCAGCTTTCTTGATTCATCCTAGGATGCTTTGTCTCATGAATGAGTCTTTGGGACCCTTGTTTGTAGAAATAATGAATATGCTAAATTTTACCAAATCATCTTTAATATTGTTTCAGCACTGTTAGTAACTACAAAGTTTGGATTTCCCCAAATTACCCTCACTTCTTTTACTAACTTCAAGTTCAGGGCTCCTCAAGACTACTCTCAGGTTTGATAATTCACTAGGGACACACAGAACTCACTGAAAGCTGAGTTGTACTGTTGTACTCAGTTACAGTTTATTACAGCCAAAGGATACTGATTAAAATCAGCCAAGGAAAGAGGTACATACAGCAGGGTCCAGAAGAGTTCAAGTGCAGACCTTCCAATTGTCCTCTCCTGGAAGAGTGGTGTGGATGGCACCTACTTCTCCCAGCAATAGTGTGTGACAATATGTGTGGACTACTGCCAACCAGGAAAACTCACCCAAGCCTTGGTATCCACAGTTTTTATTGCGGCTCCATCACATAGACTTGGTTGAGCACCCACGTGGCTGACCTTCGTCTCTAGCCCCTCCAGAGGCTGAGCTGATACCATGAGGCCCAAAGCCCTCATCATAAATCACATTGTTAGCCTGGACTCTCTGGCATGGCCCAAGGCCCCAGACAAGCAAAGATACTCTTACTGGTCAGTGACAAGAGTTTAGAAATTGCCTCCCAGGAGCCAAGGGCAAAGGCCAGACCTCTCCTTGAGCAAAGTATATCCCTTACCACACAGTACCTTTTTGAAGCTATTTATTCATTCATTTAATATTTAATGCTTACTATTGGGCATTAGGCTATCCCCTGGGGTATGTAGCAGTGAATAGGACTCAAGCCCTCCCCTCAAGGAGTCCATAGCCTCAGTTTTAGTAGTTAAAGAAAAAATAGTGCCCAATTTTTCCCTCATTTACTGTCTCTAACTTTGGAGAATCACCTTATTACCTATGAGAAGATTCCATGAGAATTACCACAACATTCACACCAACTAGCCGTTCTTTTTGTGTGGGTATGACTCTTGACTCTTGTTGCAGAATGGTGCAGCTGCTTTGGAAGACAGCCTGGCACTTCCTCAAAATGTTAAACATAGAGTTACCGTGTGACCCAGCAATTCCACTCCTAGGTATACACCTAAGAGAAATGAAAGCATACGTCCCCCCAAAAAACCGTACTCAGATGTTTATAGCAGCAGTATTCGTAATAGCCAAAAAGCAGAAACAACCCAAATGTGGATCAACTAATGAATGGATAAATGAAATGTGGTCTAATCATACTATGGAATATTATTCCACAATAAAAATGAATGAAATACTGATACATGCTGTAAAATAAATGAACCTGCAAAACATTATGCTAAGTGAGATAAGCCAGTCACGAAAGGTTACATATCTATAATTCCGTTTATATGAAATGTCCGGGATAGGCAAATCTGTAGAAACAAAAAGTGAATTAGTGGTCGCCTAGAGCTGGGGCTTGGAGTAGAATGGGGTGGGAGGGTGACTGCTGACGGACACGGGGTTTCTTTTGGGAGTGTTGAAAACATGCTAAACAGATTTTGGTGATGTTTTCACAACCATTAAATTCCATTAAAACCATTAAAACTTTCTACTATTAAAACCATTGAATTCTACACTTTCAACGGGTGAATTTTAGGGTATGTGAATTATATCTCAAAAAAAAAAGGTGTTTTTAAAATGTAGTATAAAGATTCAAAAGTCTGTACACTAAATCTAAAGGTTGTGTTAGCTGTGAGTGACCTGATCTCACACTTTGGCACAGTTAATATGACTAACCCATTAGTCTAAGTGGGTGTCCCCTTCATTTATTATGGTTGCAAGAAGTCATTTAGAACCATAAGTATTTCTACACATTGAAACTGATTTGGAAACCAACACATCGTTAATATGTTAAAATGAATGCATAGTGATATCAGGCCAGAAGTTGAACATCTTTCAGCTTTGGGGGGTGCACGGAATAAGTTTGGATTTGAGAAGATCTTTAGTAAATTCTCAATAAAGCATTATGCATTTAGCTACACTGTAGATTAACTCTGGTACTTCATTCATTGAGTGACTTCAGAGAAGACAGTTTTGAAACTGAAAAGGGAATTTGACATCTTGCAGTTGAATCTTTCCATTTTACGTTTGAGATCCAGATAAGTTCAGTTTTTGAAATAGTACCACCGTGTGGTCTGGAGTTAGGCTCTCTGGGGATATGAAAGTACATGTCATCATCCCTGTCTTCAAGAAGCTCCCAGTCTGTGGGTGACGTGGCTTAAACCCAAATAACGATAATCAGCAGCGGCATGAGATGGGAGGAAGAGCTTCAGTTTGGGGCTGGGGCAGATCCAAGTGTGAAGTCTGACTTCCAAATTTCCTTTCTGTGTGATCATGGGCTAATTCAGTAGGTTTTTAAGCCTCATTTCTCATCAAAAATAGAGGTAACGATACCTAATATTAGTAATAATAATGAGCTAATTTTTATTGAGCACTGACACTCTGCCAGACACTGGGCTGTGTTAGCATTTAACACGTTATCCCCTTTAATGCTCACGTGAACCGACACGTGGTTATGTTTTAACCATTTTTATAGTGGAGGGAAATGATGCTTAGAGAGATTAAGTACTGTTGATTCATTCATTCAGTAAATATTTATCGAGCATTTACTAATGCTAGGCATTTTGCTGAACACTAGGGATGCAGCTGGACGTCCAGGATGCAATGGGATCAGGTAGGAGGAGCGTTTAGAAGGAGCACGGTAATTCAGTTCTGGGCAGGTAGGAAGGTTTTGTGTCTCAGGTCACCCTCCTCCCTAACATTCACAGTCCTTCAGTGAAACTCCACAGAGGAACTGATATTCCTTCCTATCTCTTGCACCCGTTTTTCATCTTGTTTCCTTTGTCTTATATTTATTTTCCTAATTAACTAGCCCATTAGATTGAGACCTCCTTACTGGCAGAGACTGTATTCTACTTACTCATCTTTAGTTTCTTTATATTGAGTTACTCAACTTAAGACTCTTGCATGGAATGATCAACGAATCAATAAATCTCTCTGTTGACCATTTTTGTCTTTTGATAACCGCGTCATCTCTAAATAATGTAAATTATTCATCCAAAATGCCTTTTTTATCTTTTAATTTATTCGGGCCTTGTTCTCATTTCCTTCAGGCTGTGAAACAAAGTCTATTTAGGTGTTGCACCTTTTTTTGTTTTATGATACTAGGCTAGAAGTAATTTAGAATCTGAGGCCTCCTGCAATCTCCTCTTTATTTACCATGGCTTAGGAGATGGCTCAGATCTACCCAGAACTTTCTCCATCAAGATAACTGTTGGTTTGCTTAGTATATCAACCAGATTCTCTGGATGAACTCTCACTGCTGAAGCCATTAGATCCTTCCTGGGATTAAACTCACAAAATGCTAAGTTTCCAAAGACCGTAAATATCAATCAGGATTCCAGTGTGTTGTAGTTTCTTTCCCAACTGTATATTAGAAAATGGCTCTGGAGATTGTTTGCTTCTGCAGGGTATTCCATGGGTAAATTAGATGATCTTTAGACATAATTTTAATTACTCCAGCTCTCTCCGTAATTAATATGGTTATCAATTTTGGGGCCATAAAATGCTGATCTCCCCAAAAACTTGAAATGCAAGGTTTAAGTATATCAGAAATTGGAAAGATTTGAAACTTTGCCTTAAGTTTAAAAGAAATATTTTAAATTTCTTTAAAAGTAGAATTGAGGAAGCCTTTTTGAAATTGGGTATCTTAAGACACTTCATATAATTATTTTTAATGTTAAAAATTAAATCCAAATATGAAAGGCAATTAGTAAGTAATTATCCTTTGGCTGATTGGCATATCTGAAGTCAATATCAAGTTAGGTAAAGGGGTAGTTTTTTTTTTATGTTGTAGCTACTTTAATTGTCAAAAGCCTTAATAAAAACAATTTAAAGCATCAGGTACCTTCCAGATTTTGAGTCATGAACATAACTTTACCCAAATTTTATCACACTCATGGTTGCCAGAGACTCTCTTGGAACATTCCTAGGAAGGGCCGCTTGCCAGCGTCAGGAAAATCCACCCAAGCACCTAAAGTTAGTGTAATAAACCCCACCTGTCCTTTCTATTGCCTCTTCGGTTGGACTGCCCCTGAGGAATTCAAAGCAAGAAGGAACAAAGTGTTATTGCTGTGGGCTAACTACCTGTGATCCAAGAGAACACTTAAGAATCTGTGAAATCTAGAGAGAAAGGCAAGAAATTATCTGTGTGGTTAATAGCACACAGAGGCCAAGACAAATTCAGAGGCCTCAGGAGATATGTTGAATCTCTTTGCAAAGCTAATCATGAAACAATGGCTTTGAAAAGGACCTTGGAGATCACCAACTGAGTCTCCTCATGGTAATTCTGAAGACACAGAACATCGGAGCACGGTGGCATGTGACTTACCCAAGGTCTCCCAACCAGCAAGTAACACAGCCAAGAAGACTCAAACTTAAGTCTTCTGGCTCCAAATCCAGTGCTCTTTAATTTGTATTACATGAAAACACTATTCATATGTGTGTTTTTCAAGAACCTTTAGAGTTTAAAGTATTTTCGTTTGATTTGGATTATTTATTCATTTTGTTAGTCTTTTTCACCATTACTAAGTGCATTTCACTCCCTCGGCTAAATTTCCCTCCTGTATGGCCAAATTGTCACAGGACATTCCATTCACTTAAAAATAGTTGTGCTATAAAAGAAAATACAAGTGGAAAACTTTGCCAACAATGAACATTCTAAAAAACTTAATGCACACCGCGTTCATTCCTGCGGAAATGCCAGCTGCAGCCCCACGGCACCTGCAAGCTGTAGCAACCACTCAGTGGCCAGGAGCTAGTGGCTGCCTAGTCCCATGAGCACTTCAGTTTACAGTTGCACTTGCGTACCAGTTTAGATTCTTTGCCAGCCAAATTATGGGTGCCATAACTTTAAAAAAAACAAACAGATTCTATTTCAGAGGAAGGGGAGGGGGGTAGGGAAGCTTGGGAAAAAGTGGCCAGAGTCACATTAAAATGAAAGAACGTAGCCAATGTTTTGTTTCCCCAAGTTCTCAACTCTTCTTGACCGCTGTCCTCCCTCTGTCCTCTGGGATTCTCCTGGTGGGGGAGGAATTCCTCCCATTGGATGACTCTCAGCTTCTACCGCAGAAACCTTAGTATCACTGTTGATTGGCAGGAAGATGGTTAATTTCTTGATTCATCCATCCAGGCAACAGTCTTTTATTGAGCAACACAATATAATGTCTGTGCAGCCATTTCCACTCTTGATTTTACGTGACCTGAGCTAGAGATAAAAGGTTTTTTTTCTTTTTCTTTTTCTTCTTTTGAATAGGAATAGCAAGGATACCCTTTGCTTGGGTAAAGGATATCATTTGGTTAGTTCGGGCAAAGACACAGTCAGTGGTGAAGCGGGTGCAGCTCTCCTGGCACCTGACTTTCGCATCCCCAAGGTGGGCCCTGGGACAGGCATACATGGCAAGTGCTGAGGGGATGAAGGTTTAGAAGGGGCAAGGTCCCACCAGGCCAGCGGAGCTGAGTCTCTTCATCCACGTGGGTTTTTTTTCAGTCCAGAGAAATATTTTTATGCTGGTTTGAAACGCGCTGTCTTAGGCAGTGTATATGTAGAATGGTTTCATCAAGGCTATGTCGGTCCAGCCTATTTCCAAGTATTCTCCAAGTTTCTCCTTATAATTTGGCGTATAGTTTTTTTCATTTTCTCCCCAGATGGTTTTCATGGCTCTAAAGCAGATGTTGGAAACGAGTAACCAAATATATCCCACTGACAACTTTTGTTTGGTACACATAGTGTGGTTTTGTGGAAACTGGAATTGGTTGCCAGGATTTAAATACACTACTTCCAATAAAAATCCCAATTCACAACATAGCCTTTAAAAAAATCGGATGTGCTACATTTGGTCTGCGCTCCAGCATGGCAACCGTTTGACAGAGCTGAATAGTTGCTGAGACCTCCAGATGGTGCCAACACTTTCAAGCCTCCTTTGTTACCCACCTAGCCTGGACTCTGTAGCTCTTTGCATTCCTGACCCTTCCCCAAAGTATACGTAGGCTAGATATTTCTCAAAGGAAGGAGAAAGAGTCAAAATCATCATCACAATTATGATAAGAATAATAAAATAATCCACCTCATATATTGAGCACTAATCATGCCAGACGCTATGCCAAGCACTTGGCATACCATTTCAACTTCACAGGAACACTTTCTATAGCCCAAAAGTTTAATTTGCTGGTCCAAGGTCATACAGCTTGTGAGTTGCTTAGCTGGGATTTGAACTTAGTCTGTTGGACTCTCAAGCCTGTGCTTTTCATTTTATCATACTCCCTCTCAGAATCACTCCTCCCTCCCACATAACCCTTGCTGAATCTCAGGCTTATAAGAATCTACAACTGGATGCCAAGAATTGGGTATTCTATCGGCCACTGGTTTTCTAGTTTCTCTCAGGAAGAAGAAGAAGAAGGAAAACTTGGTGAGGTTTCTTCTGCTCACATCTTCTCCTGCAGCTAAGGGGCAGCTCTAGGTGTTAATGCACCCAGCCCTTCTCCTGGGTAAAAGGAACTCTTGTGATAATGTGTTCTAAGTCAATCTGAAGCCACGTGAAACGCTTTCTAAAAATCATTTGAATATCAGGTAAGGAGCAACTACTCAAATTTTTAAAAATCTTAAGGTGTGTAAATACAAAATCGTAACCTGTGCAGGTAGTTCTTTTTAAAGGAAAAAAAATTAAACGTCGTGGAATGAAATAGCTTACTTATGTTACCTTCCTTTCCCTTCATTCCAGGCTTGTACTATCTTTAAAACCTACTGCTCTTCAAATCCAGAATATTATAGATTTTCTATTGCTTTCCTTTGTCATTATTCTCCTTCACTTCGGTTTTTTTCTTCTAGATTTCTCAAAACCTTAAAATAATTCTTCTGGTTTCACCTTCTCCCTTTAAAAACACTGAAAATATATACATCTTAACAATTAGCCCCAGGGTGGGAAAAGAAATGCCCCTCCTGGCAAAATACATATGCTCGATGTTAAGATTCTTTTGGTTACCAAGCAATAGAAATGTACTGTGTTCAACCTACGTTCAAAAGGGAGGATTATTGAAAGGGTAGGAATCAGTGACAGGAACATCAACTGTTTGTTAGGAAAAACACTTATTGGTGACTAGAAGCGTAGAGCAAGCTGGAGGGCCAGGCTTTGGGAAGCACAGGAGCCCTGGCAGGTTTGAGTCCTTATCCACACATGTGTGTATATCTGGCAAAAGATAACTTAGCTCCATCCATATCCTGTCTCTCTCTGTCTCCAGTCAGTTTTCAAATTCCCAGGGAGGACCATCTGGCCTAGTCTAGGTGTCTCTACTATGGCACTGATTAGCCATGACCAGGGGATGGAGCAACTAACACAGCCATGGCCACTGGGAACGTCTTAGGGATGCTCTACGTGACTGTGATTATTGTCATTTTTAATTTTCTTATACGTTTATATCTAAATCAGGGCTTCCATCTACAAGAAAAGAAGATTTGAGTGTGCGTAGCTTTTGTGAAATACGGTAAAAGACAGAAGGCTCTTAGAATTTTTAACAGTCCAGCATTTTGGTTGTTTAGAGATTCAGTTTGAGAAGTAGCCCAGATCTTTTTCTGTAATGGGAAATAACTTATTAATAAGGCAATGGTTTTGCAAGTCGCGTTAACATTCTATCGCCTTTAGGATTATTAGTCATTGTAACAGGGCACTGCAGTGTGGCCTCATGCATAAGGAATGTCTTCCTGGTTAAGAAATGGATATGATTTTGCTACTGCCTGTGGGATAATAGTTACACCTTGAATCATCCTTCTCTTCCCCAGACAGTGAGGTGCATCTTCCATCCATTGGTGGTTGAGTCTAATGGGCTGGAAATGCTCACAAGTTAACACTGATAGACCAGCCGTGGAGACTCCTGTCTTGGTTCACACTAAACTCTTTTTCTGCTAGGACAAGATGAACTTTCTGCTGCAAACATGAGCCTTCTCTCTTCTTCAGCCAGAAGTTCACCAGGGTTCAAACAGTGTCTTAATGGATTCCAGCAAGATTTTCATGGGGCTGTAAGAAAGAAGTTTCTGGTTTGCAGCCAAAAGGAATGTGTCTAGCACAGTACCAGCCCTGGAATCAGGACCCACCTAGATTCAAACCCCAGACCAGCCTTCGAAGTCTGCTTCCGATTTGGGAAGGGGGGTGGGGGACTTGGCAGCCTGCCTTTATTGTTCCAAAGTATGGCTGCCATTCTTTAATTCACAGCTCACATCTCACCTCTTCCATCAACCCTTCCTGGACTAATGAGAAATCAGCCCCATCTGTACCCCAAATCTAGTACAGAAGACCCTTTTATTTCTCCCATTCAAACACATAGAGACAGACAATTCTCAGTTGTCCATATTGATAAAGGAGTATGCTCCCGTAGATGATCTGTTACTAGATGCGGTCTGTCAAGACTTTTCTTCCTCATGGAGAGGTGTATGGCACATGGAGATAAGTAGGTTGGATGCTGAGAAGCAGGAGAACTAGAAAGCTGACTAAGGGCACAACCAACGTGTTTGTGATGGTGGATTCTCTCTGAATTTTTGATACTTATTCTGAATAATCCTATTTCTCTTCCTTAGATCAGCAGGCAACTTTTGAGAGGGCAAATTACATCATTTGAATAATGAATAATCATTTTTAATGTAAAACGAGAGTTCCACATTTGAGTTTTAAAGAACAGTAGAGAATAATTTTAAAAACACATATTAGCATCCACTTCCTTTTTCATTTCTTCAACTTCCGTAATTGTATTTGTTGTTGTAATTAATAGGAATAAGAACTGCTCCTATTAGTGAACTCTGAGAGCTATACCTTCTTACAGTGAATCTTCACAACAGCTTTCGGAGGTGTGATTTGATTGGTACCAATTTACAGAAGAAGAAACCAAGGCATAAGAGATGCAGTAACATGGACAAGGTCAATAAGTAACAGAGCTTGTGTTCAAATTCAGATCCATTGGGCTCCAAAGTAGTTATACTACCCCATCCCATCCCAAACTATACCACACTATACTATACTGCACTTCACAATGTAGTGTGGTTAGGTCCATATAAAACTTGCTCAGTGGTAGAACAGGGGATGCAAACACATGGGACTTTGTCCGTGTACAGATAGAAGGAGGCCATAGGAAGAGCTGAAGTTAAAGTCATTAACAACAAAAAAAAAACATCATAGCATATGTTTATTTGTATGTATGTGTGTCTTTACCCCATTGCATCTACGTGCTCCTTGTGTTAATTAGTTATGTCTGTTGCTTTCCTACCTCCTATTCTTTTTTTGTTGTGGCAAAATAAACATAACATAAAATTTAGCGTTTTAACTATTTTTAGTTATACAGTTCACTGACATTAAGTACATATACATTATTGTGTAACCATCACCATCATCCAGCTCTAGAAACTTTTCATCTTCCCAAGCTGAAACTCCATACCCATTAAACAATAACTCCTCCTCTCAGCCCCTGATAACTACCTTTCTACTTTCTGTCTCTCTGAATTTGACTGTTTTGGGTACCCCATATAATTGGAATCATACAACAATTGTCGTTTTGTGTCTTCTTGATTTCACTTAGCATAATGTTTTCAAGGTTGATCCCTGTTGTATGATGTGTCAGGATTTCATTCCCTTTTTTTTTTTTTTAACATATTTATTGGAGTATGATTGCTTTACGATGGTATGTTAGTTTCTGCTTTATAACAAAGTGAATCAGGTATACATATACATATATCCCCATATCTCCTCCCTCTTGCATCTCCCTCCCACCCTCCCTATCCCACCCCTCTAGGAGGTCACAAAGCACCGAGCTGATCTCCCTGTGCTATGTGGCTGCTTCCCACTAGCTATCTATTTTACATTTGGTAGTGTATATATTTCCATGCCACTCTCTCACTTCATCCCAGCTACCCCTTCCCCTTCCCCGTGTCCTCAAGTCCATTCCCTATGTCTGCATCTTTATTCCTGTCCTGCCCCTAGGTTCTTCAGAACCTTTTTTTTTTTTTTTTAGATTCCATATATATGTGTTAGCATACCATATTTGTTTTACTCTTTCTGACTTACTTCACTCTGTATGACAGACTCTAGGTCCATCCACCTCACTACAAATAACTCAATTTCATTTCTTTTTATGGCTGAGTAATATTCCATTGTATATATGTGCCACATCTTCTTTATCCATTCATCTGTTGATGGACACTTAGGTTGCTTCCATGTCCTGGCTGTTGTAAATAGAGCTGCAGTGAACATTGTGGTGCATGACTCTTTTTAAATTATGGTTTTCTCAGGGTATATGCCCAGTAGAGGGATTGCTGGGTCATATGGTAGTTCTATTTTTAGTTTTTTGAGGAACCTCCATACTGTTCTCCATAGTGGCTGTATCAATTCACATTCCCACCAACAGTGCAAGAGGGTTCCCTTTTCTCCACACCCTCTCCAGCATTTATCGTTTGTAGATTTTTTGATGACAGCCATTCTGACTGGTGTGAGATGATACCTCATTGTAGTTTTGATTTGCATTTTTCTAATGATTAGTGATGTTGAGCATCCTTTCATGTGTTTGTTGGCAATCTCTATATCTTCTTTGGAGAAATGTCTATTTAGGTCTTCTGCCCATTTTTGGATTGGGTTGTTTGTTTTTTTGATATTGAGCTGCTTGAGCTGCTTGTAAATCTTGGAGATTCATCCTTTGTCAGTTGCTTCATTTGCAAATATTTTCTCCCATTCTGAGGGTTCTCTTCTTGTCCTGTTTTTGGTTTCCTTTGCTGTGCAAAAGCTTTAAAGTTTCATTAGGTCCCATTTGTTTATTTTTGTTTTTATTTCCATTTCTCTAGGGGTGGGTCAAAAGGATCTTTCTGTGATTTATGTCACAGAGTGCTCTGCCTATATTTTCCTCTAAGAGTTTTATAGTGTCTGGCCTTACATTTAGGTCTTTAATCCATTTTGAATATATTTTTGTTTATGGTGTCAGGGAGTGTTCTAATTTCATTCTTTTACATGTAGCTGTCCAGTTTTCCTAGCATCACTTATTGAGGAGGCTGTCTTTTCTCCATTGTATATTCTTGCCTCCTTTATCAAAAATAAGGTGACCACAGGTGCGTGGGTTTATCTCTGGGCTTTCTATTCTGTTCCATTGATCTATATTTCTGTTTTTGTACCAGTACCATACTGTCTTGATTACTGTAGCTTTGTAGTATAGTCTGTAGTCCAGGAGCCTGATTCCTCCAGCTCCATTTTTCTTTCTCAAGATTGCTTTGGCTATTCGGGGTCTTTTGTGTTTCCATACAAATTGTGAAATTTTTGCTCTAGTTCTGTGAAAAATGCCATTAGTAGTTTGATAGGGATGGCATTGAATCTGTAGATTGCTTTGGGTAGTAGAGTCATTTTCACAATGTTGATTCTTCCAGTCCAAGAACATGGTATTTCTCTCCATCTGTTTGTATCACCTTTAATTTCTTTCATCAGTGTCTTATAGTTTTCTGCATACAGGTCTTTTATTTCCTTAGGTAGGTTTATTCCTAGGTATTTTATTCTTTTTATTGCGATGGTAAATGGGAGTGTTTCCTTAATTTCTCTTTCAAATTTTTCATCATTATTGCATAGGAATGCAAGAGATTTTTGTGCATTAATTTTGTATCCTGCTACTCTACCAAATTCATTGATTAGCCCTAGCAGTTTTCTGGTAGCATCTTAAGGATTCTCTATGTTTAGTATCATGACATCTGCAAACAGTGACAACTTTACTTCTTATTTTCTGATTTGGATTCCTTTTATTTCTTTTTCTTCTCTGATTGCTGTGGCTAAAACTTCCAAAACCATGTTGAATAATAGTGGTGAGAGTGGGCACCCTTGTCTTGTTCCTGATCTTAGTGGAAATGGTTTCAGTTTTTCCATTGAGAACAATGTTCGCTGTGGGTTTGTCATATATGGCCTTTATTATGTTCAGGTAAGTTCCCTCTGTGCCTACTTTCTGGAGGGTTTTTATTATAAATGGGTGTTGAATTTTGTTGAAAGCTTTTTCTGCGTCTACTGAGATGATCATATAGTTTTTATTCTTCAGTTTGTTAATATGGTGTATCACATTGATTGATTTGCGTATATTGAAGAATCCTTTCATTCCTGGGATAAACCCCACTTGATCATGGTGTATGATCCTTTTAATGTGCTGTTGGATTCTGTTTGCTAGTATTTTCTTGAGGATTTTTGCATCTATGTTCATCAGTGATATTGGACTGTAGTTTTCTTTTCTTGTGACATCTTTGTCTGGTTTTGGTATCAGGGTGATGGTTGCCTTGTAGAATGAGTTTGTGAGTGTTCCTCCCTCTGCTATGTTTTGGAAGAGTTTGAGAAGGATAGGTGTTAGCTCGTCTCTAAATGTTTGTTAGAATTCACCTGTGAAGCCATCTGGTTCTGGGCTTTTGTTTGTTGGAAGATTTTTAATCACAGTCTTAATTTTAGTGCTTGTGATTGGTCTGTTTATATTTTCTGTTTCTTCCTCGTTCAGTCTTGGAAGGTTGTGCTTTTCTAAGAATTTGTCCATTTCTTCCAGGTTGCCCATTTTATTGGCATAGAGTTGCTTGTAGTAATCTCTCATGATCGTTTGTATTTCTGCAGTGTCAGTTGTTACTTCTCCTTTTTCATTTCTAATTCTATTGATTTGAGTCTTCTCCCTTTTTTCTTGATGAGTCTGACTAATAGTTTATCGATTTTGTTTATCTTCTCAAAGAACCAGGTTTTAGTTTTATTGATCTTTGCTATTGTTTCCTTCATTTCTTTATCATTTATTTCTGATCTGCTCTTTATGATTTGTTTCCTTCTGATAACTTTGTGGTTTTTTGTTCTTCTTTCTCTAATTGCTTTAGGTGCAAGGTTAGGTTGTTTATTTGAGATGTTTCTTGTTTCTTGAGGTAGGATTGTATTGCTATAAACTTCCCTCTTAGAACTGCTTTTGTTGCATCCCATAGGTTTTGGGTCATTGTGTTTTCATTGTCATTTGTTTCTAGGTATGTTTTGATTTCCCCTTTGATTTCTTCAGTGATCTCTTGGTTATTTAGTAGCATATTGTTTAGCCTCCACGTGTTTGTATTTTTTACAGACTTTTTCCTTTAATTGACATCTGGTCTCATAGCGTTGTTGTTGGAAAAGATACTTGATACGATTTCAATTTTCTTAAATTTACCAAGGCTTGATTTGTGACCCAAGATATGATCTGTCCTGGAGAATGGTCGGTGAGCACTTGAGAAGTGTATTCTCTTGTTTTTGGATGGAATGTCCTATAAATATCAATTAAATCCATCTTGTTTAATGTATCATTTAAAGCTTGTGCTTCCTTATTTATTTTCATTTTGGATGATCTGTCCATTGGTGAACGTGGGGTGTTAAAGTCCCCTACTATGATTGTGTTACTGTCGATTTCCCCTTTTATGGCTGTTAGCGTTTGCCTTATGTATTGAGGTGCTCCTATGTTGGGTGCATAAATATTTACAATTGTTATATCTTCTTGGATTGATCCCTTGATCATTATGTAGTGTCCTTCTTTGTCGCTTGTAATTGTCTTTATTTTAAAGTCATTTTGTCTGCTATAAGAATTGCTGCTCCAGCTTTCTTTTGCTTTCCATTTTCATGGAATATCTTTTTCCATCCCCTCACTTTCAGTCTGGATGTGTCCCTAGGTCTGAAGTGGGTCTCTTGTCAATAGCATATATATAGGTCTTGTTTTTGTATCCATTCAGCCAGTCTATGTCTTTTGGTTGGAGCATTTACCATTTACATTTAAGGTAGTTATCGATATGTATGTTCCTATTACCATTTTCTTAATTGTTTTAAGTTTGTTTTTGTAGGTCTTTCCTTGTCTTGTGTTTCCTGCATAGAGAAGTTCCTTTAGCATTTGTTGTAAAGCTGGTTTGGTGGTGCTGAATTGTCTCAGCTTTTGCTTGTCTGTAAAGGTTTTAATTTCTCCATCGAATCTGAATGAGATCCTTGCTGGGTAGAGTAATCTTGGTTGTAGGTTTTTCCCTTTCATCACTTTAAATATGTCCTGCCGCTCCCTTCTGGCTTGCTGAGTTTCTGCTGAAAGATCAGCTGTTAACCTTATGGAGATTCCCTTGTATGTTGTTTGTTGTTTTTCCCTTGGTGCTTTTAATATTTCTTCTTTGTATTTAATTTTTGATAGTTTGATTAGTATGTGTGTTGGCGTGTTTCTCCTTGGATTTATCCTGTATGGGACTCTCTGTGCTTCCTGGACTTGACTGACTATTTCCTTTCCCATATTAAGGAAGTTTTCATCTATAATCTCTGCGTATATTTTCTCAGTCCCTTTCTTTTTCTCTTCCTCTTCTGAGACTCGTATAATTCGAATGTTGGTGCATTTAATGTTGTCCCAGAGGTCTCTGACACTGTCCTCAATTCTTTTCATTCTTTTTTCTTTATTCTGCTCTGCAGTAGTTATTTCCACTATTTTCTCTTCCAGCTCACTTATCCGTTCATCTGCCTCAGTTATTCTGCTATTGATTCCTTGTAGCGAATTTTAAATTTCATTAATTGTGTTGTTCATCATTGTTTGCTCCTTAGTTCTTCTAGGTCTTGTTAAACGTTTCTTGTATTTTCTCCATTCTGTTTCCAAGATTTTGGATCATCTTTACTATCATTACTCTGAATTCTTTCTCAGGTAGGCTGCCTCTTTCCTCTTCATTTGTTTGGTCTGGTGGGTTTTTACCTTGCTTCTTCACCTGCTGCATGTTTCTCTGTCTTCTCATTTTGCTTAACTTACTGTGTTTGGGGTCTCCTTTTTTCAGGCTGCATGTTTGTAGTTCCCATTGTTTTTGGTGTCTGCCCCCAGTGGCTAAGGTTGGTTTAGTGGGTTGTGTAGGCTTCCTGGTGGAGGGGACTGGTGCCTATGTTCTGGTGGATGAGACTGGATCTTGTCTTTCTGGTGGGCAGGACTGTGTCCGGTGGTGTGTTTTGGGATGTCTGTGACCTTATTAAGATTTTAGGTAGCCTCTCTGCTAATGGGTGGAGCTGTGTTCCTGTCTTGGTAGTTGTTTGGTATAGGGTGTCCAGCACTGTAGCTTGCTGGTCATTGAGCGGAGCTGTGTCTTAGTGTTGAGATGAGATCTCTGAGAGAGCTTTTTCCATTTGATATTATGTGGATCCAAGAGATCTCTGGTAGACCAATGTCCTGAACTCGGCTATGCCACCTCAGAGTCACAGGCCTGACCCTGTCAGCCACACGGCCAGGTACATAGGGAGTTTCTTGCCTTTTGGGAAGTCTGAGGTCTTCTGCCCACGTTCAGTAGGTGTTTTCTAGGAGTTTTTCCACATGTAGATGTATTTGTGGGGAGGGAGGTGTTCTCCACGTCTTACTTTTCTGCCATCTTGAAGGTCTTCTCCTGTAGATGGATTTTTTTATGACGGTCATTTTGACCTATGTGAGGTTATACCTTGTTGTTTTGATTTGCATTTCTCTAGTAATTAGTGATGTTGAGCATCTTTTCATGTGCCTGTTGGCCATCTACATTTCTTCTTTGGAGAAATGTCCATTTAGATCTTCTGCCCATTTTTTGATTGGGTTGTTGTTTTCTTGTTATTGAGTTATATGAGCTGTTTGTGTATTTGGAAATTAAGCCCTTGTCGGTCACATCGTTTGCAGATATTTCCTCCCAGTCTGTAGGTTGCCTTTCCGTTTTGTTTATAGTTTCCTTTGCTATGCAAAAGCTTGTAAGTTTGGTTAGGTCCCATTTGTTTATTTTTGCTTTTATTTCTATTGCTTTGGGAGACTGACCTAAGAAAACACTGGTACAATTTATGTCAGAGAATGTTCTCTTCTAGGAGTTTTATGGTGTCCTGTCTTATGTTTAAGTCTTTAATCCATTTTGAGTTTATTTTTGTGTATGGTATGAGGGAGTGTTCTAACTTTATTGATTTACATGTAGCTGTCCAGCTTTCCCAATACCACTTGACAGAGAGATTGTCTTTTCTCCATTGTATATTCTTGCCTCCTTTGTTGAGGATTAATTAACTATAGGTGTGTGGGTTTATTTCTGGACTCTCTATTCTGTTCCATCGATCCATATGTCTGTTTCTGTGCCACTACCACCCTGCTGTTTTGATTACTGTAGCTTTGTAGTATTGTCTGAAGTCTAGGAGAGTTATGCCTCCAGCTTTATTCTTTTTCCTCAGGATTGCTTTGGCAATTCTGAGTGTTTTATGGTTTCGCATAAATTTTAGGATTATTTGTTCTAGTTCTGTGAAAAATGCCATGGGTAATTTGATAGGCATCACACTGTATCTGTAGACTGCTTTGGACAGTATGGATATTTTAACAATATTAACCCTTCCAATCCAAGAATTGGCATATCTTTTCATTTCTTTAAATCATCTGTAATTTCCTATACCAGTGTTGTATGGTTCTCAGCATATAAGTCTTTCACTTCCTTGGTCAGGTTTATTCCTAAGTATTTTATTCTTTTTGATGCAATTTTAAAAGGGATTGTTTTTTTACTTTCCCTTTCTGATATTTCATTATTAGTGTAAAGAAATGCAACAGATTTCTGTATGTTAATCTTGTATCCTGCTACGTTGTTGAATTCATTTATCAGTTCTAGTATTGTTTGTGTGGAGTATTTAGGGTTTTCTATATATAGTATCATGTCATCTGCATACAATGACAATTTTACCTCTTCCCTTCTAATTTGGATACCTTTTATTTCTGTTTCTTGTCTGATTGCTGTGGCTAGGACTTCCACTACTATATTGAATAGAAGTGGTGAGAGTGAGTATACTTGTCTTGTTCCAGATTTTAGCAGGAAGGCTTTCAGATATTCACTGTTGAGTATTATGTTGGCTATGGGTTTGTCATAAATAGTTTCTATTATGTTGAGATATGTTCCCTCTGTACCCACCTTGGTGAGAGTTTTTATCATGAATGGATGTTGGATTTTATCAAATGCTTTTTCTGCATCTATTGAGACGATCCTGTGTTTTTTATCTTTTTTGTTGTTGTTGATGTGGTGTATCACATTGATTGATTTGTGTATGTTGAACCATCCTTGTGACCCTGGGATGAATCCAACTTGATCATGATGTATGATCCTTTTTATGTGTTGTTGGATTCAGTATGTTAGTATTTTGTTGAGGATTTTTGCATCTATATTCATCAAAGATCTTAGCCTGTAGTTTTCTTTTTTGGTAATGTCTTTGTCTGGTTTTGGTATCAGGGTGATGGTGGCTTCGTAGAATGACTTGGGAGTGTTCCTTCCTCTTCAATCTTATGGAAGAGTTTGAGAAGGATTGGATAAGTTCTTCTTTGTATGTTTGGTGGAATTCCCAAGTGAAGCCATCCAGTCCTGGACTTTTGTTGGCAGGGAGTTTTTTTTTTTATTACAGATTCTGTTTCACTTCTAGTGATCGGTCTGTTCAAATTATCTATTTCTTCTTGAAAAAAATGTTAAGAGTTTATTTGAGCATTTATTGATTAAGAATCAAGTAGCTTCAAACCATACGTGGTTTGGAGTGCTCCACCAATAGGAGCCAAGGGAAAGACTATGGAAAAAGTGCAGGAGCAAAGAAAGGAAATTATTTGATTGGCTACAGTTTAAAGCCTAGTTGGCTATGATTGATTGTCCTTAGCATTTTGATTTTGTAAGGTTGAGGCATTTACTTTCTTAGAGTTTGGTTTGCCTACGTAGTCTGCCACAGAAGTAGAGCCACCTCAGCCTAATGACCTCTTTGTTTAATTAATTTAGCAGCATATACCACATTTTGTTTATCTGTTCATCTGTTGATGGATACTTGGGTTGTTTCCACCTTTTGCCTGTTGTGAATAATGCTGCTGTGAACATGGGCCTGAAAATATTGGTTCAAGTCCTTGCTTTCACTTCTTTTATGTATATACCCAGAACTGGAATTGCTGGATCATATGGTAATTATATGTTTAGTTTTTTGAATAATCTCCATACTGCTTTCCACCACACTGCACCATTTTTCATTCTCACCAGCTCTGCCTCCTACTCTTACATCTATACTTCTAGCTTATAAAGCCCTCTAAAGCAGAGCTGTGACTTTTTCAACCTTTTATCCTTTAACAGCTCCTACAATACTGTTCCTATAAAAAGTGTTGAGTACAGGACTTGCTCATCGTGATGGAGATCAGGATGCTGACCCGTGTTCAGCTTCTCTAGGCAATTTACAAATGTTTGGGCATGGAATTCTTCTAGCCCTTATTCTTCCCTACGTTTTTCCCTTCTGCTGCTCCCAAGCTCAAAGAAGAGCCATGAAAATAGTGAGATGCTGTCTTGAAAGAAGGAAATAAAAGTATAGCTGTGCCTCTTTGCATACCAATGAGGTGTTGCAGTGTAGCAGCCTGCTATGGATGGGGGTGTTGATTTATGATAGTGAGTACCTGTTTGGCAGACTGAATCCACATCTGCAATTTAAATGACTGCTTACAAAATGGAGCCTTTTCTTCTTAACATCTAATTAGACCCAAAGGTTAGCCTTGTCGTTGAGAAATTAATTATGTCTAAAACAAAGTTCTAATCCCATTGCAGAAGAAATTATCACTTGTGGAACAATCAGATAAGCACGCGGTCCAGGAATATAAGCTTCACAGTATATATATATATATATATATATATTTTTTTTTTTTTTTTTTTTTTTTTTTCTTTTTTGGCCCTGCCGCACTGCATGCAGGATCCTACTTACCCGGCCAGGGCTCGAACCTGTGCCCCCTGCAGTGGAAGCACGGAGTCCTAACCACTGGACCACCAGGGAAGTCCCATGACAGTGTATACATTTTAAAGCAATGCGTGATTGTATTCAGCAGTGAATTCTGCCCTTACTTGAGAAAATTTGAACAGAAGTGGGGGAGACCACTTTGAGTTCAGGTCGGGAGACAGAATTGCACCTTCAGGGGTATATGTGGGATGTGAGTTCCTCATGTAACTCTTCCCATCGTCCATATTTTGTACTTGCATCACCTCTGCTATTGTAATCTTGAACATTGTTGGAGCTAAAGCTGCCAATTTCCCTGCTTTGGGGAACTATGTGAGGTTCCCAAATAAAAAATAATGTGAAAATACTCTGTTCCCATGTTTTCCAAAAGTTTTTATTTGACCTTTGACAGAGAAGGTCAGAGGTGAGTGTAAGATGCTTCCATATTGGAACGTATTCTTGCCTCATGCCTTGGCCCTTGACCCAGGCTGGCTGGGGAAGCAGAGGCAGGTACTATTTGTGTGAGCCGAGGGTTCAAATCAGTTGCTGTAGAATCAACAGTGTGTCATTCTGGGTGTCCTCCTCCTTCCTGACACTGTGTGGTGCAAATCAAAAGTTCACGTGGAGGTCATCCTCACTGGCCATTGGCAGGGATCGTGAGGTCTCTGCCGAGTTAAGCCGCCCAGATGTAAGCCGCTTTTGGGCTGAGTTCAGTGCGTTTCCACTCTGTCGCTTCTCACCCCTCCCTTCTTCCTTCTCCTTAGTCTTGCCAGCTGCTACTGGAGATGTTTTTCCCACTGTTTAAGGTAATAACTTACTTAGTGATGAAGCCAAGCTACAGGCAAGCCTTAAAAATAAATTTGCAGAAGGCTGATTTTCATACTATTGGAGAAAACCTCAGAATCTTTTTGGAAGTTTTTGTCTCCCAAGAAACTGCTTTTCAAGAGCTTCTTTCTCCCTCGAGTGCCCTTTGCTGGGTGCTAAGAAACAAACTTAGTGAGCATTATTGATATACGAGATATATGGTGGGTATATTATTGATGTACACAGTGGTACAAACATTCCCTTAGAACAGAATATTCTCATGAGTAGCTGCTGCATACAATGTAGTGCTACTCTACTGTTTTGAATATACACACTGTTGACTTAAAAGTCCTCTGGTATATTAAGCGACCTAGAGTAGTAGGAACGATGTGTTAGAAAGAGGTTGAAACTAACACAATATTGTAAATCAACTATACTTCAATAAAAAAATTTTTTTTTAATTTTTTAATAAAATAAAAAGAAAGAGATTGAAATCCAAATTCTGCCATTTTCCAGGTAGGTGGCATAGGAAGTTGCTTTGGTTTTGTCATCTGTGCTGTCACAGAGTTTGTTTACAGGCTTCATAAACCCTGCAAAACACCTGACAGTGCCTGGCCCATAGTTGGTGCTTCATAAGAATCAAGATCCCTTTCCCCATCATGATTTATTTATTGTTGTGTCTTCTTGACATCAAATTTGATAAGTAGGAATTATCCATTCCCACAGTCTGCAATTACCTCATCTCTCACTCTTCAGAATAATGGTGGCTGATGGTATTTATTTTCTACCTTCCTGCCAACTCAGATACAACTGACACTCACTAGCCACAGAAAAGGAGGCCCTGTGGGCTTCAGCCAGGAAGACCACACACCTCACTGACACAATCGCTGTCATCTCAGAAAAACCCATGTGTCCTTGCTCTTGACACATTCATTAGAGAGAATTCAAAACTCAAGGTTGGAAATCATCTGAGAACTCAGTGCCCAGGTGTTCTGGGGAGCACTGTATTCATAAAAATCCTCATGTTGATACTAACAAATATTTTCATCTACTCTTTGTTATATATCCCAGTAAGTGATTCCTTGTAACACGCCTGCACCTACAGAAAATAGTTCGACTTTAAATAGTGGAATTTTAATGTAGAAAAATGACATGAAGACTAGGTCAAAACCATGCAAAAAATCCATTTGAAATAACACTTGAAAACCTTAAAATCAGTGGTTAAATCATGTTCTTCTAACAAATGTGGTGTTTGATAGACCCAGACTTGCAGAATTTGGGGATATTTCTGTTTGGATTCACATAGATGTATTGATAAAGACATATTGCATATTTTTTAAATATAAACCAATTATCTCAAATAACATGCCTTATACACAGTACATGGAGAGGAATTATTACTTGGTTTAGTATAGCCAAATTATGATTGTTGCATGAACCACAAATTTTCTTCTCTTCTTTGCCCATGGTCCACCAGGAAGCAGTAAGGTGAGGGCACTGAGGCAGGTCCTTTGGGTACCTTTAGGACAGTTAGAAGATAGCATATATGTAAGCTTTCTGTGTTAACTTTTTTAGGTAGTTTTTTAAAACTACCGAAAAAAAACTGATTATAACTATTATACAAACCTGAATTTTAAAATATTTCTAGATTTCAATGTGAATTTAATTTTATTCTTGAATTAGACATCTGCTGAGTGTTGAATACTGTCAGATTTGAAATTTGTAGGTTTCAGCTAGTTTTTTAAACTAGGCCTGCAATTTTAGGAAAGAAGCAGAATTCATTTTTATGTATGTGAGTGGGTGGCTAGTGGAATTTTCTTAATCTTTCTGAATGGGAAAAATGTATGCAGTCATTTTTTTTTTTTTTAATCTTGGGGCCTTTAAGTGAATTTGTTTTTGTGTAAAATGAAAGAAGCAGCAGTTCATTTTGCCATTGTCAATATTGCAGTGATTCAGCAAAATGTTACTGCTTATCCTAAACCCACAAGTCTAGAGCTTGAAAGCATGGCCAGAATTGATCATTGTCAGCCTTCTTCCAGCCCGATCCAGCAGCTAACCTTCCTTCTGGCTCAGGAAATTTTTTGGCCTATTAAAAATCAGTCAGTCCACTTTTCTTGTAGGACGTTGTGACTGCTGTTTGATTGGTTTATTGCTAATTCTGATTAATAAGCAATTCAAATTCCCAGTTTCAGGAAGACGACTTTTCCTTTTTTAAAAAAAATTTAACTGGTTTGTTTTTGGCTTGCACTTTCAGATTCCAGGTTTCCTCCTCTTTAAAACAAATAGATTTTGAATATTCGCTATGCCAAGATGGGTTTGCTGAGTACTCACTTTCTTTCATTAAATTCAGCTGTAATAGCAACACATCCATGTGCGTGCAGGCTCCCATGGAGAAAACGGGACTGAGCTATTGCCCCAGCCCCTGAAAATATATCTTTCCCTAAGACTTCAGATTTTAGAAGAATGACTTTGGGAAATCTCTGTTTTGTATTGACATTTACATTTAATGATTGTTACTCGCTTATACACAGTTGAAAGTGGCCCTGAATTAACTCCAGATTAGTGGTCTAGAATAGAGATCTAAGGGAGGATACTTTAAGAATTCTAAGCATTCCCCTCTCATTTGAGTGCGCTGCGGAGGAGATGATTTGCTACCCCACGGCAGTTCCCGAGAGGTTTTTTTCATTACTAATAGAATCCTTAAAACTCCCAGAGATCATTTCCCTGGCTTGCTGCTACTTCATTGGCTACTTCACCAGGGTAGAGGAAAGTTAAAAAGGGGAAAAAAAAACATTCTCCAGCGAAGCTCCATCTGTTCTGCCTGATAAAGGAGAGTCTATTTCCGTACAGGATAAGGGTTGTGACCTTACTTCAAATGTGCTGTTGTCAAATCCAGAGGCACTGCAGTGGATCTGAGCTTTTGCAAATTTGACCCTGTGCCTAGAGCTGTGAGACAAGACTATGGGTGCTCAAGTCACTAAATCGCCCTTTACAGCTTTAGACACATTTTCACCTATAGCAGCAAATACCTCCTATTTGCATAATGACCACGTATCCCCCCAAAGTGACTAGGACACATGGTCTGATAATCGCGAGGACTATAAAACAGATTTGGAAATAGAATTTTTTCAGAAACTCCAGGATATATGGTCAGAGTGGTTATGTGCTTGGCCTCTTTTTATATAAGGTATCACTTCAACTTGTTACAACAGTATAAAGTAGATCTGATTATCCTCGGGAGAGAACTGAATCACACACCGAAAACATGTGATGTTTACAAGCAGTTGGTTATAAATCGTCACATCCAGGTTGAGTCATCTGTCCCCCGCCCCCCAAGGTCATGCTGCCTTTTTCATGGTTTAGGGCTGTACAACATGTAGATTCTTGGTTTAAGTAATGATGTTCCAGGGTAAGAAATGGCCAGGGAAGTGAAAGCGTGGATGAAAGGCTAAGATGCGACAGTATGGTCTGGTTGGCCTTAAGTGTAATGTTCCAGAGGGGAAAAATTACTTTGTCCAACTGGAAGGCTCCTGGTAGAACTGACTATTGCGACGGCTCTATTTGTTCTGACAGAATTAAAAAATTATGCACATTTTTTTCAATAAAAGAAGTTTACTATCCCACCCAAATGTTTTGGGCTATGACTTACTCCTCTGAGAATAATCTTAGATTAATAACCTTTAGTTTCTCGAGCTGATCTGAAACCTTTCTGCCTTATGTAGGCATTAGAGCCACATGGGACAGAAGTGTGGAGTTATTTTACAGGTGATATTTTTGCATAAACTCTGTTTTGCTCAATTTTCTGAGGCTTTACCTGAGACAGAAATGGCAGTAGAGAGCCCAAGAAAAGGGAATAAATATATCATTTGAGAATATCTTTGACTGACTTTGAAGAAGACTAATAGCACTGTCCAAAAGCTTCGAATTAGTATAAAGTAATATGTTTGGGGAAGTAACCAGGAATTGACTTGAGAGCCAAGGAATGGCACAAGCCCTCCTGACTGGGGATCTGAGACACTTGAGAAATTATAATGGAGGAGAATTATTTGGGGAGACAGATACACCCCTCCTTACTGTTCCTTTTTCTATACCTCCAGCCTTGACACACACATATAGCCAGCATACTACTGCTTTTGGAATATTGACTGCAGGTAACATATCCAGACATATCAACGAGAGCTTTATTGTATGCAGAATTTTGCTGAGTTATGGCCCTAGGTGGAATTTTGAACTCTGTAGAGGTAAATTTTCATTAAAGTTTCCAGAGCTATGTGTGTGAGTTCTAGTCATCAGAGCAGAATGGCTACTTTGTGGTGACTTCCTGAACAGGAACATTCCAATAAGATCCACATTGGTACCAGGGCAGAAGACCAGCTGCTATCCTTTCCTCTCAACAAAGCGTTCTTGTGTTGAGACAAAAACTCTGCACTGTGTGCCCAGCAGCAGAAGGAAGGCTGAGCAGTGATGTCAAAGTATACCATGATGTCACCACAGTTCACAAAGAATTACAGTTAATGCCATGTGAAGTGAGGCCAAATTCAACACTTTCCCTCTTGGGTACTTCACAGTCTTCTAGACAGAAGCAAGGTCAGGGGTCAGGCCTTTGTATAATTTTGTTTCGCATTCTCCAGACACCCTAATTTTGGAAGCTGGGGAGAGAGAAGACAGCCTGCTAAAGAAAAGTCCTCTGACCATATGCTGAGAATGAATTCCAGTGTCTGTATGCACAAAGGTCTATACTAGGTTAATTCTTGGGATTTCTGCTGAAGACTACTGGACAGACACATTTAACTAAAAACAATATGCCACTGTAGAGCACAAGGAAATATACTTAATATTTTGTAATAACCTATAAGGGAAAAGAATCTGAAAAAGAATATATATATATATATATAAACTGAATCACTTTGCTGTACACCTGAAACTAACACAACATTGTAAATCAATTATACTTCAATTAAAAAATAAAACCAACATGCCAAAAAAAATCCAAATACTTTTAGCCATAAATTTACAGAAGAATTCGGCCCAGACCTCAAAATAAATAAGAAAGGAGAAATGTAAAATCAGTCCGGTAGCACCTGGAAGATTGAATAAATGTTAGAAATAGGAGTTAGTCATTCTCTTTCCCTTTTAGGGTGTTTATCCAGTCATTAGATGGATTAGATTCTTCATCACAAGAAAGGCAATCCAGCAAAAACTCTTAAAAATGTTTGCCATCTAATCAATTCACTGCCCTTCCTATCAGCTGCCTCATACCCTCCAACATCGACATCCCCCTTTCTCCCATTTACTTTATAATATGAAGAGATAAGTACCACAGAACCGCTCTAGAGGGTAAGCAAGCTCTTAAGGAGGACAGGAAAATATCTCTACCTCAGACAATGAAGAAGGTAGAGCTGGCTCCCTTTAAAAGAACACCTGGCCAAATCTCATTCCAATGAAAACAGGTCCTCCTTTAGCCTTTAACCGCAGAGGAGGTTGACGCCCTGACACTTTGATGGGGGTGGGGGCGGGCGGGTTGTAGGTCAAGTAGGACAGTGGTTCTGGTCCAGCCAGACAACCAGCCAAAGGGCTAGAGCTCACACAGAGTAATGGCAAGAGTCAGGCCAGGGGCTGTGCAAGCTCCCATCC
Source organism: Eschrichtius robustus (assembly GCF_028021215.1). Taxonomy (NCBI): domain Eukaryota; kingdom Metazoa; phylum Chordata; class Mammalia; order Artiodactyla; family Eschrichtiidae; genus Eschrichtius; species Eschrichtius robustus. The sequence goes on from NC_090833.1 coordinate 68,101,974, forward strand.
CTCAGGAAGAGCCAAGAGTCAGACACTCAGGAGATCGAGTACAAAGTGAGCTTCCGGGCCCAGAGTTGGTGTTAGAGAGAGGGCGTGAAGCCCTGAGCACCGTGCCTAGTGGAAAAGAGGTCAGAGGAAGACACTCAAAAATAATAAGCATTCTCAGCTCAAAGCCATTCTGGAGTAGTGGATGAAGACTAGAGACACAGCAGGCAGAGTGACAAGTGGAAGTAAACTCTCGGATTACAGTGCTACAAAATGATACATCTGTAGCGATCTTTTTCTTTTTGACAGAGAGCACTTTTTGGTCTTTGGAACTAGCGGCAGAGAATATAAGTGATGGAAGCCGTTATTATGTTCTAGGATAAGACAAGGAGGAAAGTTCTTTGAAACCCACAATCGATGCCTGTCCCCTGTGGCCTTACCTATATACTGAATTCATTCATTCATTCATTCAATAAACTTTTATTAGTTGCTTATTATATCATTAGACACTGTGACCTTGTGGTGTCATGTTCTAGTAGGAGATAGAAAATAAGCAATAAACTTATTATAAATAAATAAATTATATTGTATTACAAAATAAGTGCCACAGAATAAGTAGAAAAAATGGGACAGGGTAAGAGAACCTGGGTCTGGAAAGGGATACAGGTTTAAATAGTCTGGTCAGGGTAGACTTTATTGAGAAGGTGAGGGTTTCCAGTAAAGACTTAAAGATGGCAAGACAACTGCTCTAGAGGTGTCTAAGGAAGAATGTTCCAGTCAGAGGCAACAACCAGTGCTGTCCTAAGAGAGAAAGTGCTTGGAATGTTTGAAGAACAGCGAGGGGAGAGAGAAAGAGAGAGATGAGGTCAGAGAGGTAACTCAGTTAGGTGATACAGGACCTTTTTTTTTTTAATTGATGATGTACAATGTTGTGTTAATTTATGCTGTACAGCAAAGTGATTCAGCTATGCATATATATATATATTCTTTTTCATATTCTTTTCCATTGTGGTTTATCACAGGATATTGAATACAGTTCCCTGTGCTATACAGTAGGACCTTGTTGTTTATCCATCCTATATATACCAGTTTGCATCAGCTAATCCCAAACTCCCAATCCTTCCCTCCCCTACCCACCCTCCCCCTTGGCAACCACAAGTCTGTTTTCTATGTCTGTGAGTCTGTTTCTGTTTCGTAGATAGGTTCATTTGTGTCCTATTTTATATTCCACATATAAGTGATATCATATGGTATTTGTCTTTTTCTGACTTACTTTGCTTAGTATGATAATCTCTAGGTCCATCCATGCAAATGGCATTATTGCATTCTTTTTTATGGCTGAGTAATATTCCGTTGTATATATGTACCACATCTTCTTTATCCATTCATCTGTCGATGGGCATTTAGGTTGCTTCCATGTCCTGGCTATTGTAAATAGTGCTGCTGTGAACAGTGGGGTACATGTATCTTTTTGAATTAGGGTTTTGTCTAGGTATATGCTCAGGAGTGGGACTGCTGGATTTTATGGTAACTCTATTTTCAGTTTTTTGAGGAACCTCCATACTGTTTTCCATAGTGGCTGCACCAATTTACATTCTCACCAACCATGTAAGAGAATTCCCTTTTCTCCACACCCTCTCCAGCATAAATTGTTTGTAGACTTTTTAATGATGGCCTTTCTGACTGGTGTGAGGTGGTACCTCACTGCAGTTTTGATTTGCATTTCTCTAATAATTAGTGATGATGAGCATCTTTTCATGTACCTGTTGGCCATCTGTATGTTGATACAGGACCTTGTGGGCCATTGTAAAGACTCTCATGAGTCTAGGAGGAAACTGAGAAGTCCTACCAGTGATTGATAAACCCCAGAGGAGAGTGCCACGTACGAGGAGTTTCCCTTTGGAAAATCTTTGCCTGGAGGAGTTAATGCCTTCACATAAACTTTTTCCAGATTGTGGTGTATTAGAGTGTAGGAGAGCTACACCTCATCCGTTTAGCCTAATAACCTGTGTGTATTTACCAGTATTTCCCTGTGGCATGTGGGTGTGGCTATTGAACAAAAGCAACTAATTTTTTTAATCAAATCAGTTGCTCCCTCAAAAAGGAAATCCTGGCCATTAAAGATATACTTTCAAAGCTACTGAATGCAAAAGATTGTACTTTTTGCCTGGTGCTTAGTCTTAGTACTTAGTAGGTTAAGGTAGGCCCATAAGAAAAAAACTTATAGCGGTAGGCCCATATGAAAAAAAATAAATAAATAAAGGACCCCTTTGTGTTAAAAAGTTGGGAACCGTTGGTGTAGTCCATTGTTTGTTGTTCAAATGCCCTTGTTACCTTTTGGCAACAAGGTATGGCTGAAAGAAACATGTTCATTCTCCTTCTTCCTGTCTCTCCACTGCCCTTCTAACCCCTAAGAGGAACACACATCATAGAACAGAGGGATCACTCATTGATTCAACTCCGGCCACACCAATTCCTAGTAATGTGATCTTGGGCAAATTGTTGAATCTTTGAGTCCACTTTTATTTTTATAAAATAAACATAAAGTTAGTTAATTTTCAGGGCTACTAGAAGAATTAAATGATGTTAACTAGACTTGGGGAGATCATTTTGCAATATACACAAATAACAAATCATTATGTTACCCGAAATGAATATAATGTTACTGTCAATTATATCTCAATTATTAAAAAAAGAATTAAGTGAGACTATATATATTATACCTAAATCTAGCAAGCATAGAGTTTCCTTTCCCTTCTCTAGGCTTTCCCTTCTGTCTCTCTCCTCCTCTGTACCCCTATGACCTTTAGTCTTAGTGATCTTACTCCCTTTCTGTTCTCTCCTGTTCTAAGGAAATGATCTGATTAAAGCCATTCACCCTAGATTGGGACCATGCCTATTATCTATGTGTACTCCCCGCAGCACTGTAACAGCCAGCATAATGCCTTATGCTCAGTGGATTTGGTTTGATTTAAGCGTAATCCACAGCTGCATGTGTTACTCCTCCCAAGGGCATTTGGACAACAAACAAAGGACCACACCAACGGTTCCCAACTTTTTAACACAAAGGAGCCCTTTATTTATTTATTTTTTTTCATATGGGCCTCGTGTTTTGTAAGTTTCCATCGACTCAAAACACTGCATGTATTAAGCAATAATTTGTTTTCTCATTTTATGCCTTAAGACCTGAGTGCAGTTTTAAAATAAGTACAATAAAGATCAGGATTTAGTTTATTTGTATAATGAGTTGGTTGAGGTTTGGAGGACCTTATGTGGTTTTATGGCAGGTAAACATATTTTCATTAGGCTTTTGGAAGTATTAAACATAGCACATGGGCCACTATTAGCATCTTTATGAATGACCGAGGATCCTGTTTTCTCGTATCAGAGAGATGTGGAGCACAAAGATAGATGAGAAGTGGTACCTTCCCATTTACTTCCTAAATATTAGGAAGGCTTCCAAGTCACATTACATTTGAAGCCATCTATTCACCCCTGCACGTAAGTCTGGCTCTGGAGGTGGTGATCTTGATAAGATTATTCAACCTTCTTATCACCATTGCCATATTAAATATTGACTCATGTGTCTTTCCATGGTTCATAGGCATCCTACTATAACTTATAGTCAAGAATCCCAAGTTGGAATTTTGGTTTTGTTAGTTACCAGCCATGTGACCTTGGGGAAGTTGTTTATCTTCCCTGAACCTCGTGTTATAATCTGTACTTGAAATCATTCATATCTTCAGAAAACATTCATCTTAAGAGAAATATTTGTGGAGAATTGTCTAAAAGATAGCCAGTTCATTTCTCTGACTCTGGAGTAGTAAATTAGTTTAGTCTCCCTGCAAGACATCCATAGTCTAATGAATTTGGCTTCTAGATCACAATATTATAGAGGTTCTGTGGCCACATAAAATCTCACTGGCAAATAGTGCTACAGTTGGGTGGCAGTGTCCACTGTGGGTCCTGGCGGAAAGATAGCTGCGCATGTGCCATATTTGTGCCAGCCCAGCTCTAAATGCTGGAAAGTCTATCCTTAGATTAAGTCAGACCATCACAGTGCTCTGTACCTGGATGATTTGTTTTGGTTTCTTAAGGTTTGGTTTTACTAAATGTTCCCTGACCATTAGGATTCATCAGTGGTTATTGAAAAGCCAGTTCTTTGAAACTTCTTGTATTTATTTGCTCAGATGTTCTTAGGACATTGTTACATGGCACTGTCTTTCAGAAAACTCACAGAAGATACATATCTAGGATTTCAGTGCTTTGAGTAATTATGATTCTCCTGAACCAGTTTGTCATTAATTCATTACATAAATATTTATTGAGTGTCCACTGTAAGGAACACATTATCCTATACATTTTTAAAAGATCGAGTAGATGCTGTGACCCTTGTCACTGCTCATGTTTTCCTCTTTTCTAGGAAGCTCACGTCCAGATCTGTGACCCCTATCTAGAAAATGTATAGGACTTAACAATGTGCATTTATGTAGTTCTCGTTTCTAGCTGTAACTCACCTTTTTGACCCTTATTTTTCTCTTTGCCCCATTTTCTCTTTTGTTTTTTAAAAGTTTTGTTGTGTTTTATCATGTGTATATGCTATAAATCATTTTATAAAAAGGTAAAGCATAAACAAATCAATGTCTAAATCTTTTAAAGATAAGGTTGGAGATCTACTATTTTCCCTATTAACATAGATAGTAAATGAGTTATAATGTGTGTAAGAGCACTCTCTTCCCCCATAAAGTTCTATCTGAATTAAATAATTATAAATAAGAGCAGCTGTGATCAGATTTGCAGAGTTTCATTTTCCATATTTGTCTTGCCCAGTGCTGAAAATAAAGGGATTTAAAAATTTCTTACCTCATGGTGTTGGATCAAGAAAAGCTTGACATCACTGGCTCAGTATTTGATGCTAGAAGTTGAGGTCCTTACGGGAAACCATTTGAAACGTGGCCAGTGTGGACCCATCTAAGCATGTCATTCTGAGGCATGGTATCTGCCTGTGGACTGTGTTTATTTACATTCTCCAAATTATCCATGCAGTGATCTTTCTTTCTCCTGTGGCTCCTGGTGAAGACATTTTATTATACATATTTCAGTGTCTAGAGAATTTCAGTCTTGTGTTCTGCCTGTTCACTTGCTATCAGCTATGTGAGGTGAAGAAAGAAACCCCTATCAGCACATACTGTAGGCCTGATGCCTAAAATCTGCATGACATGCTCAAAGTCTGTGAGCCAACTTGGACTGGATGTTATAGTTCTAGTTTTTTGTTTAGGAAGGGTTTCCCCTGCCCCCTTTTAAGTAAATCCTGAAAAACAATGAAGAAAAATCAACAGTGTTAAGTGTGTGTGCTCCCCTCAAGAGACAAAGAACTGCCTGTCTGTATGCATGTATACGTTATGTGTATACAAAAAGCATACATTCAAGACACAAAAGCAAAAGTTGACGATGATGTCTAAACAACAAAAACATCTTGGAGCGTCTCACTTTTTATATCACCTGCGACAAAAATTTTGTCTTTTTTTTTTTTTAAAAAAAAACCAAAACTGTGCAATCATTTTGGATGGGGAAGAAGTTAGACCACCGAGCTGACACCTAGTAGCAGAATACTAATAAGCTGCATTAGGCCAAAATACTGTTAGTTTTCCACCCTTTACAAAAAATTCCATGCAGTTGACAAGGTTATGAGTGGTCATTATCTTGCTTTAATGTTTTGTCCAGAATGGGGTGGTTCTGGGAACTCAGTGACCTGAACATTGCCTTCCATAACATTTCATTAATAATGAGCATAGGTGCACATGGGTGTCTTAAAAATACTAGCCCAAGGGGCTTCCCTTGTGGCGCAGTGGTTGAGAATCTGCCTGCCAATGCAGGGGACACGGGTTCAAGCCCTGGCCTGGGAAGATCCCACATGCTGCGGAGCAACTAGGCCCGTGAGCCACAATTGCTGAGCCTGCGCGTCTGGAGCCTGTGCTCCGCAACAAGAGAGACCGCGATAGTGAGAGGCCCGCACACCGCGATGAAGAGTGGCCCCCGCTTGCCGCAACTAGAGAAACCCCTCGCACAGAAACGAAGACCCAACACAGCCATAAATAAATAAATAAATAAAATTAAAAAAAAAAAAAAATACTAGCCCTTTATAGTAATTCTTGTTCATGTACCAGGACAGAAGTTTAGGTTTGGCTTCTAGTTGTCATTTATAGTACATCTGTTTCTCTGTGTACACAGATACATGCAGACACACATGCACACATATATGTGCATTTTTGTACACATGTATGTCATCAGTGATGGCAGTCTAAGGTTGCCTATCTGTAACCTACACTGGAATTATTAGTAAACCATTATGTTTGGTGCTATGTGTTTCAGTGATTCACCAACATTCATTGTACATCACAAATGCCAAACGTTGTGCTAACCAGCAAAATAGAAAGAGTAATAAAACAGGGACTTTCAAATAGCCCATGATCTGCTGTGGAGACAGACATGTTAATAGATTAAACTCAGTATAAATTATACAGCTGTTTGAATTGAGTATATATAAAAGAAACCCCAGAATAATATTGGCGTAAGCACATAAAGGAGTTACTCTCTCACCAAAAAAAAAAACCCAAAAAAGAGTCAAGATGTAACCAGTCCAAGTGGGGTTCAAGAACCAGGCTCTTTCTCTCTCTCTGCTCTGCCATCCTTCCATTCTCAAGACTGTCTCATTTTTTAAGAAAGCCACTGGAGCCAACAGAAGGCAGGCAGGCAAAAGGGACCCTCCCCAACTAAGTCAGCTTCTTGTAAGCAGCCTTCCCAGGAGTCCCACATAACTCTCCCACTTTTATTTCACTAATTACAACTTGGTGACATAGCCAATGAGAAATGTATTCTTTTAACTGGATATATTGCCACCCTAAATAAAATTGGAGTTCTGTTACTGAGAAAAATAGGATAGATGGGTATTAGGTGGCAGTTAGTACTCTCTGCTACATGGAATTATGAACAAAAGGCTGAGAAAGTGTTGACCATTAAAGTACATAATTCTGGAATCTGAAAAAGGCTTTTTTGAGGAGGAGACACGTAATTGGGGATTTGAAGGATGAATAGGAGTTTGCCAAATAAAGAATTGGGAAAGAGCACTCCAGGCAGAAATAATATCACGTGCAAAGGCACAGAGGAGTCTGGCATTGCACCTGCCAACTAAGCCATTTCTGTATTTCTATTTATTTTTTTCTCTATTGTTAATGATAGCTCTTTAACTGATAGTTTAACTGATTTTTAATTAATAGTTTTTCAAGTTCAACAGGTTGAGACATGTCAACAATGATTTTCCTGATATAACTGCAAATAATTTTCCACTTGGACCAAAATAAGAACATTTTATCTATAATTGAGTTAAAATATTTTGGCATTTTAAAAGGGAATTGATACAGAAAGAAAAGAAAACTATTGTGTCAGGGAGATATTTGTCTTTTCAATTCTGAAGTTAAACAAAGCTCAGTTAGAACTGACTTGGTTCATATCCTAGGGTCCATAAACCCACACTGGGAACACTAAGTTGGTGGTCTGGCCAAGTTAGCCTTAAAGTATGTCACCTTCTATTTAGCTATTCCTAATATGACTGTTACTTTGGATCTATGAAGCTGGATTATTCTTTTCTTAAAATGGCTTTGGAACCAAAAGAAATCTTTAGGATTAGAGAGAGATTTTCATGATTATCTCCTTTCTGGCTCCTTTAGAGATATCAGAGTCCATTAAAGTTTTCCCAGAGAAAGTTAAATCCTTTGAAAAACCTGAAATTTCTTTAATTTAAGGAGTAAACCTACTCAGGTTTGAGATACCTGAGAGTATGAGTTCCCATGCCCACTGCCCTTCCACACAGCTGAGTATCTCATAAGATTAAGGTCATCTCTCTTCAACCCCAAACAAGAACAGTAGAGTCAATGATTCTTTGAATACTGCCTAAGTTAAGATTGCCATATTTTCTCAAAGGATTCAACACTACTAAGGCAATCAGTTGCTTTAGTCTTCTGATATCTTTTTATTGAGGTAGAATTGACATAATATTGTATTAGTTTTAGGTGTACAAAATAATGATTTTATATTTGTATATATTGTAAAATGATCACCACAATAAGTCAAGTTAATATCCATCACCACACATAGTTACAGATCTTTTTTTCTTGTGATGAGAAATTTTAAGATTGACTTCCCTAACAACTTTCAAATGTACAATTCAGTATTATTAATTATAGTCACCATGCTGTACATTACATCACCATGATTTACTTATTTTGTACCTGGAAGTTTGTACCTTTTGACCACTTTCACCCATTTCACCCACCCTCAACCTCCACCTCTGGCAACCACCAATCTGTTCTCTGTATCTATGAGTTGTTTGTTTGTTTTTGGATACCACATATACATGAGGTTGTATGATATTTGTCTTTGTCTGACTTATTTCACTTAGCATAATGCCCTCAAGGTCCATCCATATTGTTGCAAATAGCAGGATTTTCTTCTTTTTCAGAAAGGTAGATAGATAGGTAGATAGATAGATAGATAGATAGATAGATAGATAGATAGATAGATAGATAGATAGATAGATAGATAGGTAGGTAGGTAGATAGATAGGTAGGTAGGTAGGTAGGTAGGTAGGTAGGTAGGTAGGTAGGTAGGTAGGTAGGTAAGTAGGTAGATAGAGATTATCCATTCATCTGTCAACTGACACTTAGAATGTTTCTATGTCTTGGCTACTGTAAATAATGCTGTGATGAAACTAGGGGTGCAGATATCCTTTCAAGATAGTGATTTTGTTTCTTTTGGACAAATACTCAGAAATGAAATTGCTGGTTCATGTGATAGTTCTATTTTTAATTTTTTGAGGAACCTCCATACTGTTTTCCTTGGTGGCTGCACCAATTTACATTCCCACTAACAGTGTAGGGGGGTTCCCTTTTCACCACAACCTCACAAACACTTGTTATTTGTTGTGTTTTTGATAATAGTCATTCTGACAGGTGTGAGGTGATATCTCATTGTGCTTTTGATATGCATTTCCCTGATAATTAATGTTGTTTAGCATCTTTTTTTGTGTCTGCTGGCCTCTGGATGTCTTCTTTGGAAAAATGTCTATTCAGGTCCTCTGCCTACTTTTTAATTGGGTTGTTTGGTTTATTTTCTCTTGAGCTGTATGAGTTCTTTATATCAATATATTTTGAATATTAACCCCTTATCAAATATATGATTTACAAGTGTTTTCTCCCATTCGGTTGGTTGTCTTTTCATTTTGTTTCTTTGTCTCCTTTGCTGTACATAAAGATTTTAGTTAGATGTAGCCCACCCCCCTTGTTTATTTTTGCTTTTGTTGGCAAATCCAGTCTGATTTTTTTTTTTTTTTTTTTTTTGCCAGCTTTGGTTTTTGCATACTTTCTAATTAGCTAGTATCTAGGCATGACTAAAAGATGCAGTAAGCCTCACAGCAACACCTCGCTTTCATCTAGTTAAGTCTGACTCCTCATTCAGAATTCAGCTCGAAAGACTCTTCTTCCGGAAAATCTTCTCTGGCCCTTCTAAACAGATCTACCCATACTTTAAGCTCTCAGAGTACCCCATATCTGTGTTTTATAGCTTTCATCTAATTATCATTCTGCATGTGTGTGATGATTTGAGTAATATCTGCCTCCACCACTAGACTCTAAGTCCCATGAGGGTGGACCCATATGTACTAGAACTCACCGTTGGATTGCTCCTAGCAGAGTGCCTGGCTCATAACAGAACTTCAATCACTGTTGGATTCAATCACTGCATTTCACACTGTGCTTGGAATATAAGAATGAATGCAGAGTTGCTCAGCCCATGTGTGGGTTCATCTACAGATAAGAATTTTGAAAATAATTTCACTGCAGTTATAGAGAAGGACATCAAAGAAGCCAGCACATGCTGGGCTCTGCATGGACAAAGCTGACGTGAATTCTGAAGTGGCCTCACTGTAACTTCTGAACATATTGAGACCGATTGCAGCTTGACCACAGTGAACGCCCAGAGGTGGAACCAACCCCCCTTCACTCTCCACTTAAGATTTGGGCACTATGTTTTCCTGACATCTTTACATTTTAAAACAAGTACAGCTGCTGAAAGAGTTGTTGTTTTGTTATGTATTTTTAAAGATGCCTGTGTGCTTTTAGGGGAAGGGTACATGTTACCACATTTTAAAAATATAGCACATATATAACACAATAGTAAACAGTTGTATTTTTCATACTTTTGCCTAAACATGTGTTTGCAATTATTAGTTGAAGGTGCACAAAATGAAAATCAAGCCTCAAAGAGAGTTCATGTTAACAACCTTTTGAAAGACAGGATGGATTGTGGGGACATTGTGAAGATAAGCCCCTTCAAATGTCACTACACTTCTCATTTTATTTTGTCAAAGACAGTAGTTGAAGTAGATTGAGAGTAGAATAAGTCTTTTGATATTAGGTTTCACTAGAACTATAGAGGTACAACCTGATTTAGTTTGGATTTGCATTTTTTTTTAACTTGAACATTGGAAAGAAAAGATTAGGGATACAGATGAGTTTGCCCACATAATTGATGAAGGCTTGTGATTTTGTTAAGCCCGATTTGGATGAAGCACAAATGTTTTGTTAGATGTATTTAGAACTCGGCTACTTATTAGCTAAGTGACCTTGGCAAGCTTCATGACCTCCATGATTGTCTTGAGAATGAATGAGATGTGTGTCTTGTGCCTGGTACAGGACAGGGCCAGTCAATAGCAGGCACTCACTGTTGGCTATCTCTGCTGGCCTCTGTGTCAATCCTCTCTTCCACCACACACACGCACGCTAACCTTGTTTTTGTCTGTTGGCTGATTCTGTGATTCTGTTTCTCTTTTCTTAGTTGAAGTGCTAGCTAGAAAAGGGAGTATTTTTAATTATCATTTAGCAAATATATTTTTTTTGGCTGTGCTTCATGGCATGTGGGATCTTATTTCCCGGACCAGGGATGCAACCCATGCCCCCTGCAGGGGAAGCATGGAGTCTTGACCATTGGACCACCAGGGCAGCCCCAGCAAATATTTGATGAAGTCCTACAATTTTCCAAGCACTGTTCTAGTTGCTTGGAATACATCAATGAATCCAAAATACAAAACCCCACCCTTATGCATCTTACATTCTAAGGAACATATAGAACATAGAGATTATTCATAAAATTTTTCCTGCTGCAGTTATCTCACAGTTGTATTTTTTGTGGTTTGGGTGAAGCATAATTATTGACATTGGGAATTATTTTTTTTTAGTTTTTATTTATTTATTTATTTTTATTTTTGGTTGCGTTGAGTCTTCGTTTCTGTGTGAGGGCTTTCTCTAGTTGCGGCAAGTGGGGGCCACTCTTCATCGCGGTGCGCGAGCCTCTCGCTATCGCGGCCTCTCTTGTTGCGGAGCACAGGCTCCAGACGCGCAGGCTCAGTAATTGTGGCTCACGGGCCTAGTTTCTCCGCGGCATGTGGGATCTACCCAAACCGGGGCTTGAACCCGTGTCCCCTGCATTGGCAGGCAGACTCTCAACCACTGGGCCACCAGGGAAGCCCGGGAATTATTTTTGAATTAAGGTTCCATTATGTTAATAGTTCAGGATCTTCCTCTCTCCCTCACCTTCTCCTCCTCCCTCCCTCCCTCCTTCCCCCCTCCCTCCCATCTTTCTTTCTCTTTGTATATTTCAGTATATTTGAACTATGTAAATGTCTTTATCCACGCTACATTTTTTCCTTCTTAGCCTGATTCAAATTCCAGCTGAATTCAGTCCCCTTCATGGGAAACATGTCTTAGCCTTCTCAAGGATGATAGGAGGATGATTTGGCGGTGATGGGGCTCACCATGGATCCCTCCATATCAGTAGGCGCCTGGTTGAATTGCACATCTCTCTTTCTTGTTAGATTGTTGGCTGCGATCACCAGCTGGGAAGCACCATCAAGGAAGATAACTGTGGCGTCTGCAACGGAGATGGGTCCACCTGCAGGCTGGTCCGAGGGCAATATAAATCCCAGCTCTCTGCAACCAAACGTAAGACACTCCAGAGATGGGGCAATTTCTGGGCCTTCTGATACTCCCTGGCTTAGCTCCCTGCAACTAGGGAATAACACTTCCATCAAAATGAAGACAAATCTGAAAATACTGTGGGAGGAGATTCAGGTTCCTGTTTTGTGGATTAGTTTGGGTGAGACAAGTCAGGTCACCCACTGCAACCCCAAGCAAGAAACCTTTGCTTTTGAGGCACATTAGGAGGGAACTAGACTTGGATCTAGATACACTCTATGTGCAAGCGTGAGCTTTGCTGCCCAGTGTGAGGACAAACTGCATCCCGACCCCTAACTGATACATAGTCTGGTGGAATAGCAGAGAGAGAGGGCAGATCAGAACTAATGCTCTCCTGCCACGGTGAAATCACATGGTCTTCACTTACAAAGTGACCTTTGATCAGTGCTGATCACAGGTTTCTCCAGAATTAATATTGGGCAGTGATTATGTGAAGCCATTTATTGACTGTTGTGCCCTAATCTCTCTATAGCAGCTGAATAAATGTGTGCCTGCTATACATGTACATGCCGGGAACTTTACATGATCATCTCATTTAATCCTTATAACAACCTTATAGCAAGGTACTGTTTATCCCCATGTTATGAATGAGATAACTGAGGCTTAGACAGATTATGTGACTTGCTCAGAGTTATGCAACTATGAAGTATGAGAGCCAAGATGTCAGCCCAGAGTCTGATTCCAGAGCTTAAGCACTTATTTGTTCCTCTGGACTGTCCCAAACCCCGCTGACTGTTTCCATGGCGGGACATTTGTAAAGCAGTCACATGGATCAAGGCGAGGTACTTCAAATATCTACCCAGCTGGGTCCTGCTAGGGTAGATGGTACATGTTCTCAGGATACCTGACCCAACAACAGAGTCACCCAGGAATCCAGATCATTTTACCATACACGCTTCTCTGTGACAATCACTATTCTAGGCGCTGCAGCAGATGCAGATAGAAATAAAACAACCCTTGTAGTCAAGGCCGTGCATTTTTTAGAATAATTTGACCTTGTTTGGCATAATGTCTCAATTTTGCCTTTATCCAGAATGCTCCAGTAGGTCCTTAATGAGGGCCTCTTTGAACATGTCTCCCCTGGCTTGGGAAATGAGAATGAATGTCTTTACTGACTGTGGTTTTGTCCTCTTTACTTGTTGACTAGCTGGAGGAAAACACTTGACATATGGGGGGTTTATGGCTTTAAATGGACTTGTAGGTCAAGAAGAAAAGGCACTGTTTGCTGGAGAACTATTCCGAGAAGTCAGGAAAAGACAGCTTGCCAAAAGGATGAGGGCCTGGGGAAGAAGAGGAGGCAGGAAGAAAGACTAGGAACTTTTAAACACGTGAAACATCGGAGCTGCCAGCGTAGGGAACTCTCCCCATTCTACCACGCCTGCAGGCAGTAAAAAATGTGATTCTGAAGAAAAGGAAAAAAAAAAAAGACCCGAGCAGAGAGAATGATGAAGGGTGAGGTAAGTTAGACAATGATGTAGTACATTCAGGTGAGATTTTTTTTCCTGTGGTTATGCATTGGTAGCTTCCCCTATTAGATGACAAATTAAACAATTTCGAAGATGAAAACTAGAGAAGGATAGAGCCATAATTCTTCTGTAAATCTCTGAAGTCATGGCGGGATATTTGGGGAAAAAGAGTTACATTTAAAAGGTCACTATGTGATTTTTTTAAAGCGTAGAATCTATTAAAGCCCTATAATATTTATTTAAAAAAGATAAAAATGAAAGGTCACTTTTATAGAGCTCTTTAAGGAATACTGAAGAGTCGAGGTCATTCTAATCATTTGTGTCACATAATTGAGTCAGTGTTCATTATCTAGGAATCTAGGGACTTCTGTTAGGCACAAAAAGAGACGACTGGCATTCGTGCAGTGACTGCTGTATGGCAGCTCGTTGGGGTGTGTTTTCATGGTGAGATTCCTTCCTTCATTCATCTCGCGTCCCCTGCCTTGCTGTCCTCAGAAAAGCCCAATCACTCTGCTCGGATAGATATTCCTCTTACCCTCCTGTTTAAAGGGTGATCTGGGTCCTTTGGGGCCTGAATCACTGGAACAAAGGCGGAGAAGCTCTGAAAGAAAGAACTAAAGCAGACTGAGAGCTATAAGTCATCTCTAGGTCTGCAAATAGATACCTCAATGAAAAGTGCTCTATTCAAACCAACAGTGGGTAGATTACATAACACACAACCCAATGCTGATCCATAATGACACAAGGCGATTGATTCCTTTACCTTAGCACCAACGATGCCTCATGACAAAATGATTTATATCAGTAAAGCCCAGCGTATGCATGCGTCTCACCACAATCTATAGCAGATGCTGAACAGGATGTCTCACTTAATGTTTTCTCCACCCCCAGAAGAACCTTCCACCCTGTATTTACAGACTGTGAGGTGACCCACAGGCAGGAAAGTTTAGGCTGCTCTGCGGGGCCCAGTGTCTGAGCCAGGTGAGCGGCTTTCCACCCGTGCAGACCTGGAGGAGTTCTGCCAGGTCTCTCCCCTGCTCTCCGCCAAAAAGCACTAGAAGCCAGCCACACGCTCTTTTCAAACTCCTTCTATTGATACTCCCCACATTGAACTCATTTTCTTCTGAACTTACATTCAAGTTTTTCCCTTATGTTATCAAGCCTTGAAGGAACAAAGAAAAAATAGGAGAGTGGAGAAAGACCATGGTGGAAAGTGCCAGAAGGAAAAGGAGAAGTAGGAGAAACTTAGCAAATGGCTGCCATTTGCTGGTGGATAAAAAAGAAGCCATCTTTGTATTAAAAGACATTATTATTGCCTAATACAAATGCAGAAAACAGAACTGGAGCTGGACCTAGGCACTCTTGCCCCCCTTTTGAAGGAAAAGACTGTCCACTGATAGCGTTCAGCCTTTCCATTTCTCCTGGTCACTTTTTTCTACTTCCCCAACCCGATGGAAAATAAAGAATCAAATTGAGCTTACATTGACTTACTTTTGATTTTTAAAATTAAAGGCTCATTTTCTCACAGATGTTATTGGCTTGTACCATATTATGTATCCTCCAAGTATACTCAGAATATACTTAGACCCAGAGTCAGCCTATATGGTATCAGTCTGATGTCTCCAGCTTTGCAAACTTCTCAAATGTAGCTGCATGTTTTGAAAATGCCTGGGTATCCAAAAGCTCTCTCTCTCTCCCTTGAGTGTCAAGGGCTAGATAAACTAATTTATATCAAGATAAAGTGAAGCTCCTAATACCTAGCTTTCCTTCTCAGACTGTGCTTATGCTGATTTATAATGGCTACGGGTAAACGTATTCCAGGTTTATCATTCTGGCTCAAAGATTCTGAGGTAAAGGCTGTTTATAATAAAACACATAACATATGAATGTTTTTAAAGAAAGCACAAAACTCTAAAGAAATTTCCACCTTGCACCTGACCTCAGGCTATATTCACAAGCCACTCATTAATTTGTTCAACAACAAATATTTCTTGGGTACCTGCTATGTGCTGAGGAACTGTTTTAGGTGCTGGAAACACAGGAAAGAGCAAAACAGACAAAAATCCATTTTTCTTATGGGACTTTCATACTGGTATTAGGGACAGACAAAAGGACGAAACAAATAAATAAAATATATATGTGTCATGGGGTGGTAGGAATCATGGGAAAAAGGAAAGGGAAGGAAAAGAACCAGAGATAGAGATGGGCTGCCAGCCAAAGGTGTTGGAGGGGATTGCAATTTTAAATAGGTTAGGAAGAAAAGACTCACTGATAAGATGGCATTTGAGCAAGGATCGGAGGGAGATACAGGTAGGGTACCATGCACAAGATAGCAGAAAGAAAATTCCAGGCAGAGAGATAAGCAAGTGCAAAGGTCCTGAGGTAGATGCATTCTTGACATTTTTCCTAAAGTGACTAAAGTAAAGTGAGTTTAAAGAAGACAAGAAGAAGTGATGAAGGTCAGAAGACTGTGAGGTGGGGTGAAGAATGGCACAGATACTGTACAATTTTGTAAGGATTTTGGCTTTTAGTCTGAATGAGGTGAGAAGTCACAGCAGAGGAATGACTTCATTTGATTCATTTTTTAAGAGTATCACTCTATATGCTCTGTTGAGAATAGACTATCGTGAGTCTAACTGTGGAAATAAGAAAAGCAGTCAAGAAGCCAGGCCAAGAATGAGGAAGATTTGGACCATGGTAGTGTATCCCATTCTGGGTATACTGCATTTCTTTGAGTCCAAGACATCATTGATTGAAAGGTGTGACGTTATTTTATGCGCCAATAAGAAAAAAAGCCTCCACTGAAATTAAGAAATTATGACACAATGCCTTCTAACCACTCAGGGATTTTACTTGGTAGTTATTAAAAGATCTATTCGATTTTTTATTTTTTTAACATTGTTATTGGAGTATAATTGCTTTACAATGGTGTGTTAGTTTCTGCTTTATAACAAAGTGAAACAGCTATATGTATACATATATCCCCATATCTCCTCCCTCTTGCATCTCCCTCCCATCCTCCCTATCCCACCCCTCTAGGTAGACACAAAGCACCGAGCTGATCTCCCAATGCTATGGGACTGCTTCCCACTAGCTATCTATTTTACATTTGGTAGTGTATATATGTCCATGCCACTCTCTCACTTCATCCCAGCTTACCCTTCCCCCTCCCCCTGTCCTCAAGTCCATTCTCTGCACCTGCGTCTTTATTCCTGTCCTGCCCCTAGGTTCTTCAGAACCATTTTTTTTTAGGTTCCATATATATGTGTTAGCATATGATATTTGTTTTTCTCTTTCTGACTTACTTCACTCTGTATGACAGACTCTAGGTCCATCCACCTCACTACAAATAACTCAATTTGGTGTCTTTTTATGGCTGAGTAATATTCCATTGTATATATGTGCCACATCTTCTTTATCCATTCATCTGTTGATGGACACTTAGGTTGCTTCCATGTCCTGGCTATTGTAAATAGAGCTGCAATGAACATTGTGGTGCATGACTCTTTTTTAATTATGGCTTTCTCAGGGTATATGCCCAGTAAGTGGTGCTGGGAAAACTGGACAGCTACATGTAAAAGAATGAAATTAGAACACTCCCTAACACCATACACAAAAATAAACTCAAAATGGATTAGAGACCTAAATGTAAGGCCAGACACTATAAAACTCTTAGAGGAAAACACAGGCAGAACACTCTATGACATAAATCACAGCAAGATCCTTTCTGACCCACCTCCTAGAGAAATGGAAATAAAAATAAACGTAAACAAATGGGACCTAGTGAAACTTAAAAGCTTTTGCACAGCAAAGGAAACCTTCAACAAGATGAAAAGACAACCCTCAGAATGGGAGAAAATATTTGCAAACGAAGCAACTGACAAAGGATTAGCCTCCAAAATATACAAGAAGCTCATGCAGCTCAATATCAAAAAAAACAAACAACCCAATCCAAAAATGGGCAGAAGACCTAAATAGACATTTCTCCAAAGAGGATATATGGATTGCCAATAAACACATGAAAGGATGCTCAACATCACTAATCATTAGAGAAATGCAAATCAAAACTGCAATGAGGTATCACCTCACACCAGTTAGAATGGCCATCATCAAAAAATCTACACACAATAAATGCTGGAGAGGGTGTGGAGAAAAGGGAACCCTCTTGCACTGTTGGTGGGAATGTAAATCGATACAGCCACTACAGAGAACAGTATGGAGGTTCCTTAAAAAACTAAAAATAGAACTACCATATGACCCAGCAATCCCACTACTGGGCATATACCCTGAGAAAACCATAATTCAAAAAGAGTCATGTACCACAATATTCACTGCAGCTCTATTTACAATAGCCAGGACATGGAAGCAACCTAAGTGTCCATCAACAGATGAACAGATAAAGAAGATGTGTCACATATATACAATGGAATATTACTCAGCTATAAAAAGAAACGAAATTGAGTTATTTGTAGTGAGGTGGATGGACCTAGAATCTGTCATACAGAGTGAAGTAAGTCAGAAAGAGAAAAACAAATACTGTATGCTAACACATATATATGGAATCTAAAAAAAAAAAAAGGTTCTGAAGAACCTAGGGGCAGGACTGGATTAAAGACGCAGATGCAGAGAATGGACTTGAGGATACGGGGAGGAGGAAGGGTAAGCTGGGACGAAGTGAGAGAGTGGCATGGACATATATACACTACCAAATGTAAAATAGATAGCTAGTGGGAAGCAGCCGCATAGCACGGGGAGATCAGCCTGGTGCTTTGTGACCACCTAGAGGGGTGGGATAGGGAGGATGGGAGGGAGACGCAAGAGGGAGGGGATATGAGGATATATGTATATGTACAGCTGATTCACTTTGTTGTAAAGCAGAAACTAACACACCATTGTAAAGCAATTATACTCCAATAAAGATATTAAAAAATATTAAATTAAGATATACAGTGAAAAAAAAAACTACCAAAAGATCTATTTTAGATTTAGATTTTTTTTTCATATGTTACTCTTATGCATAGAGATAAGGAAAATAAAAGAAATGAATTAGTAAATTGATAAATGAAATTGAAATAAAAACTTTTCTCGAACTTCAACTTCTCTTTAATCATTTTTGGACTCAGTCTCCACACGTTATTGGGCTACTTGTGATACAGCATATTTAAAAGAGTCCACAAAAGAAATAAAATCCATTGGAACTGAGCTCTTTTTAAACAGCTTTATTGAGGTATAAACGGGCTATTTAAAGTATAAAGTTTGGTGAGTTTTCACATATACATACACCTGTGAAACCATAACCATGATCAAGATCATGAATACTCATCATCCCAAAAGTTTTCTCGTGCCCTTGTAATCCTTCCCTCCTGCTCCCTCCTGCCCCTATTCTCTGTCAACCACTGATCTTCTTTCTGTCACTATAGATTAGGTTTCGTTTTCTGGAATTTTATATAAATGGTATCCATGGGGTCTGCATCCATGGATTCAACTAACTGTAAACATAATACTTTGGTTGGTTGAATCCATAGACCCTGCAGATACAAAGGACCAACTATGGGACTTGAGCATCCATGGATTTTGGTATCCACAGCAGGTCCTAGAACCAATCCACCTGTGCATACTGAGGGAAAACTCTATAGTCTTCCATCTGGCTTTTTTCATTCAGCGTAGCTATTATGCGATTTGACATTTATTAACATTGTAGCACACATCAGTAGTTCATATTATTTTGGAATATATATACTGCTATGTAGTAATTCCATTGTATGGACGTACCACAGTTTGTTTATTCATTCACCTATTGATGGATATTTGGGTTGTTTCCACTTTGGGGCTCTTATAGATAAAGCTACTGTGAACATTTATGCAGATGTCTTTGTAGGGATATACACTTCCCTTTCTCTTGGGTAAATTCCTGGATGTAGAGTGGCTAGATCATGTGGTAGGTGTATGTTTAAGAAACTGCCAGGCTTGGGACTTTCCTGGCGGCCCCGTGGTTGAGACTTCGCCTTCCAATGCAGGGGGTGTGAGTTCAATCCCTGGTTAGGGAGCTAAGATCCTACATGCCTCGTAGCCAAAAAACCAAAACATAAAACAGAAGCAGTACTGTAACAAATTCAGTAAAGACTTCAAAAATAAAATGGTCCACATAAAAAAAAAAAAAAAAATCTTAAAAAAAAAAAAAAAGAAACTGCCAGGCTGTTTTCCTGAGTATTTTACTATTTTGCATTTCCACCAGCAATATATGAAAGTTTCACTTGCTCTGCATTCTTCCCAGCACTTGATATTGTTAGTGTTTTTTATTTTAGCCATTTTTAATTGGTGAATAATGGCATCTCATCATTGTTTTCGTTTTCATTTTCCTAATGGCTAATGATTTTGAACATCTTCTCAGGTTGAATTAGTTTCCAGTTGCTGCTGTAACAGATTAACACAAATTTAGTAGCTTAAGGCAGCACAATTATTTTACAGTTCTGGAGAGTCAGAAGTCTAAAATGGGTTCTGCTGAACTAAAATCAAGGTGTTAGCAAGACTGTGTTTCTTCTGGAGGCTCTAGGGGAGAGTCCATTTTCTTTGATTTTGATTTTCCAGCTTCTGGAGGCTATCTGCATACCTTGGCATCCTCAAAGCCAGCAACATAGCATCTTCAGATCTTCCTATGACTCTAATTGCCTCTTCTGCCTCTCTCTTCCAGTTTAAAGAAGGCTTGTGATTACATTGGGCCTACCCAGATAATCTAGGATACTCTTATTTATTTTAAGGTGAGCTGATTAGCAAGCTTAATTTCATCAGCAACCTTAATTCCCCCTTTCCATGTAACATAACATGTTCATAGGTTCTGGCGATTAGGATATGGACATCTTTGTCAGGAGGAGGGGCTGAGAATTATTCTGCTGGTCACACATGTGCTTATTTCCTCTTCGATGTAGTGTTAAGTCATTTGCCAATTTTTAAAACAGGTTGTTTTGAATTTTGAGGGTTTACATGTTCTGAGCACTAGTTGTTTCTTAGATATGTGACTTGAAAATATTTTCTCTCAGTAGGTACCTTCTTTTTTCAAAATTGCTAACATTATCTTTCACAAAGCAAAAGCTTTTAATTTTGATGGAGACCAGTTTACCATTTTTTCTTTCCATGGATTGCACCTTTAATGTCATGTCTAAGAACTCCTTGCCTAATCCCAGGTCACAAAGTTTTCTCCTGTGTCTTCTCCTAAAAGTGTTATAGTTTTATATTTTACCTTTAGATCTATGACCCATTTACAGTTAATTTTTTTTTTCTTTTTTTTGGCTGCATTGGGTCTTCACTGCCGTGTGCAGGCTTCCTCTAGTTGCAAAGAACAGGGGCTACTCTTCATTGCAGTGCACGAGCTTCTCATTGCGGTGGCTTCTCTTGTTGCGGAGCACAGGCTCTAGGCGCGTGGGCTTCAGTAGTTGCAGCACGCGGGCTCAGTAGTTGCAGTGCACGGGCTCTAGAGCACAGGCTCAGTAGTTGTGATGCACAGGCTTAGCTGCTCCACGGCATGTGGGATCTTCCCAGACCAGGGCTTGAACCCGTGTCCCCTTCACTGGCAGGCAGATTCTTAACCACTGCGCCACCAGAGACATGCCCAGTTAATTTTTATATAAGGTATAAGTTTTATATCTAGGTTGAAATTTTTTTGTATAATGATGTCCCATTCTTTCAGCCATTTGTCAAAAAGATGATCTTTTCTCCCTTGAATTGCCTTTTAAACTATCAAAAGTTCATTGTCCATTTCTGTGTGGGTCTATTTCTGGACTCTCTATTCTGATCTATGTGTTGATCCCTTCACCAGTACCACATTGTCTTAATTACTATAGCTTTAAAGTATGTCTTAAAATCAGGTAATTTGATTTTTCTAACTTTATTCTCCTTTTCAAAGTCATTTTAGCTATTCTATACTAGTTCCTTTGACTTTCCATATAATCAGGTTGTCTATCTATCTATCTATACAAAAAAAATCTTGGTTAGATAGTTATTATAATTTTGTTAATTCTACAGGTTAACTTGGAGGGAATTTACATCTTTAATATGTTAAGATATTAACCTATGAGCACTTCATGTCTATCCATTTATTTAGGTCTTCTTTGTTTTCTTCATCAGCCTTTATTAGTTTCCAGCATATATTTTAGTTAAATTTATACCTCTTTCATTATTTTGCAGCTGTTACAAATGGCGTCGTATTTTGCATTTCAGTTTCCAGTTATGTATTGCTAGTTTATTCTTGGCCATCTATTTTGCAAACTTGCTAAACTCACTTATTCTGAGAGTTTTTTAATTTTCTACGTAAACAGTCATTGTTTACAAATAAGGATGGTTTTACTTTCTCCTTTTCAATTTGTAAACTACTTATTTATTTATAACCTTACTGTACTGGCAAGGATATCTAATATGATGTTGAGCAGAAGTGGCAAGAGTAGATATTCTTACCTTATTGCCAATCTTAAAAGGGAAAGCATTTAGTTTCTTAGCATTAAGTATGATGTTAGCTGTAGATTCTTTGTAGATGCTCTTTATCACCTTGAGGAAGTTCTCTTCTATTCCTAATTTGCTGAGCATTATTATCATGAATTAATGTTGAATTTTGTCAGATGCTTTTTCTGCCTCAATTGATATGATCATGTGAAAGTTCCTTAGAATTTTATTGTAATGGAGAACATTAAATGATTTTCAAATGAAGAACCAACCTTGCATTCCTGGGATATAAACTCTACTGGGTCATAGTGTATTATTCTTTATATAGATTAAAGGATTTGATTTGCCAGTAATTTTTTTTGGCTTTTTTACATCTGTGTTCATAAGAGAGAGTTGTCTATAGTGTCCTTGTTTTATACAATCTTTGTCTGGTTTTGGTATCAGCATGATGCTGACCTCATATCATGAGTTGGGAAGTGTGATCCCTTCTCTTCTG
Organism: Eschrichtius robustus; assembly: GCF_028021215.1. Classification (NCBI taxonomy): domain Eukaryota; kingdom Metazoa; phylum Chordata; class Mammalia; order Artiodactyla; family Eschrichtiidae; genus Eschrichtius; species Eschrichtius robustus. Next base: position 68,124,431 of record NC_090833.1, read on the forward strand.
TTTAGTGGAAGAGGATATAGGATTGATGGTATTTCTTCTTTAAATGCTTAGCAGTATTCACCAGTGAAATTCTCTGGACTTGGAGATTGTTTTTTCTACTTAACCTTTTCAACATATGAAATAGAATTACAGTAACTATTTTAATGTCTCTTCTATGTTTTAATTGATTGATTTTTCTTTTCAGGTATGAGGTGTATTTTGGGGAATTTCTTTGCATGCTGGGTAATTTTTCACCTGATTTCAGACATTGCAAATTCTACCTTCTTGGAGACTAGATATTTTTTTATTCCTATAAATATTCCTGACTTTTGCTCTAGAAGCAGTTAAGTTACTTGGAATCAGTTTGATCCTTTGGGGTCTTAAAATTTGGTAGACAGGACTAAGCCATGTTTGGATTAGTGGTAAATGTGCCCTGCTGCTGAGACAAGACCCTTCTAAGTACTCAGTGTCCCATGAATTATTAAGTTTTCCAGCCTAGATGCTGGATAAAATACTATTCCCAGTCCTATATGTGTGGGTTCTATTTTGTGCGGCCCTGTTTGTGTGGTTCTTTTCCTGGCCTCAGATTGGTTTTTCACATACATGTACTGATTAGTATGTTGATGCTGCTAGACACCTAAAGGGAATACTCTTAAACCTCCACAGTTGTCTCTGTGTCCTTCTGTCCTCTCTGGACACAGAGAGATAACCTGTCCTTCAAACTCTAGCCACTTTGATCTCTGGACCTTTACCTTTTTCTCCTCAACTCAGGCAATCCACTGGGCTCTATCCAAGTTCCCACTTCCATGGATGGCCTAGGAGGTCTTTCAAGGCAGGAGACTGAGGCAATGTTAGGGTTCATCTCATGTTTCCTGAATCTCAGGAATCACTGTCCTTCTTTGCTTTATATCCAGCATCTTAAAAGCCCACCTTTCATATAATTTTTTCTGACTTTTTGATTGTTTCGGGTAGGAGATTAAGCCTAGACCCTGTCCCTTCATCTTGACAGGAAGCAGAAGTCTTGATATTGGGTTCTTGATTCAGGTTTGCAATTATGTAGATGTAGCCTGCTTTGGGCTCCCACTTTGGGAACGTTGTTAAGCGCTTCTTTTATTTTTTTATTGAAGTATAGTTGATTTACAACGTTGTGCCAATCTCTGCTATAGAGCAAAGTGACTCAGTTATACACATATATATAAAAAAACAATATTACACACCTCTGATTCCTCCTCTCCCTACAACCGCCACAACCATTGGATTTCAAGAGATTAAATACTGTGTTGAACTATTGTCTTGGCATCTTCTTCCAAGCTGCTGACACCCATTTTGCACGTTTGATGTATTGCCTGTTTGGAGGTTGGCACCTCTGCAGGCAAAGAAAACGATGACAGGATCACTACCTCTGCGAGAGAGAATATAACTATTTATTGTGAGGCACATTCTGATTTTTTGTATGTAAAAACATGAAAGGTTGTTGCTCTCAAAATCGATTAAATATAGTATGTTGACTCTAGGGACAGTAGGACTTTCTAAGTGATTAGAGGTAAAGGTGAAGTCAAGGGTGATTCCACGGTTTTTGCCTAGGGAACTGTAAGGATGAAGTTCCTCAACTGTAGAGGAGGCTGCACCTTGTTTGGCCTGTCCAGTATGCATCCTCCAGTGTGCAAGACTGATAAACAATGCGGTGGGGGATTTGAAGGACTCAAATTCTTAATTTCACATTAGTTTATTGGATATATTTTAAGAGTAATAAAGTTGTCATGAAGAGAAAAAATATACCATTCAAACCTCCTCAGGATTGGCAGACTACATTTTTATTGAACTGTAGTTGATTTACAATGTTATGTTACTTTCTGGTGTACAGCAAAGTGGTTCAGAGATAGATAGATAGATATGCATACACGTACACACACACATATATTCTTAGTTATATATATACACATATTTTTTTCAGATTATATATATAATATATATATATATACATATTCTTTTTCATATTCTTTTCCATTATGGCTTATTACAGGATATTTAATGTAGTTCCCTGTGCTACACAGTAGGACCTTGTTATTTATCGGTTTTATACATAGTAGTTTGTATCAGCTAATCCCAGACTCCTGATATATCCCTTCCCCACACCACCTTTCCCCTTTGTAACCATAAGTTTGTTTTCTACATCTGTGAGTCTGTTTCTGTTTTGTAAATAAGTTCATTTGTATCACATTTTAGATTCCAAATATAAGGGATATCATATGGTATTTGTCTTTCTGTCTGACTTACTTCACTTAGTGTGATAACCTCTCGGTCCATCCATGTTGCTGCAAATGGTATTATTTCCTTTTTTTATGGCTGAGTAGCATTCCACTGTGTGTGTGTGTGTGTATTCCACATCTTCTTTATCCATTCATCTGTCAATGGACATTTAAGTTGCTTCCATGGGCAAACTAATTTTATATGTACCCAACTGTATTAACAATGGCTCTTTCAGGACTTCCCTGGTGTCACAGTGGTTAATAATCCGATTGCCAATGCAGGGCACATGGGTTCAAGCCCTGATCTGGGAAGATCCCACATGCCGCGGAGCAACTAAGCCCATGCGCCACAACTACTGAGCCTGCACTCTAGAGCCTGCAAGCCACAACTACTGCAGCCCACGCACCTAGAACCCATGCTCTGCAACAAGACAAGCCACCACAATGAGAAGGCCATGCACCACAAAGAAGACCCAATGCAGCCAAAAATAAATAAATAAATTTATTTTTTTTTAAAGGCACTTTCATTTAAAAAATACTAATAAGATTAAGTATCAGCCTCATAGGCTTAGAGAGAAGAGTCTTTAAAAACATGAACTTATCAACAGATCTAAAAATAAGACAAACTCAGATACCAGAATACAAAATCCTGTCTTTTCAAAAATTATTATTGTCATTTTTCTCTGATACAGCAATAAATCACACTAATAAATCCACATACGACAAAACTAAAAACAAATCTAAGCAGAAGCAAGAAGAACTACAATCCGGCAGCCTGTGGAACAAAAACCACATTCACAGAAACATGGACAAGATGAAAAGGCAGAGGGCTATGTACCAGATGAAGGAACAAGATAAAACCCCAGAAAAACAACTAAGTGAAGTCGAGATAGGCAACCTTCCAGAAAAAGAATTCAGAATAGTGATAGTGAAGATGATCCAGGACCTCGGAAATAGAATGGAGGCAAAGATCAAGAAGATGAAAGAAATGTTTAACAAAGACCTAGAAGAATTAAACAACAAACAAACAGAGATGAACAAAAGAATAACTGAAATGAAAACTACACTAGAAGGAATCAATAGCAGAATAACTGAGGCAGAAGAACGGATAAGTGACCTGGAAGACAGAATGGTGGAATTCACTGCTGCGGAACAGAATAAAGAAAAAGAATGAATAGAAATGAAGACAGCCTAAGAGACCTCTGGGACAACATTAAACGCAACAACATTCGCATTATAGGGGTCCCAGAAGGAGAAAAGAGAGAGAAAGGACCAGAGAAAATATTTGAAGAGATTATAGTCGAAAACTTCCCTAACATGGGAAAGGAAATAGAGCCACCTAAGTCCAGGAAGCGCAACGAGTCCCATACAGGATAAACCCAAGGAGAAACACGCCGAGACACATAGTAATCAAATTGGCAAAAATTAAAGACAAAGAAAAACTATTAAAAGCAGCAAGGGAAAAATGACAAATAACATACAAGGGAATTCCCATTAGGTTAACAGCTGATTTCTCAGCAGAAACTCTACAAGCCAGAGGGAGTGGCATGATATACTTAAAGTGATGAAAAGGAACAACCTACAACCAAGATTACTCTACCCAGCAAGGATCTCATTCAGATTCGATGGAGAAATCAAAAACTTTACAGACAAGCAAAAGCTTAAGAGAATTCAGCACCACCAAACCAGCTCTACAACAAATGCTAAAGGAATTTCTCTAAGTGGGAAACACAAGAGAAGAAAAGGCCCTACAGAAACAAACCCAAAACAATGAAGAAAATGGTCAGAGGAACATACATATTGATAATTACCCTAAACATGAATGGATTAAATGCTCCAACCAAAAGAAACAGGCTTGCTGAATGGATACAAAAACAAGACGCATATATATGCTGTCTACAAGAGACCCACTTCAGACCTAGGGACACATTCAGACTGAAAGTGAGGGGATGGAAAAAGATATTCCATGCAAATGGAAATCAAAAGAAACCTGGAGTAGCAATACTCATATCAGTTAAAATAAACTTTAAAATAAAGAATGTTACAAGAGACAAGGAAGGACACTACCTAATGATCAAGGGATCAATCCAAGAAGAAGATATAACAATTATAAATATATATGCACCCAACATACGAACACCTCAATACATAAGGCAACTACTAACAGCTATAAAAGAGGAAATCAACAGTAACACAATAATAGTGGGGGACTTTAACACCTCACTAACACCAATGGACAGATCATCGAAAATGAAAATAAATAAGGAAACAGAAGTGTTAAATGACACAATAGACCAGATAGATTTAATTGTTTTTATAGGACATTCCATCCAAAAACAGCAGATTACACTTTCTTCTCAAGTACGCACAGAACATTCTCCAGGATAGATCACATCTGGGGTCACAAATCAAGCCTCAGTAAATTTAAGAAAATTGAAATCATATCAAGCATCTTTTCTGACCACAACGCTATGAGATTAGAAGTGAATTACAGGGAAAAACACGTAAAAAACACAAACACATGGAGGCTAAACAATACATTACTAAATAACCAAGAGATCACTGAAGAAATCAAAGAGGAAACCAAAAACTACCTAGAGACAAATGACAATGAAAACACGATGATCCAAAACCTATGGGATGCAGCACAAGCAGTTCTAAGAGGGAAGTTTATAGCTATACAAGCCTACCTCAGGAAACCAGAAAAATCTCAAATAAACAATCTAACCTTACACCTAAAGGAACTAGAGAAAGAAGAACAAACAAAACCCAAAGTTAGCAGAAGGAAAGAAATCATCAAGATCAGAGCAGAAATAAAAGAAACAAAGAAAAGAATAGCAAAGATCAATAAAACTAAAAGCTGGTTCTTTGAGAAGATAAACAAAATTGATAAACCATTAGCCAGACTCATCAAGAAAAAGACAGAGAGGACTCAAATCAATAAAATTAGAAATGAAGAAGGAGAAGTTAAAACAGACACCGCAGAAATACAGGACATCCTAAGAGACTGCTACAAGCAATTCTATGCCAATAAAATGGACAACCTGGAAGAAATGGACAAATTCTTAGAAAGGTATAACCTTCTAAGACTGAACCAGGAAGAAATAGAAAATACGAACAGACCGATCGCAAGCAATGAAATTGAAACTGTGATTAAAAATCTTCCAACAAACAAAAGTCCAGGACCAGATGGCTTCCCAGGTGAATTCTATCAAACATTTAGAGAAGAGCTAACACCCATCCTTCTCAAACTCTTCCAAAAAATGGCAGAGGAAGGAACACTCCCAAACTCATTCTATGAGACCACCATCACCCTGATACCAAAACCAGACAAAGATACTACAAAAAAAGAAAATTACAGAACAATATCACTCATGAATATAGATGCAAAACTCCTCAACAAAATACTAGCAAACACAATCCAACAACACATTAAAAGGATCATACACCATGATCAAGTGGGATTTATCCCAGGAATGCAAGGATTCTTCAATATATGCAAATCAATCAATGTGATACACCATATTAACAAACTGAAGTATAAAAACCGTATGATCATCTCAATAGATGCAGAAAAAGCTTTTGACAAAATTCAACATCCATTTATGATTAAAACTCTCCAGAAAGTGGGCCTAGAGGGAACCTACCTCAACATAATAAAGGCCATATATGACAAACCCACAGCAAACATCATTCTCAATGGTGAAAAACTGAAAGCATTTCCTCTAAGATCAGGAACGAGACAAGGATGCCCACTCTCACCACTATTATTCAACATAGTTTTGGAAATCCTAGCCACGGCAATCAGAGAAGAAACAGAAATAAAAGGAATCCAAATTGGAAAAGAAGAAGTAAAACTGTCACTGTTTGCAGATGACATGACACTATACATAGAGAATCCTAAACATGCCAACAGAAAACTACTAGAGGTAATCAATGAATTTGGTAAAGTTGCAGGATACAAAATTAATGCACAGAAATCTCTTGCATTGCTATACACTAATGATGAAAAATCTGATAGAGAAATTAAGGAAACACTCCCATTTACCACTGCAACAAAAAGAATAAAATACCTAGGAATAAACCTACCTAGGGAGACAAATGACCTGTATGCAGAAAACTATAAGACACTGATGAAAGAAATTAAAGATGATACAAACAGATGGAGAGATATACCATGTTCTTGGATTGGAAGAATCAATATTGTGAAAATGACTGTACTACCCAAAGCAATCTACAGATTCAATGCAATCCCTATCAAATTACCAATGGCATTTTTTATGGAACTAGAACAAAAAATCTTAAAATTTATATGGAGACACAAAAGATCCCGAATAGCCCAAGCAGTCTTGAGGGAAAAAAACGGAGCTGGAGGAATCAGACTCCCTGACTTCAGACTATAATATAAAGCTACAGTAATCAAGAAAATATGGTACTGGCACAGAAACAGAAACATAGATCAATGGAACAAGATAGAAAGCCCAGAGATAAACCCATGCACCTATGGTCAACTAATCTATGACAAAGGAGGCAAGGATATACAATGGAGAAAAGACAGTCTCTTCAATAAGTGGTGCTGGGAAAACTGGACAGCTACGTGTAAAAGAATGAAATTAGAACACTCCCTAACACCATACACAAAAATAAACTCAAAATGGATTAGAGACCTAAATGTAAGACTGGACACTATAAAACTCTTAGAGGACAACATAGGAAGAACACTCTTTGACATAAATCAGAGCAAGATCTTTTCTGATCCACCTCCTAGAGTAATGGAAATAAAAACAAAAATAAACAAATGGGACCTAATGAAACTTCAAAGCTTTTGCACAGCAAAGGAAACCATAAAGAAGATGAAAAGAAAACCCTCAGAATGGGAGAAAATATTTGCAAACGAATCAATGGACAAAGGGTTAATCTCCAAAATATATAAACAGCTCATGCAGCTCAATATTAAAAAAATACAAACAACCCAATCCAAAAATGGGCAGAAGACCTGAGTAGACATTTCTGCAAAGAAGACATACAGATGGCCAAGAAGCACATGAAATGCTGCTCAACATCACTAATTATTAGAGAAATGCAAATCAAAACTACAGTGAGGTATCACCTCACACCAGTTAGAATGGGCATCATCAGAAAATCTACAAACAACAAATGCTGGAGAGGGTGTGGAGAAAAGGGAACCCTCTTGCACTGTTGGTGGGAGTGTAAATTGATACAGCCACTATGGAGAACAGTATGGAGGTTCCTTAAAAATCTAAAAATAGAACTACCATATGATCCAGCAATCCCGCTACTGTGCATATACCCAGAGAAAACCATAATTCAAAAAGGCACATGCTCCCCAATGTTCATTGCAGCACTATTTACAATAACCAGGTCATGGAAGCAACCTAAATGCCCATCTACATACGAATGGATAAAGAAGATGTGGTACATATGTACAATGGAATATTACTGAGCCATAAAAAGGAAGGAAATTGAGTCATTTGTTGAGACGTGGATGGACCTAGAGACTGTCATACAGAGTGAAGTAAGTCAGAAAGAGAAAAACAAATATCGTATATTAACGCATCTATGTGGAACCTACAAAAATGGTACAGATGAACCAGTTTGCAGGGCAGAAATTGAGACAGAGATGTAGAGAACAAACGTATAGACACCATGGGGGGAAAGCCACGGGGGGTGGTGGTGGTGGTGTGATGAATTGGGCGACTGGGATTGACATGTATACACTGATGTATATAAAATTGATGACTAATAAGAACCTGCTGTATTAAAAAATATACATATAATTCAAGTCAAAAAAAAATCCATAAAAGAAAAAAATAAACTGGACTATATAAAAAATTGAAAAAAAATAATATCAAAGAGCGTCCCATCCTCTTGTCAAAAAAAAAAAAAAAACAAATCTAAAATGTTTATAGAAAGTTGTGGAATATATATACACCTGTAGATTTTTTGAGGAAGTATTTTAGGTACAATCCTTGAGGACAGTGTTCTTGAGAAAGAGCTTTTGTATCCCATATATGTGAAATGGCAGAATTTATGATTCCCATGGAAAGCTTGTCCATTTAACTGAGAAAGAGGTTATCTAATTTCTGAAGCAGGTCTTTCAGAATTGTTGATTAATAACCTTTAAATATATTCTGATGATTGGCATCATGGTTCTGTCAACAAAGCCAGACTAGATTAGAGCAGATTCATTTGAACATAGTGCAGTGTGCCTTTACGGGAAGGTTACCCAAGGAATGCACAACGCGGTGAGAGAGAATGTAGCCACCTGCCTTGCCAGCCATACCAACTAAATTAATCATTGAGAAGGCAGGTGATGAAACCAGCCTTCTCACACATTCTCCAATGTCTTTTTTTTAACCATTTTTTAAATTGAAGTATAGTTAATTTACAATGTTGTGTTAGTTTCAGGCATACAGCAAAGTGATTCAGTTACACATATACACATATTCTTCTTCAGATTCTTTTCCATTATAGGTTATTACAAGATATTGACTATAGCCCCCTGTGCTATACAGTAGGTCCTTGTTGTTTATTTTATATATAGTAATGTATATATGTTAATCCCAAACTCCTAATTTATCTATTCCCCACCTCCGACCCCCGCTACCCACTTTGGTAACCATAAGTTTGTTTTCTATGTCTGTGAGTCTATTTCTGTTTTGTAAATAAGTTCATTTGTATCATTTTTTTTAGATTCCACATATAAGTGATACCACATGATATTTGTCTGACTTACTTCACTTAATATGATAATCTCTAGTTTCATCCATATTGCTGCAAATGGCATTATTTCATTCGTGTTTATGGCTGTGTAATATTCCATTGTATATTGGAATCGTCTTTATCCATTACTCTGTCGATGGGCATTTGTTTCCATGTCTTGGCTATTGTAAATAGTGCTGCAATGAACATTAGGGTGCATGTACCTTTTTGAATTATGGTTTTCTCCATATATGTGCCCAGGAGTGGGATTGCTGGATCATATGGTAGCTCTATTTTTAGTTTTTTAAGGAACCTCCATACTGTTCTCCATAGTGGCTGCACTAACTTACATTCCCACCAGCAGTGTAGGAGGGTTCCCTTTTATCCATACCCTCTTCACCAATGTCTTAAACACCTCTCTGTGCACAATACTGTATTAAATGGCAAGTAGAAGAATCTTCCAGCCCATCTCTAATCACTGAGAATTTATCATCAAATGAGACAATTATTAATAAATCTACGGCTCAAAGACTGGCTTTTTATCAGCATGCAGCAAATAAAAATAATTTTTTCTCCTATCTTGCTGTTTGGCAAATGAAGAACACCATATCTTAAAGTATATTCTGGGACGTATCAGCTGGTGTGACAAGATGATACGTAAGAAAATGTTTCCCTGGGTAAACACATTGGGAACACAGTTAAATAGAGTGAAATGGATTTCTTTGGTTCAGGGATCTTAAGATATTAATTAATGTGCTTTGGAATTTCCATGATTGGGGTATAGTATGTGGTATTTCCCTGTATATTTTATCTTAGGTCCCTTTTTCAGGAACCATCTTGCAGGGCTGATGCTTTGTCTTCTTTGTCACTGATTATGTGGTACCTAGCATGAAGCCTGACACTAGGAGACACTCAAAAAGTATCTGTGGAATAAAATAATGAATTTGCTGATTGCCTGATGACCTGCCAGTTGTCTATTAGCCCTTTATAGAAGCACAGAAGAATAGGCTGTGACTCTTCCTACGTCTGGTGCTGTGTACTGCTGACTGTTCATGTTGGCACCAGACTAAGTTCTCTGTATTTCTCTTTGACTTGGCAAGTGCAGAGAGGCATCTGGAGACATTCCATTCTTGCCTGGCCCGCTCTTTCCATCCTACCCTCTTCCCTCAAGAACCTTGTAGGTTCCTCCCCATCTTCCTCAGGGAGTATACAAAGGCAGCGACTGTGTCAGCCGAAAGCTTGCGTTAATGCCCCCGGCTTGTGGAATGTGAGTCACTTCTCAGCAGAACAAGAGCGAGGCTGCCTGCGCCATGTGGGGGTCAGAAGCCCGCTGCTGAGCACTGCAGAGCCACACAGAAAGCTTTCCTTCTACTTGCACTTTACTTGACCTGTGGCTCAACAAAGACTTTCTATTTCTAGAAATCCCATTGTCTTAACTGCTTTGAATTTCTTTTGTAAACTTAAAAACCCATGTCTTTATACAAGGCATTTAAAGCTCTGTGAGCCCAGTCTGAACATTTGTTGTTCCTTTTCTATATTCCCCTTACGTAGTATTTTGTTCTTCTATGCCACAAACTCTTAGCTATCCGAAATTCAACCTTTTCTTTAACAATGCCTGAATTAAAAACAGCTAAAATGTTGTAGTGTGTGTAGTGTATTCAACATTGTAGACAACTTGATAAATGTAACCTTTTAGGGAAGGAATTGAGAGCATATGATTCTTCTTTCTCATTCAGCTGGCTATGTGCTAGGGGTCTTGGAGCGTTTAAAAACATCAAAATAAACAGTATTTCAGTGCCTATCCTTAAAGAGACTTGGAATAGAGAGATAAAATGATATGTACAAAATACTGTGTTCCACGCTGTACACCTATATATGGTATACATATCTATAGCCATACCTATATCTGTTCACAACAATATTATAAAGTAGGTGTTGCTTTCCCTGTTTTACAAACAGAGAAACTAAGGATCAGAGAAGTTAAGGAACTTCTGAAATTCATTTATTGAAATTAAGTTCTCCTAAAGACAGGATGATAATGTTAAGATTCAGAGAAATTGGCTAGCTTTGGGGATTCCTTTATTTAAATGAAATTCTTCCAGTGATAGGATGGTAATGTATAATATTAGAAAGACATATGTGAAACAGAGAATTTCACAGAGCTTCTGAATATGCTGGTGAGTTTTAAAATAACTGCCTTTCCCTTGTCTTCTGGAATACCCCCCTGTTCTTTGACCTTGGGTTACTCATTATACTTCTCAGAGACTTGATTTCTTCATCATAAAATCGGGATGGTAGCATCCTCTTTGCCCATGTTACAAGTTTGGGGTGAAGGAATAAATAGTATATTTTAGGAGAAGTGAAACTCTTCAGTGCCGTGTAAATATAAGGTATTATTGTCACAAATAGACTTCTAAATAAAAATGCCTGTGATGTGTTTGGAATGTGTATAATACACCTCTAATTTTTTAACAGATGTAGAATTGGGGAGTGCTGCCACTGAACTGTGGCTAAGTTTTCAAGTAGGATGAAAATTAAATAATTTTTAAAACAATCTCTAAATCGGTCAATTTTTTTAAATTTTCGATATAAAGAGGGAGTGTCAGGGGAATGTTAATAACCATTTATGGGACATTCACTATATATGGTATTAGATGTAGATAGTGTAAAGCAGGGGCCACCAACCCCTGGGCCGCAGACTGGTACCGGTCCAAGGCCTGTTAGGAACTGGCCGCACAGCAAGAGGTAAGCTGCAGGTGAATGAGCGAAGCTTCATCTGCCGCTCCCCATCGCTCGCATTACCGCTTGAACATTCCTCCCTTCCCAGTGCCTGGCCATGGAAAAATTGTCTTCCATGAAACCAGTCCTTGGTGCCCAAAAGGTTCAGGACCACTGGTGTAAAGTATATTAAAGAACTGGAATGCATGATTTCTGCCCTAGAAAGTTTAAAAAATACAAATATTTTCTCTTCTATTCTTTTTTTTTTTTAACATCTTTAATGGAGAATAATTGCTTTAAAATGTTGCGTTACTTTCTGCTGTATAACAAAGTGAATCAGCTATACGTATACATATATCCCCATATCCCCTCCCTCTTGTGTCTCCCTCCCACCCTCCCTATCCCACCCCTCTAGGTGGTCACAAAGCACCAGGCTGATCTCCCTGTGCTATGCGGCTGCTTCCCACTAGCTATCTATTTTACATTTGGTAGTGTATATATGTCCATGCCACTCTCTCACTTCGTCCCAGCTTACCCTTCCTCCTCCCCGTATCCTCAAGTCCATTCTCTACGTCTGTGTCTTTATTCCTGTCCTGCCCCTAGGTTCTTCAGAACCTTTTTTTTTTTTTAGATTCCATATATATGTGTTAGCATACAGTATTTGTTTTTCTCTTTCTGACTTACTTCACTCTGTATGACAGACTCTAGGTCCATCCGCCTCACTATAAATAACTCAATTTCGTTTCTTTTTATGGCTGAGTAACATTCCATTTTATATATGTGCCACATCTTCTTTATCCATTCATCTGTTGATGGACACTTAGGTTGCTTCCATGTCCTGGCTATTGTAAATAGAGCTGCAGTGAACATTGTGGTACATGACTCTTTTTAAATTATGGTTTTCTCAGGGTATATGCCCAGTAGTGGGATTGCTGGGTCGTATGGTAGTTCTATTTTTAGTTTTTTAAGGAACCACCATACTGTTCTCCATAGTGGCTGTATCAATTTACATTCCCACCAACAGTGCAAGAGGGTTCCCTTTTCTCCACACCCTCTCCAGCGCTTATTGTGTGTAGATTTTTTGATGATGGCCATTCTGACTGGTGTGAGGTGATACCTCATTGTAGTTTTGATTTGCATTTCTCTAATGATTAGTGATGTTGAGCATCCTTTCATGTGTTTGTTGGCAATCTCTATATCTTCTTTGGAGAAATGTCTATTTAGGTCTTCTGCGCATTTTTGGATTGGGTTGTTTGGTTTTTTGATATTGAGCTGCATGAGCTGCTTGTATATTTTGGAGATTCATCCTTTGTCAGTTGCTTCATTTGCAAATATTTTCTTCCATTCTGAGGGTTGTCTTTTCGTCTTGTTGATGGTTCCCTTTGCTGTGCAAAAGATTTTAACGTTCATTAGGCCCATTTGTTTATTTTTATTTCCATTTCTCTAGGAGGTGAGTCAAAAAGGATCTTGCTGTGATTCATGTCATAGAGTGTTCTGCCTGTGTTTTCCTCTAAGAGTTTTATACTGTCTGGCCTTACATTTAGGTCTTTAATCCATTTGGAGTTTATTTTTGTGTATGGTGTTAGGGAGTGTTCTAATCTCATTCTTTTACATCTAGCTGTCCAGTTTTCGCAGCACCACAATTGAAGAGCTGTCTTTTCTCCATTGCGTATTCTTCCTCCTTTATTAAAGATAAGGTGACCGTATGTGCGTGGGTTTATCTCTGAGCTTTCTATCCTGTTCCACTGATCTATATTTGTGTTCTTGTTCCAGTACCATACTGTCTTGATTACTGTAGCTCTGTAGTATAGTCTGAAGTCTGGGAGCCTGATTCTTCCAGTTCTGTTTTTCTTTCTCAAGATTGCTTTGGCTCTTCGGGGTCTTTTGTGTTTCCATACAGATTGTGAACTTTTTTGTTCTAGTTCTGTGAAAAATGCCATTGGTAATTTGATAGGGATTGCACTGAATCTGTAGATTGCTTTGGGTAGTATAGTCATTTCCACAATGTTGATTCTTCCAATCCAAGGACATGGTATATCTCTCCATCTGTTTGTATCATCTTTAATTTCTTTCATCAGTGTCTTATAGTTTTCTGCATACAGGTCTTTTGTCTCCTTAGGTAGGTTTATTCCTGGGTATTTTATTCTTTTTGTTGCAATGGTAAATGGGAGTGTTTAATTTCTCTTTCATATTTTTCATCATCAGTGTATAGGAATGCAAGAGATTCCTGTGCATTAATTTTGTATCCTGCTACTCTACCAAATTCATTGATTAGCTCTAGTAGTTTTATGGTAGCATCTTTAGGAATCTCTCTGCATAGTGTCATGTCAACTGCAAACAGTGACAGGTTTACTTCTTTTTTTCTGATTTGGATTCCTTTTATTTCTTTTTCTTCTCTGATTGCCGTGTCTAAAACTTCCAAAACTGTGTTGAATAATAGTGGTGAGAGGAGTCAACCTTGTCGTGTTCCTGATCTTAGAGGAAATGGTTTCAGTTTTTCACCATTGAGAACAATGTTGGCTGTGGGTTTGTCATATATGGCCTTTATTATGTTGAGGTAAGTTCCCTCTATGCCTGATTTCTGGAGGGTTTTTATCATAAGTGGGTGTTGAATTTTGTCAAGAGCTTTTTCTGCATCTATTGAGATGATCATATGGTTTTTATCCTTCAATTTGTTAATATGGTGTATCACATTGATTGATTTGCGTATGTTGAAGAATCCTTGCATTCCTGGGATAAACCCCACTTGATCATGGTGTATGATCCTTATAATGTGCTGTTGGATTCTCTTTGCTAGTATTTTGTTGAGAATTTTTGCATCTATGTTTATCAGTGATATTGGCCTGTAGTTTTCTTTTTTTGTGACATCTTTGTCTGGTTTTGGTATCAGGGTAATGGTGGCCTCGTAAAATGACTTTGAGAGTGTTCCTCCCTCTGCTATATTGTGGAAGAGTTTGAGAAGGATAGGTGTTAGCTCTTCTCTAAATGTTTGATAGAATTTGCCTGTGAAGCCATCTGGTCCTGGGCTTTTGTTTGTTGGAAGATTTTTAATCACAGTTTCAATTTTAGTGCTTGTGATTGGTCTGTTTATATTTCCTATTTCTTCCTGGTTCAGTCTCAGAAGGTTGTGCTTTTCTAAGAATTTGTCCATTTTTTCCAGGTTTTCCATTTTATTGTCATAGAGTGGCTTGTAGTAATCTCTCATGATCCTTTGTATTTCTCCAGTGTCAGTTGTTACTTCTCCTTTTCCATTTCTAATTCTATGGATTTGAGTCTTCTCTCTTTTTTACTTGATGTGTCTGGCTAATGGTTTAACAATTGTGTTTATCTTCTCAAAGAACCAGCTTTTAGTTTTATTGATCTTTGCTATCATTTCCTTCATTTCTTTTTCATTTACTTTTGATCTGGTTTTTATGATTTCTTTCCTTCTGCTGACTTTGGGGGTTTTTTGTTCTTCTTCCTCTAATTGCTTTAGGTGTAAGGTTAGGTTGTTTATTTCAGATGATTCTTGTTTCTTGAGGTAGCACTGTATTGCCGTAAACTTCCCTCTTAGAACTGCTTTTGCTGCCTCCCATAGGTTTTTCGTCATCGTGTTTTCATTGTCATTTGTTTCTAGGTATTTTTTGATTTCCACTTTGATTTCTTCAGTGATCTCTTGGTTATTTAGTAGCATATTGTTTAGCCTCCATGTGTTGTATTTTTTACAGATTTTTTTCCTGTAATTGATATCTAGTCTCATAGCATTATGGTCAGAAAAGATACTTGATATGATTTCAATTTTCTTAAATTTACCAAGGCTTGATTTGTGACCCAAGATATGATCTATCCTGGAGAATGTTCCATGAGCACTTGAGAAGATAGTGTATTGTGCTGTTTTTGGATGGAATGTCCTATAAACATCAGTTAAGTCCATCTTGTTTAATGTGTCATTTAAAGCTTGTGTTTCCTTATTTATTTTCATTGATGATCTGTCCATTGGTGAAAGTGGGGTGTTAAAGTACCCTACTATGATTGTGTTACCGTCGATTTCCCCTTTTATGGCTCTTAGCATTTGCCTTATGCATTGAGGTGCTCCTATGTTGGGTGCATAAATATTTACAATTGTTATATCTTCTTCTTGGATTGATCCCTTGATCATTATGTCCTGCCTTTCTTTGTCTCTCGTAATACTCTTTATTTTAAAGTCTATTTTGTTTGATATAGGAATTGCTGCTCCAGCTTTCTTCCGCTTTCCATTTGCATGGAATATCTTTTTCCATCTCCTCACTTTCAGTCTGCATGTGTCCCTGGGTCTGCAGTGGGTCTCTTGTAGACAGCATATATACAGGTCTTGTTTTTATATCTATTCAGCCAGTCTGTGTCTTTTGGTTGGAGCATTTAATCCATTTACATTTAAGGTAATTATCGATATGTTCCTATTACCATTTTCCTAATTGTTTGGGTTTGTTATTGTAGGTCTTTTCCCACTCTTGTGTTTCCTGCCTAAAGAAGTTCGTTTAGCATTTGTTGTAAAGCTGGTTTGGTGGTGCTGAATTCTCTTAGCTTTTGCTTGTCTGTAAAGGTTTTAATTTCTCCGTCAAATCTGAATGAGATCCTTGCTGGGTAGAGTAATCTTGGTTGTTTTTCCCTTTCATCACTTTAAATACGTCCTGCCACTCCCCTCTGGCTTGCAGAGTTTCTGCTGAAAGATCAGCTGTTAAGCTGAATCCCCTTAAGATTCCCTTGTATGTTATTTGTTGCTTTTCCCATGCTGCTTTTAATATTTTTTCTTTGTATTTAATTTTTGATAGTTTGATTAATATGTGTGTTGGCGTGTTTCTCCTTGGCTTTATCCTGTATGGGACTCTCTGTGCTTCCTGGACTTGATTGGCTACTTCCTTTCCCATGTTAGGGAAGTTTTCAACTATAATCTCTTCAAATATTTTCTCAGATGCTTTCTTTTTGACTTCTTCTTCTAGGACCCCTATAATTCGAATGTTGGTACATTTAATGTTGTCCCAGAGGTCTCTGAGACTACCCTCACGTCTTTTCATTGTTTTTTCTTTATTCTGCTCTGTGGTTGTTATTTCCACTCTTTATCTTCCAGGTCACTTATTCGTTCCTCTGCCTTGGTTATTCTGCTCTTGATTCCTTCTAGAGAATTTTTAATTTCATTTATTGTGTTGTTCATCATTGTTTGTTTGCTCTTTAGCTCTTCTATGTCCTTGTTAAACATTTCTTGTAGTTTCTCCATTCTGTTCCCAAGATTTTGAATCATCTTTACTGTCATTACTCTGAATTCTCTTTCAGGTAGACTGCCTATTCCCTTTTCAGTTGTTTGGTCTGGTGGGTTTTTACTTTGCTCCTTCATCTGCTGCGTATTTCTCTGTCTTCTTATTTTGCTCAACTTACTGTGTTTGGGGTCTCCTTTTTGCAGGCTGCAGGTTCGTAATTCCTATTGTTTTGGGTGTCTGCCCCCAGTGGGTAAGGTTGGTTCAGTGGGTTGTGTAGGCTTCCTGGTGGAGGGGACTGGTGCCTGTGTTCTGGTGAATGAGGCTGGATCTTGTCTTTCTGGTATGCAGGACCGTGTCCAGTGGTGTGCTTTGGGGTGTCTGTGAAGTTTTTATGATTTTAGGCAGCCTCTCTGCTAATGGGTGTGGTTGTGTTCCTGTCTTGCTAGTTGTTTGGCATGGGGTGTCCAGCACTGGAGCTTGCTGGTCATTGAGTGGAGCTGGGTCTTAGCATTGAGACAGAGATCTCTGGGAGAGCTCTCGCTGATTGATATTACATGGGGCCGGGAGGTCACTGGTGGTCCAGTGTCCTGAACTCGGCTCTCCCACCTCAGAGGCTCAGAGCTGACACCTGGTCGGAGCACCAAGACCCTTTTGGGAAGTCTGAGGTCTTCTGCTCACATTCAGTAGGTGTTCTGTAGGAGTTGTTCCACATGTAGATGTATTTTTGATGTATTTGTGGGGAGGAAGGTGATCTCTGCATCTTACTCCTCCACCATATTGAAAGTCCTCCTCAAGATATTTTAGACGTGCCCATCTTTTGGGTCCACCAACATAGGTGAAAGTAAAGGTGGAGTCTGAGTATCTGAAATCGGGCAGGGCACGGTTTGGCAGGGCCAGAGGTTGTCTTCTATTCTTAACTGTCCTACTCTTCCAAGACAGTTACTTTGCTAGAGAGAAATCCAGAATTTGTTATAATAAAGTCCTTCTTTGAGCATTAAAAGTTATTTTCTTTTTGTATTTCTACACAATTGCCCCAGTCTAGAGAAATCTGAGGATTTAAGACCAGGTTTTAAAATCAGAAATGAACACTTCCAAATTCATTTTTAATGTGTCAAAATTCATGTAGTTTTTCAAAGGCCGGATCCCCCATGAGTTAGCCAGGGACCAGCTTTTTCAGCATATTTTATTTTGAAGAAAGTGGAAATTTTGATTCCCACATATTGGTGTTCACATTGTAAACACTTTTTTAAAAGATTATCGTTTGGGGGTGTATGTAAATCAGTGCATTTATATAGGAGACAATCAGTAATTTTGTATAAAATTATGTGCTTTAAGACTCTGCTTTGTTTCTCTCTAGTGGACGACACAGTGGTTGCTATTCCCTATGGAAGCAGACATATTCGCCTTGTCTTAAAAGGACCTGACCACTTGTGTAAGTAAACTCAGTTGTTGTCCTTTGGGTATTGGGAATTTTAGTAATTATTATTTATTTTTTGTTCCCAGAAAAGATTAAGATTTAGAAATACAAATCTTAATCCTCTATCATAATATGGTATTTTGAATGCTTCTGTTTATCTTTTGGTTGCCTAGGAGACAGCAGAAACCTCCAGCCAGTCATCCTGAAAGATACAAAATTGATGTTTCCAATAGGGTGTTCATGAGTTAAGCACATGTTTATGATTTTGTGAATATTATTTTTCATTCTCTCTCTTCTTCCTCTCCAGTCATTCTCAATCTTTTCCTTGCCTCACCTCTTTCTTTTTTCTTCTTCTTTTTAACCTTCCCTCCCTCTCCTTCATTCTTTCTCTTTTAATTCCTACTCTCAGGCTCCATTACTTTATCAATTCAGGGGAACACAGAAACTCCAAACAGCCTTAACCCTGTGGCATTTGAAGAGAACCATGTGGTTCTCTAGTTAAGCATCCCATGTAGTAAAGATAATGCAAGACCCTAACGTCTTGAAGATAGCTTTTGGAATTCAAGATTGAAGGGTAATCGTAACCCCGAAGATCAAATGGTAACATGGTCCCACCAGAGTTTGTGCAAGAATTGATCTTCAGTCATGGCAAGCCAGCAGTCCACAGCCACATCTTTTTTTTTATTACCATGTAGTGCTGTTTAGATGTAGACCTGTAAATTACAAGCAGAAAATTATAGACTATAAACCAGGGAAGGGGTAGGAGAGGATATGTTAGCTTTTTCTGCAAAATTCACTTTCACTGAAAGACTTCACTTCAGTTGGTCCCTTGAGCATTTCTGATCTACTCCGCTATGATTTTTCCTAGGTTCCTCCAAAGCCATCTATCATCTTCTGCTCTCTATTCCCTCCCACACACATGCCTAAGAAGCCGATTTAGGTAGCAAGCATTATCTTTTGGCAATTGGATTATAAATGAAATCATTCCAAAAAGACAAACTGGAGGGAGACAAATTGGAGCCTGTGAAAGTTCAGGTAGCCTACAGAAGCCTTTCTAAAACTAAAAATAAGTACATTTCATGGGAAAGGTGGGCTTTGAGAGTTCATGTGACATAAAGGAATAAGTAAAGTACAGTTCAGGCAAGGTCAAAAGATGCTGAGAAGTCACCTTATATGGATCCAAGTGCTTTTCTAACCCTGAACATCCCCCAAAAATATATTGTTCATGTGTCAAAGGATGATATATGTGTGTACACTGTTACCATTCAAATGATTTGTTTTTCCCCTTAAGAATTGGACAGAATTAACTGCTGGTGTAACAACCTCAGTCAGAAACAGTATTTTTCTGTGCCGTGAGAGGCTAAAATAAAACATCCAGACTAATGCATCACCAAGTGGGCGACTTACTCCTCATTGCAAAAGAAAGAACCCAAGGGAAGAGGTGTAAGAGGAAAATTGATTTTTATAAATGAATTAGTCTAGCCTCCCAGACTTAGTTTATGATTATTATGAATTAGTAAAGAGGATTCATTTTTATAAATGAATTAGTCTAGCCTCCCGGACTTCCTAATTATGTGATCACTGAGAAGCTGAAGAACTGGCCTTGTTTGGTTTAATTGCTCTAAGGATTTGATAGGTAAAGTGTCAGATGATAGTCATAAATGATTAAAAGCAAAATGGAAGCTGCTTTTTCCTTCAGAAGGCATACTGTTGGTAACATACGTATAGCCAAGGAAGTTTCTATTTTTTTTTTTTTTTTTTTAATTTTGTTTTTGTATTTGGAATATAACTCAGCAAAATGAATGTGTAAGTAAATGATGCCTTGTTTCTCTGGCAACCCTTTTACACTTCACTCCCAGAAGCTGGCCCAGTATGGGACCAACCTCAGCAAGAGTTAAGGGGGGGCCAAACCAGAAGAGTAGACCATCTGTCCAGGTCCAGCTCATCTTTAATCAGAAGTGCCTGGGAGGTACTTCCGGGAGGCCTGGTGATAAAATTGAATCAGATGCTCAGGCTTAGACCTCCAAGAGTTTTCCAAAACTAAGTTAATTTATGTCCTGGAGATACTTCCACAGATGAGTGCAAATACACGGAAGGCAGCTCGAGGAGTGAAGGCTAGAGGAGGGAGATACAGAGATGCTGCTGCTTTCCTCTGATTACAACCACTGTGGTTCTCCCACTCCAGCGTTCTCTCGATGCCTTTTATTCTGTGAGGTCCTCTCAGCCCTGGGACAGGGGAGGAAAGCCAGACCTACTCCCAGAGAAGGGCTACCCGACTTCATCTGAGGGGCATGGGCATTTAATTGGACACCAGCATTTTCTACCTGTTGGTATGCCTTCTAGTAGAGAACTTGAAGTAGACAACATCTAGAATAATTTAGTGGAAATACATTAGGTACCTTAGTGCCTCCAGAGACCTTAAAATTGTCCTTAACCCCAAAACCTCAATCTGTAAAACACATAAGAGGGGAGTCATTCTGATCGAATGTGGGTAGGAGACCCAGATCCCTACCCAGGCACCCCATCTTTCTGCTAAAGAACCCCTGCCAAAACCAAGGGTCCTTGTGCAAGTTTTACAAACCGTTGTTAGACTTAGTCTATCCATCTTTCATCACGCAGGAGGCAATTATTCTAAAATACTCAATCACATGAGAACTTAACCTACTTTGAAATATATATATCATAATTACCCTCATCCTCAGCATGCTCTGATTTCCTAAAACAAAAGATGCTTCCTAGGCTTTGTCATCGGGCAAATTCAGATCGGAATGCTCCAGGAATCAAGTTCCTCTCTCTGTCCTGAGTTCTTGTGAAATATCATATATGTATATAAGACTGAGTGAAGTAATAAAAAGGATTTTAAAAAGAAAAAGAAGTAAAGAGGATAGTTAGTTCCCTGTCCTTAAGTCACTATAGTTTCTTTATTTTGAGCAATAGCACAATTCAATAAGTAACCAGAAAGTATAAATAAATACAAGGTAATACATGAATATCAAGTCTCACAATGAGTGCTGAAGGAACTCAGAGAGGCACCCTGGGCCTCATAGAGCAAAAGGGAAACTTCAGGGTATTCTAGACGGAGGGCCATAAAGCCTGAAATCAATAAGATATGTATGGGAGATGGTTTACTCAAAAGAATAGGATTGTGGTAAAGTAAGGTCCCCAAAGGAAGTCATCCAGGGAATCAAAGATTTCTTGACAGGGAGCCCTGAATGCTTGGCTAATGAGTTTTAAAATAACTTCATTTGCTGCATAAATTCCTCTGTGATCCAGAGGTGCCCATATGTTTTGTTTCTATCACATTTCAATTATGTCAGCCATATAAAGAATACTACTTCTCCCTGACATAGTTCTTTTGCATGAGATGTGCTTGCCTGTGGTCTGTGGTAGCCCTGGGAACATCTTTCTCTCCTCTTCATGTGTTTGATTATGTAGATCTGGAAACCAAAACCCTCCAGGGGGCTAAAGGTGAAAACAGTCTCAGCTCTACAGGCATCTTTCTTGTGGACAATTCTAGTGTGGACTTCCAAAAGTTTCCAGACAAAGAGATACTGAGAATGGCTGGACCACTTACAGCAGATTTCATTGTCAAGGTAAGCCCATTTAGGTACCTTGTTTTCGAGCTACCTCCGAACTGGTGTTACTTGTAGTCCCCTGAAGAGAGAGAGACTTTAGGTTTTGACATAGATTTGGAAAGCTTGTTATCCAGGAAATGTTTAATTCAAGGGTGTTGAGCTACATCCTAGACTTTATAAGAACATGCAAAAATTTTAAGGTTCTAGGGGGAAAAAAAAAATATATATATATATATATGTATATATATTTGTGTGTGTATAAGTTAATAAAAAGACCCCACTCAAAAAGCCAACATATGATTAGTTGAGGGATATAAACTGTTTTTAAAACAACTTAGGATACAGTCGTTGACTCACATAAGGTATCTGCTGTCAAAGAGAAAGACTAATTAATGGTCCATAGGCTTGATCATGCTTCCAGTTGCAAGGTTTTTTCCCTCTTGTACTGGCAGCAATACCAGTTCCTTCTGTCAGAGCTTCCCTAGTCTTCAAGGTAATATAAAACACATCGCTGGAAGCAACATACATGTTCTGTAGGAAAAATGTACATACTAGAAGACTGTTTGGGAATCCCAGTAAAAATAAAGCATATTTTTGCCTTCAGTAGATCAGAAGGACCTGAAGGATTTCAGCTGTAAAGCTGTAGAACTTGTAATGTGTCCAGGACTCCATAAATTTCTCATCATGGGATCTGGAGCCAGAGGACATTTGATTTAAGCTAAGGCTTGATGACCCCATGGCAGCTGGAAGTCAGGATGCATGTTGGAAATGTGATAGGCAGTGAGGCTGCATGGAAGAAGGGTTCCAGAGTCCGTCCTCTGTCTCCATCTGCATGGTAGCCCCTTTAATCCAGTCCAGATGCCAGTTACATGACAGCGAACAAGAAGCCACAAACCATCAGAGATAGCTCCCAATAGAAGTGATGTGGTAGGTAGTTAAATAATTTCAGTTGAACAAACACATACAGTAAAAGAATGAGAGATGCCTTAATTTCTTGAAGCCCTTAGAATAAACCACTTATACTAATTTCCCTAGTAACTTTGCAAGAGTTAATACACATACTGAAAATATAGAATTGAATTCAAGTAATATCGTCCATGTTTGAACAGTTCACAGAATTGTCAAATGCATTTCATGTGTCCAGCTGCCTTCTGCACATCACCCACAGGTACAGTGAGCTCAGTGTGTCCAAAATTGGACTTGTCTAGGCCCAGAAACCTACTTTATCTTCTTTATTTCTTATCCTGTGGAACAATACGCTATTTACCCAGCCAAGTCAGAAACCTCTGATTCACACCAATTCCCTTCTCCTATACACCCCTAGTTAGACATTAAACTTTGTCAGCACTACCTCCATATCATCTCTCAAGACTGTTCTTTCTTCTCCATCCTTGCCACCACTGTCTTAGTTTAGGTCTTTGTATTTCTCACTTGAACTAATGCGATGGGCTCTGAATTAGTTTCCCAGCCTCTGACCCATTGTCCGTGTTACCTTCAGAGTGAGTTTTCCAAAAACCAGAGTGAGTTTCCCCTATTCATGCTCTTGCGTTGCCCCTCACCTCCACTCATTGCTTTGGGATTAAAATGCAAATCCATAGCCCAGCATCTGTTACTCTCAATAATCTGGATTCTATCTACCTTTCCAACCTCAGCTTTGACTTTTCCTCTCCTGGTTCAGTCAACTGAATGACTGGCAAGTCCCCCAACATCTTGCACTCTCATAATTCATTACCTTTGCGTAATGCTGTGTCCTCTGTCTGCGATGCTCTTATCTTTTCTTCCCCCATTTTCTTCACTAACTCATACTTGTACTTCAGGACTTTCTCCTTCCAGAAGCATTCTGTGACTTGACCGCAAATTCCAGTTTCCATCACGTCTCCCCTCTTCGTGTTCCTCAAGGGCAGGGGCAGAATCATATCTGTCTTCATATCTCCGTAAAAAACCCGACAAGTGCTGGATGAATAAGGGACTTTTACCACATGGCAGTTGCTGAAGTGGGACAAATATGACATCTTTATCCTTCCTGAAAGGACACTGAATCTGAGGGAAGTTGAGTGATGTGCCCTAGCTCACACCAATGACAAGCCAGGACCAAAGATCATGTCTCTACTTCTGGCTCAAAACTCTTTTTAGTATTCTATGTTGCTTCTAAGCGGGTATTTTTTCTTCAATGTATAAATATACATATTAAAGGAAAAATGAACTTTGAGGAACTTTTTGATGCTTTCCTAGATCCCTAGCACCTGTAAGTATCTTCTTTCAGAAGCAGGCTGAGCTATCATTTTACTGTCTTTTGCATTATATCATCTTTGGTGACCTAGCTTCAGGTTGCAAATGAGATGAGATTAAGGTTTCATTAGAAAATATCAGGATCAAATAAATGTAAAGTTATTCTAAACTAGATTATATAATTTTTAAATATTTTTACTCAAACTTGAAAATGAGCCAGATAGTGTAAGGAGATATAGGGAAAAAGAAGAAAATTACCTTTTTTGCCAGTGATTTATAATAAAGCAACATTTTCTCCCTTAATTTTCCCCAGGAAATAGTTGAAAATGAAAGATTACCATTTGCTTATTTGCCATCTTTCATGATTTAGGTGCTTAGAAATTACACACATAGTTTGTAATTCAGTTTTCAGTGTCATTCAAAGTATAATCTCTTTTGCATTATACATTAATTTAAGTAACAACTTCCTTTCTAAATGAAATACATAGGGATCAGAATGGTCATTTGTCAACATCTCCCTGGAAGTTTATTGCCAAAGTACCCTTTTTGTTTATTTAAAAGGAAAAGACTTTTTTGCACGTAAGGAAGATTTTCTCACAGTGAGAATTCTTATATATTACGATTGGTGCCAAAATTATTTTTGGAATCTCTTTTTCTGGCCACCTTTAAAAATGGACTAAACGCTCATCTTACCTCCTAGGGGAGCATGTCTTCCAAAAATTTGTACTTCATACACTGGCTATACATTTTTGGCAATGCTAGTGTAGAGGGGTAAAAAGGATAAACACTCTAGAATTTTGTATATTCTCCTGCTTACTGGGGGTGTGACCTTGAGTATGTTGTTTTACCTCCTTGAGCCTATTTACTCGTTTGAAAAATGGTAATAAAATCTCCCCCCAATAGAGCCTTTGTAAGGAATTGAATGAGATAGTGTGTATAAAAGCAAACAGAACCAAGTGACTTCCTTTCCATCTTTTTCAAATGCTTTAACTTCCAGTCAGACTTATCACGATACCCTGTCTACACAATGGCAGAAAACTGCTTCTCTGAAGACGGTCAGAGGCTGATTGATTTACAAGTGGTACACCCAGGAACAGTGTGGCAGGTATAGCTATAAGACAGATAGAGGTGGGCATAGGCTGGCTGTGACACTTATAATCACATTAATTGTTAGGGGTGATTGGCTATTGGCTAGATGATTGTCTGGCTTAGCATACCCTGCTTCCCTTACCAAGCCATGTGCATCTTTTCTGAAGCTACAGACTCAGTGAAAGATAAGGACCTTCCCAGATTAGAAGAGGGTTTTTTTTGGTCATAGTCTGGTCTTTATTAGAACATTGAACTTAGCTCTACTTGTGAAAGCAGCTAAGGTGTATTTATACATACTCAGTTTGTGCCCATTTTTAAAATTTAAGAAAGCCTTATTAGCTGGAGAGAAAAGTGATTGATGAGTACCTAAGCCACCAAAGTAGCAGAAATACACAGCCTAATAGTAAACCATCAGCGTATTCAGAGCTAAGAACACTGATTCACAATTCATGCACTGACAATCAGAGAACAGTTATTTCCTACAGAGGATAATTTTCTAAATGCATTACACTTCCATAGTTGGGGAATATGGTTAGGAAGATTGGCATTATCCCAATTTTTGCCTAAGTACTCTAGGGAATAGAAAGCTGGTGGTTTCTATTTGCAAAGTTAGGGCATTAGGCAGAGATGATGCCTTCATATTTCTTTCTGGACAGCCTTGAGCATTACCCTGTACATAATTCAGCACCCCCCAAAATTGTTTTTATTAAAGGGGACACAATAGGAGGGGGCCCTGGACAGAAATCGCACATGCAAAGTTATGAGAGTTCACTTTCCAAGAGTTTAGAACTGAGCTGAGTACAATACCCTGCATTTCTTGTTGGGCTTCGCACATTGTTCTACCGGTGCAACAGCTAGGTTTAAGATACAGCGTCAGAACCAACTCCTTACATTTCTGTGACGCTGACAGAGGCAGACCCCTGCCCAGTCCTAGCCCCACTGGCTCCACTCTGCTCATTTCTTTTCTGCCCTCCTTCTGCATTGCAGCACTGAGACAGTCCTTCTGTTACCGAGTCTAAGCTCACTCTGTTCGCCACACAACAGGCCAATGAATCAGGAGACGAGGTGCTGAGGCAAGGAATACAACTTTATTCGGAAAGCCGGCAGAGGGAGAAGATGGCAGACTAGTGTCTCAAAAGAACCATCTAATCGGGGGTCTGGATGCTAGTTTCTTTTATAGAACAGAGAGGGGGAGGAGGTGGGGAAGTAAAGTAAAAAGACCATTAAGTCTTGCAAATATCTCCTGGAATGGCCAGCCTCGGGGAGGGGATGTGTTAATTCCTTCTTTCTTGCAGCCATCCACAGGTGGGCAGGGTCAGGATGTTTCCCTGAACAAAGGCACTTTGGTTTAACATTCAGGCAGAGGGGCAGGGTTCCCCGAGGCAGACCATTATGTACAGGCAGTATTCTTTCAGTGAGCAAAAGCAACGGGGAGCAAAGGTTAAAGTAAAAGAAACAGATCCAACATGTAGTCAGATTTTGTTCTTCCCTGTAACACATCCAGTAGACTCTAGTTTGCCCTGCCTAGCATCTTCGTCCTGACACATTGCTTCCACCTCTTTGTTCCTTAGCCAACATTACACTCATTATTTCCAAAGAAGCATCCCTGATCTACTGCCGTACGCAAGGGCTTTGGGCAGTAAATCCATAACCAACATCTCTCATGCAACCCTGAGCCAAGGGCCTATGGGCTGAACTGCTGTATCTCCCAATATTGAGGTCTGGCATTTTAGGAGGACTAGAAAACTCTATAGGAAGTGTAAAAGTAAAGTTGGGTGCTAACAATTTTTTTTTCATTATTTTTACTGAATAACCTCTAACCTTAGCATTTCCAACTGTTAAAACAGTGGAAAATTTAAGTCTATGTTTTATTCCAATAATAACTAGCATTTTTACAAGCCCTTTGCGCTACACTATCCTGCCTAAAGAGATAACCTTCAAAGGAGAGTGAAAAGTACTTTTGGGTGAGGGCTGCGTTGTAACAATACTGTGTCTTTTCATGAAATTTATCAACATAATCAATTTTGTCAACAAGAAATGATTAGTAACATCTTCAAGAAAACTGCAAGATGTGTATAAAAAGATAACACTTCCAAGAATTTGTCACAAATAATAGTTTGCGATTCCAAAAGTGCTTGAAAGGACCGTGGTCAGTAAATATTTCATTTGTTTTCTTCATTCATGCATTCATTGATTCAGTTGTCTGGACACCTACTATGTGCTTAACATTGTAGATAATGCTGAAGAAAGAGCAATAAGCAAGATAAGTGATACTTGCCTTCCTGGAGTTTACAGAATAAGGAAGAGAAAGGCAAGAGAATAACAAATGTATCAACATTAAGTATTTGTAACCACCTAAATGCTAATAAGAAAGATCTGATTATTGTTGCATATTCTTCAAAGCCCACAAAAGCATTTTAAAATATTTTTACAGTTTTTTGAGGATTTGCTATCACCATCTGCCACCAGAACAGCCCCAAATTAAAATATAGTAGACTGAGGCATTTAATAAACAGATTCCCCTCTTTTCCATTTTATTCCCTCCCTAGCAGGCATACTGATGTATTTCCACCATTTCCAAGCCTTCCCAAGTCATGACATCCCTGGCTGCCCTAAAAGCAGGTGACCAAGTTGAATACCATTGTGGGTCCGAGGGTCCCAGCTCAGCGGCTCACAGTGGCAGGTCTGCCCACAGCTCCCTTTTGTCCGCCTCTCCTCATGCCAGAGCAGCAACTTAACTGCCGGCAAGGCGGGTGAGAGAACCCTGCCTGCCAGCTCCCCCCTGACAGTCCTTCTGGGGCGAAAGTTTCTACAGCGTTCGAAAGAGAAAGGAACCTAGTTGGGGAACATCCCAAGGCTCACAAGTTACCCTTTTCCCCCACTGAGAAGGAAAAGTATGGTATTTCATAGTGCTTCATCTGCAAGAGCCTATGTGTGCTTGATGTCTTTTGTGAGTTGGAAATCTCTCCTTGATTTCCTTCGATTTTACGTGGACTTAACACTTACCAGTTATCCAAGCACACATTTGTACGCCCTGCAGCTCTACCGTGACAGCGTGATCAACTGTTATGGAAAGTGACCAGTTTTGTCTCCTCCTTTACGTTCAATGTGAGAAGTCATTATATTGAGTTAGAAACACTGAACCATTATAATTATAGGAAGAAAAACTTGGTTCGGAACATTCTTTTTCCTTATTAACTTGAAGAGGTCAAAATTACATATGCCAGATGGTTTAGTTCCCTAAAACAAAATTCTAATGTGTCAAACTGAAGCTTTCAATGTACATTTGAAAACCAAAACCTGATGTCTGAGGATTTAGGGTTTATGAAGCTCCAGGCCTAATGATAAAAAGAGTCCCAGCAGCCCAGAATTAATAAAACCAGGAAAAAGGAACACGGTGGTTCATCTCTGTAAGCAACAATTTAGGCCATCAAAGTTAGGCATCCAGCTAGCCTCTTCTTTTTTTTTTTTTTTAAATATTTTTTCTGCTCTAAAATGTAAATGTAAAATTAAGAAGATACTGAGAAGAGTTACAAGGATACCACTAAAGATAAATGTCTGTATCTTCACAACACTGATAGGATTGCTTGGTACCATAGAATGGCAGCTTTAGAGACAGGCAGACCTGCATTCAAATCCCTGCTCTGCTGTTTCCTTGCTGTGTTGCCTTGAGCTAGTCACTTAACCTCTGTGAGCCTCATTTTTTTCATTGTAATGTAAATGTGGAAGATAATGCAGAGTAGTTTTAAGATTCAATTTCATATAAATAAAATGTTCCCTGCACACGGTAGGAATGTAGTAAGTACTGTTTGTTGTGGTAGTTGTAGCTGTTCTTATTAAAAGAAGGCAACTATTGAGAAGGGAGAAGCAGGAGTGCTTTCAGGGCGGAAGGAACCAAGCAAGATTAAGAGATGAGAGATTTGGATACACCATAACTGGTTTCATCTGTTTGAAATAAGATGTCCGTGTTCTTTCCAATCTCTTTTCAAATCTAGGCATAGGGTCTCTGCATTTGTGGTCATTGTGCATCATTTCATTGAACTCATTGAGAACAATATTCTTTCTAAGCTGCTTGTATTCTTTCCTTCAACATGGTATTTACTAACGCTCCCTCTTGACGCTAAAACTCCGTGACATTCATGCCTTTCTCTTTGGGCGTGTGGTGCTTTTGTTGGTAATTCCGAGGGAGCTGAAAAAAGGACCTGCTCCATTTTTTGCCTCTTTAAACAGACCAAAAGATAAGCCCGGACACTGTAGATATTCTAGAACAAGGTTTCTCCAAGTATTTGGAAGTTATATCCTCCTCATTTTGATTCCCGCCTCCCCCCACAACGCACACACTTTCTCAGGACTAGTTTAATTTCTAGCATCCCGAAAGGGACCTCTGCAAAATAATCTGTCTCTCCAGATCTAAACAAACTTTCTGGTCTTTTTATTTTTTATGGAGCTTGTGTTCAAATGAGAGTCCTCTTCTAATAGCTTTCCAGCATGATAATCACACATCCCAAAAGAGCTATCGGCTTTTGTGAGCTTAAAAAAAAAAAAAAAAAAAAAAGCTTTCCAAAGAATGTGATTAATACTACCTCCCTAAGCAAGCAATTAGATATCCTGTATCTGACACATAGGACTGAAAAATATTAATCTGTAGGCCATGCTCCCCTTCTGTGAAAGACACTGTATTGCTTCAGCTGCTGTTGCTTTAAAGTAGGGAATTGTATCACTGTTTATTCTAATTAGGAAAGATCTGGATGCTACGTGGGTCAGAATCCTAGCATAATATGAGATATTCTGTAGCTTTTCTCTCTTCTTTCTCCTTTGCAGCGCTTCCAGATTTTCTGAGAAACATTTCATATTCTTATCCAAATGCCAAAAACTGAGCTAGGGTTTAGCACCTGTTCCTTGTTTCTTCGCTGTTCCTATTTCCCTCTGCACCCTAGGTATTTAATCCAGTTTTTAAACTCAGTAGCAAAAAAAAAAAAAAAAAGGCTATCTTTTTAAAAAAATCTGAAGCCCAAATCCGTCCATTTCTTCTAGATAAAGAGCAGTTGGAACAGTGCTAAGGCTTGAAAACATTAACAAAGACTTAGGCCACGTGACTCTGCTGACTGTTGCTTCTCTAATTGCTGTGATGGAGTTGGAGTTGTCCGTGGAACTTCCTTTAGTATAATAAATAGCCCGAGCCTTGCCCTTGCCCAACTGTCTAAATGTTGTATGAGGTCATTCTGTCTTTGTAAAAGCAAGGCATTGTTCCTCTTGGATACTTTTCCTTCTCTTTCAGTTTGAGTTTGTTTCCTCAATCTTGTACTTCTAAACTATTAAAGAATTATTGCCTCACATTCCTGCCTTTTAAAAAACAAAGGAGCTATAATTTCCATAAATACATGTTTTATTCGAAGTAAATGCTTTTATAATGTAAGTTGGTGTTTTTCAAAGTTTGATTTTTGGACTGTCTACATTTGAATTGCCTGGGTCTCTGGGCCGGAACCCACGGATTTGCATTTTAGTGAGCTTCCCATTGGTAACTTTGCACATTAAGATATATGAATCACTAAATTGCCAGGAAACTCCAAGTATGTCCCTGAGTGGGAAGAGCTACTTAATTCTTTAACTCTTTATTTCTCTTAACCAATGACAGTACCTTTAATTTTTTTGCAGCATATTGCATTTATAATTTTCTTAGAACAAGTTGTCTATTTCTGAACCTACATTGAAAAATCCATTTAATTTTACCCATCATACCAGAGAGGTTGGAAATAAAAGAGAGTAAAGGAATGGAATAAGTGGGTTGGGATACAGTCCTGCTAGAATCACAAGTTGAGACATCGCCATTCCTTGTTCTGTGGCAACAGAACTGAGAAGGTGATGATAGTGATGGTTTATGCCAGGACCATTTGCTGGTTAGATGGTAAGATGGGTGATACTGCCATTGCCCCTTCTCTCCCAGTGCTGTCCTGGACACAGCCTGAGGCCATCATTACTACCACACGTCCTTGTCCGAGCTGCAAGGAGCCCAGAGGGCACCCCTCTGTCACATTAGTTCCTCTGCTTTGCCGTTGTCTCCTGCAGATCCGCAACTCGGGGCCGGCAGACAGTACAGTCCAGTTCATCTTCTATCAGCCTATCATCCACCGATGGAGGGAGACGGATTTCTTTCCTTGCTCAGCAACCTGTGGAGGAGGTAATGGTGCTCACTTAGTCTAGGAGCTCTTGGCGTCTCTGAGGGAAGACTCAGCTGTGATAAAAATAGAGTCACTTCAACAGATGGAAGTGCTGGGTGCATCAGATTCTTTCTTCTCAGTGAGGCCAAATCCTGAAGCCTTCCTGTAAGGCAGATACCTCAGTGTAGATGCCCCATGAACGTTTCTTGTCTGTAGAGCCCCATCAGAGGAAATGGTCTTTCCTCCTTTCCTTGATTCATGGAAGTCGAGGACAAGCTGTGTCATACCCAGGCAACAGCTTGGTCTAGAGGTGATTCTATTCATTTGAGAACAAACTTCTCTGGTTGAATGAACTTATCTATTAAGGAATGAAGTGAAGAGTGTTTACCAGGCCTTCTATGTAGCATGATGTATCCAAGAAGAATCAGAGATTAATTAAAGAGAATAGTTTATTACCAGAAAAAAAAAATCACTGCACCATAGGCTTAGGCTCAGTTATTTGTCAGCTCTACCCTGTCATCCGTACAGTAAAAAGAATGCCACTTGACTTATTTATACATTAAAACACCTCTCTCCTGAAAAGTCACCAGATGAATTCCCATCTCTGCTCCATCATGTCTGTAACATGAACAGCATTTTGTGTTACTGGAAAAGGTCCCCCGCACCTTTAATAATTACTACAATGGCTACAGAATAATTTCCATGAATTATTTTATAAGAATTTATTTAACCATATCCCTGTAGAAGACCATTCAGTTCATTTAAACTTCTCTATTATAATGTAATGAATAACTTAATACCTAAGTATTTTTCTCCTTTCAAATTATTTTCTTGGACTAAATTCACAAGAGTGAGTTTCAGAATTTTTGTGGCTATTGGCATATATTACCAAAATTCTTTCCAGAAGGGTAAT
The DNA here is from genome assembly GCF_028021215.1 of Eschrichtius robustus. NCBI lineage: Eukaryota > Metazoa > Chordata > Mammalia > Artiodactyla > Eschrichtiidae > Eschrichtius > Eschrichtius robustus. The sequence goes on from NC_090833.1 coordinate 68,156,694, forward strand.
AAACAGTCTATGAATATTTTAGTTTCGTTGCTAACTGAGCCAGTATTTGTGGACTATCACTTTTTTTCAAGTTTTGGTAATTTAATGGGTATAAATTCTATGTATATTCCTTTAAAATTGAGCACATGAAATAAATTGTAGCTCCAGCTTCATGGAAACCTGTTAATTGGCTCACTTTAAGTAGCTAATCCACATAGGTATCACTGTATTATTTTGATAAGAGAAACCACATAGGTATCACTATATTATTTTGATAAGAGAAACCACATAGGTATCACTATATTATTTTGATAAGAGAAACCACATAGGTATCACTATATTATTTTGATAAGAGAAAAGAAGGATATTACCTCAAAATGGAGACAAATGATTATCCATTAATTTTCATAAAACAATAAGAATATATGATATAATTCATCTTCAGCTGTGTTACCTGTGTCTGCATAATGTGAACAAACCGTTGAAAAGGAGGTTCTATAGAGCATTGTTCAATTTTACCTTAAAAGCACTTAGTCAAAAGTAAGTGCTTTCACTTGGTTGTTACATAACGATTAATTCAACATTTTAAGCATTTCAATAAAATAGTGTTTCCAGTTGCTCTGTCTGTGCTGAATGGAAAATTACTTTGCTTAAAAATAAAGTGCCAATTACTTTGATATTTATGGGAATATGTTGTTTTGATACACCTATTAATGACTAACACAGGAAGCAGTTTCGAAAAAAGAAATCTAAGGAAATATTTTTTTTGTCTTTTATTTTTAAATAAAAAACATGTTGTGTGAGAAGTAGCAATTCAATAATAGGCCTGCTGCGTCAGTTTCACATAGAGCTGCTGCTGGCATATAATTTCAGTAACGTTGATAATGGCTTGCTATATAATAAGGCAATTAATGTTAGATTCATATACAAACCAACCTCTTTGGGCTTTATTTTCCTCACATCTAAGTGAAGAATTAGAACCATCAGTAGTTCTCAAATGTGCTGAGCTATCAAACGCTTTCTTCAAAGGAAATCTTACTAGGGAGCCAGATAAAGGAACACTGTTCAGAGTGAAGACCTGAAAGATGTAGAAACCAGCCTTCCGCACGTTTCATGGACCACAGTTTGAAAATTGCTGAAGAAATGATCTTTAAATTCCTTTATATGTTTCTGGTTCCACATTCAACTAGCTGAGCATTTCGCTAAGTGTAAAGAATTGCTACTCCAAATACCCTGTGAAACTTTAGAAAACACAATTATCTGACCATTTTGGTCCTTTATTTCATTTGTGTTCTAAGTTTTCATTTCATACACACTGGAAGAGCTTCCCAGCCACATTTTTAGCTGACAAATTACAATTTTTAAAAATCATAATCTCACATTTAGTGTTTACTTACTGCTTGTGCCCACATTTTACTACCCGATAAATTCTGTCCTTGAGTAGAAATTATTTTCTGGAGATTTATAAAATAATTAGCTTGTCATCAAGTTATCTGCTTTAAGTATCATGTAATTGAAAAACAAAAGCATATTTACTTATGTAGAATATCATTTTGCTTTTTGATTTTCTTAGAAGACATAAAATTAAATGGAACGTGTTTTTAGCCATTACTTTCCATGCTTTTCATCTTTACAGTAAAATTGTTAAAAGGCCTTTTTTTTAGGTCTTAGTGAACAATTAATTTTTGTGGGTGGTCTGAGAACACAGCTTCAAGTCAGGAAATCTGATTTAGAAGCCTCCTTCTGATTTCCTAAAATCTTTTGCAGGACTTTTAACGACTCTAAATCTGACTTTCTAACACTTACTTAGCAATAACAATATTCAACCACTGCCCATGGGGAATATATTTTGGAGTTGATTAGGGTTAGAATGATACAAAAGGCCTAATTTTTAAAAAATACTCTGTATACATTTATTTTTCACCCCAAGAATCTAAGTCCTCGTCACCATCCCACCAGAAATACATAGGACAAGAAAAAGGTAAGTAGGAAAGGTAAAACATACTATGAGTAGAATTAAGTATTACTCAGCAACACTATTTTTAAATAAATAAATAAAGAGGATTCTCTAAAGAGTGGAAATTTGTGCATGGAAATCAAGAAATATTGGCTAGAGAATTAAAGAGAAATGGTAAAGGACGCTGAAACAAAAATTGAACAGTAGGAGGTATTTTTTTAGTTGTGCAGGGAAACTTGAGATTTATGATGGCTACTGTTGAGGTCTTAGTCATCCATTTACTCAGCTTAACCCATTCAGGTTGAATTTAGGCAAAGAAGAAAAAAAAAGGTTTCCAGGCAGCTAGCAGTATCCAATCCTATGTCATGTCCCATGGTCACCCTCTGACCAAGAGGAGTGGTGTTGGGGGTTATTTTTTTTAATTTGGGAGTTTATTCTCCCTGAGGCCCCAGGTACAAGGGAGGCAATTTTGCATCCTTGCATGAGATGGTTAGTAAGTAAACACTGATGACTTTTTTAGATACAGAATTCTGTGTTAGACTTTTAGATTATACAAAAGAAATGAATAAGAATAGTACTTACGACAGTCTTATAATCTAGCTATGTTCTTATGTAGTTCAAGCCCAATGGTATAATTTAATTATTAAAATTAGAGTGGAAAAACACAGTTTTTGAGGCCTGCAAAAATTAGTAAGCCTTCCATTTATCCGTCTTTGGCCCTGGAAATGACTGGAGCATTGGGGAAGAATTTTCATTAACATGAGATGGCCAAAAAAGCCTAAGGGAATATATTGCATTGATGTGTGCATTGAAATTTGCCTGAATCGTTTGATACCTCAGGTTACCAGCTGACATCGGCTGAGTGTTACGATCTTCGGAGTAACCGAGTGGTTGCTGACCAATACTGTCACTATTACCCTGAGAACATCAAACCCAAGCCCAAGCTTCAGGAGTGCAACTTGGATCCTTGTCCAGCCAGGTCAGTCACATTTACCAGTTTGTTTACCATAAACATAAATCAAGTTCAAATAAGCTTCTTAAAAACTATTTCACTAAAAATAAATAAGTGCTGCTGTCCAGTGTCCATTCCTAGTCATGTGTTATTAGAACCCATGCCCCTTACTCTTGCTACTGTAAGATGCCATCTCAGGGTCTATAGGTTTTCCATTGGTAAAGCTGCAGGTAAAGCACTCTGCAGAGTCATTTTCTCTTCTGATTTTGTTTCACTCTGGTTACTTGTTTCTGACCTTAACAAACGTGATGGTACAATGTTCTCAGGATTCTTTGCATTTTCACCCTGTCACCTGATCAGTGAGATGATCAGAGCTGACCATATTTCAGGGTCACAGCTGACCCATTTTAGCCTATGGTGGGCCACACCGATTAACCAGAATCAAAACCAGCCTTAGAACAGTTCTTCCACATTTAAATAAACTCAGCCTTTGTTGAAGAGAAAGCAGGACTTATTTCTAATAGTCAGATTCTTTTTTAAAGGTCTTTTTAATTAGGAGCCTTAAAGAGACACTTGACACTTTCACATATGTTTGCTTTGGGGAAACCATAATTGACCCTCAATTATTTGCAGGATCAAGAATCAGGCTGATGAATGAACTATCTCAGATGATGAGTAGTCATAGAAGTGCAGGTCAAGAATCTTTTCATGGGTGTAATGTTTGCCTTTTTAGTTGCAACACTACCCGGTAATTTTATTAACTTGGCTTATTCATCCTCAACACGTGAGAGAGGATATATGAAAACTCTTATCCTACAAAACTCGTCATGAAGACCAAAAGATAGAGAGGCCTTTCCAAGACCCTTGGATTTCTGAGAAACATCTCAATGGTATTTTTTAAATCATAGTTTATTAACTATATATTCATAAAACAAAACTTTGAATAGGCAAAATACTACATGAGCCATGTGGCTGAAAATCACTCTATCTTTGAATTGTAGGCAATGCAATTTTAGTTTTTGTTTTCTGCTGTTACCTTGTTAAAGTGTATTTTCTTGTACTCTTTCTGCCTCACATTCAGGAATTCTAAATTCTACAGGTGATGTGAAATCGCTATTATTAATTTACTCATAGACACCACATTACCTGGCTGATAAAAGTGAACTCAGAATAACAGGTTTTCATTAAAGAAACAGAAGAGTAGATATTTTATAAATATATAATTCAGGTGACGTTTAATTTTGCTTCATATTACACTGGAAAACTATGTATTAAAGATTGGATACGGTATAAAACTAAATGAGGTGTTAAAATTTTGCTTGGACCTCTTTATTTTGGAAATATTAAGGGTATGAGGTATTTTTAGCCAAGATAATTCTAACTCATGCAATTCAACCCTAGTTTAAAATTATTGTACTTATTATACATCTTTATCCATATCTATACCAGGAAGACCAGTGCATAAAAAGCATAATTATCCCAATTCAAACGGGTTGACTCAGCCATAGAGCAACTTTGAAGGTCTTATACACAGTTCCATGAAAATTTATGTGTGTATTTCTAGGAGAAATGACAAATTCACTTCCCACAACTGCCTAAAGCTTTTCCCCCACTCAGAAAGAACTTCAGTGAAGAGATGGCCATGAAAAACAGTTGTGGAGTGAAAGCATTTTGTTAACAATTTTAAGAAATACGTTTCTAATCAGTAAATAATTTACTCATTTTTTTTGTTCTGGCTTCTGATTTTCACCTATCTTTTCTGTTGGAGTAATAGTTTTGGCCTATTTCTTATTATTCAAAAGCAAAAGGCCATCCTACATGAAAGAAGTTTGTGAAATTTATCCTTTTTCTATGTCTATGTTATTTTAAATCATCTAATACAGCACGTGTATAAACGTTGGGACAGGTGGCTATTAAAAAAGAGAGAGAGAGGGGCTTCCCTGGTGGCGCAGTGGTTGAGAATCTGCCTGCCGATGCGGGGGACACGGGTTCGAGCCCTGGTCTGGGAAGATCCCACATGCCACGGAGCAACTGGGCCCGTGAGCCACAATTACTGAGCCTGCGCGTCTGGAGCCTGTGCTCCGCAACAAGAGAGGCCGCGATGGTGAGAGGCCCGCGCACCGCGATGAAGAGTGGTCCCCACTTGCCACAACTAGAGAAAGCCCTCGCACAGAAACGAAGACCCAACACAGTCATAAATAAATAAATAAATAAATAAATAAATAAATAAAAGAACGTGAATTTCTTAAAAAAAAAAAAAAAAAGAAAGAGAGAGAGAAAAGGAGACAAAAAATAAGTTAGAAGCAAATGTCAGGAAGCTGCTTTTTTATTACAGAGGTAATTAAAGAAAGCTGTAAAAATTAAGACTTAGCAGTAGAAGAGGTTTAAGAGGAAACTGCTTTAGGAAATGTAGATATGCTAGTCTGAGGGTAAGATACTTCAGGATTGCTGTGAAATTCACTGAACTCATTTGCATATCCAGGATCAAAGCAACCTTCCTGAATTCCAAGAGAAAATAAGAAGTGATAGTCTGAGAAAAGGAGATGAAGAGACTCGATAAAATAGGTCTGCCCTCTCATCAGACACAGCAGAATCAAACCCCCAAGGAACTGTTTTCTAACTACAGATTTAACTGTCTAATAGTAAAATCAAGAGTGACATGGTTTGTAAGGCAATTATACTTCAATAAAGATGTTTAAAAAAACAAAAAAACAAAAAAAGAGTGACATGGTGACATTAAACAACACCTTTGCGTCCAAACCTAGAAACCCCTAAAAGGGAAAACACAAGAGGTATTGTGTAGAACAAAGTCACATATTTTGGAATTTCAAAAGAAATTTATTTTGTGTAGCCATTGAGATAGTTCTTCACTCTTCCTGTATTAGACTATGATGTTTGGCCGATTATTTGAAAGCAAAATCCCATTTAGATAGCCACGTTCATTCCCTGTCGAGATTGGGAAGTACCATGGACAGCAAAAAAAGGCACTAAATAAGTCTGTATCCCTGGGTTTATTATTTTACCCTTCTGGGCCTTAGTTTTCTTACCCACTAGTGGAAGTGAGAGGGTTACTTGTTGTATGAAATTAGTGGTTTTCCAACTGTGCCTATAGAAGTTGTTGTTCCATGGAGTTGCTTCATTAAATTTCATTTTATATATTTGGAAGTATCTTTAAACAATAACTCACAAAAAGTACACTCAAACATAAACGAATGTTAACTTGTTCAAGCTAAGCTAAAATTTAAAATTGTTGTCAACAACAGTAAAAATATTTCACTACCAAAGGAAATACTTTTTGCCCTCATTGTTAAGTTCTGTGATTATGTCTGTTTAATGAAAAAATAAATATCTGAAGATTGTAAGGTGAGCTATAAAAATTGTCACCATTAGCAACTACTTCTCTGAGATAAGAATCTTCTCATTACTACACACCTAAAACCAAAACAAATCAGAAATAAACTGGATGTGATAACCGTTAGCCATAATCCTTGATACCCAATTTTTCTGTTTACCAAAATAGCCTCACTGTTCTCATTAATGTGCTTTATAATAAGTGGAGATGGTATACATTTGAACTAATGAATGACATCACTTACTCATTTCACTCACCGACAGCATCCATAGGTTTCCAGGGTTGTGGCTGGATTCATCTAGTGGTTCTTGGGACTAAAGGGATTGTTGCCATCTAGCCTATTCTTTCCAAAATAATTTTCATGTTTTCATGGCTTTTTTCTGATTCTTCATGCTAACTCAGAAATGTTGGTAAGTTAAAAGACTATAATGAAAATGATAAAATTCTCTAAAAATCTCCAGTGCCCACAGATAATCACTATTAATGCTTTTGCTATATCTCTTTCCAGTTTTGTCTATAGCTCATACATAGGTAAAATCATTCTGTAGATAATAGACACGTGGAATTCAATGACCTAGCATTCTTGGTTTCCAGTCTTCTAAAGCAAGCCTGAATATCCATGACATGTAGTAACTTGACATTTCCTGAGATAGGAATTTGAGTTCCTTTCACTACAAGACCGACAAGTGAGCTCACCCGGTGGCCAGCTGTTCCATCCCAAGGAAGCTGTATTGCTCTCTACGGATGTCATTTATGCAGTTACTTCTATGACATGACAAAATACTTTGTTCCCAGGCCAAAAGCGGTCTCAAAAAAGAAGCTAAAACAATGCTTATAATGGGACAGAAGAGAAAGTGAAGTTTAAAATTTAATAACTTTTAGCTAAAATTGGGCATATTTCTCACGGGTGCCTCAGAGCTATGTTATCACTAGTCCCATCACACACCCTCTACAGAGTATAGTATATGTTCTGGTGGTGGTCCCAACTTGGGCACACCCAGAAGTGCGGAGGCATGGCCCTTCTGGATATCAGAGATCTGGACATGTTTAACGTGTTTTCTGCTTCATTGATTTAACACTATAGTAGCTAAGACACTTGGAATCTCATCAAATGTAAAATCCCCCTTGTGCCTGCCATGCTATAATCATAGCTTCTGTTTTACACGAGGGGAAATTATTTTTTTTAACGCAGTACCTGGTGATTTGTGCAATGGTTTGTGTCATCACTGCTTCTTGGTTGAAGGGTAAAGTCTATCATGTGGCCAGAAAGCCTCCAAATGTATACCTGTGGTTCAGCAGCAACTAAAAAGGCATAGTTTTAGTTCAGCTAATAAGCACTTTATGTTTTCCGAGTGTCTTTCAATGTAAAAAAGGCTACATTTGGCCTTACGTAACTCAGTCTAGGAGACTGGTAAGACTGTTAAGGCTGTCTGGGGGGAATTGTGCAAGACATTGTTTGTGAGAAGATCAGAGAACCACCTTTTCAGGTTATTTTTGGTTTGTTTTTTGGGTTTTTTTTTTTTTGGCACAGACCTCTGCTTTTCTCTCCAAGGCGGTAATGAAGGGGGCTTAAATTGGCAAGGGTTGGAGAAGCGAAAAAAGCTCTCACTCATCACACTATCATGGTCACAATCATTAGCAAACAAATCTGTTTTTTTGCTGAAACTACATCCAGATTCCCCCTTCCCTCGAGGAATTCAGAGCAACAGTCCCAAGCAAATGCCCAAACTTGTATGCCCCAAGTGGCGGTTCTTTTGAGTTCAAGTGGACTTATTTTGTCCAGCTCCATTTAATTTGACAGCAAATTGCAAAAGTCATCCCTGGCCATGGGACCGAAGTGTGAACAAAATCTCAGAACTGAATCCTAATGCAACTTAAATCCTAATGCAAGAGAAATAATCTGCATCGTGAGCGCCAGTATGTACAGTGGGCCTATAAAACCCAGTCACACTAACTTGCTGAGCAACTAGTCCAGTGGTGATACAGTGATTATCACTATACCATGGTGATTAGGAGGGGAGCTTTGGAACAACATAGCCTGGCTTGGGATCCTGGCTCTGTCACTTACTGGTTTGGGTAGCCTTTGGCAAATTACTTGTTCTCACTAAGCCTCAGTTTTTTCATCCTCTGAAGTAAGGATAATAGCTACTTACTTCATAGAGCTGTCATGAGGAATAAAGGGTGTAATACATTTAAAGAGCTTAGCAGAGTGCCTGACACACTCAATAAGTGTGAGTGGCTGCAGCTATTATGACTAAGATCACCATTATGATAATGTTGATGTTACTTCAGAGAAACTCCTAAAGTCTCCAGAAATCAGCTTTCTCCTCCATGAAAGGACTTGGAACTCTAAAAGTGCATGTGGGTCTTCTAGAGAGGTAGCTCTCTATCTGCTGTTTTAACAATAGGAAACATAAATTCCTAGGAAATTGCTTCATGAAAGCAAATCACATTTATCAGATTTTTTAAAAATCATGATCATGAAAAATTAAGATAATTAGCAACTCCTAAAATCCCCACTTAACCAGCTATGAGACACTGCCATTCAATCTGCCCGGGGTTTATGCCATGTGCATCTCCAAAAAAGGAGAACTCAATGTAAGGGCTAGAAAATGGTTTTCTCAGTTGGCAGTTAAAGTATAATGAAATGTTTTCCTAGTCACGAAGCTCTTTTTGTTTTATAAAAGTAGGTAAATTACTTAGAGAAGTAACAACTTCCTTCTTTTTGCTCAACCTCATTTACATATACTACTTTAAGTAGCTAATGAATAAGCGACAAAAAGTACCATCGTAAAATCCCATTTGCACTTTCATGCATTTATGTTGAGATAAATAAAGCAGAGTTCTGATGCTTTTCAGAATACATGGTCGTACCCTTCCCAAGTTTATAGACCTGCCACACAGCATCAGACAATCAGCTCTAACTCAGTTACGGGACAATTCTGTTCTTCCGCCAAGCCAGTTCATCACTAATAATAATGATCACTTCATATGTTACATTTTAAACTTTTTCAAAGTGTAATTATACGCAATCTTTTAATTAACTTGTAAATTAATAGGACAGGTATTATCATCATCCTCATTTTTTACTTCAATTTTTCAGTTTGACTTTACTAGCTAAGTAGCTTCTTTACTTAATTTCTCTAGGCGTTAGTTTTGCCGCCTGTCCAATGAGTATAGTATTCCTGTCAGACACTAACTATAAGGAGGAAATGAGATGGTGCACGTAAAGCTCTTAGCAAGATGCCAAGCACTCGATGAAAGTCAGCTATCGTTATTGAGAACCAACCCTATAAAACGACTGGCCCAATGTTACTGCTGTCTGAAGTTTCTGCAGTGCTTTCACATCCGTTATCTCAATCCAGTTTTACCTTCCCTAGGAGGTTAGCAAGACAGGGATTATCATCTATATTTACAGATGAAAATACTGAAGCCCAAAGAAGTTATGGGATCTGCACCAAGTCCGGGCAGGCAGGAGAAAGCTGGGTCACGGACCTAGGTGCCTCCGCTTCCAGAGCAGCTCCTATGCTACGTAAACTCAGGTCACCTGCCCTGGTGTCATCATATCCTACAGGTACCCTTGTTCTGCATGATGCCTGCAGCAACCTGTGAGATCTGGTTTAAACCCACCATACACCTCCACAGCCAGCACAGAACTGCCAACCATATGAATGCAAAGTTTGGTGCCCTGGATCTCTGAATTGATCACAAACCTGGGTTAAGCACGCCTTTTTCTTGTAAACGTAAATACTGATGTTTACTCAAATCAAACAGTGACCGAATCACTTGGGACAGGACAGGAAAAGCTAAACAAAGCCCAAGGAAATATTAGTCCCATTTATTTAAAAGCAGTTCAGAAATTGCATTCATTAATATCAGAAGTGTTTAACCACCGAAATACAGATATAAGGAAATTATGATATTTTGGATCAAATGACCAAAAACTCTCCAGTAGTTGGTTTTATAGCAGAAAATGAATATGTATCTTGAAAATGTTTTCAAATCCTAGACAACGAAGCAGGGTTTTTTTGGTCTGATTTCTAAAAGATAAATGAATGTTGCCTAGCAGCTACTATGTTTTCAAAAAATTGTAACCTATTTACAGAATATTTCCTCATTTGCTGGATCTCCAACTTGCCTCTTTATTTTTTTTTTTTTTTTTTTTTTTTTTTATTTATTTATGGCTGTGTTGGGTCTTCGTTTCTGTGCGAGGGCTTTCTCTAGTTGCGGCAAGCGGGGTCCACTCTTCATCGCGGTGCGCGGGCCTCTCACTATCGCGGCCTCTCTTGTTGCGGAGCGCAGGCTCCAGACGCGCAGGCTCAGTAGTTGTGGCTCACGGGCCCAGTCGCTCCGCGGCATGTGGGATCTTCCCAGACCAGGGCTCGAACCCGTGTCCCCTGCATTGGCAGGCAGATTCTCAACCACTGCGCCACCAGGGAAGCCCTCCAACTTGCCTCTTTAAATGATAGGGAAACCTACGGAGTTTTGTGAAATCATCAAGTTTCAAAACAGGAGAGATTTTGAGATGATTGCCTAGTTCAGTGGTTTTCAATCTGTGGTCCAGAGAACTCTGAGTTCTGCCCTTAGCAGCCACTAGAGGGGGACAGATAAGATAGAGCTCCATGAGATGGGTTTCCAGGCACCCATTCTTACGTCATCTTCAATGTCCTGATTTCATCCAATACTTAGATTTTGCAGAAGACCAACACAGAGGTCCAAATGCAATGCACTCAAGGTCACACAGAAAGAGAGTTGGCAGAGAGGAGAACAGACCTTCCAACTCTCAACTCCGCAGGGGGTCCTTGTCCTCGCTATGCTATAATCCTTTGTGCTCTGCCCCTCATGAAAAAGCAAATGCTTGAGTCTCTGCCAACTTTTTCTTACTTCTCTCCTCCCCCATTCCGAACAGTTGCTTGGGAACAGATTGGTTTCTATTGGCCTGGAGTTGTTGAGAGAAGATGAATTACTCTCTTCTGTGCCAGAACGGCCCCCACCACCCACAGTTTCATTCATTTTTTTATTGAGTCCCAATCTTTTGCCAAGGTCTGTGCTTGGCACCATGGCAAAGGCAAAGTAAAGCCGACGAGAGTCTGGACCACAACACTGCCCGAGGGAAGTTGAATTGTACAGTTACAAAGCAGCATGATACCTGAAAAGACACATCAGACAGACAGGGAAGAGAAGACTTTTTAAAAAAATTGTCATGACTATTTCTGGGAGATGCCCAGTGGAAGAGAGGTAGACTTAGCCAAGCAGCTTAGAAGCACAGTTGCCATTAAGCTGTCCTTTCTCTGCCCCAGGTCACCCAATCACCTCTGCTTGTCAGAGCAGCCAAACTACCCTCTAACACAGCCTGCCCCTCATACAGATGGCAGAGCTAGCAAAAGGCAAGGAATGGGACTAAAGACGTGCACCGTGAGTGACAGTTTGTTTGGAAGTTTCTTTAACCTTGTTCTTATTTGTTTGCGTGCTTTCATTCTGGATGGTAGCTTTGCTTTTGTGTCTGCACATCAATGGCATGATTTCATTGACTGATTATTTATGAATTGCCTCTGTGCAGGGCACTGTGTTAAAAGATATAGTGAAGAACCAATACGGATTTTGTCCCATATTGTGAAACTAAAGAAAATGTATACATAGTTAAAAGATAGTATACAGTTAAAAGTGATGAGGGGAGTTAGTGCTATGGGTATTTGGAAGAGGAAGAGAGAAGTGTCTGGCTACATGTTGAGAGGGAAAATAAGGACAGGCTTTAGAAGAGGTAGCACTTGATTAAGAAATTTCATTGGGTGTCATGGGCTGCATTGGGCAGTAAAGTATCTGTTGCTCTGACAGCAGTGAGCAGGCTGGACTGGAGGAGACAATGCCTGCAGGCAGAGAAATCTGTTAGGAGACTGATGCGAAAGGGCCTACATTCACGTCACAGAGATGTATTTGGCAGACATCACTACTGGAAGACCTCCGTGTCTGTAGGGAATACAGGAAAGAGAAGAGCAACGATGCCCAGCGGTATCCAGCCTGGGTGGATGGGAGGACGGCAGTGCTCTGAACAGTAACAGTGATCACAGGAGAAGCAGCAGTTTGTAGGGGAAGATAACGAATTGTCTGGACCCACTGAGCTTGACATACCGAGAGTACATCCAGCCATCAGGACGTTAGAAATGAGGTTCTGCAGCCCTGGAGAAGAGGCAAGAGGTCGTGAGAGATGCACTGGAAGGGACAGTTGAAGCCATGAAAGCGACTCCTTATGATTCGTTTCTATTGTAAGAAGAACCCAGAACCTCGCAAATTAGGTGCTCATGAAGTTAGTTATATTAGGACTTTTCTTGGAAAGAGAGATATGTCACAATATGTAAATTTCACACCTGAGTAGTGTGAGCCTGAAGAGGGCTTGATTTTTAAAGTCAGGGATATTGTTCTGTAATAGCTTCTGACATGATTTCAGGACAAAGACTCAGTCATCTTTAAGTGACACATGGGAGTTGAAGGGACAGCCTCATTTCATCCATTTATATCATGTTTCCAAATGTTTCCGTCTTTTGCTTTCTCAGACTTGAATTTTGTTTTACTTAAGAGTTCTAATTCCTGAAAACAGAGAAATATAAAAAGAAGAAAGCAAAAAAAAAAAAAAAAAAAAACACCCATAAAACAAACACCAGGAACTAACAACTGTTTTGGGTCCTTTTCTAATATATTTATGTGTACACACACACACACACACACACACGTATACACATACACACACACACATATATAGGCTTTACAAAAATGATTGTATAGGTGGTATATGAACACATAAGTTTTCTTAGTATTGTGGATTACATTGTCCATTCTATTTTGCATTGGATTTTTGCAGTTGACATTACATTTGAACGTTTTCCATGTCATTAAAAATAGTTCAAAAGACTTCATGTTCATATGCTGCATAATATCTTATTCCATGAGTTTGTCGTAACATGGAAGCATTCTCCTGTCATTGGACAGTTCAGCAAGGTGTGGACTTTGAGAGGATTATGTGCAATGTCTTTCTTCTACTTATATCACATGAGTCCAGAGCGACCCCTTCTTCACCCTCATCTTCTCCTCTTCCCACCACGACCCTCGATTTGAGAGACTTTAGATGGAATCAAGTCATTGCCCAGTGTAGGAAGTGCATGAGCAATCAGAATAGTGAAGGCAATGGAGAATGAGTAGTTTTACCCCCAAACCAACTGTTTATTACATTTCCCTTGGCGATCATTTTTTAAAATTATTTTTGCCTCCTTCCCCACTGCATGTATGTTCAGACACGTCTGAATGCATACATAAACATGCATGCACGCACGTACACATAAAAATGAAGACCTAAACATGGAAAGAATTTCTTAAAGTCCCTAAATGGCATCCTTTTCCATCGTTCTTCAACAGATACACTTTGCCTAAGAAAAAGATTAAGTGTCTTAAAAGGAAGCAATGGAGAGTTAAGTTTAGGCAGTGTTGCCTGCCCCTCTGTGACAGTGTGGTGAAAGGCCAGGGCCGTGGCATGAACCCCAAGAGAGAGCAGAGCCCATGCACATGAATATGCATTAACAGGACTGGACAGAGCACCATTGTTTTGATATCTTTCTGTTTTCACAGGTGCCATAGAGTCATTTTATGAGTCTTCACCATGACCTATGCCATAGAAAGACAAATATAGCTATAGTTTTGCTGAATCCAGGTTTAAAGCTCCTCGTTCAAACAAAAACAGGATTTCTAAATCAGTCCAATGCAAAGCCCAACATCTTGAATTCTATAACTCCCTCTTTCTTTCCCCTTCTTTTCTTCTAGCCTGTCTCCTTCAATATTACTGCCTCCATTTTAAAAATCATCAGCTGATAAATCAGTTGGCAGAGATCTGTAACAGTTCCTTCGACTATTGAGAATGACAAATCATGGCTATAAATTTTTTCAGGAGAGAAGACAGAGATATGCATTTCTGCATTTAGGTCTGGATGTAGGCATGAGTGAAGATACTAGGGTTAGCTAAAATATAACTGCAAAGTCAGTTGTCTGTGTTCCTTAATTAACTACCAAAGTTATTAGAAGAACTTGGGAAGGTTGGAATTCTATCAAATACAGTTCTTTTAGAAAGAAAATTTCCTTAATTACTAGGCAGAAGAATTATTGGAAGGAGATCACATGATTCTACCCAAAGACAGGATTAACCTTTCACATCCAATTTCTTGTCAGGAGAAGGCAGAAAAGAATAGGGAGTTTCTCTATCTTGGAAAACAGGGAGAAAAGTTTAATGTTAATATTCATCCCATCTATTCTTGTGTTTGTTAGAGCTATGGGATTTTGAGCTTCCCCAAAAGGCAGCATCCATTTTCATGAACATTGTTACTGAAGAGTAATGCACGTACACACACCATGAAAGTTTAGTGATATAAATGAATACCTTTAGTCCTACAAATCAATGAAGAAAATTTAGTCGTGTAAGATAAATGAGCAAATTACTACTCCAGTGTTTGTACCTCTTCGGAAGAGAAATCTATATTCAAAGATTTGTTTCTCGTTTTCTTTCAAATTTAATTTCTCTCATTTCTCCCTTACCTTTCAGTAATTTCTTCAAGAACTACCCTTTTTACTACTCCCTCTTTCCTCCTTATCGGGCACAATGTCCAGCCAGTGCTATTTTTTATCTTTCTGTTCCACGGTATACCTTGCTCACTCTACCCAAAAGCTTAGGTTTACTAGCCATATAAAAAGAACGTACTGTATCATCCTATGTCAGAGGATGGGATCAAAGTGATTCTTAATGTATTTATTTAAATATAAATACAAACATTTATATTGAATACGGATATTCATCCCAGAGTATCCCGGAATACATGGGTTCCATTCGTCCCAGAATAGAATACATGAGTTCCTTCAATATTCAAAAGAAGGACTTGCTATCGTTTGTCAGTGGTAAGATAAGTGTCTTCTGCTCATGACCTACCATGCCTTGCTGCAGCAAATACATGACATCCGTGAGCTGAGCTCTCTCTGTCTCCCACTCTTGCTGGAGAGTCTGTTGTATTAGCCCTTTTGTCTGAGATTCACGAGTCATAAATCTCCCACAAACAAGGGGGCTCAGCAAGAAGAAAGTCTTGCCAATTGGAGGCTTTCCTTGAAATCAGTGAGGTAGTTAGTGTACTTTATTGGAGTCCTAAAGGCCTCTGGGGACTCCCACACAGCCTACAATATCATTTCTTGTGAATCCATTAGCCATACAGCCTAAAATGTCATTTCTTATGGCTCCTTTAGTCTTTATCTCTAAATCTCACAGGTTTCCCAGAGCACCAGGTATACTAACAACAGTCAAAACAATCACAACCACCACCATAATAGCAGTTACCGCCGTATCACATTTTATAGACCACAAAAAAAGGATCTTTCATCTTTATTATCACTTTTTAACTGCCCTACCTTTATTTTGGTAGGGAATGCGCTTTTGTTGATCGTTGCCTACTATATTCACTAGTTCCCCTTCCCTTTATAAAATAACCAAGTGGCTGCTTTCCAGACTTTACTAAAATCCTCAGATCTGCCAAGGGTGCATTACCTATTTGCTAATGCATGCTACATAGTGTTGTCAGTTCCCAGGTACATACTCTTATACATAGCTCTCTCGTTCATCGGAAGTGAGACCGTAACTGTAAAATTGCTTGGTGAGCATCTGGAAGTAACATTAATAATGATGATAATAATGACTTCATAGGATGTATAATTGGGGGGATTAAAGGACATTTACGAACTTATTGTGTCATAGTTAATGATGAGGTGCCCAGTCTTCTTACTACCACCCTTTCCACTGGTATTTCCTGCCTGGATCAGAGAACTAATTAGAGTAAACGGTGCCCTTTCAAAGAACTTGCCCCATCCTCAAACAGATGCTAGCATAAAGATTTTGAACTGTTTTAGTGTTGTTTTTTAGAGATAATTTATTAATGTTACTTTGCATTTGTCTAAAAAAATTGTATAATGTAATCATTTAGTGTTTATTTTATTGTGTGTACCTTCTACTCAGAGGGTTGGCATTATTGTTCCTAACAGTGACGGATACAAGCAGATCATGCCTTATGACCTCTACCATCCCCTTCCTCGGTACGTAAATCAATCATCCTGATGCTAGAATTAGTAAATTAGTCTTCTGCTTCTTTTATACATATATATATATATTATAGATTTTGTGTTTCTCTGTAAAAATAAGATGGTAGATAGTATGTTTTGCAATCCATCCTGAGCTCTGCTTTTGAATAACACTGGTCTGCTCAGACCGTGAGCTTGTCATTCAAAAACCATTTTAAGATACGATCGGATTACATTGCAGTGGACACAGTAATTCACTATGATTAGATACAGTGTATGGGTTTATGTTATGTCTTTCTTTCACTCCCTTTGTCCTTTTTTATGTTTCCTCTGCAAGAGGACCCTAGTCATTAAAGCACTGTTGCTAACTGTTAAACAAACACTGCCTGAATTATTATCCCAATACCACAAATGTGGAATTCCAGATGTGGTATTACTCTGCATAGGGGCTTTGAATATCCTTTTTTTGTTCCAAAGAAATTATAATTAAATACAAAAAGGCAGTTTTTTCATATCCTTATTGTTCAGAACACTTGGTGGGGAGGGGAGGGTTTTTTTGTGTGTTTTTTTTTTTTCCCAAAACATAAAATTCCATGCACTATGCTGCTTTTTTAAAGTACGGTATTTTTTAAAACTAGAAAAAGTCATTAAAGTGATTGAGGAACTTTTAAAAGAACTTGTTCTCTTTATTAATATATTCATAAGAAAACTGGAGAAGCTGAAAAATACTCTAGCTACTGAGCGTATCGCCTGCCACATTGGAAACAGCTCCCCAGAGAGCAGAAGTTAGATTTGGGTGTGAAGCCACCACTGTGCTAAGCAAGACCTTTGCTCTATTCTCTTTGCTCATTTGGACTTCAGGGAGTCAGCTGCTGTTTAGAACCCAAGGTTTAAATCAGATCACAAATAATTGGAAATAATCCACGGTGGTTTGCGCAATTTCAAACTAAACAAAGCCCAGAAAATAATTTTATTCTGAGCTGTAAAATAAAGCAAAGTTTGATTGAAAATCTTCAAATACTTAACGAATTGAAATACAAAAAGAGGACCTCGAGGTCTTTTAGTCCAGCTCCCCAGTGATGCTTCATTTTCCCACTCTTCCCCAATAATCACACCCATTCACCACGCATATGTGAACACACGTATTTACACAAATATGCATATATGTGTATTTACTACAGATGTATTCCGACATATTATATATATATATACACACACGCACACGCACATGTATAAACCAATACGAGTCGTCATCCAGCCTCTACTTAAATACTTCCAGTGACTGGCCCGGAACTCACTTATCACCATTCTAATGGTAGCATATAGAAAGGGTTACTTGATTAATACTATATATAATTGTTTCGGGTTTTTTTTAAGTTCTTCCACTAAGGAGTTACTTCATTCATCAGCTCCCTCCCACTTTCCTATGACTATATTGATAAAGACAATAAATGACTTTATAATGCTACTGATGTATCCTTTTGCTGGTTTGATCCAGAACCAAACTTGAAAAAAAAATGGAATGAAAATATAAAAAGATTAATTTAACTGAACCAAGATTTTATTTGATTTTAATTCCTGTATCTATAAAATAAGTATTCATAGGACGCATGTATCTGGTTGGGTGAAGGCCGTGTATTTCGAGACAAAGGCACAGTTGGGTGTCAGGGGTGAGAACATCAAGTTGATGTTTTTCCTGTCATGGCACTCCTCAGTTTCTGTCATATCTATGATCTCTCTTGTTTATATTTCTCTGGTATGACTAGTGCCTGTCTTAGGTTAAACTTGATTTCTTATATATTCGGATTTCCCGCAAGTGCCTGAAGCTCAATATTCTCAATGAGAGATTGAGATGAACCTGCTTGATGTTTATTTGCACCCTGTCTTCTGCACACTTTGGCCTGTCCATGCATCACAATGGGAAAAGACAACTAGCAAATAAGCAGACTATATTTCTTACCCCGTGCACTTCTGTTACTAAACTAATTCTAAAGTTAGATATTCTGCCTTATTGATAAAGCCTTACTAAATGGAAGTTATTTCTATGAATATGTTTTCATTTCTTAAGAAGAATTAAGGCTCAAAAATGGTTCTCAGAGGGCAGCTACTTACTGATCAAGGCAGAAGGCTTTACTTATTGAAATTATTTGAATGGGTTTAAGACCACAAGTGTAGATACAAAACACAACATTAACACAAACAAAGAATTTTTGGATTCTTTTTTCTTGCTTTCAGTCTTTGACTATAACATATATCTGAATATAATATAAGAACATAGTCTGGTGAATAATCTTTAATTTATACTTAATATATGCAACTTTTCCACATAATCCTTAATTTTGAGAATTTCTTAAACTGAACACACTGTGTACTTAAAAATTAAAAGCCAAAGGAGTTAAAATATATGAAGTCATCTCTTATTCTTCCAGGGCAAGATTCTTGGATATATATTTTTTTTCCAAATACTTACCCGGTCCCTGTTTTAAGATATCCTAACTGATGCCCTCTCTGAGCTTCTGTTATACTTTCTTTAAAGCACTGAGATGTTTTGCTTTGAAATCCCACATAATCCTATTATTAGGCAAGGATTCACATTATAACTTTTCACATATAGAACTACAGTTGAGTGCCGGAACCATACTATAAATACCTGGAATAATATTCAAATCGTTTGTCTTTCTGTGATCACTGACCTTGAAAAGGATACTTATTACTGTTTACAAAATTACACCATGGATCAGGTCCAAGTGTTGAGACAGAAATTAATCACTGTCTCTTTAGAAGGGTCCAGTTTAGGGATGTTAGAGTACCAGTTAGAAAATGTGCTCTTTTTATGGCATCTTAATGTTCTAAGGGATTAAATGTCCGTTCAAAACATATTCCCAGTTCACTGTCAAACTGAGTCTAATGCAAATTTGTACGTATACATTCAGCCCAATTTCAGTCTGAATCAGACCTGTTATCCACCTCCAGCTCTCCAGAGATTTACATGGAGACAAATGAGAATTGGTCTTACCCTTTTGGAAGAGAAACTCTCTACAGAGCTGCTTCCTTCTCTTGAAAGGGAACAGAGAGTCTCGAAAGGGCTAAACAGAGGACCTCAGTTTCCCCATAATAACATTTTCTTATGTGTCTCCTGGGGAAATATGCATAGGAAAATATTGTATTTGGCAGCATGTTTAGGCTGTTGGCAGTGGAGATAACAGTTGTTGCCTAGACTTGAACAGTGCAGAAAAATTCTCTGTAACTGGGAAACACACATTATCCAGGCTCTTGCAAAAGAGAAAGCAGGCTCACGATACACATGAAATCCCATGTAGAGAATAATTCACGTCTCCACGGTATGCCTGTGTGGTATTTTTACATTTAACTATTCAAGTGGATCAACTTGGTGACATTTTGTTTTTCTCTCATTACAATGATATCTCTCATAATTCTAAGAGAAATCTTAAATCTTTAGCAGTCCTTATCAACAAGCAGACTATATATGCAAGAAGAAGAAGCCCAGTCCCCATGTTTTCATTGTTAAAAACTACGACATTCTTTAAACCTACGGGAAGAGAGAAGAGAATCGGGCAAAGATATCTCTCAGCCTCTGGTCCCAGATGCATCAGAGCTGTGTAGAGATCTGAAAAATCAATGAAATTCTCTTAAATGCTATTGACAAAATTGTTATTTTTTCCCTTACTTTACTTTATCTATAGATTCCAATGCCATCAGCCTTTGAACCAGAGCCAAACTTCTTCACAATTCCAGGAGTTCTTTAGGGAGTGCTAACTGCCAGTACCCCCGCCCCTAACAGCTAGGGAACAAGTAGATAACGCCTATATTAACATTTTGGCTCCTTAATGATGATACAGTTTGAACATCAGAATTATGCTAAATCCATGTACTCCCAAAGTTGATGACTGTAGAAGCAAGGGAGAAAGAGTATTTGGTTTACCTGAATCTTTCTTGAGCTTCTCATGTAAAAGTATCCCGAAGCTAAGTAATAAAGTATTGCATCGAAAATGAAAAGTATTATCCCAGGTACAAACTATTAGTGTTAACTGATTAACCAATTTTAGTCTTGAGATAGATACTTAGACAGATAGATATTACATAGATGCAAATATATTTATAAAATACAAAATAATGTAAATATTATATATACACGTACACCCACACACAAAACACACACACATGCAGACACACTCAGAATCTATACTGAAGCTGTAAGAAGAAGGACTGAACAGCCCTCTTTGGAGTAGGCTACAGACCCCACAGTTATCCTTGTAGACCGCTCTCAAAGAGTAATTTCTTACATTTGTGTAGAGCTTCGAGGCTTACTTGCAGAGCACTTTTGCCAGCATCGAATCCTCTCTGACTCATCAGATTTCAGGCCAGAGCTGGCTGTTGGTTCTCTGGAGTGTAGCCTCTCAGAACCTGATCGCCCCAATGGGCACTGGGAAGGGGTTGGTGGGAAAGCTCACTGAGGAGGTGGGCAGTGTGCGTGTCTGCCCTGATGACTCCCCTTGCTTCTGTAGGTGGGAGGCCACCCCGTGGACCGCGTGCTCCTCCTCGTGTGGGGGGGGCATCCAGAGCCGGGCAGTTTCCTGTGTGGAGGAGGACATCCAGGGGCATGTCACCTCAGTGGAAGAGTGGAAATGCATGTACACCCCTAAGATGCCCATCGTGCAGCCCTGCAACATTTTTGACTGCCCTAAATGGCTGGCACAGGAGTGGTCTCCGGTAACTGTGCCTTCTTTCTTTGTTCGTTAGGAGAGTAAGTCCACTCTTCCCTCTCCTCATCATGACCCCACCGCCCAACCTGTGCAGCTCCCCGCTTCTCCTCTGGAGGGGTCTAGAAGCCCACCCGTTTAGCCCCCAGAGTAGGCTTGCCCCGAATCGAGCCCCGCCAAAAGTAAACGAGTAGGAAAAATATATATATTTTTTCAAACATCTTTCTTCAAGCTACTTTAAGAAACCTCTATCACTCCCCATAACATTCCCTCAAATGACAAGAGGAGGCAAATGTCTGTCAAGAATAATTGAGACCGATGACTGAGCCTGAAGCTGTGTACGCTGTTCTGATGGTCAAGCTCAGTAGACCAAAAGTTTGGTTTCATTTTTTATTTCTTCTACATTGTCTATGTCCAAAAAGTGTCTTCAGTGGATTAAGATGAAAACTATGTATATTATTCACTGAAAAAAAGAGGAAATGAAGATAGCAACATAATTAGAATGGAGGTGAAGTGGGATTAATTAAAACCAAAACAGTCTAGACATTAGGGAAGCCACTGCAGCAGCTTAAGCATAAAATGTTATTTGGGGGCTCCTGGCTGCTAGTGGAAAAAGGTGTGAAATGGCACAGGAGATGGAAAGATGTGCCCTCAGCCACAGAGATGGCAAAGGGCTATTCACTTAGCCTTGTGGCTTTGTGGCAGCAGATCAGAGCTGTGACGTCTCTTTCTATCTAGACTTGCTCCCAGGCATGTAGAACCACTGGAGGTGCTGTCTACATCTGGCCATTGAATCACTTCCTTTCAACGTCTTTTTTCCACGTCACTATAACCAAGTGCATCAGCCATGCAGCAATATAAATTAGCTATGATGGAAGTTAAAAACATTTTAATGTCCACATGGGAGCTGGCATTTCCCATACTTTGGACCTAACAGTCATTAGCAAAGTGACTAATAAAATTGACATACAGTCTTGGTAATCAAAATCGGGCACACTCTATAATTTCTTTTCTCCTTCTTTTTGCAACTTGGTTTGGGACTTTGCACACAGTGGGTGCTTAAGAAAGGCTGACTGACTAATCCAAAGCTAAGAAATTGCAAGTGATTTAATGTTCAGCCAGCTTCACCCTCAAATTGCCAAATAGAACAAAGATCCCATGACTAGTAAGAGGTGGTATAAAGCCACCAGGAGTCCTTCTGTAAAAGGAGCCCTTTAAAAAGTCTCAGGTGGGAAATGAAGAAAAGTAAACAAGGCTTTGCCTATGAGTCTCCTCTCTTGCATTCTCCTTCCAGTGCACAGTGACGTGTGGCCAGGGCCTCAGGTACCGTGTGGTCCTCTGCATCGACCATCGGGGAATGCACACCGGAGGCTGTAGTCCCAAAACCAAGCCCCACATAAAAGAGGAATGCATCATACCCACTCCCTGCTATAAACCCAAAGGTAACTTGACAGGGGCTCTGTAACCGGTCTTGTCATTGTTGTACGTATTCAGTGCTGTTTTCAACTCCTTGGAATATAATTAAGTATCCCAAGTGTTCTTAGTAGCTATTCTTTGTAACTTAGACTCTACTAAATGGGCTTAACTCTTTCTAAAAATCTTTCAAATGGTTTTGCTTGCACATTGTTTTTAAGCACTATGTATTGCTATAATTCTCTCCTGGTTCAGAAAGTTGATAGAAGACTGTTGCTGAAAAATATCAGATATATTTGCTCGAAAGGAGATATTATAGAAATATATGTCTGATTTACTATCCATATTGCCTGCTGTTAAAAACAAGGCGGTGACAGCTTCCCTGGTGGTGCAGTGGTTAAGAATCCGCCTGCCAATGCAGGGAACACGGGTTCAAGCCCTGGTCCAGGAAGATCCCACATGCCATGGAGCAGCTAAGCCCGTGCGCCACAACTACTGAGCCTGAGCTCTAGAGCCCGTGAGCCACAACTACTGAAGCCCACGTGCCTAGAGTCTGTGCTCTGCAACAAGAGAAGCCAGCACAATGAGAAGCCCATGCATGCAACAAAGAGAAGTCCCTGCTCTCTGCAACTAGAGAAAGCCCACGTGCAGCAACGTGACCCAATGCAGCCAAAAATAAATACATAAAATAAATTAATTAAAAAAAAAAAACAAACAAGGTGGTGAGACTCATCAAGAAAAAAAGGGAGAGGGCCCAAATCAATAAAATCAGAAATGAAAAAGGATAAGTTACAGCTGGCACCACAGAAATACAAAGGATCATAAGAGACCACTATGAGCAACTATACACCAATAAAGTGGACAATCTAGAAGAAATGGACAAATTCTTAGAAAGATACAATCTCCCAAGACCGAGCCAGGGAGAAGTAGAAAATACGAACAGACCGATCACAAGTACTGACATTGAAACTGTGATTTAAAAACTCCCAACAAGCAAAAGTTCAGGACCAGATGGCTTCACAGGTGAATTCTACCAAACATTTAGAGAAGATTTAACACCTATCCTTCCAAAACTATTCCAAAATATTGCAGAGGAAGGAACACTTCTGAACTCATTCTATGAGGCCACCATCAGCCTGATACCAAAACCAGACAAAGATATCACAAAGAAAGAAAATTACAGACCAGTATCACTGATGAACATAGATGCAGAAATCCTCAACAAAATGCTAGCAAACCAAATCCAACAA
Source organism: Eschrichtius robustus (assembly GCF_028021215.1). Taxonomy (NCBI): domain Eukaryota; kingdom Metazoa; phylum Chordata; class Mammalia; order Artiodactyla; family Eschrichtiidae; genus Eschrichtius; species Eschrichtius robustus. The sequence continues at coordinate 68,180,413 of NC_090833.1, forward strand.
TACATTAAAAGAACCATATACCGTGATCAAGTGGGATTATCCCAGGGAAGCAAGGATTTTTTAGTATCTGCAGATCAATCAAATCAATCAATGTGATACACCACATTAACAAATTGAAGAATAGAAAGCATATGGTTATCTCAATAGATGGAGAAAAAGCTTTTGATAAAATTCAACATCCATTTATGATAAAAACTCGTCAGAAAGGGGGCATAGTGGGGGAATACCTCAACATAATAAAGCCTATATGTGACAGGCCCACAGCTAACATCATACTCAACGGTGAAAAGCTGAGAGCATTTCCTCAAAGATCAGGAACAAGACCAGGATGCCCACTGTCGCCAGCTTTATTCAACATAGTTTTGGAAGTCCTAGTCACGGCAGTCAGAGAAGAAAAGGAAATAAAAGGAATCCAAATGGAAAAAGAAGAAGTAAAACTGTCACTGTTTGCAGATGACATGATGCATTACATAGAAAATCCTAAAGACACTACCAGAAGACTACTAGAGCTCATCAATGAATTTGGTAAATTCACTAGATACAAAATTGACATACAGAAATCTGTTGCGTTTATATACACTAATAACAAAATATCAGAAAGAGAAATTAAGGAAACAATTCCATTTACCATCGCTTCAAAAAGAATAAAATACCTAGGAATAAACCTACCTAAGGAGGCAAAAGACCTGTACTTCAAAAACTATGAGATGCTGATAAAAGAAATCGAAAACAACACAAACAGATAGAAAGATATACCATGTTCCTTAACTAGAAGAATAAATATTCTTAAAATGGCCATACTGCCAAAGGCAATCCACAGATTCAGTGCAATCCCTATCAAATTACCAATTGCATTTTTCACAGAACTAGAACAGAAGATTCTAAAATTTATATGGGGACACAAAAGACCCTGAACAGCCAAAACAATCTTGAGAAAGAAGAACAGAGCTGGAGGAATCAGGCTCCCTGACTTCAGACTATACTACAAAGCTACAGTCATCAAAAGAGTATGGTACTAGCACAAAAATAGACATACAGATCAGTGGAACAGGATAGAAAGCCCAGAAATAAACCCACACAGTTATGGCCACTTAATCTATGACAAGGGAGGCAAGAGTATACAATGGAGAAAAAAACAGTCTCTTCAATAAAGTGGTGCTGGGAAAAGTGGACAGCTACATATGAAAGAATGAAATTAGAACATTCTCTAACACCAAATACAAAAATAAACTCAAAATGAAGTAACGACCTAAATGTAAAACCAGGTACTATAAAACTCCTAAAGGAAAACATAAGCAGAACACTCTTTGACATAAATAGTAGCAATATTTTTTTAGATCTGTCTCCTAGAGTAATAGAAATAAAAACGAAAATAAACAAATGGGACCTAATCAAACTTAAAAGCTTTCGCACAGCAAAGAACACCATTAACAAAATAAAAAGACAACCTATGGACTGGGAGAAAATATCTGCAAACAATACTACCTACAAGGGATTAATTTCCAAAATGTACAAACAGCTCATACACCTTAATATCAAAAAGAGCAAACAACCCAATCAAAAAATGGGCAGAAGACTTAAATAGACATTTCCCCAAAGAAGACATACACAGGTGGCCAACAGGCACATGAAAATATGCTCATCATCGCTAATTATTAGAGAAATGCAAATCAAAACTACAATGATATATCACCTTACACCAGTCAGAATGGCCATCATTAAAAAGTCTACAAATAATAAATGCTGGAGAGGGTGTGGAGGAAAGGGAACCCTCTTGCACTGTTGGTGGAAATGTAAATTGATACAGCCACTATGGAGAACAGTATGGAGGTTCCTTAAAAAACGAAAAATAGAACTACCATATGACCCAGCAATCCCACTACTGGGCATATACCCTGAGAAAACCATAATTCAAAAAGAGTCATGTACCACAATGTTCAGTGCAGCTCTATTTACAATAGCCAGGACATGGAAGCAACCTAAGTGTCCATCGACAAATGAGTTGATAGAGAAGATGTGACACACACATACAATGGAATATTACTCAGCCATAAAAAAAAATGAAATTGAGTTATTTGTAGTGAGGTGGATGGACCTAGAGACTGTCATACAGAGTGAAGTAAGTCAGAAAGAGAAAAATAAATGCCATATGCTAACACATATATATGGAATCTAAAAAAAAAAAAAAAGGTTCTGAAGAACCTAGGGGCAGGACAGGAATAAAGACGCAGACGTAGAGAATGGACTTGAGGACACAGGGAAGGGGAAGGGAAAGCTGGGACGAAGTGAGAGAGTGACATGGACTTATATATACTACCAAATGTAAAATAGATAGCTAGTGGGTAGCAGCCGCATAGCACAGGGAGATCAGCTCGGTGCTTTGTGACCACCAGAGGGGCGGGATAGGGAGGGTGGGAAGGAGATGCAAGAGGGAGGAGATAGGGGGATATATGTATATGTGTAGATGATTCACTTTGTTATACAGCAGAAACTAACACACCATTGTAAAGCAATTATACTCCAATAAAGGTGTTAAAAATATATATATATATAGGAAGAAGTAGCCACTGATACAGCTGACAGAGTTCGGTTCAAAAAGACAGTAAAGTATTAAAAGCCTACTATTAGTACCAAGCTGAATTCTTCATTATTGAAAGACAGGGATGGGTCGAGCTATCATAGACGGCTTCATTGACCGAGTCATTTATCTAGGGGAGGTGGGCTAGTTGTAAAATGATGTATGTATTTTCGGAACCATCTTCCTGGATTCAAAATGTTAGCGAATCCTTTTGGCTTTGGCAGTTTTACATCAATATTTCTCACTGGCTTTGTTTTCTGACCATAAACAATTGTTGTGCATAGAGGATAAGTGATGCCTCTATTTTAAAATAGCCCATTCTTTATTCATTCGTCCTTTACCCAGCCACTTCAGAGAAAGAAAAGCAGTTTGTGGTTAACTATCAAGAATAAAATCTGGGGACTTCGCTGGTGGTCCAGTGGTTGAGACTTTGCCTTCCAGTGCGGGGGGTGTGGGTCCGATCCCTGGTCAGGGAGCTAAGATCCCACATGCCTCGGGGCCAAAACCCAAAACATAAAACAGAAGCAATATTGTAACAAATTCAATAAAGAGTTTAAAAATGGTCCATAAAAAAAAAAAAGAATAAAATCTGGATTTTCACAACTAAGTAGTAAGTCTGGCTCTCTAAACATCATTAAAATACCATGTAATCCTATGGTGTATGCATATATAGACATATTTCTTTCATCTTTACAATTATTTGTTATAAAATGGTGATAGAGCTTCACTGGCTCATACTGTAAAGGCAAAATATGCCTATAAATGACCCTAATAAATATGTCAGAATGGGAATCTTGGCAGTTACTTCTGTAGGAGCAGTTATTACCTCCCTCTTTCTTTTTCTCCTCCACATTTTTTTGCTAGGAAGTAGTTAGGAGGCTTGTTCTGAATTGTTTGGCCAAAGCTAAATAAATAGTTGAAGCAAGTCAAATTACGAGTTGTGGACCCCAAGTTGATCATATTCCAGTTGTCATAGAGCCTTGGGTTGGTATTGAATGAGTCAGATGCCTAAAGCAACATTTTGTGAATTTCAGAGTGTCAATTTTGTTTGTTTTTTACAGTATGGAACAGATCACACTTAGCCAAAAGGCAAAAGAAAAACAAGTTAGAATTTATGAAAGTATCACAATATAATCCATTGTACTTTGTGTTTGTTTTAAAAGGTAAATAGTGCTCTATCTTTTCAACAAGAAATGGAATCAAAGATACTTCGATGACTCTTTATACACATACTGAGCTCTAGAGTTATGATTTTCATAATAAAAAGACTTTCCTTTGCTAATCAACATAATAAAGGGGACTTATACGCAGAGACTAGTGTTATTAAACATTTTAAAATCTGATTTTCATTTTCTTCATATAACTATCATCAAAGGCAGAAATTTACCTAAAAACATAGTTGCAGTTATTGACATCATAACTTTTAGGTAGTACAACATCAAGAACTGGGGAGGAGAAAATGAAATTTCCCTGAAATCCTAAATTGGTTCTAACCTCTTCTCTTTTGTGTGCATGCACTTAATTCTCAGAAAAACTTCCGGTAGAGGCCAAGCTACCATGGTACAAACAAGCTCAAGAGCTTGAAGAAGGAGCTGCTGTGTCAGAAGAGCCCTCGTAAGTTTTCAACCATGAGTTGTTCTGCTTTTGAAGCTGACTGGTTTAAAGAAAGCAGTGTCTTGCTGATTGTGGCTTTCATGGGTTCTGAGCTAAGTGTACTCCTCTTACCAAGGGTGGAATGAGGCTTTGGGGCTGTCAAGTTGGAGATTTATCAGTTTCAAAGTGTTTCTCAAAATATGATTGCTCTCTAAATCTTTTCAGTTATGAACTAAGAAAATGAAAGTGTAGTGCCTACCCTCTTCTCCAAAATCTGGCCTCCTGTTTTCTTTTGCCAAGAGGCCAAAGGTGAGAAGGTCCAGGCTGCATCTGATGATGTAGCGTAGATTTGATGTGAAAGCCTAGGCAGCTTTTTATACTCGTTATCTCCCAGCTTTGCAGTATAGCCACTCACAAAAATGAAAGGGTAAGTGAAATATATCCGAGGTCAAAGGAAGCTTATTAGCTTTTCTTTTCCTTTTCTTGCTGGGATTGGTATCAGATGGATACCAGGTCTTTGCCCCACTTGATCAAGGTCCCACACTGGCTCAGTTTGATCAAGGCCATGAAATCTGTAAGACCACTAGGCACAGATTTTCCAGATACTTCAGAAGAGGAAACAAGGAAGAGAGACAAACCTAGGTTGATTGATTAATTCACCAATAACTGTATATCGATTCTACTACAATACACTGATAGGCCTCTCTGCTGCATCATTTTTAAAAATACAGGAAAGCACTTTATTGATGAATTTCATCTATGACCAAAGCAGTTTCTCTGACTGATGATTTTCTAGATTAATTTATTTAATCCAAGTACTAGGCTCAGTGCTATGCGTTGGTACCTAAGACATGTTATGTTACCCACCCTCCAAGAGCTCACAGTGCAGCATTCAGGATACAAAATGGTTTCCAAATTCAACCTGTAGTTTAAATTTTACTAAATATAATATATAAATTAAGATTATAATTTATATATTCAAAAGCAATTTAGAACCTCTTCTGAGTCATCCTGTTTGAATCTAAATCTGATATGGTTTGCCAGAACACAGATTGCGTTCTGAATCACACCCTAAACATCAAGAGATTGAAAAAGAAATCCAAAATACAGATTGGTAAAATGAACAAAGTTCATTTGTAAAAAAATGGCACTTGGTTTCACAGGAAAATGGTTTATATGTAAGGTAACACATTTCTTACTTAAAAGGATAAGAAACAAAACATAGATTATTTCTGAATCATAAAGTTGCTACAGCATTTTGTTTGCAACTTCTTTGAGAAAAGGCTTTAAGAAGAAGCAACTAGCCCCTGCAGAACTTTGGAGGAAAGGCAGTGGTTAAAGATACAGTGCAACTTTTATGTGACTGTATAAAGGCTTAAAACTTTGTTTCTCTCCTGCCAGTACCTGGCTTGACAGACCTTCTTGCTGCTGGAGAGGAAGGAAGCAGTTCATTTTAGAGGGGTATTAACTCTTGAATCCGCTAAGGGGTCCTATTTAAGACACGGAAAGATGCCATGTAATTGGAGCTTGTTACTCCTTATACGTATTCCTAGATTAAATACATTTAAAGCCAGACAGGTATTATTTTACCTAAATAAACTCTGCTCTCCTGTACATTATATTTTGTCATTTGGTCTAAAGTGTAATTCTGGGAGTAATATTGCATTATGACCAATGTTAAATAATATAACAAAGTTTAAATTAGATCAAGACACCTTATACTAATAATTAAAAGTCTTTCTCTGTATTAGATACCCCTCAAATGAAAGCTGTAAGTAGAGTTTAATGCTTCTGCAGAAGCATTACATAGACCACATTCAACTGTATTTTGTAATGAGTGTTTTCCACTAAAATTCTGATTAAGATGCATTATGCGTAACTTTAATCTTAACAAAAATCCCTAAAGTAGTTAAACACATAGTTTTAACCATTGAAACTATAGCCATATATTAGATTATTAAATTTTACTCTTGGTGTAATGGAATTGCCATCTTGGCATGATTAATCTGAATTGAAGTAGACTGTAATTGGAGTGCTAGTGCCGGGTAAAGGAAATGTATACTGTTATGCTCAGAACAATAATTACTTTTATACAAAAATGAAATAAATGACAGCTGTAGAATAATGTAATGAAAGGTATGTGGTTTCCACATTTTAATACACTTTACATGTTTACCGCACTGGACCCTAGGAAAGGTCCTACGTGTCACATTATTTTTTTTAATTGATTTTGAATTTTAAAAACATAATTTTGCAGGGTCTTAATCCTTTCTTTTTTATAAGCCACACAGACTAGTTTCTGAATGTATGGAACAACCTATAATTACTCTCCATAGTATAATGAAAAAATGATACACTGTCAGCAAGTCTTTCCTTCCCCCCACCAAAGAGACTCACATTGCTTAAATTAAATAGTAATGTTTAGAAGCTGTGGTTGTCACTTCTGAACTAATACAGAGAAGCAAGAACAGTGGTCCAGGACTATTATCTCTTGCTTTGGCTCCAGTTAACATGGAGAGTTCTGTAATAAAACAGCAAATATCATTTACTTCCCCTTATGTAGAATAAAAATATTATCACCAGCCTGTCTCATTAAATACTATGGGAAAATCAGTAGCTTAAAGTCTTTAGTATATGGAGATACCATTACTGAATGTCAGATGCTTTTGGTAACCCCAAAATGAAAAAAAAATTTTTGGTTATCACTGTAGCCAAAAATATGTTTGAAAGCAACCACTCTAAGACATGTTTAGAAGAAAACTATAGTAAAAGACTGAAAACTGAACTGCTAAGAAATAACTAAAACTTTATAGAACAGAAGTATGTTACATATTCCGCTAAACTAAATGCCATGCAGAAGATACAAATAACAGTTATTAGTCTCATAGAATAGCTGAAATAAATATCAATACTGGGTCACATGATAGTAATGAACTTACTATCGATGAGATTCATCTTATGAAGCTGCAGCTTCATTTATAAATGCTTTTAGACATTGTTTTTTCCTCAGACCTAGTTTACTTACAGTGTATTTGATTCATATGGTGCAGAGGTAGGAATATTGTGATGAGTATATTTTCTTGATCTGCAGAAAATGATTTCTTAACCCACTTGTGGGAGTCCTGCGCTCTAAACTGACTTTTCACTGGTGGCCATAATTTGCCTTTAATCCACACACATGTTTTTATCAGATTTTCCTGACGACCTACATCAAGAATCTTTAAGCAGCTTTGTCTCTCTTAATTGGGCAGAACAACGTGAACAAGATCCAGCCCCAAACTGAGACTAAGGGATGGGGGGCTTTAGCTAGTGAAGCTGATAAAGCACAGACAACCTTATAAATTCACGCAATAAAGTGAACTTGCTTCCAAGGATGTCAGCTGAGAAATCCATAGAAATCCCTGCTACACAATTAACATGGAAAGAATTATGGTTTGAGATAGACTTGTACAAAAAAATAAGATTCTGGGAGAGTTGCATTTTTCTGAGGGTAATAGCAGTGCCATGCTACCACTAGAAAGGGGGAAACGGGAGAGGGACTGACAGAATGCCCTTCTGCTGTTATTCAACCTATGTGTTTTTGAATTTGCCTCCAGCTGATGAGAGTAATGTTAGATTTAGGACACATCATTGAAATGCCAGCTGGTTGCTTCCACTAACAAATATATGGAAGTAGCTTTCTAGGTGTTTTTTAAACGCTCAAAATTTTACTTTGGTTTGGTGAGAGATCAGAACTACATTGTGGTCATACAATTATACTCATTGATCAGATAGAAGCTAAAGAAATCACTGACTTGATTTTGCATCTCCTGCTTTTATACCTTCCTTTCAGTCTTTGTTGGGATGTGTGTATAAACAGCATGACCACTTCAAGCCAAGTACACAGCATGGCCACTTTGACAGCTTAATTTCTTGAGCAAAAATGAAACTATGGTGACCTCTAGGACCTGTCAAGACAACTGTCTACTGCTACTGTGGTTAATCAGCTGGCCTTCTTAGAAAACCTAATCTGACTTGGAATAGGAAGAAAATTTTTCATTTTCTTAACTCCTTCAAGCCACTAGCAAGCCACCCAGTGCCCTAGAAGGTGATGGCATGGGGGCTCTCGATGCCCTGCCTTTCTCTTTCTAGACTTTCTGCTCTCTGAATCAAGTCATCCCAGGGAGAGGAAGGTCGGACTAATTGGGCATCTAGGGAAGTCACGTCCACCCCAGAGTGATTTCAGTTGCCAGGAGTTCTGCTTGGTTGGCTCAGAACAAGTGACGGGAGACAGGTGATTCCCTTGGGTACCACTTGACCAGCACCGCTATTTTAACTAGCCATCCCTCCATCAAACCCCAGCATACAGCAGGTGGAGACCCCTAACGGTGCTGTCCTTTCAAAGGTGGGATTGGGTGGTCCTCTGTGCCTTGATCTTACACTTAAAAAATGTTGACTTATCTTATTAGATTTTTCGTGAACAGCCTTACTGCATGGTTAGGAAAACATTTTGGGGCTGCAACACAATACCCAAGCCTTAAATGTATTGCCATAAATAACCTTGGTGTGAGCCATATTAAAAAGGAAGAAGAGGGAAAGCAAGTGGGCAGAAGGCAGAGGTAATATCTGGATGCCAGATGGCATCAGCTTAGTGATGGGGCTGATTCAATAAGAGGCAAAGGGAAATTCCTGTCATGCATCTGTGTGAACAGAACCCACAAGGAATTAAGATACAGACAGAAAAGCCAATAAGAGTCTCCATGGTGATCCTATAGTCATTAAATGGTTTGTTCACCTTGGTGAAAATAGTATTTAAATATATAATATTTATATAATATTTAAGCTATATGTTTATATTAGTCCATATTTATATCCAGTAAGTTGTCTGAGAATGTGGATGGCTTAACTCAGTGGTTAAGAATGTGAATTCATACTTTTTTAAAGTGGTTAGGACTGTTAATTGTGTGACACGTGATTTTATATTTTCCCCCAAAGGATATTTAGGGACTCAAACCTTGGTAATGGATCCAGATAGTTTTGCTGTTCATATCCTCAATACAAGGTACCTCAAGTACATTCTCTTTGTGAATCTCAGGCCACAGAACATAAAAAGAAACATCTTCTATATAAAGAGAAACAGATATATCTCTTAAGAATTAAAAGTCACGTAAGATCAAGAAATGTAAACACTATTTGCAGATCATTAAACCCTCAGAAAGGATGTTCAAGCAGAACATGGCATTAGAGTTACGGGATAAAAAAAGCACAAAAGCATTTAATTTTGATTTGGCACATGGCGGAGTGAAAGCCTCATACTGGCCAGACTGAATGAGCCCTTATCCCCATAACGATCATGACCTCTCTCTTTTCCAACTCCTTCCTTTCTGGTCTCCCTGTCTACCCAAATCGTTCTTATCCCTTATATCCTCTGCAGAATGCTTAATATAAATTCTTTGGCTGATTATGTATTTTAAATAACACTGGACCTGCTAATTGTTCACACCTCCTGATGAAAGAAGCTGAATTCACTCTTTAAGTCACCTGCTCTGGGCCAGACTTTGTGTCAAGTGCAGGTACTGTACAAAAGAAACCCAATACTCCCTGCCCTCAAGGAACCTTGAGTGCATGCTTACCACAGGCATGATAAGATTGTGAGCAAAGTATTGGCCAGTCATCCACAGACTGAACAAACGAGCCAGCCATTTTGAAGAAATGCCATTTGGTGTTTGGGTACGCACAGCACGATTCTGTTATTTATTTCACAAGGAGTGTAGGAGAATTATTTATTGAATTCCCAAACTCTCTCTACTACCCAGTGTTCCTCTGAGCTACAATATCAGGATAGTTAAGCTAGTACATGGTAAAAATGCACAAATATGAGAAATGAGTGAAAGAAGAATGCAGTAGACACTGAAGGGGCTTGGGGGGGATATAAATGTAAACTGGGGGTTCGCAGATTATGATAGAATTTCTGTGTATCTGACTTTGACTCCAAAACTAGCACTTGAGGAAAGATCATTGTATCTTTTTATATAGCAAATGATCAGATATTTTGTATCAGTAGATGTACCTCACTAATCCTTGGTAGGTGTTGAAAATACACTACTGAAACCACAGATAATTTCCTAAAATATGAAATTTTTTTTCAGGTACATCAGGCTGCCAACTATGTGAGTTGGTGAGGGGGATGAGTCTGTATATTTGTGTGCTCAAACAAGAATACAGCCCCGCTGGAATCAAAGTAAAAAGCACTTTAACTATTGATCAAAGCTACATGCATGGTAGCAGCATGCACAGTGGTGAAAAGTGTGGGCTCCAGGGACGGGCCTCCTGGGTGTGAATCATGGATCCCCCAACAGTAACAGGGAACCCTGACAAATCATTTAACCCCAGAGACCTTAATTTCCTCATTTGAGAAATGAATAATGAATAATGGTATCTATATCACAAGGCTATTTAGAGGATTAAGTTATGTGTAAAGTACCTGGTATGCAGAAAACTCTGTTTAGGTGTTAACTGTGGTTATGATTGGACCTTTTCCAGCATCATTCATCTTCTTAGAGAATATTTAAGAAAGTAAAATTGTATAATAATTACTCATTTACAAATGGAGAAATTGAGGCAGGTCTTATCTCTGTCTCATACACGTTGTATCACGTGACATGTGAGAGAACCACAAGTAACCACAAATAACCCCAAATTCAACTAGTGGTTCCCCAGCTAGCACCACCTTCCTGCGTCTCCTCTATACTTCTGAGGCTCTTTGAAGACTCACTTGTAAGCGGCACACTTTGAATTTAGCCGAGAACTTATCCTAAGGGACGAGGGTTAGTTACCTTTATTTGAACCAAAAGAAATCTATAGCAAATGGCAAAAATGAATAAGGAAAGTTTAGAAAATGCTCGGATGGAAAAGCATCCTCTCTCAACTCTGAGTTACGTCCAGTTGATACCCCAAGTTTGCTCCCAGCATGCACTGAGACAGAAAAATCAATAACAAATTCAAGAGAGCAGACAGAGCCATTTTTATGTAGTCATTAGAAAAGCCTTTCTTGCAAACCAAGAAGTTCTAAATTTGTCAGCCCCTCCTACTGTCTCCACTTAATGCTCAATCTGGAGCTACTTTCAGAACTAAATCTGAACTACTGCTCAGCTGAGCCCTAGAGAGTGGCAAAGACAAATTAATGGGATCCTTGTGTGCCAAAATACAGTATGGACCCTGTCACCACCAATATATGTTAAGTCCATTAAGGTCATTTTTAATGAACTGAACTTTTCTGTGGAAAGCTTTGCCAAACTTGTTGAATTAAGGGAAAGAAACCTTTACAAAATTGCAAGATAAACTAATTCCACTCCATGTGAAGAAGAAATGGTTCATGACAAGTATTCTGAGTTTACAACATTTTAGATTTTTATCCAAGTCAGGGAAAATAATATGCATTAAAATCTACCTTCTTTTATTAAGCTAAGAACTCCAAATGCACTACTAGCATTGTAAGCTATAATGGCATTTTAGTTCCTGGGGTATGGCTTTTTAAATCATCAGACTAGCCTTAAGGAAAACCAAAATTTTAAATCATGTTCTGTTCACATAGGTCAGAAAAGCAACGGAGAGAAAGATGGTCTGAAACGAGTGTCGTAGCCTCATTTTTCATTGGTGGAGAGTGCTTTGGCTCCATTTGTATCTGCTCATACAGTTAAGGGTCTATCTTCTCTTTTTCCCAAATCTCTGTGTGTAATGAGTTTTAAAGAGTGGGCTCCTCTAAACTAGGAACAATTCCATAATGCTCCAGAGTCTTCACTGTTGGGTGGCTGGTTGTATAATAAGGCAGTGTTAGACCAGAGTCATGTATAAATTACTGAAGGCATCCTCTGTCTCAAAGCTGCCCCAAATCCTTTTATTCTATAAAGCAGCGTTTTTATTGAGATTTAACATAAGTATGATAGACACAGAACTTAAACTTGTCTCAAGCTACATGATAACCCAAACCCCATCAAGATGAATCAAGGCCAGCACATACTGCCCAAAGGCAGCTATTAGAAATATAAATAAATAAGCCCATGATAGCTACTAAATCTGGGCACAATCACTTTTTGAAAGACCATAAGAAACTTTTAAAACAGGAAAATGGTTTCAGATTTTCCATGCCAATGCCTGGAACTTAAAAGTATGATTTAATTTCTTTGAAGTTTTAGGCTATTGCCTCTTTATCTAGCTTGGTTTCAACCTCTGGAGCCAAGAATAAGCCCAATATCAAATCACTCATAATAACATCAACCCTTACCCTCCTATTTACCCATTCACTTATTCATTTGGAAAGAAAATGTATTTTTGAGCACCTATTATGTGAAGTTCTACCTTCATGGAGGTTTGGTCTAATAAATGAGATAGTTATTCCATAAAGATTCACACTTGATTATCAAAAACTGATCACTGTTATAAGAAAATGAAGAGGTTCTGTCAGAGAGTCTGACAGGGGCCCCCAAAAGGTCTGGGAGTCCAGGAAGTCTTCTTTGAGAAGGGACATGTCAGCTGAGACCTGTAGGATGAGCGGAAGTTATTCTAAGCTGAGAGAAGGGAGGAGGGTTATCCAGGGAGTGATCCACACATGCCAGAACCTTGAGTCAGGAAAGAATTACACACATTTAAGCAAGTGAAGGAAGACTAGTGTGTCTGGAAGCTAGTGACTGGGCTCGGGGTGGGGAGAATTGTAGGAGATGAAGGTGGATAATGGCATAATATAAACCTGGGTAAGGAGTTTGGCTTTGTTTCTGGGTATAGCAGGAACAATGAAAAGGTTTACATTTTAAGAGCCCCCCCTGGCTACAGCATGAAGAAAGAATTATTAAGAGCTAACAGAGGAAGAAACCAGACCACTGGCTATTGTGGTAGTCCAGGAGAGAGCAGATGTTAGCATCAATGATGTGGCTTACATGGCAGCCTTAGAGCCAGGACAATGAGGTGGTAAAGAGCATGGATTCTATAGTAAATGGCCATGATTTGAATCTTGAGTCTGCCGTTTATTTAGCAGTATGACCTTGGGAATATCTGTGTCTCAATTTTATCATCTAGAAATTGGGATGAAAATATAACTGTTAAAATATAATTTATTTTTGTTAGATATATAATTTGTCAAAATATAATTTTCAGAAAGGTAAAATCGTGATTTATAAATATAAAATGAGCACATGTCAAACTTTTTATTTAACTCATGAATTATGACAGAACCAATAAGATGTTAAAACTAGTTCTAATGTGAATTGGATTTAGAAAAGTTTATATTTTCTATCAGACAAAATTATTTGCATTGACATGAACAGAAAAATAAGTTCCATCGCTATGAACGAGAAACATCTACATCATCACTAGCTCTCTACAAGGAAACTTTCATCTCTATGGAGTTGCAAAATAGACTAGCCAAAGACAAAGACTCACAGTTCCATAGAATTTGACAGCCCCTGAAAGTCTGCTAGTAATCTTGTTTGTCCATTTCGCAATGTTTCTGACAGTACCCATCTCCTAACAGTGTTATAGTGAGCTAATATATAGAAATGCTTAAAACATATCAGTGAACATTAGCTACTATCGTTGTGGTTGTTGCTGTTATTATATCAAGGTGGTAGTAGTCGAGATGGAGAGAGGTAAATGAATTTCAGATATATTTTTGAGGGAGAATTAATAGAATTTGGGAATCGTTTCAAAGTGAGGAATTAGGGAAAATGAGGGGTCAAGAATAACTCCTAATTTTTCGTGTGAGCAATCAGCTACCCAGTTGAATCATTTGCTGTGATGGAGAAGGTTGGAAGAGGAATCGGATGCTAAGAAAGGGAATCAAGAGTTCCATTTTGGACACTTTAAGTTGGAGATACCTTTGAAATATCCAAGTGAACATGTCAATCAGGAGAGATGTCAATGTGTACTGGTTAAGAGCATGAAACCTTACTAGGTGTGTGGCTTATATCTCAGTTTCCTCATCCGTATATTAAATGGAGATAATAATAATAAAATATATATATATATAATATATATATAATATATATAATAATATATAATAATATATAATATATATATAAAATGGAGATAATAATAATTCTTTTCTCATCAGGTTATTGTTAGGATTTAACAACATTTATTTATAAAGCACTTAGAAGTGAGTTTTAAGCATTTCTATATAAGAAGCACTGCATAATTTTTTGATAAATAGATTGTGTTAAATTAATGTTTATTCCTTTCAAAGAGTAAAATGGCTTGCTATCCCAAATCTTACTTTAAAAAAAAGTTTCGATATGAAGCTCAGACAAAAGGTCTGGACTGGAGAGTAAATACTTAGAAGTTGCCTGTACTTTGGTGGTACTTGAAAACAAGAATCATTGGTGAACACATCAGAAGACTGCACCAAACTGAGCCTTCAGGCACTGCAGTATTTAGAGTTTGAGGAGAGGACAAGGATCTAGAAAAAGAGCCCGAGAAGGAAGTGACCAGAAAAGAAAAAAAAAAACCTGGAAAGTTTGGTGTCATGTAAGTCAAGGAGAAAGTAATTCAAGAAAAAAGGCACAATCAGGTGTGCTGGATGCTACCGGAAACAAGATAACTGAGCACTGGATTTGTCAGGAAGAGAAGACAATGTGGGACCAATACTCTTAAACATTTATTATCAACTGTCTTTTTCCTGGCTTTTCTCTTATTGTTAAAGAACAACATCCTGATGGTCAAGAGGGTCCCTCCTTTAGTAAGATTCCTTCTAATATCTTTTTTTAAATTTATTTATTTTTTGGCTGCATTGGGTCTTAGTTGTGGCACGTGGGATCTTTCGTTGCGGCACGCGGGCTCTTCGTTATGGTGCATGGGCTCCAGAGCACATGGGCTCTGTAGTTGCAGCACATGGGCTCTCTAGTTGTGGTGCACAAGCTCAGTGGTTGCAGCACGCGGGCTTAGTTGGATTCTTAACCACTGGACCACCCGGGAAGTCCCATCCTTCTAATATCTTGTCTGGAACCATATTAGAGGAAGCTGGGTCAGACCTACAAGATGAGTTTAACGGAGTACTCATACATACGAGGTCCTAGGCTTTGAAAGAGCCCAGTCATCTCTGGCTCGTTGGAACTTGGAGAGAACTCTGATCTCCTGCAGCATTTCCTTCTAGTACAGAGTCTCCTTGAAAGGAAAATGTGCTCTTTAATGCAGTCAGCCTTTCTTCCCCCACTTCCAGCACTGAGCATTTCTGCAAGAAAGCCATTGAGGCATTCTTGCCGGGGCCAGCTGCCTCTCAAAGAACCCAAAAGGGCATCACTATCATCAGAAAAAGAAGTCAACTACTTGGAAAATGCCACTAAATATTGCTGTCCCAGGACTGCCTTAGAATGTTATGGAATTGGGTCCTTCCTTCACATCACTGGTTAGCAGCACTATACGGGGCAGTCACTGAATTTTTTTTTTTTTTTCAAATAATTGTATTGGTGACTGCATCAAAATTGTCATTTGTTTTGTCATCTTAATTTCTAGAACCATTCTATTCTTGGTTATACTACTAGGCACCTTATGGTGCTGAAGACCCTCACAACTCAGGCATGATACTTAAGGATGTGAGGAACCTATGAAAAAAAGTGGTGCTATTAGATGTTTTGTAGAGTGATGTCCCGGACACCTTTGCAAAATTTTGCTTGGAGACTTCAATATGCATTTCATAACCAGCATGAATTATTTGCAATTCCAGAGAGTTGTAAGCTAACAGCTGCAGTTGAGAAATATTTTCATAATTCCACATTCAGATCAAGTATCCTTGACTAAAGAGCTTTCACAATAAGTTAGATTCCCATTTATTTGGAATGATTTAGGTGTGGTTCTAAGTGAATGTAGAGGCATATTTTGTAGAGGCATTTTAATGCTTTAGCTATATATATATATATATATATATATATATATTTTAAAAGCTATAGAATTTATTTGTATTTCACAAGTTTTTCATGCACTTTCTTCATTTTTTTTAATAGTTCTATGAAATTTTATCACGGACATAGATTCATATAACAACCACCACAATCAGGATACAAAACTGTTCCATCTTCCCCCCTAAACTGTCACCTACTCTCCCTTTATAACCACTTTCCCCACAAACCAAGCCCCTAGTTGCTACAATGACAAAAGAATTCATAAATAAGTTTGATTTAAAAACACAATGTCAATGAATTAGGTGTATATATTCATTAATGAAATTGTCTAGCTTTGTGTTGAAAAGCCAGTGATTACTTCTTGTACAAACATGAAATGCAAAGCTAGCTATATTTTTAAATAATCATTTTAAGTTTGTCTTAGTATGATGGATTTTTTTTTTTTTTTTTTTTTAGTATGATGGATTTTATAGGTAAATCACTTTAAAACCCCTAGAGTGATTCAGTTAGAGTTGCCTGCCCTTTGTAACATTCCAAAGGTTTTTTGTTTGTTTACTAGTTTGGAGGATTTTTTTTTTTAAACATCTTTCCTTTTAATTTCATTGAGAGACATTGAATAAATAACTGAGTAGATGAAAGAATGTGTTTCCCTTTCCCTCTCCTAGTTCCTTTCCCACCCAGCAGCAATTATTTTTTTCTCATAGATCCAAATGCCTCTTCGATATAAATGCCCAAATGCCCAAATTCCCAGCTAGGTTTAAGTAACTGCACCTTTTCCTAAAGATTTTACTGTCTCAAAGATTGTCCAGAATCAGGAGAAGAACCAACTCTTCAAAACTAAAGAAAAAGAATAGAGAAAGATTGAACTAAAAATAAGATGAGGTAATATGAAATACCATTTTTACCAATGACATATGATGATTTTTTGTCCCCAAATGACATATTTTTGTAAAAGACTTAATTCTTAATTTGGTATAGAATTACTTATACAGTATTTTATTTTTCCAATATACTCTTCTCCAGATCCCTCTGTGGCCACTGGTTAGGTGAGAAAATTTTAGACAGGGAATAATCATGATTCTCATGTGAATATAAAATAAACATCTGTCAAAGATTGTATTTACCTCATTGATTAATGAAGAAACCAGGAATATGTTACAGCCAACTCAACAGAAATTTAAAAGAACCAAACATATTCAGGCAAATAAGAATAGTGAAATGAATTTACAAGTAGATGCAAAATGGGTCTATCCACAGGACAACCAATTGCATTCCACGAGACACAATTAATCTTCATTTCTATGGGAAAGAATCTCATGATCAATTTCCTGCAATTTAAAAGTTGTAAAATAACTCGCAATGAAAGATTTTAAAATTTTATAATAACTAGGAACAGTGCACTGAACAGAATATTCAGTAATCTTTGGGGTCTCTTTTAAGTTTTTATAATTTTTTTCTACACTATTCAGTTCATTCCCTCCTCTCCCCTCAACCTAAAATCACCAAAAGAAAGAGGAAAAAGAAATCCACACCCCCTATCAACTTATAACTCAAATGTTATAAGATTGAAAACTAAACGAAAATTAAGTATTTCTAATGTGATTTTCTGCACGTTTCAATTTGCATTTTGAAACTAGAGAATGGGGTGAGGCTCGTAACAGCATCAAAATAACACAACTATAGAGCTACTATATTGTGCTACACTTATTTTGAGTAATCCCAATGATATTTTTTTTAACAAGCACTCATATGAAAGGAGGAGAGAGGAAAGGAAGAGGAGAAAAGAAAAAAAAATATCAGGCCATGTGTGTATAAAACTAGAGCTAAGTCTGGCTAATATCTGCAGGAATGTGAGACTAACCAAGAGTGAATTGTTTCTCTTTAGCATCATATTAATAAAATAATCGTTTTTATTATTTCAGTCCATGCTTCTGACTCCGTAATAGCCACTAATAAACTAAACCACTTTGGGATTTTACAAGTGAATTTGATTATCACTCTTTTCTATTTCGTAATAGGGACTGTGGTAACACCTCTAATTAAAGGATAAGTATTTTGGTAGTGAAATGAACAATGAATCTTGCAAACAGAAGGCCAGACAGAAACATAAATTACTTATTTGCCAGGGATCTGTTCGCTTGTTTGTTTTATCCTGGAGATGGGAAAACTAAATGCAGAAATCATATCAATCATTTCTGAAGCTCAAGCCCACCTTTGAAAGAACTCACTTATCCAAGCCATTCTTCATTCATCTGGCAATGGTGCTGCTAACCAAAATAATTTTTAAATTACCCAAATTAAACTTCAATAATACATTGTACATCAAAACGATTAATATACTGATTTTTAAAAGACACGTTGACTCCATTTTAAAGGTCCCACTTTAAAGGTTCTAACTCAGCAAGAACTACTCAAGATGCGTCTTCTAAACATTGCAGTTAAACCTCCTAGCTCATATGACTGCCCTCTCACTGACCTTGCTCCCTCCCACTTGTGGCCAGAAAGCTCAAGATAGTAAATACAGAGTTGGCAGATCTAGGGATGTGGGGGAAGGTTTCACATGAAAAACAGTTATTATTCATTTGGCCGTTTGCACTATTAGATATTTTTCTTTTGAAATACAATCTCCTGCCTTCAGTGAGAAAGAATAGTATATCATCCAGTGTATGCACTAGAGATATTAGGATGACTGCCAAAAGACAGCACCACTTAAAGACCAAATTGTTCTTAATTGGTGTGAACTTGATGAAGACCTAAGGGTAGTGGGTTGGGAGATAAGCCAGTAAGGCTATTTGACACTTGATAAGGTTCTCGCTTGGGAGACATAAAGTAGATTAACCCTAAGTATCCCGACAGTCAAAAATACACACATGCACCCTCACACACATATTGCTTTACTTTTTTCATTTGGATGCTACTTTAAAGTAAACAAGTCTCAATCATTGCAACGAGTTCATGGGGCTTCGGTAGCACCCCTTTTCTACTTTGTGTGCTTTTGGTGTATCTTCCCGGTCCTGGAGAGAGAACAAATGCAGAGTGATTCATGTTATAGGCAAGGAGAGCTGAGGGTTTCATTTGTGCAGCCTCTATATTCTAGATTTCATCTGGGACTCACTTTTTATCTAGGAGATAAGCCATAAAGAAATCAATTTAGCTACTTGTCATAAATTTATATATATAGGGGAAAGATGGAAACAGAGGTTATTGCAACAACAAAGACTCACAAACATGGCCCACAAAGACTAAAATCTTCCCTATCTGGCCCTGTACCGAAAAAGCTATTTGATCCTTGGTCTCTTGGGATAGTCACTGAAGAGGGCTATTATAGCTGACAGAACAATAATCCTTACTGCATTGGAAAAGCTAATAGGGTGCCATCCTTTTTGAGATCTTGTCATCTTCTTCATTTGAAAACAAAATTCAGGACCACATTATTAAACAAGCATTATTCATCACTATTGTCAAAGCTGGCAGACTTATCATTTGCTTCTGGGTTTTCTCTTACATATAAAATAGTTTGGTATGTATTTTCTTTTCTGTCCACACCTGGGTTGTAAATTTCAGTGCTTGTGTATTTGTTATGATCCTTGTTCCAGGACTCAGGCAGATAGATGTGAATGTGTCATAAGAGGGTTAAACTTATTTCGATTGCAGATTTTGGTTTCATATTCCTAAAAGACTGCTACAGGTAGCGTTATTTAAAGAGGGAAAGACATTTTAATCTTTTAGGATACTGTTCTCCCCACCACGTTCTCTAGGTGCCAGGAGATGGTCAGGAATTCAAAAATGAAAGAGGGAGGTGACTCTGTGATGAGAATTTCTTGGGAATAATTCTGGGTGATGCTTCCTCCCTCATCCACCTACCTGACAAGGTTGTATGTGACCTTCGTTCACCCCTAGGGGATGGCTCTTCAAAGGAAACAAGCATCAGGCCTTTCTTAAAGGGACTCCCTCCATGCCTCAGACACCATGGGTCTGGGTCTCCGGGCCAGTCCCCCTGCTCTGCACACAGCCCAGGCTCAGGCCCAGGCCACATCTTTGTTGGGCTTCTTCCAGTTTGAAAACTTGGATAGGTTTCCTGTTAGAATTTCAGTTTCCCTACACTAGATAGGAACTATTTTCACTTGCTGGGATTTAATGCTATAACCTTCTTATCACTTCGTTCCTTTTCTGCCAAAGTCAAGGTTAAAGAGCCAGGTTTGCATGCCTCCTCAGCATGACTCCCTGTTCAAAAGCAGTAGGATCATGGAAAAGTAAAATTTTTTTTTAATTCCGAAGTCCTTTCTCCAGATTATTATACTAACTTCGTGAAAATGTTAGTGGTTCCCTCTGGGCTTTTTTTTCTAGGCACTTCTCAAGGTCATTGCAGATATGGCCATTGTTGATTAGTGGGAGGAAAAAAGCCTGTTTTGGAATTTGGATATTGTCCTACATTCTAGAGAAACTCAGAGAAAAACCAAGTTCTCCCTAATGTGGCTTTTCTCGGCGGGGAGGCGCTGAAGGCTGTTGAACAAACTCGTATGAATGCAGAGCCCCTCGTTTACTGTGACATGCCTGTGGATTTAAATTTGTAGCAGGGCTTTTCTCTAGGATATAAAAAGAATTGCAGTCCAGACTAATTCAAAGAATGTGTGAGCTCTGCTCCATTCTTGGAAACTTACAAAAAAAAAAAAAAACCTCTTTCTCTTTCTGTATATAAATAAATCTTGGGAAGCACATTGAGCAGAAAAGCAAAGAAAGTTACAGAATCTGAAATCCAGACTAAAAACAAAACAAAAAAATACTTCCTTAAATATCTCTAAGGGCTGATTTTGTTAGAGTTTTTAGTATTAGTATTAGTCTGCTGGAAGAATAGCCAGCATCTGCAGGAGACACAAGTGCTGGGATTTAGATCGATAGAGAAGAAACCAATTCCCTGCTCCAAAGAGCTACCACTGTGGGTGCAAAGCAGGGAGAAAGCAGGTGGTCTGTGGCTGGAATGTCTTCCAGCTGGGGGTTCATATGACACTCACGAAGAAACCAATCCAGAAACAGTGGCAAATGAGCTCATGAACTACACCGAAGCGCCCAGCACAGGACAGAGTGGCTGAGCCCTGAGCACATCCTGGGACGGCACTGGGCCACGGTGGCAGGTGGGATGCGGACCCTCCCAGTACCCGCGGTCTCCTGCTTGGGGCTTCTCATCCTGTCCTCTTGTCTGCTTGCGGACTGCAGGTTCATCCCAGAGGCCTGGTCGGCCTGCACGGTCACCTGTGGTGTGGGGACCCAGGTGCGAATAGTCCGGTGCCAGGTGCTCCTGTCTTTCTCTCAGTCCGTGGCCGACCTGCCTGTTGACGAATGTGAAGGGCCCAAGCCGGCATCGCAGCGCCCCTGCTACGCAGGACCGTGCAACGGGGAGGTTCCTGAGTTTAACCCGGAAGAGACAGATGGCCCCTTCGGTGGCCTGCAGGATTTTGACCAGCTCTACGACTGGGAGTATGAGGGCTTCACCAAGTGCTCCGAGTCATGTGGAGGAGGTAAGAAGGGGGAATCTGGCTCAGATCTTTGCCACCGTCTTGTCCTTTTTCTGTTAACTTCTCTCTCTGCGTGCAACTGTGTCACGTGATTGCCTCTAGTCCAAGCATGATAAGTAGGGGGAGGAAGCCATTCTAAATGTAAAGCGGACTGAATGAAACACAGATGTATTCCTCTTTGGGCTTGAGCAGCTTTTAGACTGTCAGCTATGAGTAGCCATCACAAGTAATGCTTTTACTTCTAGTTGTCATTCTGACGTTTTGCACTATATCTTAGCGTATCTGACTGAGAAACAGAGTTGACACTGACCTGGCAATGCTCTCAACATTTACTTTTATTTATCTATGCCCTTGCCTCTGTGCATGTGGTATGAACCAAGACCCAAGATGACAAGCAGTCTGCTGTTCCCAAGGACAGGGTACAGCCCATCTGATTTACTCAGCTGATTCCCAAAGTAATATCTGTTGACAAAGGGAAAGGGTGTATAAGGACAACTAACACTGTGGTTACCCAGAACTGGAAAGGAGTTTAAAGATTAAACCCTGACCCCACTGCCATTTTATAGATGAGAAAACTGAGATAACAGAGAAGCTGAGTGACTTTTTCAAGATCACACAGCTAGTGAGTGACATTTGGGACTAGGCCTGCTGTTTATTTCTCTGTCAAGGGCCTTTCCATCATACCTCACTTCTTTTAGCATTTAGAGAGTTCCCAAGGCTTTCTCACTGAATGAATATTATTTAAATAATGTTCAATGTTTCCATGTATATTGACCTGGTTCTCTTAGGTCTAGTTCATGGTGATAACGGATTCAGTGATTTTTCTATTTCGGGTGTTAGTAATGGAACTGTAGTGGGAGAAGAAGGCATTTTAAATCAACAATTAATTTTTTAACATTACGATCTTTCGTACCACTGTAGAAAATACATTAGATGCCTGTCACCACTGTCTCCCATGTCTACTCCCAAGAGAGATTTTGATAGGTGAGGAAACGCTAGCTGATTTCCCATCAAATCCCTGTCACTGGCTCTCAGTAACCCCTGTTGTCACATTAAGGGTCTGCATTCCCAGCAAAGTTTCTTACTTAATTGGTATAAAAATATCTATATTAAAATTATTTCCCCAAACTGCTTTCTAAACCATGACATTTTGGAAACTCTTCTATAAAAGCATCTTTTCTCATTACTGGGAATGTCAGAATACATGTTGTTCTGACATGTTGTTCTGCCCAAATTGTTCATGCGTAGTTGAAAAGGAATGGATAGTGGAACAAGTACGAGCAGAGAAATCAATTTTCTCCATTAGGTCGCTTCGTAAGCATTTAATAGTCTTGACCTTGAGGTTCTCGTTTTTTTCTAAGTCTTCCAATTTCAAACCATGGAGTTCTTAAGTGTTTTCATGGAGAGCCTATTATTT
Source organism: Eschrichtius robustus (assembly GCF_028021215.1). Classification (NCBI taxonomy): domain Eukaryota; kingdom Metazoa; phylum Chordata; class Mammalia; order Artiodactyla; family Eschrichtiidae; genus Eschrichtius; species Eschrichtius robustus. The sequence goes on from NC_090833.1 coordinate 68,203,381, forward strand.
TAAAACCTAAGATTTTCCATCTGATTCTGGAAGACAGTTTCTTGGAACTCCGCTATAATCCATGTTCCTGTGGTGCCCTCCACTCACAATGAGGACATCTTTTCTTCCATGCTTAATGAGGGAGAGGTGTTAAATAAGCTTTGGTGATCTCTGAGCCCCAGCAGGAGCTCAGAGGCCAGGTGGAAAGGACACAGCAGTGGCTTACAATTGCTTCTTTCCAACATAGTGAACGACTCAAGAGTCCAGATGGTGTGTGTTTATCCCCGATTTCCACAATCACCTGAATTGAGCAATCATGATCTTTAGTCTAAAATGAATGTGCTTTGAAACAAATTATTCATGATCTCTCAGTTATGATTCTCAGTTATAAGTCAAGCCTGGAACTTTATGAGCAGATGGGAAAAATGATGCTGTAATGGAGTATATAAATGACCAGATACTTTTATCTTTAAGATTCTAACCATTCTGCTGGTCAACCAGGGGTATAAAATTCAAAGCGTAGAGAGTATGTGGAATGTTTTTCATTTAAAAGGTTTTCAGAAGCTATTGATCTGGAAATAAGATTTGTATATTTCATACACAGATGATGTCGGCTTGTAGGAACTGAGCATCTTTGTATAACATAAAGTGTACATCATTTGTATCCAGTTAGGTCTTTAACTGTCAACAACTGTGCACACTTACCTACAGTTGTGTCACTGTGCCAAGGTAATATATCTATGCCTAAAATGTTAAAAGTTGAAAATTCCAAAGTGGTGAAACTATGCTCGGGTCACATGGTCCATATGATGCCCAGACACACTAACAAATTATTTTGGTATACGGGATATGTATATTTTGAAGTCATCGTTTGGCAGTAACATTTTATGGTACTACCAACTTTGATCTTTCACTAAAATATAACCCACAAGGTTGAAGATATTTTTAATCATTCCTGCTGAAGCCAATCAAAAATCTGCAGGATTAACACATAGATTTTAAATCAATTTTGGGTTATAAGACCAGTCGAGCTAATTTTATTGTTTTTGCAACCTCAAGAGCTGAAATCGGATAGACACAAAAGTAACCTTTCACCTAGCAGAGGTAGCAACCAGAAGGAACTAGTTAGTAATTTAGGCTGTAGTTGGTGGCTGCGTTTCCCCAAGCTGTCATCAAATATCATGTAACAATTATGCTATTCTGGGAGATATAAACACTGAAAATCCCATTTTCTGGAAGACTGAAAGTGAGTCTAACCTGTTCAGATCTGTGTCCTGTTGTCTCACTAACATCTCCTGATTATATTTTAATTTTCCACATGTGAACGGATAGGTGTGGTCAAGGAGAGCGGATTTGAACCTGAACAGCTTTATTGACCTCCTAGATGGTAAAATCGACATTAAAATCTAGCTGAAGGAAAACTTGAAATTGATTTCAGCAAGTATAAAAGGTGAAATCCTGTGCATCTTGCTCCCTTTTCCTTATGAGTCCTCTCCTTTTGCTTCTGTCAAGAAAGGAAAACTCAGAATCAGAAAGGACCATACACACACGTGTGTTCTGTGTTGGTTTAAAACGTCCTTCTCAGTGCAAAAATTAGCCCATTTGGAAAGTAGCAAAGACTTGATGAGCTAACTTCTCACATCCGGGCCCGACTGCCCTGAGCCAAGTATACTGTGAACTGACAGGTGAAGTCTTCACACGTCTTCCCTCTCCAACTTCCCACACCCCCATGCCAGGGCTGCTCCCTCACGCCACGTTGCTTCCTCCAGGCCCCCATTCCTTCCCACCGCCCCTTGGCCCAAATTGCACGCTCTGCTTTGGAATGCCCTGCGCTTTAGGCATCTCGTTCGTTAATGCCACAAAAGTTTCTTGTGTGTTGACCACAGGTCTGGTCCCAGATCCTCCTTCATTACAACAGAGCTCTGCCCTTAGCCTCCCGCACCCCAGGCCCCATCTAGGAATGCGATGACAACAGACCCTGAATGCAATGTTGCGGAGGCCAAGGGCATCCTTCTAGAAGACGTTAGAATAGAAGGTAGTAACTCTAGAATGCTTCTTAATCTCAGCGTTTAACCAACCCGAAGGTGACTTTTATCCTGAGCTAGGATTATTGGCTGGGGTCATGTAAATGTGTTCTATGTGTCTCAGAAGATTACTGATGTCATTTTAGAAACTTTAACCCTTGCAATCCCATTCCATGCAGTCCTGAAAGGACCTCAGTTCTCTAAACAAGGATTTCACAAAGTGGAAACAGGTCACATTACTCATACACCCCCAATACATGCCCTGCCCCAAGCAAGCCTTTTCAAGTAAGGCAGGTGACAAAAGCCCTGTGGTCACTTCCTGCCTCAGGGATTGCCAACTCAAGTTCATAAGCTTTTCAATAGCTGACTAAAGCCAAAATATATTTTATTTTAGAGTAACATTTAGAATCTCTGGAATACTACCAGGTAGGCAAATGAACTGAAACCTTAATTTCAAACAGAATCACAGCTCTAGATTCTGTATGGAACAGTTCACCTCATCTAGTGCCTTGTCATCATTACCTTAATAATGCCAGACTGTTCCGGTGGGAAGTATCAATGAAGATATCAACAATTTCTTGTGAAGTGTTTTGCCATATCATCATACCATGAATTCCAAGTGGCTCACTCCAGCTGCAACCAGGAGGACACCCTGGAGTCAGCATTCCAGAATGTGATGGAATATCTTGAATGTCTAGCATGAATCTCAAATGCTCCACCCTGAACTGGCCGTGATATATTCAAATTAAATTTTTGAAGCTCGTAAAAGGCTTAGAAAAAAGAAAACTGACAGGGAAGATATTGTGACTGATTTTTTTAATGTTTGATTTGTCAGACTTACTAGGAAAAAAGAAAGGCGATTCTGATTCAGGCTTTAAAATGTCACTTTTTAAATGGTGGCTTGCTGAGTGACCTTTCTAAGTCAGTGTAACATCACCTCGGAAGGCATTAGCCTGTTGATTGGGGTGATAACTTCTTGGGGAAACACAGGGTAGATAGGAGGAGGGAAGTGACAAGGCTGAGAAGTGATAGGTCTGTCGTACTATGTTAGGTACTATCTGATGAAGCAATGCAGAAAATTTTAGAAAGAAAATGTATGTGTATTTATATATAAAACTATTATATGGATGGCCACATACTCTGCTATAACTGCATACAAATATTTAATACCACATAGGTATCTTTAGATGTACATATCTTTATATATATAGCTATGAATGACTGAAAGCAAATTATCAGGAATGTCCTGTCTCTCTTCTTCTTTAAACTGAATTCTGCTGAAATGATTCCAGACAAATGTCTAGTTTATTCCTGAAGATCTCCAGCAGATATAACATCCTCTTAGTATTTTTGAATGTTAAAGTTGTCAGTCATTAAAGCTCCAGTGCTAAGGCACAGGCACTACAGTTTCACCATTTATCTATCAACTGTATGACCGTAGCAAGTCTTTTCACCCTTCTAAGCCTCAGTTTCCTTATCTGTAAAATGGGGATTAAAGCGGTGCTTGCCTCATGGAGTTGTTGAGAGGATTGAATGGGGCATGTCAAGATCCTAGCCTCAATACTTGGCTAATAATGTTCTCTCAGAGGATTTTTGCTACTGCTATTATGACTGGGAAGCAGGATGAAATGTCTGCATATTACATTAAATTAAATTAAATTTAATGATATTAAATTCATTTGACCAAATTAAAGATCCATTCATGATAAAAACTCTCAACAAAGTGAGTATAGAGGGAATGTATGTACCTCAACGTAATAAAGGCCATATATGACAAGCCCACAGCTAACATCATACAAAATGGTGAAAAACTGAAAGCTTTTCCTCTAAGATCAAAAACAAGACAAGGATGTCCATTATATCTGGACACATGGTTACATGTGTCCCTGTCCCATGATAGTCTCCATGAGAGATCCTACACCCCACCTTGGAAGAGCCGCCAAGTAACCGTGTGCCAATCACTCCTCAAACTCCTGTTTTCCTAGGTCTGTAGTTAGGGATGTGTGGGTGGCAGTGGGAACATTGTCTTCCATGGATGTCACTCGCCATTAGGCATCTTGTTCTCTTTCTTTGTTCCAACCTCCCAAGCTGCTCTAGGTCACTAAAGAAATGAACCCGAATCAAAAGGAAACCAGCAAAGCCCTAGATGCAAGGCCCCAGAAGCACAGCAATTTACAGAATGCTGGATATTCAAACACGGCTCTGGGCCTGCCTTCCAAATACAGTCATCTCCTGTTGATTAGAATACAATGTGTGAAGGTCTTGGGGTCATTATTTTGGTCATCCTGCTCCCCTTCTGCTTTACATGATCCTGTTTCAGCATTGGCGGCGGCGTAGCCGGGTGGCATCTTTCTAAGCGTTTCAGCGGTACTGGGAGCAGCCTCCGCACTTTGGCGGAGTTGCCCTGCTCAAGGGGCACAAACTTGTGAGTGCTTTCTCCAGACGGAGCGATGCCTGACGAGATGGGCAGCCCCGGACTTTCAACTGCCTGCCACGCAGCGAGTCGCCCCAGTCGCAGAGACCTCCCGCCAGCTGTCCTGTCTACACTTGCTCACCGCCCACACGCCCACTCTGGCCTTGACAGTGTGATCTGTACACAGGTGTCCAGGAGGCGGTGGTGAGCTGCCTGAACAAACAGACACGGGAGCCCGCGGATGAGAACCTGTGCGTGACCAGCCGGCGGCCGCCCCGGCTCCTGAAATCCTGCAGTTTGGATCCCTGCCCGGCAAGGTAAGGGGCGCACTGGCCGCCCTGCTGCCCAGGAGCATGTTCAGAACGGGGTACGTCTGTCCGTGGGCAAGACCAGAGCGCTTATTGTTACCCAGTGTTTTGGAAACCAGTTAGCATCAGTTCAAACTTTTAGTCAAATTCACTTGAATTTAATTGAAACCAGGGCTTTGGAATTCCAGCCCAGTGGTCACGCTCAGGGTCCAGAAGCTCATGTTCCGTGCACTGAAGCAGAGCCCCGTGGTGTGGCTGGTATGTGCACGGGCCCCACTGCTGCCTTCTCCTGGAGGGAATGTGAACTGACCACAGGCTTTATGGTCTCTGCCACCTTTCAGCCTGTGCCCTGAGCCCTCCCACCCTGGTAACAGATTGGCTTGTGGATTGCAGGAACTGAAGGATCTGGGTGGTATAATTGACCCACCATGAAATCTGTACGCACACAGCATGCAGATTCATTATAGCATGATCGGGGGTGTGCGTGTGTCATTCCACACGCATAAAATCAATTAGAGCATTTCATTGTTCAGCCCTGCCTGGGTCTCATTATTATCCAACCTTGAGTCTTAGCTCATCAACCCAATCACTGCTTCAGCCTACGCAACGTTATGGGGTCTTGAGAGACTTGCCTTCAGATACGTGTTTGGAGCAAGTCTCTGTAGAAGCTAAACCATCTCATCTATGATTCTGGTTTCAAAGGGGAGACATTTAAAGAACCAAAGCCAGACTTTCAAGTCTGCTGATGGGCTGAAGAATGTTCCCGGATCATGTCCTACATATGGAGGGGTTTGCTGTTTCTGAAGGGTATTTCTTCTGTTTCTGCAAGGTATCATGTAAGAAGCAATGTGTTGCCTACAGGAATTAACGATAGTTTTCTGGTCAAGCTAATGCCGCTTGTCTTACTTCTCAGCCAACTAGATGCCTTTCTTGGGGACTTAGAGGACACAGACTGCAGGCCTCCTCGCATCATCTCAGGGCACCATCCCCCAGTGACACTCTCCTGCTCACCACCAGAGTTATTATTCTGTATATTGATGTGAAGGGTGGGCCTGCCTTCCCTCTTCAAATGCAGAAGTGAAGAGGGCCACTACTGCCATATTCTCCAAGGCAACCAGAAAATCAGTCAGCCACTGCTTTGAGCAGCACCCCACCCATGGGAGTAGCAGCCAGTAAAATAGAGTCAAGGGCTGGGCCAAGAAAAACCTAGATCCAGCGCATAGAATCCTGAGAAACCTCTTTTTCTATCCCTGTGCACATCTCTATCCTGACCTCACTGTTTATCAGTGAGTCTAAGACCTAGCTGCCTGGGCAGGGGATCCAAACCCCTCCATTTGACTGCAGTCTCCTTAATAGGAAGAAACAGAAGGCATACAGCAGGGACAGCCTGCAGGGGCCTTGGCTAGCAGGTCAGGAAGCCTGGCCTCTCATCCTAGCTCGGCCACCCACTAGCTGTGTGGCATTGGGCAAGACGTCTGCCCCTTCTGTTTCCATATCTGCAAAATAAATTAGCTACACGAGATAATCTGAGGGCACCACGTCCTGCTCCAATAATCCCATAACTCTTCTTGGCTCTGTAGGCAGGAGCATTAGACTGCTGTTACTGCTGCTTTGTGCTGATGGTTGATATCACTTCTGTTCTGCTTATTTACCATCACTTTAAAAACAAGCATGACGGTCTTTCTAACCACATTCCAGTGGTGTAATGACATCCAAATGCTGTGATGAGCCGAGGCATGGCCGAGGAGTCAGAACCTGGGACAAACTGCACATCTTCTGGGACTTACAACCCCTAAACCCCTCCCTTCCTGGGGCAGCAGAAGGAATAGGACACTAGACGTTACTTCCCACCCTCCGAGTACTGATTACCGTTAAATTAGATAAGCTTAATTTACAACCTTTTGATTGTCTCCCGGACAAGGACTCTTGTTGGACTTAACGTTATTGCATTTGCTCCAGGTCAGCTCACTGCTTTAATGTCCACCAGCGAACCGTCAGACTGACAGGCTGGATGTCTTACTGGGCGCAGGCATGGTTTTCTTGGGCCAACTATACATAGCTGAGTGTTTGTAGCATGATGCTAATTGAAACAACAAAGGGGGCCAAAGCGGCCTGATATGACTCACTCTCTTTGCCTCCCATCCAAGAGCCAAAACAGAGTTTCATCTTAAAAATGAGAAGTGTATAGAGGTGCATCTCCTGTGGAATATTTCAGTCTGACATCACGGGAAAATCCCTCCTTCGGAATGTTGATGTCAGATGTGTATGAAAGAGAAAATGTATTTAGTAGGGGCATGGCAGTGCGTCATTTTCCCAAGCACCTTGTATTCATTTGGGACTAATTTAAATCTTTAATTCACAATTCTTATTGTGCGTGGATCAGTGTGTTACCTGCACATTTACAGCGCTCCCTGTATTCCCTGATGGGCTGCCAGTTTCTGTATACTGTCTTTTAGTTTCTTGGCTTATGCTGATGTCCATGTGTTCAAAACAAACAAACAAACAAAAACCATAGCATTTTCTGTGGGATATACAGAAGTGATGATCTGAGTCTTGGTCACTGGGCTTATGTCTCTAAGAGGTGGCACTGGTTAAGAGAAGTAGCTTTTCCAGGAAGTTATTTGTCTTACTGAACACCAAAGGAAGCTGCTTTTCTTCTTGTGTGTGATCAGAGTTATCAGATCACACAGAGAATACCAAAGACGCTAGAGGGAACGTCCTATCTGGGCAATCTTTCTGAGATGAAACTCACCTTCTGATTTCCTCTGTGTGATTGACAGAACTGGTATCAGAAGCACATGTCCAACTTTCAGCAGGTTCAGGCAGATATATTCTCATGCCTGGCTATTCACAGCAGGAAGGCCGTGTTCTCAAACAGGAGGTATTTTGATTGTACCAAATTGTGCGTGCACATGGACTGCTTGCATTTTTTAGGACACGTAAAAAAATAATAGTTGTCTATTGGAGAGGACTAGATTTTTTTAATGCAGATTTAATTTTTTATTGAAGTATAGTCAATTTACAATGTTATGTTAGTTTCAAGTGTATAGCAAAATGATTCAGTTTTATATATATATATAATATACACACACACACACACACACACATACATATACGTATTCTTTTCCAGAGTCTTTTCCATTATAGGTTATTACAAGATTTGAGTATAGTTTCCTGTGCTATACAGTAGGTCCTTGTTGTTTATCTATTTTATATATAGTAGTGTGTATCTCTATTTTCTACATAGTCGTGTGTATATATTAATCCCAGACTCCCAATTTATCCCTGCCCCCCCATTCCTCCTTTGGTATCCATAAGTTTGTCTTCTATGTCTGTGAGTCTATTTCTGTTTTGTAAATAAGTTTGTGTGTATCGTTTTTTTAGATTCCACACATAGGTGATATCATATGATATTTGTTTTTGGCTGACTTACTTCATTTCGTATGATAGTCTCTAGGTCCATCCATGTTGCTGCAAATAGCATCATTTCATTCTTTTATATGGCAAGTAACATTCCATTGTATATATGTACCACATCTTCTTTATCCATTCATCTGTCAGTGGACATTTAGGTTGCTTCTATGTCTTGGCTATCATAAAGAGTCCTGCTGTGAACATTGGGGTGCATCTATCTTTTCGAATTAGAGTTTTCTCCAGATGCATGCCCAGGAGTGGGATTGTTGGATCATATGGTAACTCTATTTTTAGTTTTTTTAAGGAACCTCCAGACTGTTCTCCATAGTGGCTGCACCAATTTACATTCCCACCAACAGTGTAGGAGGGTTCCCTTTTCTCCACACCCTCTCCAATATTTATTATTTGTAGACTTTATAATGGTGGCCATTCTGACTGGTGTGAGGTGGTACCTCACTGTAGTTTTGGTTTGCATTTTATAATGTGTGATATTGACCATCTTTTCATGTGCCTGTTGGCCATCTGTATGGAAGAGGACTAGATTTTAAAGCCCTTGCTCTCAGCTTTATGTCTTAATCCTCCGCTCTATCCACCTAGCACCTAGCATAATGTCTGACACGAAGTAGGTGCTTATTAAGTGCTTATTGAATAAATGAGTATAAGGACTAGGGTTAAATTTTGTCCATAGCAATGCTTAGACCCTAATAAGTGCGCTCTCTCCCCTCCATCCTTCTTATCCTGTCTCTCCCACCCAACAGATGGTGCTGAAAATGTTATTATTAGAGTCTCTTCTTTAAGGCCTTACGTATCAATTTAAAACATAAATAGCCTTAAGGTAAATAACCCTTTATGTTAGCAGCCGTGTATGGCAAAGTATCCTCAGAGTAAGAATATGAAGACAAGCTTTTATCAGAGGGGAGAGTGGACACCCGGGGAGAGTGGACACCCAGGGAGGGGTTTGATTGTCGGGAGCATTGGAAGGTAGTACAGCGAGGCCAGGTATTAACCCCTTAACAACCTGGCCTACAATTGGCCAGAAGAAATTAGGACCATTTTTGCTTATGAGCTGACAATTGTGAGAATTTTGCATCCAAGTTGATAGCAAAGAAGGTATCAGTACAAGGAAGAAAAATTATTTTAGGTGCCTTTACCACCCTCTGAGTAATCTGCGTCTAGAAGCCCCCCAACCCTGCCCACCTTCACTGGTGGGTTAGATCCATGTGACGGAAGAAATAGCCAAAAAGGACCTAAGATCAGTCATTAGGAAAGTGGTCAGCCTCCTGTTCCTAATTTAAAAACTAAGTATTAGAGTTCTACAAGTGATACATGAATATTCTCATTCTTTGACACTCAAGCACAGCAGAAGTCGTGAAGAAAGAAAGGCACATTCTCCCCTTTCACCACCACGCTCTACAGCTCCACGCCCTTGTTCTCCCCACAGAAAATCACGGTTAATGGTTCGGTACTTTTCCAGACCTTTTTCCATGCATTTGTATACATACATGAACATATACAGATGTATAAGATTTTCTTCCCTTTGTAAATGAGATCGTATTATGTATATTGTTTGGCAACTTGATTTTTCCCTTAATAACATGCACTAAACATCTTCCCCATCCCTGAAACCACCAAAATAAAAACCCGCAGGTAGATTAAGACCTGTGTTCAAATCCTGCTCCGTCACATTTAGCTATGTGACCTTCAAGAGTTCATACACCTTTTCGGATCCTCAGATTCTTCATCTCTAAAATAGGATCATAGCAGACACTTAGAAAAATTAATTCTCTTCTCCTTCCCCTTTCATTTTTGGTGAGAAATATTTTTAGTTTGTATTCAGGACTTAAGTTGGATTCAATTTTCTCTTTTATTCAACTACGTCTTAATAATTAAGCTTTACTGACCATCTCCCTGGTTTATAATAGCTATGACATGAGCAGCCAAGGAAAGCCAGAAAGCACTCCCTTAAAAGAAAAAAAAAAAAAAAGGAGTCTGACTGTTATTAATTATAAACATTTGATAGCTCGGCCAGCGTGTGTTGAAAAGATTTGGTAAACGTACGTGGAGGAGGGGAAAGAAGTACGCAATGAAAGCCAGATGGCTGAAAATGAAGGAAATTCCAGGCAATTTCTGCAGCTTTGTTCTAACATACTTTTTAAACTAAACTTTTATTTCTCTGCAACAGAGAACAGCTGAGTGGTGCAGAATAGATAAACAGTGAAGGGGGGTGGGGGGGAAAGAAGCCCATAATTCCAGGAATAGTACTTGGTTTCTGCCCCCCACCCCAATCGCATTCCCTTTTCTCTGACCTAGGGTGGTTCCTAGGACCAGCAAGAACTATAAAAGAAGTTTGAGGATCCCTATCTGAAACGAGAAAGTTAAAGGAAAAACATCTTAAAGATCACAGAGTCTCCTCTTTAAAAGCAAACTGCAGAATGCCTATTTTATTGTACACTAACAAAATCCATGCAGACTAGCAGCAAATGATTTCCAATTCCTAATTTTCTTTTATATTAGCCTAAAATGGCCACAGCACAAGGTGCTGCCCTTTTACACAACCATGTTTTAATTTACTTGATGGAGCTTTCAAAGCTTTACAGGAACCGACCCCTTTGACAACTTGTTTTAAGGGTTACTGTTTCAACATGCTCTCTAAATATTGGTTTATCTTTTGCTGGGTTCCCAAAGTTTCCATATGCTGCCTTTTGGCTCTGTCCATGCTAACTTTTAAGTGCTCAAAGCAAAAGCACACCAAAGCTCACTGACGTCCACAGAAATTGAGCCCAGATTTGGAGGCCCTGTTCAGACGTCCTTAGAAATCTAATACTACTACTATTGTCATCCTCTTTGGTAAATCCAGATGCATAATTATACTGTCTCTCTCTTTTCTTCCACTGATGGACAAGTTACAACAGAAGAACCTGCCAAGACCTGTTCCTTAACAACTGGGCCTGATTGGCTCAGTGGCAGCCTCTGCTATTTCTCTACCCAGGAATGTGCTGGCCTAGTGATCAGAATTGTCCCCAGCAGCATTTTGACAACAACAAGGGTAAACATCACGTGTATGCTTGCCTTGGGGCTTAAATCTTCATTTCTCCTAATGAGAGCCCTCTCCATGTTTACACATCACCTGTTATATCAACCACAGACCTCTGTGAAATGAGCTTTGCTGGTATTAGAAGCTACAAGCATAGGTTTAGCTGTTGCATGAATCTGGGGTAAAAATCAAGGGATTGGATCTACCTTCTCATCATGTCACCTGATGAGGGAAGCTTTCCTTGTTTCTTAACATCGATGTGGTTGGACAGCCTTTTAGACCGCATAATTCTGCCTGGACTGTGGCAAAGTCGTTATACAAACCATTGACTGAAATTAACCTTCTGCACAACAAAAAATACGGCAGAAAGTGTTTTACATCTCAATTCAGTAAAACATAAAAATGCACTGGGCATCTTCATGCACAGCAGTCTGCTTGTATTTGGTCCTCAGAAATGACTAGAAGACAAAACCTGTTCTAACGGAGTTACCAGTTATTGGAAGAAGATTTCAAGACAGTAACTTCTTTGAGTGAGGCAAGCACAAAGTTCTGTGGGAGCGTGAGGCTGAGGGGAAGGCTTCCTGGCGGAGGTGATGCCTGTGCTGAGTCATAACGCATAAGCAGGAGTTACCCAGGTGAAGAAGGGAGAGAAGAGATGTTACAGGCAGAAAGAAAAACATGGGCACAAAGGAAAGGACAAGAAATGGAAGCTAGTGTTAGTGGGTGGGTAGGGGCCAGCTCCAGGATAGCCCAGTACGCTAAGTTAAGTTGTTTGGACTTTACGTCCTATAGGCAATGGAGAGCCATTAAGGGGAGTTAAACAGGGGAGTGGAACAGTCAGATTTGCTTGGAGAAAGATGACTCTGGCTGCTCATCCAACAGAGCTAAAGTAGTAACAGTGGCTAGCTTTTATTGTCTTACAGGCATCTGCTCTTTTTCTCATGCAATGTCGCAAATAAGTAGTGTGCTCTGTGTATTCTACACCATTCTATTTTCATTGAAATTAATAAAGACCTCTTGTCCTAGGTATGTTAGCATTTTGTATGCCTCCACATTCAACCCAGTATGATGCGGACTGAGCCCACCCACCCGGCAGGAGGATAGAGCTCCAAGGAAGGGTATCACAAAGGAAGGAATGAGAGGTGCAGCTCGGTGATCCCTGAGGCCCTTCAAGTTCTGACATTTTGTGGTTCCTTGAAGGTTATGATCATTATCCACAGAACTGAAGCTTTTCAAGAAAGAAAGAAAAGGTGAATTATATTAGGAAAATACCTTGAGTCAAATTGAAGTCCCCAAGACAAAGCACCTCTATAAGTCACAAAACAGGAACTGGCTTTAACTATAAATTAAGAAGCCGTGAGAAGTCTACAGGGGACAAGACTTATATTTCCATAAGAAAAACGTAGGTGAGAGCATTCAGGCAGCAAGGATGGTGAAACACTGAAATGATGAACATTTTTAGAATACCTTAATGTTGTTTGTCCATATGTAAAAGGATACAAAATGTTCTTCATCCCTGGATTTAGAATTTTACAGTGCTCCTTACTATAATGCCTTCTAACTAGAACTTCTCTTCATTCAACCTCCATTGAACAAATATTTATTGAACGACTACTTTGTGCCGGGCATTGTGCTAGGGATACAGGGGTCAACAAACCCACCTTGTTCCCTGAAACAGGTAAAGCCAGAGTTTGGGGAATGGTCCTGGAGAAGCCATTACATTTTTTAAATCTTGGGTACTACCCTCCTAAGTATAGTTATTAAACTAAACAACCTCCTGCATTCTTCACTGCTCTAAGAGCTGACATATCTGTACCAGTCATCAATCCCATTGCTCATAAGCACCATGGGGATGGAAATATCACCACCAGATAGCTTTCTGCTATGGGCATGGTGATGAAACATTGGAGTTTTACAGTTCACAAACCTTCTAGCTTACAAATCTATCAGCAGAAGTAGAGTGGAGACTCCCAAAGTAAATCTTGTCTACTATATATATATATATATTATATATATATATATATTTTTTTTTGCCTTTCCCTATAATCCAGTGTTTCTAATGTACTGAAGTAATGATTTAAAGGCAAGCAATGATTCAGCCAAAGCTTTGAATTGAGAATTATTGCTGCCTAAGTGTACCCGATACCTTCTTTGGAAATTTTGAAAGAAGGCCTCGCGCAATTTGAGATGAAGAGCTTTTCTATGACCTCAGAGTTAGAAATCTCCTCTGTTGCTGTGTTTCTTAAACTTGGAAAACAAAGAAGTAGGGGAAAGACTGGAGAAAGAGATAGAGACAAAGAGATGTTTAGGCAACATAAAAATGAGGGAGTGAAAAAGAGAATGCTCTGATTTGTGCCCAGTAACCTGGGGGAATACCGTTCAGAAACAGTTCGTCGTTCTGGAAATATTATTCCCATCATGGCACCAGTCCAAGGTCAGGAAGTTCTTGGGTTATCTGCCATACTTACAGAAAGATCTGTTACAAAGCAGAGTCCAGCTAACTACTACGTTTCCTGTGGTGAATCGGTGTTCTTCCTTTATTCTTGTCTTTACCATTTCTTTTTTTTCTTCATCATTGTGCCTAATTATCTCTACCAGGACTGCAAGGAATTTTGTTTGGTGTTTGTGTTAGTGACGTAAAAAGGCCTAGAGTGATTGTCACTGGATTAACACAGCTTCCAGACCCACCAGATGCCCACTGCTTTTTCACGGGGCTCCTAGGGTTTTTTGTGTGTGTGTGAAGTTTGAAAGTATTCTGTTTTTAAAATTTTTATTGGAGCATAGTTGATTTACAACGTTGTGTTAGTTTCAGGTGTACAGCAGAGTGAATCAGTTATACATACACACATATCCACACTTTTTTTAGATTCTTTTCCCATATAGGCCATTATAGCGTATTGAGTGGGGCTTCTAGTTTTACTGGTGGAGTGACTATCCAAGGGACCTAGACAGACACGAACACAGGCGATTGGCTCTACGTTAGAACCGTGGAAGGTGGTACATTCTCTGTCACGTACGGCTGTCGACTCTGGTTCCCAAGTGGATAGACACAACCACCTTTTCTGGCTGGCCACTATTCGTGTCATTCAAAGAGCCACAAAGGACCCTCCACCCAGGTTGCATAGAACTTGACACTTATTCCACTATTAGCAATGGTGGTAAACACCAAACCCACGGTTTGCTTTGATGGTGTGCGTGCCTCTGGTAGTTCATTATCATCTTAGCATGATTTTTTTTTTATCAGACACCATATTTTTCCTAATAGGAACGTTGGCAATACTTGGGGTGACTTCAGGATAAGAACCAAAGGAGACTTGGCATTGCCAGAGCTAAATATTCCCCACTGGGAATCGGGAGAAGGCCTGGAATTAGGGAGAAATCGTGGGTTTTCAGGTCAGATAGATCTTGGCTCCTTTATTTGCTTTGTGGCGTTGGGTTGGCTCCTTTAACCTCTCTAAGATTCAGTTGTCCTCAACTGTAGAACAGATATAATTGTCTGAACCAGGGGGAGGAGGGGTTGTAAGGATGGTCACATTCATAAAACACTCAGCCAGTTCCTACCTCATATAGTAGATGCTCAAAAAAATAAGGGTTTGCCATCCCTCTTAGTTCCCTATTCAGGAACACATATGATATAAAAAGACCTTCCTGTTTATTTCATAGTCATTGCAGTTTATTCCTTCATTTTCTTAACCAGCTAGTGTGGGAGCAGAGTAATGGGGAGGGCGTGGATAGAACCGAGCTTCGAGGCAGCTTTCTGTACAGCCTTTGCCCCATCTCTTGGGCAGTTCTAGAACAGAAAGCAGAGCAGCTGGTGCTCGTGGGTTCCATCACTCCTGCAAAAGGTACCAGTTGTTGGGATATTCCGTTTTATTTTAACACCTAATCCAATAAGGTGTGTTTTGTAAGAACAGCAATGAGCTGATGAAGTGGGAGCAGAGAGGTCAGAGTCCAAATATTCCTAAAAAGTTAATATCCTGTGTGACATGATTGAAGGAAATAAGGCCCATGGGCAAGTGAGACATGAGTCCTGGAAATGAGCAGCTGTGTCCTGATGGTTGGAAAAGCCTGTGAGAAGTCAGGGAGAAATCAGAAAGCTTACATAAATAGTGTTATTCCTACCCACTTGTCTCCTCAAATACTTGTGGGAGAGAGAAGGAAAGAAAAGATGAAGTAAAATCCAGCCCAGGGTACAGACAAGTTAAGGGCATCTTGCCCCTACCTCCTCGCACATCTTCATGGGCCATCTTTGAGCAAGGTAGGGTTTCCCTAATAGCTTCCATTTATTAGCAGTTTACAGTATGCCGGGCACTGTGTTCATCTCTTTCCATACATTATTTTGTTTAATCTTCCCCACAGCTTTATGAGGATTTACTATTCCTGTCGTAACTTTACAGCTGACGAAACTGGGTCTTTAGGGGGATCGTATAACCAGCCAGCGGCAGGTTCATATTTGGAACAAAGTATGTTTAATTCCAAAGTTGTTACTAAAGAGCTTATGCTTCACTCTTTGCCTCTATTAATGATGTTTACACATCCTCCATTTCTCCATCCCTCCCTCCATCTAATCCCTCCATCCCTTCCTCCCTCCTTCCACCCATCCCTTTATCCACCCATCCCCTATCCTATTCTAGGCACTAAGCTCTAGGTATGGGAATTACCACAGTGAAAAGAACCAGTCCTCCTAGCCCCATAGTAGTTTACAGCCTAGTGAAGATCACAGAGGGAAATTTACAGGCTCTTCTTTCTTTATCTCCAGCAGTTAGCTTTCATCTCATACCTCAATTGCCAAGGGTAGAACTAGACTCTTGGTAAAAGCTAATTCTTAAGGGATAGTGAAAAATTCTTTTGAACATACACATCTCAGGGCAAAACCAAATATAGAGGAAATGAACCATGCTAAAAGAAAAATCAAATAGACCTAAAGTGGATTTCTTAAAATCCAGCACTGAGTCATTAGGTAGAGCACTCAGTTCCTAAGAAAACATTTTTATAAAGAAATACTAAGTCATCCAGAGAGATGCAGCCTGGGCTTATGAATCTGGAAGACATTGGTGGCTACCTTGGAGCTTTGCATCTTTGCTCTGCCACTGCTAACAACCACTGGCTTAGTTTATGCTTCGCTGATGGCTTGTTTGTGTTGTAAATTACCAACACCATTACTCTCTTACACACACACACACACACACACACACACACACACACACACACTTCTCTTTCCCCGGGGTCCCCCATGCGACCCTGGGTCCCTACCTCCTTTTCCGTGCCACTCTCTTCTCTGAGAACCTCTTTCCTAGTACCTCTTTCTTCTCTCCCCCAGAGACTTAATCCTAATCACCTTGCCCTCTTACTATCCAAATTCCCAGATGACCTTTCTCTACCACTTGTGCCAGGACCCCAATTCTTTCAGCTCTTTTTCTCCCTGCCCACACCCCGGCCACCAATTCATTTAGTTCAACTCACCTAACAGTTAGGAAAACAGAACTACCTAAGCTAATTCACACTAAGGTATGAGTGACTGATCCCCATGCCTTCATTCTAGCCTTAAGAGCACGGGCTTGGGAATCGTACAGATCTGGGATTCTACTCGCTCACTGGCCTTGAGCAGACGGTTTAACTTTTCAGAGCTTCAGGTCCTCTGTCTTTAACCCTTGGATAATTGTTGTGCGGATATGTACGTTGAGTGCTTGACATAGCACCTAGCACACATGAAGCACTCAGTGAATAGTGATAGGTATTGGCTGCGTCGTTTGTGTGTGTTTTTTTAAATATATATCTCTGTAAGAAGTTGTGCCTGGGTTGGAGGATGTGGGTGGATCTGTATGTGCTTTAAGGAACTGGGGCTCCCAACTTTTTTCCTTAAGGAAGGAGAGAGAAACTCTGTTACAAAGGGAAGGGGCTGTCCAGTCTAAGCCAAGAATACCTGGCCGTTGACTATATCTCATTCAATAAGCTCTAGCCCCCAGGGAGAGGGAGCATTTTCTGCTGGTTAAGGGAAAATCCAGCTCAGTTCAGCACACACTTATTAAATTCTTGCTGTGTTGCAGGCCCTGAAGAAACACACAAGTCTGGGACATAGACCCTGGGGCCAGGTACTAACAGCTAACTGGGAGGTCAGTACACAAATAGATCATGACAATGCATAATCACAATGGCCATAGCAGAGGTGTGCATGACTGTCTTCTGGGAACACTGAGATGAGTCACCTAATCCAAATCAGCGAGGGTGACCCAGAGGAGGTGATCACTGAGCTCAGTGAGTCTCTTGTTCTTATAGATGTCAAAGTATTTTTTCCTAAAATTCTAATCAAACATATTATTGATATACTACTTAGGTAGTGCCCCTGAAGTCCCAATCCAGGTTTTTCAGAAGCCCTTGGGACAGCTTTGTGTCCAGCTTTCTGTCCCCTTTCAGTCTTCCAGATGAGCCTGAAACTGCTTGACTCCCCTGTATTATAAGAGCATTTCCGGTTGCTCTCAATTAACTAACAGGAAACTGACGTATTTATGTCCCATAATGATGTAATGGAATAACAACTCTACCGACTGTTTAAAATAGGTCAGGTTATTTTCTACCAGCTTTGTTGGATCTTTGTCCCTGTGAGTGACACAGGAACTTGAGACCCGATCATTTATCTGTAACTTCCCTGTCCTCTCCAAGGTACCATGCTGCCCTCAGACCAGTTCTGATGGCTCAAGAGATGCAAAAGAGGGACCGAGAACGTAGAGCAATGTATTTGTGTTGCATCTTCAGGCAGTGGTAGAAAACTCTGAAAAACAGAAGGATCACTAATATCCTGCCATCCCCTTCAGCTGCAAACTCAGGGTCAAGAGCTCTTAGATTACACAGTTTTGCAAAGTTTTCCGAGTTCTGTGTAACTTGGCGTTATGTAAATACAAGATACTGAATTATTACTCTCTCTTTATTTCATCTTTTAAGCCACCTCTTCATCTCTTGCCCTGTGAGATACTCCAGGGGGTTGGTTTTCAGGGCGCCACTATCTAATCAGTCCTCCAGGTACTTGCTTATTGTGCAGATGCCATTGCAAGATTGGCTTAGTGCACAGAAACAGCAACATCACAGAGAAATCTCAGTTTGGGAACTGACACACAACCTGTTTTGAGGTTTAAGGAGTAAACACAAAGGAGATGTATGCCCTGGTCTTGGCAAAACCCCACATGCCAGACACGGGTTCCTCCTTTATTCAAATCAAGCGTATGTGGGCGGACTCTGTAGATTGCTGAATACATCCGGGATGCTCTTTGAGAAATTGAATTAAAGTTCTCAATAATAGAAAATGAAGCTTATGCATCACTGACGCATTTACTGGGAAATTTCCCGGAATTAACCAAACCTCTGTGGGTGGTCTATCGCCCATCCCACCCCCACCTCCACTCCCACCCGAGGACCACACTTTAACTGCCTCAACTCCTTCTGCAGATGAGCAAGCTGGCAAAAATCAAAGACTGCAATGCCCAGAACTTGTACAATTTTAGCTTCATCAAGCTATGGAAAATCACAGAAGGAAACTGTTATAAGCAAGGTATTTATTGATGTAAAATCCACCACAACTAGACAGATACCATTTATCAATGCTCTTTTTGTGAGGAAAGTGATGCCAGAATTATGGTGTGGGAGGGAAGCTGATAACAGAGCCAGATCTTCCTCACAAGACGCTCCCCACTGTCAAGCTCGATTTTGTGGCTTTTCCTTTTTGGCACTCATGGTAGGCTGTTTGTTTGCAACCGGGGGCAGACAGTAAGATAAGAGTTTGGGGGCCGGGAAAGCTGCCATTTTTCTCCTACGTTACCTGCTGGGCGCTTCCACGGCCCTTCTGAAGGCCCATCCCAGGCACACCTAGAAACGCCTTCTGTGGAAATGGCCACTGTCACGCACTTCATCTTTCATTTAATGGAGGTGGACGACATAACTGACCCATGGTGGAGTGCAGTGAAACCACCTGTGGGCTGGATTGACCTCCCCTTGATCTAGAAAAGAAAAGTGCCGTTTTCCAGCTCACCCCTGCAGGCTTAACTTCTCCAGGAGGGTCGTTGGGCAGAACAAGGTTGGCACAGTGTAGACTACTTTTCACCACACGTGGTCTTGCTGCAGCTGCATATTTAGGTCTAGAAAGTGGGCCCATGGATTGTATTCCTTTCTCTTGACACACAGAAAGGTAGTGCGTTGAAATCTTATATGCTTGGTCATGACATCTTGGTGCATCTTTTCATCCTCAGATGTGTAAAATTCCCTGTCCATTGTGTCTCTGAGCATAGGCAAACTCTAAATGTCAGCCTATCCAAACACTTATGCCAGTCCCATAATTGTTTCATCGTTTGCTATTTATTGCATTTGGGAGCCCCAAATCCTCCTCTCTGGACAGACCAGTGTCTGAAATGGATGGGTTTTTTGAATATCAGATGCACCCGTTTGTTCATAAAGAACTCTCTCTTCCTGAAAAGCCAGTTTAAACAATGAAGCACAAGGTGGGTTTCCAGTCCAAATTGCTGTGCCCAGGTCCACGGCAGATAATGCTGATGGACCAAGAGGCTTTACTGTGAGTGCACCGTCCTCAAGAATCACTGGGAATCCTTGTTTGTTGTGGACAGTTTTGCCAACCGGTTACTGGAAGCTGGATTCTTTCGCTTCCAGGGACTGAGGCATCATGGTCACATGAAGAGCTTGGTGGCCATCAAATTCTCATCACTCCCCAGTCGGCTCTATCAGTAGTATCAGTACCAAAAGATGGCAGGGCTTCATTCTTTACACTCTAAATAGCCAGAAAGTGGTGAGGAGTTTGGCTGACAGACTTGTCTAGAAGCTACACATTTGACAAATGAGTCTCCCTCAGTGACTGGGGTTGTAGAATCCCAGAATGTAATATGCCTTCATCTTATCTGCGAAGGAAGACAGGTCAGAGGTGACTTGCCCAAGTAGCCATGGCTAGCAGAGCTCAAACTAAAAGCCTGAAAAGTAACGCTTCCCAACTTCGAGCTCAGTGTTTATCATAAACAGGTGGGCTCCAGAAACTCGTATAGTGAGTTAGAATGTAGGATCTAGAGCCAGACTTCCTAAGTTCAAATCCTGATTCTGCAACTTACCAGTTATGTATACTTGAGCGAGTCACTTAACCCCTGTCTGTCCTTGGTTCCTTGTCCATAAGGTAAGGATGAAATAATACCTACCTCAGTGGGCTTCTGTGCACATTAGTGAGTTAATGTATGTAAGGCACTTATTAGAGGACCTGGTTATAGGCCCTGTGTAAGAGTTTTCCAGTGCTAAAACTGCACTAAGAGGTGGAATCAGGTGACAGCGTAGGGGACCCAGATGGTCGAAGGTGGCCCTAACGTACTCTTTACTAGGATAAGAAAGGATTTTCTCACCAAACTATGAAAGAAGTTTTTACTCTTTCTCTCTACCTTATGAACACTATAGAAATGAATTGAGTAGTTTATGTACAGCTAAGGAGATACCAGTTACCTCAGATAGAAATCTTTTATCCTTTCCAAAGATAGCATATCAATCCATGAGAAAAGTATTCCTCCCCCTTTGAGAATGAAGAGTAGAGGGTATGGAGTCAAGTGGGACATGAAAGGAAAAGAGAGAAAATTCATAGAACATGAGGGTTTTTCTAGTAACTTATGAATGAATGATAGTCCAGAATTAGGAACTCAGTTGACCTCCATGTGGCATGGGATGGAAATCCTCTCCACAGTTTTTTGGAAGTCATATGGCTTCCACTGTTCTTACTCAGAATTTAGTTACCAGGTTGCCCCACTGTTTCCATTTTTTTAACTAGAAAAATATACAATGTGTTCTGAGGATCAGAGGGCAGCTAGAAAGTTCTCTGTGGCCTGGGGAATGTTGAGCTGCATGAAACCAAACTGTTACTTATTGTAAGTGTGGGATAAAGCAAGCACAAGTGAATACCAAAATAGTTGCTCTGATTCGGGTATAGTAATAGCAGTCATTTCAAGGAACCACAAATAGGCAAAAAAAAAAAGAATCCTGAAGACCCATTCTTCCTATTGGCCTCTCTTGTGCAAGAGAAATAATACTATAACAACAGTGACAACAATAATAATGATGACAGCTACCATGTGGTATTTTGCTCCCAGCACCTTTGCAATCAATGAGTAAGTACATGTGAAGTTCTTAAACAGTACTGTGTACATAACAAGCATCCAGTAACTACTGGAAGCTATTATCGCAGTTGCTGTCCCATTTTACAGATAAAGAAATTGACATTCAAAGTGGGTAACTTGCCCAAAGTTAGAAAGCGCAGGTGGAAGTAGATTCCATCCCTGATTTGTTGGAATCCAAAGTTCTGGGTCAGTCTGACTGTCTGACATCATGCACACATGTCTCCTGCTTGATGAACACCACTCAGGGATTCAGGGCAATTCATCAGCACTATTCAGATGCAAGCGTGCTTAAACATAGTGCTCCAGGGATAAAAGTGCTAGCAATAAATGAGCATCATGGATAATCAAGAACAAATGAGGGATTTAATAAGCCAGAATAAACCCTAATATGAGGGTTTCAATTTAGTCAGACTTCAGTCTGATAATAATCCTGAGATAACAAAACATCAAAGAGTAAAACGTACATTCTACTTGAAGAGATCTTTGAACCTCACTTGAAAAATAGGTCATTTGCATGTGGTCAAGTATGAAAACATTTGTGCACGGCCTTCCTCTTTCTCCTCAAGAAGACACCCCTCAGGGCTAGAGAGTACACGGGCTGCTGCTTTCTGCATCCTGTGGGTACAACATCTGTGTGAATAGAAACATCCTTGGTTGGCAAAGAGCAGGTGTTGCCTATAGCCGTGTGTGTGCGTGTGCGCGTGCGCGCACGTGTGTGTGTGTGTGTGTGTGTGTGTGTGTGTCCCGGCACTGATGGAATTCATCACACCCAGCTTCCATAGTTAGCTGCTTCCTCTCCTGACTCCTCACGTATCAAACCCTGGAGACTGAGAGAGACACCTCTCCAGGGGAAACGGCTCTATCTTTTGTTTTCCTCTGCTAAACTAGGGTTGAAATGAATTTCTGGTCTGATTAAACATGGCGGAGGGCCTGCTTAAAGCCCCGTGTCACCGTGTGCCATGGGCCTGTTGGGATTCTCACCAAAGCCCGGCACCCCTTGGGATGGAAAGAAAGGGGCCGTGCTGGGCATCCAGCTGTCAGCTGATGGGACGTGTGCTACCCAGCACTGTCCTGGGGGCTGTGGGTTTGAACTGTAGTGAGCTTAAGTCATCTTGGTCACTGGGGGTTTGGCTGCCCACGGCACCTCTGTCTTCCAGGCTCCCTTACCCACCATAACTACATCGAGGAAAACAGAGGGGAGTGAGAACCAGAATTTTCCAAGTATTTACTAGGCTTTCTACTGAATATTCTTTCCAGCCCTGAGCATGGAAATAGATAAACTGGAATTCCCCAAATGCAACTTACAACTCACTCTGCCTGGAATACTTTCTCTTTACTTCTGCCTTTGCCTGGCCACCTCTTACTCACCCTTCAAGACTCAGCCCAGGCATCACTGACTCCAGGAAGCCTTCCATGACTATCACTTCCCTTTTGACTCCCAGTCTGTGTTTTCGTGCTTCCCTACACCTCGTGCTTACCTGTCTCACAGACTAAATTGTGAGCCCCATGGGAATAGGGTCTGTGTTTCTCTCCTTTACCATTCTGTCCCTTCATGTAGAGCCTGGCCACATAAAGGGCTCAATAAACACTAGTTGAATGAATAAATAAATGAATAGCACTTATTACAGTATCTTGGAGTTGTCTCTGAAAGCCCTTAAGATCAACAATTTTTTTTTAAATCTCTGCATCCCCATCATTCAGCATAATACTTGGTACATGGTAGGTTTTTATCCAATGAATACATGGCTGTAGGCACACATATGTATATGAATGGCCAAATACGTGGGTGGAAGAAAAAATTGAGTCTACAAGACTGTGAAAGCCATTATGATGAAAGGAAGGAGGAGGCAGAATCTTGCAGGAGATTATATCAATAGAAGCAGATCTGTGGATCCTGACATAAAGGACTGAACTTCCCAGGCATTTCACTTGGAGAGAAAGCCCATGAATATAAATGTCCAGAAAGGTTTCCATTTACAACATAAATAAATGGATTAAAAACTGCTCAAGAGAACTAACTTGAGGGAGTGTGTTGGCTTGCTAGGGCTGCCATAATGAAGTACCATAAACTGGGTGTCTTAGAACAGCAGATATTTATTCTCTCACAGTTCTGAAGGCTAAAAGTCTTAAATCAACTGAGCAGGGCCATGCTGTCTCTGAAATCTGTAGGGGAAGGATCCTTCCTTGCCTCTTCCTAGTTTCAGCTTGTTTTTCAGCAATCTTTGGTGATCGTTGGCTTGTAGATGCCTCTCTCTAATCCCCCATCTTACTGTGGTCACTTTCCCTGTCTGTCTCCTTTTTCTAAAGACACCAGTCATAATGGATTAGGACCTCATTTTAACTTGATTATCTCTAAAAAGACCCTATTTCCAAATATGGTCACATTCGGAGGTGCTGGGAGTTCAGACTTCAGCATATCTTTTGGGGAGGACATTATCAACCCATAACAGGAAGAAACTCTTAGGCTTGTAGGGTTTAAGTGAGAAATGCCCCCTGCAAATCAACAAAGAGATAGCAATCTTTATGGCCTGATTTGATGGATGCCAAACAATGCTCTGAACTCCAAAATACTTGATCCTACATCTTAAAAGCCTTATATTCTGCTTGGGATGATAACCGGAGAAAAACATTTAGGCAAATAGAATTATGTCAAATAAGATACTCTAGCCTTGGCTTGGAACGGCTACAGGGTCAGTGTTATAGAATCTAAACAAGGGCCAAATGACAGTAAATCTAATAGGATTGTAAAGAGGGTGCAGCCGATACGAGCTAGGATGGTGAGGGAGACCCTCCCCGAGGAAGGACTTGAATCAGACCTGGAGCTGGGAATACGGAGAGCATTCCAGGAAGGAAAAGTTGGAAGCAAATTCACAGATGTGA
The DNA here is from genome assembly GCF_028021215.1 of Eschrichtius robustus. Taxonomy (NCBI): domain Eukaryota; kingdom Metazoa; phylum Chordata; class Mammalia; order Artiodactyla; family Eschrichtiidae; genus Eschrichtius; species Eschrichtius robustus. Next base: position 68,227,578 of record NC_090833.1, read on the forward strand.
AAAAGAAAAATGGTGTGTTGGGAAGCCAGCAAACGGTGAAGCCTGGAGAAGCGCATCTCTGTTTGGGGGATTTAATTCTGGAAGCGGAAGGGAGTTCGTTTAGTGCTAGACCTTCAGTGTGAGGATGCTCATCAATTAAGATCAAAGAGAAAACTGGAATAATAACCACAAGAGGGTGTTAGAGGGAGAAAAAGAAAAATGCCACGTGACACTTGTGTTTGTGATCGAAGCAGTTCCTTCTGTGATCTTGACCACAAGGAAGACGACCCTGTGACGGTTTTTGTTTTTGTTTTTGTTTTTTTGGGAGTCAAGTTTTATTTGGGGCAAAATGAGGACTATAGCCTGGGAGACAGCATTTCAGATAGTTCTGAGAAAATGCTCCAATAAGGTAGGGGGGAAGGTCAGTATATATGTGATTTTTGTGAAGGGGGAGTCCATACAATCAAGCACATATTTTTTTGCAGAAGTTTTCTGCTAGTCATGAGGAGCAGTCATCACCATGAAGGATTTTAATGCTTTTCTAGATATGAAGAGATAACAAGAATTGGGTTCATAGAATCAGCTCCTGGAAGTATCTGACTATCTGAAGACCTGTTCTGCCAGTTTTTCCCAGCCTGTGACTATTTTTAATAGGAAATTTCCACCTAGAATTCTAAGCAAGCCAACTAAAATCTCAGACTTCTAAGGGCACAAGTGATTTGGCAGATCATCTACCCTCCTAACCTGTGTCTCAGGAATCCTGTCTGAATAATAACAGCCAGCAGAAATTCTATCTCATTTTAATGTACTAACACCCAGAAGACAGGGCGATCAGAGAACGGGAGGGAGACCTTAGAAGTTTTAATTGAATCAAACTGCCTGTAGGTAAGCAGACACGTGGTGTTTCTTGGACAATGGGATGCCATAGAGAAGTGTTGGAGGGTGTGGGAGAGAAGGCTGGAGATGCTTTGTACCACTGGGCCTAGTTTCCAGGCCCTTCTGCTGTTTGACATGCTATATGAAGGAAGTAGGTTTAAAGCAAATGGCATGCTTGTAACGAAAGTGTAAATGTATATCTTGCTGCAAGTGCTCTTTTTTTCAAGAGCTATTCATTAATCTCTTTTTTAAAATTGCAAAAAAACACCAAGGAGTTATTTGCAATGTTGGTAACCTTGATTTTTTTTTTTTTTTAAAGAAGCGATTTAGAAGGTGAGGCCAGCTGGCATGGCTAAAGTCGTCACTTCCACCACAATGTTCTTCAGTAGACATAAGTGCTTTGCCACCTCAGGTGTTTGGTAATCTTGATTATAAGCATTTTTATGGCGGCAAAACCTTGTGCCAAGCAGGCTGACTTCCAAGAGAAACGTGGCTCTATCTCCTGTTTCCTGAGCCACGCCAGCTCTTCTTTTATAGAGAGCGCTGATTCTCACGATGCTGTTTATCATATATGCTTTTGGTTGATTTTTGGCCTTCAGATATATTTGTACTGTCTCTCGTCTAACATCTCCTTTGATCTTTTATTTTTCCTAGGCCCCTTTAAGCAGCTTTCTAAAGCACAGAGGCTGAGGTAGATCCATCTGCTGCGGAGTGTAACTGTTTTTCTAAACTTGTCTATTCTCCCTCTCTGACCCTTCATGAATCCATCCTCCATCCTTAGTGACTTAGCAGGGTAGAAGGAGTAACCTGACTTCCCTTCCCAACTTTGGGGAAATCACTGGTTTCTCTGAGCCCCAGCTTGCTGATCTGTAAGATGGAGGTAGTGATGCTGGCTTTGCTTTACTTCTGAGTTAGGTGGATCAAGTGAGATAACGTTGATGGACAGACTTCGTGATTTGCGATCAGCCGTATAGATGCAAGTGGTATGAGTACCACACTGCCTGTCTTCTGAAATTCTGCGGTGTCCATGCTTCAGCCGAACAGTTTAGCACTTAGCTCATTCCTCTTACCTAACGTTGTTTGCTGTGTGTCCTGGGTGTTTGTCAGTTCTCCCCATCTTTGCTGAAAGCATGTTGAAGGTGGCGAGCACATTCCCCACTTCTGTATCTGCCGCAGGGCTTATTAGCAGGGTATGCGTAAATGCTCAGTTAATGGGGGCAGGTCACAAATGTCCTTTCCCTCAGTCTCTGTAACCTATGGTACTTTGACTGACTCACTCTGGGAAGAATTCTCACTCTATTCGTTAAACTCTATCTTCACAATCATTATCCACGCATTTAACAAATATTTACTGAGCAACCAGTAGGAACAGTTCATATTAGCTAATGTTTACAGAGCCCTTCATCTGTGCCAGGCACTGTGCTTATGCCCTTTACATAGATGTTTTTACTTAAACCTCCTAACAACCCTTTGAAGGGAGTATTGCTATTATTCCTATTTTAAATATGAGTAAACCGTTTAGTAACTTGCCCAAGGTTACGCAATTAGAGAGTGGCAGAGCACGGTTCATTCACAGAGAATCCAATTCCAGAGCCAAAGGTCTCCTTCGTTAGGCCACGATGCCACCCTGGGCATCCTTGTTGTGCCGGCACTGGAGTAGGTCCTGGAGATATTATGTTGAATAAGTCAGGGCCATTAGGGTCTAGTGAGAGAGAGAAATAAGTAGACAAATAACTACAGTGTGGTGAAGATGAGCCTGAGGGAAGAAAAGAATGCCACTAGAAGGAAAGACACAGTAGCGTGCTGGAGAGGGAAAGGTCTAGCTCTGCCTTGTGGGAGGGGCATCGGAAAAGTGTTCAGAGAGGAAGGTGATGTTCGGGCTGCCAGCCTGAGAGGGAGAGGCATCTGCCAGCCAGAGAAGAGCAGTCCTCTTCTGCTGGGTACTCAGCAAAGCTGAGTATGGGGTGACCAGAGATTACACCAGAAAGATACACTCAAACTTCTTTGGGAAGCACATTGCAGGCGAGCCAAGGATTTGACCATTGGCCTGTGGGTAACAGGGAGCCAGTGGATGTTTTTTTATAAGCTTTATTTTGAAATAATTTCAGTTTTTAAAGAAGTTGCCAAAATAGTACACAGATCTCCCTTATACTCGTCCCCTCAGTTCTATAGTTGTTAACATTTTGGGACCATTTGGGAATAATTTTAGGTATATACCCCACATGCATCTTAACACTTCAGTGTTTATTACCTAGAAACAAGAATGTTGTCATAAATAACCACGGTGCAACTAACCATCAATCAAGAAACGACACGAATTCAGGGTCACCATCTCATGCACAGACTCCATTCACATGTTGCCTGTTGCCCCAGCAATGCCCTTTATAGGCCCCAAATCCAATCTAGGGTCTTGTGTTTGGCTGCCATTTCTTCTTAGATGTCTCCCATCTGGGACAGTCTCTTCTTGTCTTTCATATCCTGGAGGTTTTTGAAGAGTACAGGCCAGTTACTTTGTAAAATGTCCCTCAGTTTGGGTTTGTTTGATGTTCCCTCTTGATTTTTGAAATTTGACAAAAGCGCTGCAGAAGTATGCTGTGTCCTTCTTCGTGCATTGTGTCAGGAGATGATGAAAGGTGTTCCATTCCATTCGTTACTGATGATGGCAACTCTTATGACTTGGTTAAGATGATGTCGGCCAGGTTTTCCACCATAAAATTAATAAGTATGTTGACCATATTTATAGCAAGTAACAAGTATTTTATGTAGATAATCTAAGGCTAAGTGAATACCCTATTCCTCACCAACCTTTCACCCACCAGTGTCAATATTCATTGATGATTCTTGCCTGAATCAAGTGTTATTATCATTGTTGTTGTTATTGTTGACAAATGGTGACTTTCTAAACTCTATCATTCCTTCTAGTTTATTAGTAGGCATTCTACTGTTGGGTAGAGATTTCTCTTATTTATTTCCTTATGAATTTCTGTTCTACTTGAGAGTTAAAATTCATTACTGTCAAATTGTCTCAGACGTGGGCAGTGAGAGCCCCTTCAAACTAGCCCCTGTGTCCTTTTGATTTATACCCCATCATTCTTTGAGTACTTCCCAGTTTCCTGGTACAAGATATTCCAGGCTCACTTTTCATTTTCCCAGCCCCTGCCCCAGAGCCCTTTTTACGGGAACTGGTTCCTTAGTGAAGAATGATATTTAGAAACCAAAATCTGGGCACTTGATATGCTTGATACTACTAGGAGACCTAGAGGTCATTGCTTCGAGACCTGTTAGCAGAGAGAGCTAGGAAATATTGTAAACATATACATCTGTATATCTGTATACACTTACGTATATCTATTGATATGTCTTTGTCTATCTAGGTATCTGTCTATTAAATATATGAGTTCACACTGTTTTCAATACCAATCTAATTTTATCAGGTTTAGTCTAGTCTTCCCACTTTCTGTATCTGTAACTCCTCTGTGACAGTAAGAAATCTGGCTCCCATTCTCCTTCATGTATTTATGTATTTGTTCAGTCCTTCCTGAATGTTTGGTTCCCAGTTATCCTTGCCCACGGTGAGCTCTGTCACATGCCCATGGACCACTCCCCACCAAGCCTCAGGCTACAGTTCGGTCCTGCAAAGCAGAAGAGGGAAGGAAGGAGGAAAAGCCAGTGAGAAAGTTCAGCTCCAGACAGGCAGCACCACCTCCCCCCCACTGGGTGCACTGGACCAAAACTGAGCCCTGGACACCCTGGCCCCCCTCCCCTGCAAGCCCAGCTCGGACTCCAGTGGAGGTTTATAATCAGAGGAAGTCAAGTGAGCAGATTCACATTTCAGACTGACATTTTGGAAGCTTCAGGCTATGGATAGATTGGAAACTGGAAGATGTGGGGATAAATGAGGAGCCACTAATAATCGTCCAAGAACCTTAAAGTGGGACAGGGTCATAGTGTCCCTGGTGAAGGGAGGATTCTCTTGGCCTTACCTTAGGATTTCTAGAGCTGGCCACGCTCCATGGTATCTGATTTATTATTGCCGGATTGCTATCTACCTCCTGACCTCAGAGGCATTGTAAAGGAAACAAATATTTTGGGGGGAACCTTAAAAAAAAAATCACAAGGTAGAAATGTTGGGCAGAAATGTCAAGTTGGAGGATTACACACAAGTATAAAGAATGCATCTAACAAATAACTGAAATTTATAATGGTATTTTGCCTCCCAATAAAAACTGCATTTTAAAATTTTGAGTGGAGAAACAAACCCTACTTTGCTGCAGAAGCCAAGGTAAGAGGAGGTTCTTAAGATAATCGCTTGCGGTGGGGAGAGTCGGCGTTAGAAATTATGTGCATTTATACCAGCAGCAAACAGTGAGTTGCTGGAGGCCTCTCTGAAAGAGTAAGGGAGCAAACCCTTGGCAACTCACATAATGAGCCCTTGTCTAAAGGAAGGCAAAAATTCCTCCTTTTGTGTAGCTAATACAAACACCAGCAGCTAAGAAGCTGCAACCACCATGGGTCCTTGATTGCCCAAATTACCTCTGACAGCCACCTTCACAAAAAAACAAACATGCATGTGGGGGAAAGCACACTCTGCCTTTGCCCTTCAGCTGCCAAGTCCCACTGCTGCTTCACTGAAAAACAACTGTTCATGACCCTGGGCTGCTTCAGTGGTGGTTGCTTCCATTACTGAGGAATAGATCTGTCATTTTGTCATTTGTCATTTTCTGAAGTCGTGAGCACCAGGGATCCTAGAATTTGCATCTCAGATCTAGTTTGTACTGCTGCCTTCATCATCCTGGCCCTCAGAAGCTGTAGCCTGGCTGCCTGGGTTTGAATCCTGATTCCCTTGTTTACTAGCTGTGTGAGTTTGGACAAGTTGCCCAGCTGGTCAGAACCTCTGTTGTATTGCCCTATAAAATGGGAGAACTGATAGTACCATCTTCATAGAGTTGATGTAGGTAATACATAAGTTCAGATATGTATCCCACATCTTGGGGGAGCTTAGCCCTGAGTCCTGCTGGGATAATGCAGAGCTGGGGCTTCTAAAATCCACAGTGCTGGCCTCTGTCACAGGGAGCAGCCCCATTCTCAGCACCCCCATGTCCAAGTCATGGGAGACTTTGATGTGCTGCAGGTGGCATTGACATCAGTGTGAGGCCTGGCAGGAGGCATTCTAGGCCATGACTAATTAATCATTTAACTTCTTCAGACCTCAACTCCTTGTTGTTAAAATGCAACTAATCACAGTACCTCTCTCACAGGGCTGTGGAGAGGATTAAAGGAGGCAACTCATTTAAAGCAACTAGCACAGTACCTGGCTCATTGTAAACACTGGTAATGTTAGTATTATTATTGTTATTGGCCATAATACGTGACATCAGCTGGATATGTTGTGGTCACCTCATGGCTTATGGCTCACGGCGAAGGGTCTCTCTGCTCTGCCCAAGGCCAAGAACTGGCCAGATACAGGCAGGGTGACAAGACCACGTTCCAATAAGTCAGACTTTGGGCAGAACCCCAGCACCATCAGAAAAACAAAGGGGAAATCAGGAAACCAAGCCTAAAATCTAAAATCCAATTATAATGACAGGCCAACCCAAGGACACATGATGCTGGGCAGAGGGCAGGAAGCCTAATTCCAGCCTTGCGGGGTGGGAGGTAACCTGTCTCCTGCCTGCCCTTGGTCAGGAGTCAGTTGCAGGAGCTTGGCAAGGTCCAGCCTGAAGCTACAGGGCATCACTGTGATCTCTCGACTCCTAGTGCCTTCCCTGCAAGCAGGTTTTGGCAGAAAGAAACAGGAATGTGGAGAAGAAAGGTTCAGCAGAAAGAAAACAGTATAGAAAGAGAATCTGGGGGGAACCAGTCTCCCTAACATTTTGGCCATGAGCCCAACCATGAAGCCAACACCTGAGGCCTAGAAGCTAAAAGAAATCATAGTGATCATGTTTACTCTTCTCTGTATACAGGACCACAGATCCTTTAGCCAAAACCATTGGAGCAGATGTGTTTTGGAATCCAGAATTTGGGGCATTTTAGAAACATGTTAGGATTACTAAGACATTAAGTGTATAATATCTGTAGTGAGTTCTGGGGAGAAAAGCACCATAATCCAACAGGCTACTATTACTGCAGTAAAATGTGTAAATATTTACATCAAGTGAGATGTGGCCTGTCAAGGCATCATGTCAATCCAGGTCCGGCTTTGTTACCAGATAGTTTGCACCACACTGAAGAAAACCTAGTGGTGTTCAGAGCTTTGGGGACCTTGAAATTGGGGTGGGCGGTTGTTCAGAGGACACAGCTGAGATGTTGACCAGGCAAGTGACGAATCCAAAGGGGCACACACAGGTCACTGGGGTTCCGCTCAGCTTGAGTCCCCTCGTCCTTCCTGAGCATCTGCTATGTTCCAGGCACTGTGCTAGGCACTGAGGTCACAGTTTGGTTTCCTAGGGCTGCCATAACAAAGTATTTACTACAAATGGGGTGACTTAAAACAACAGAAATTTATTCTCTCAAAGTTCTGGAGGCAAAAATCACGTCCAAAATTATGATGTCAGCAGAGCCATGGTCCCCGAAACGTGTGAGGGAGAATCCTTCCTTGCCTCTTCTAGCTTCTGGAGTTTACCGGCAATCCTCGACATTCCTTGGCTTGTAAATACATCACTGTCATCTTTGTCTCTGTCATGACGTGGCATTCTCCCTGGGTGTCTCTCTCTCTTCTTATGAGGTACCTGTCATGTTGGATTAAGGACCCACCCTACTCTAGGATGACCTCATCTTAAGTGATTACATCCACCATGACCCTACTTCCAAATGAGGTCACATTCTGAGGTACTGGGGGTTAGGACTCCAACATATCTTTTGTGAGGATGCAATTAAACCCGTAACGAGCGGTAAACCAAAACAGGCATAGCCTCATGCTCTCATCAAGGTAATAGTCGAGCAGGATACTCAGATTACAGGTGTGTTCTAAAGAAGACATACAAATGGCCAACGGGTATACGAAAAATGCTCAGTGTCACCGATCATCAGGGAAATGCAAACGAAAACTACAATGAGATATCATCTCAGACCCATCAGGATGGCTATCATCAAAAAACCAAAGACTAAAAGTGTTGGCAAGAATGCAGAGAAATTGGAACCCTTGCACACTGTTGGGGGAAGTACAAAATGGTGCAGCCACTGTGGAAAACAGTATAGTGGTTCCTCCAAAAATTAAAAATAAAACTATCACACGATCCTGCAATGCCACTTCTCGATATTTATCCAAAAGAATTGAAATCAGGACCTAGAAGGGATACTAGCATTCTCAGATTCATTGTAGCACTCACTGTTCTCAGTAGCTGTTTCCAAGATGTGGAAGCAGCATAAATGCCCATGGGCAGATGAATAGATAAAGATGTGATGTATACTTTCAATGGAATATTATTCAGCCTTCGAAAGGAAGGAAATTTTGCAATGTGTAACAATATGGATGAACCTTAAAGACTTTATGCTAAGTTAAATAAACCAGTCACAGAAGAACAAATACTACATGATACCACTTATATGAGGTATCTAAAATAGTCAAATTCATAGAATCAAAGAGTGGAATGGTGGTTGCCAGGAGCTCGGGAGAGGGGGAAATGGAGAGTTACGATCAACAGGCATAAAATTTCAGTTAAGCAAGACGAGTGTTAGAGATTTGCTGTACAACACTGTACCTAGAGACAGCAATACTGTACCGCACACTTAAAATTTTGTTAAGAGAGTAGATCCCATGGTACGTGTTCTTACCACAATATAACAAAAGAAAAAACCAAGTGTGTTGAGAATTTCCAAATGGAGAGTATTCGTGGAACCGTATCATAGAGGAAAATTTTACCCAGTTGAGGGCTTCCTCCCTGAGGAAGTAACATTTTCAGTGAAGATGAAGAGATGAGTTAAAGTCAACCAGACAAAGTAGGGGAAGAAGCACAAATGCCCTCACCCTCTGATGTCCAGAGCCCCTGTCTTCCTCAGCACTGGGCTTATGAAAAGCGAGAACCCAGAATCCCAGGGAAGGTCTGTCAGTGTCTCCCAGGCCGCCAGCTACAGCTAATCCTGCCCACAGGCTGGGTCCCACCAGCCTACAGTCCCTCCGTCAGCAACAGCCAAAGGCACAGAATACAGGGAGGCAGCTGTCGGCAGCCAGCAGGACCCAGCACTCACAATCGAAGCCCTTATGCAGGCGAGGAGCAGCGGGGGCATCTCTCTGTTTTCCCTCGTTTGGCCTAGATTGATTAAAATACTTTGAGCCAGAATCAGCAAAGTGCTTAATACACAGATAGCTTCTGCTGCCCTCCTTCCCTTGAGAAAGCAGTGTACCTTTATCATGAGTAAGCAGATATGTCTGTTTTGTGAGTTTTTCCAGCAGCATTGAAGTGGCCTCATGGCTGCCAGATGCCTCTGCTTCAAGATCCCAGTGACTGAGTTTCTGCCAGAGGTGAGGGCAGGAGTAGGTGGCAGCCACGGTGTAGGCACTAAATCAGGGCAAGTTTCAGCCTTGGGCCAGCACTCGCTGTGTAAGCGGCTCCTTTATGAGACATCCATAGCGTGGTCATCAGCATTGGGTGTAGTTGTTGGATTCTGTCTTACACCCACAATATTTTAGTGTTTCTCTTGAAAGGAGGGGTGAGGGAGGAAAACATCCTTTTTTGAAGCATGACGAATATAGAGAAAAGTGCACAAATTCTGCACGTATGGCCTGGTGATTTTTCACACCGAGAATGCAGATCCAGCACCCAGATCAAGATAACATCCCAGAAACCCTCCCCCTCCCCCCACCGTACTCTACTTCTAGTTACTACCCACCAAGGGTAACCACCACCCTCACTTCTAACGTTGTAGATTAGTTTTGGTTTTTGAGTTTTATGTAAACGAAATCACACTATGGATTTTGCAGTTGTGGTTTTGTTCACTCAGTTTTATGTTTGTGAGATTCAGCCATGTTGCTTGTTGTTGTAGTAGTTTATTTTCATTGTTCTCTCAAGGTTTGTGTGAATATATCATAATTATCTATCCGGTCAACTGTTGATGGACCTTTAGGTTGTTCCCCAGCTGAGCTATTAGGAATAGTGCTTCTTTGAACCTTCTCGTATATGTCTTTTGATGAACGTATGCAAGTTTTGGGGATAGAATATATACTTGTATTAGTTGTCTATTATTGCATAATGAATTTCTCCAAAACCCAGGCGTTCACAACAAAAATAAACATTTATTACCTCTCACAGTTTAATGAATGAGAAATCTGGGAGCAACTTGGAAAGGCAGTTCTGGCTCAGGGTGTCTCATGAGGTTGAAATCATCTGAAGGCCAGACGTGGTCCAGCAGAGCTGCTTTCAAGGTAGCTCACCCATGTCATTGGCAAGTTGGTGCTGACTGTTGGTGAGCAGCCCCAGTTCCTTTGCATGTGGACTTTCCTCCAGCTTGTCTCAGGGTCCTCATGCCCTCCCCTAGAGTGAGCAATCAAAGAGAGAGAGCCAAGTGGAAGCTACATCCTTTTTCTGATTTAGCCTTGGAAGTCACATAGCATCCGTTCTGCCTCATTGGTGTGGACATATTTTTAAAACCAATAGCCCACAACATTTTGAAGCTTGGAATTTACCCAAGCTAGGAATCTAAAAATAAGTTTATAGACATTCATACAAGGATCTAAAAGAAATATATTCAACCCAGCCTCTCCTCTTTTATTCATTTAAAATTTTATGAATGTTTGTAGGACAGTTCTCCAGGTATTTTCCGGAGATAAGATGATATTGTATAATAGGAGGTACAAAGGCTTTGGAGCCAGACACACCCAAGTTTGAATCCTGGATTCACTACTTACTAATTATGGGTATTTGGGCAAGCAGCCTCTTGGATTCTCAGATTCCTTCAACTTTAAAATAGGGAAAAACAGTAGAGCCCAACTCCGTGTTCTGGAAGTAATTAAATGAGACAATGTGTGTAAGGTGCTCATGATGATGGTAGGTCCCTTCCATTTGCTCATTTATTAAAAAAAAAATATTAACCATATACATTAACTATCTAGTAGTAAACGTATACATTAACTATCTAAAAATAAAAAGTATTAACCATAGACATTAACCATATACATTAGCTATGAAGAACCCTGCGAGAGATACAAAACCGACTCAGACACGGACCTTGCCTTCAAGAGGTGTATATTCTAGTAGGGTCCTTGATAGACTGAACAACTGTAATACAACTGAGAAAATGTTCAGTGTCTGGAGCAGATGTGGATACAATCCTTTAAATATGGGTTAAATTTGGATATATAGAAATGGAAGAAATTTAGAGGGGCAAGGGAAAGACCAAAAGTATTCCAAATTAGGAGTAACAGCTTCAGTAAAGACAGAGCTAGAAAACCAGGGGGCATGAATCGAGAATAACAAAGTACTTCATTACAGATATGGCTTAAATATAGGGTAGGAAAGGAGGTTGTGGAAATAGGGGTTGGAAAGGTAATTACCTATCAGAGTAGTTGAAAAGATTGAGAAAGCTACACTCATTTGTACAGCCTGATTAAAAAAAAAAAAAAAAAAAAAACCAGAGACTTTTAAACCAATTTTCAGGGCTGGCTACAAAAGCTAGGCAGGCCTAGCTACTGAAGGATCTACTTGCCATGCTTTTCTTGGCTAACTCCTGTTTGTAGAATCTTTGTGTCTCACGCTGTAAACAGAACTTTCTAAAACTGATCATAAAGAACACTTCTCACTCCAAGCCCAAGCAACTGAGGTGTTTCTTTATTATTCCCACTTTGGAGGCTGCATCAACAGGGAAATGCAGTGAGACTGTTTTTACAGGCCCTTAGGTCACTGTAAATGTACTTGTCAAGACTTGGCCATTTGGAATGACCAATTCATGCACTTAACTCATCTATGTGTTTGACTTCCTCTTCTAGGTAATAAGCTGTTCTCTCCACTTATTCCTCCTCAAGAAGAGTAATCTATTTAGCAACTCTCACTTTTGTTACATTCTCCAGTCCCAGGCAATAATGATATTCATACATAAGACCGAGACGTTTCTATGCTATGATGGAAGCTTGAAGGAAGTTGGAACCGGCAACCTTTCATTTTGAAGCCAAAGAAAAACAAGCGCAGATTTGTCAGTCTTGCTAAGAATGGGGGCTAGAGAGATGAGCAGAAAGCTTTCTTCTAGACCCGCTATTCAGTATGTGGTAACCAAAGCCTTTATGCGCTCAACTTATATCTTATCTAACATACCCTCTTATTTTGATGAAGCTTATATGTTTCTTGGTGATTTTGTGCGTAAAAATTGGAGGTTCCATTTTATCACCCTCTTTGTTTACTCTGAATGAATTCTAGAGCATGAAGGGAAAGGATGGGTTCTAGGTAGGTTTGGGATAGAATTCCTAGCCAATCTTGTGCTAGAACTTCCCAAATACCCAGGTAGGTGTTTTTACTCCATTAGGTAACGTTTGACGTCATGGGAACTGTTCTCTACACAAGTGCTCAGGGTGTCCTCTTCCTCTCTGGCTCTGATTTCTTCCCAGGTGGGAAATTGGCAAGTGGAGTCCATGTAGTCTCACCTGTGGGGTTGGCCTGCAGACCAGAGATGTCTCCTGCTCCCACCTACTTTCCAGAGAGATGAATGAAACAGTAATCCTGGCTGACGAGCTGTGTCACCAGCCCAAGCCCAACACGGTGCAAGCTTGCAACCGCTTCAACTGCCCCCCAGCCTGGTACCCTGCGCAGTGGCAGCCGGTGAGTTCTGGGGTTACCCAGTATTGGAGTTTGTGTTTGCAGCAGTGATTCGGGACAGGGAAAGTACTCTGTGAGAGTGTTGTCCCATTAAAGGACTGTTCGAGATCCGCTCATCCCTCCTTGCTTAGTACTCCCCCAACCTTATCCAAATCCAGATCTTTTCATTACAGTTACCAAGCTCTTTCTACTGTACCGCCCCCAGTGTTCTCCAAAGGCAACTCAGATGACCATCTCTTAACCTGAACATATTCGTGACAAAGTTTTCACTGAGCTAAGGAAAAATTTTTTTCACAAGGACTGTGTGGTGGGTAAATTTCCATAAAGCTACATTTTCTGAACGTGTGCTTTTTCTAGCTTTTGCTATTTAAAATTCGAAGAGATAAAGATACCAGGCAATGGCTTTTCTTTTTTTTTTAAACATAATTCCTTAGCAAAATAGAACGTTAGAAGTCGAGCTAATTACAGACTTTTAAAATTTTCCTGATCCATGGGGAACTATTGTTTAAAGCAGGGGTTGGCAAACTGTTGCCCAAAGCCAAATCCAGTTCACAACCAATTATTGTAAATGAACTTTTACTGGAAGACAGCCACACCCACTCTGTTATGTGTTTTTTGTGACATTCCTGCATTATAAGGGCAGAACCTCTTGGTTGTGACAGAGACCATATGGCCCACAAAACCTAAAACATTTACTCTGCCCCTTTACAGAACAGTTTGCTGACCCCATTCTCAAGCATATATTATAATAATAAAAATACAATTATTTTATCCTCAAATCCTCTCTAAAATTAATATATATTTATCAAACTTTAGTTAAGTAACCTTTTAGCACGCCTTTAAAAAATACAGGATTTTAGATTGATTACTTGGATAAAATCTTATTGTACAATTGCTTCCCTATTAGAATATCAGACGTAGTTTTAAAGTTGACAACAAAGGTCACAAAAAGTAAGCCTGAAAGGTGAGGGGGGACTTACATCTTCCTTTTACTGAAACAGTTTTTCACTCTCAGAAGTGTCCCAGTTAGAATGATAAATCATGTGGTCATCCCACTGAGAAGGAGAGAGGAAGACAGCCTTGGTGCCGAGACAAAGAGCTACCATTTCCATGCGTCCTCTCTGCTTCTTCACAGCCAGTGGGCAGAGCCCCTTCCTTCTTCCTTCCCCTTCTTGGGGCTGTGATTTAGCAAAGTGCTCAAGGAATCAAACCGTAATGAGTGAGCAACACACTAACGTATAAAGCATCTAGAAACAGACATTGACTATGTATATATATCCTTTTTGAGCTTAAATGTACTATATGGCTAGGTTTGTAAAGTCCATGCTACTCTGTGATGGTTTGTGCAAGTCAAGAGAATGTTATATATTTTGAACATCTACGTACCATGTTCTGTTAAGAAATATATATTGTGACACACCTAATTGAAGTTAAACCTCACAATAGTCCAGTGAAAAGTAGATTTTATTGTCTTCATTTTAGTTACAGATGATATAACTGTGTCCTAGATATGGTTTTTCCCAAGGTCATAGAGCCTGGTCCAGAACCCAGGTCTCCTGATTTCTGGTGCATTTATACTTTTACCTTTAACTATACTTCGGCTTCATACTGCACCACTAACCCATGATAACACTAAGAAAGGATGAGGTCAGCCCAAATCAACCTCTACTGTTGAAACTAAGTCCCTGTATTATTAGTTTGTGTTGCCATTAAGTACCTAATACGTTCTGGGTAAAATGTTTATTGAATAACAAAATGAATGAATAGGTCAGTAGTACTGCCCACAAGCCCTGACATTTTTTACTTTATATCCTACTGATAGGTTCGTTTCGTAGTTGTAGGTCATAATATTGACCGTGAAAGTCAGTGAAACACCAACCTCTTTCAATAGCCACACGTGCTGCTGAATAATGGCAGTGACCTATGCTGTTTCTTTCAGTTTTTACAGCACATCCATATACATGACCTTTTCCAGTCTGTTGCCAACACTGTCACCCCATGCCCGGTGGCCCTGTTGGAAACAGTTGATTTCTTTTTTTTTTTTTTTTTTTAATTTTATTTATTTATTTATGGCTGTGTTAGGTCTTCATTTCTGTGCGAGGGCCTTCTCCAGTTGTGGCAAGCGGGGGCCACTCTTCATCGCGGTGCGCGGGCCTCTCACCATCGCGGCCTCTCTTGTTGCGGAGCACAGGCTCCAGTCGCGCAGGCTCAGTAATTGCAGCTCACGGGCCCAGCCGCTCCGCGGCACGTGGGATCTTCCCAGACCAGGGCTCGAACCCGTGTCCCCTGCATTGGCAGGCAGACTCTCAACCACTGCGCCACCAGGGAAGCCCCGAAACAGTTGACTTCTAAAGAGTCAATTACTCTTCCACTTTCCATTGCCCTTGGGCCTGTTAAGACATGAATTTATTTTGAAAACTTTTTATATTTCCTTCCATTTGGGAGAAGACTTTGAGATGAGTTGGATTTAAGTCCATTTTTCAGATAGGGAAAGTAATAGTAAAAACTCTTTGGAGTTTAGCCAGTGAACCACTGACTATACTTTATTAGGACCTTTAAAAAGATCTTTTTCATACCCAATACATAAAGATCTTTTTCATACCCAATGCATAATAATTGGGAAAAATACTCAAACATAATAAGAAATAAAGAACATAGAAAGTGAAAGCCACCAGGGATTCTATCTTCCAGAGAAAAATCCCTGTTAAACATTTGGTGCATAGGAATCCTTGGTCACTTTTAGGAATCTCTCTGAACCTAGAGGAAACAATAGACTATTCTTCTTATATTATTTCCTAGAATCCTACTTCTTTAGTTAAGTTTTGTAGGCAAAATCAGCTATTACTGACCACTTATTAGGAGAGACGAAGTCATTGTTTATGCTTATGGAATAAGTCAGGAGTAATTTAAGCGTCTCCAGGCTAATTGGCTGTTGTCCTAGGACGCCACTTAGTTAAGACATCAGCTGTTGACCATCCATTTGCCTGGTCAGCCCTCTGGTCCCTTGGCAGTCCTTGCTGGGAGAGGGGACCTGCAGTGCACTTACATGGTCTTTTCCATTTAGCTGCCTGGATGTACCAGGAGATAGTGCTGAGGTCTCTAATCCTTCAATAGCCAGTTTACGGTCTTTTTTCATATGAAAGAAAAGAAGAGGGTGGATCAAATGCTTCATTGAAAGGAAGACAGATAACAACATGATGGACATTGGCCTGCCTGAGGAGAGAAGCTCTCCCTCCTTGCTTTTTGAATATTGGGCTACCACTGACCTCACGCGTATTACCTATGCTTTTCTCTCTGGGGAAAAAAACATAAATTATGTAAATTGTCATTTACCAGCTAAGAATGCAACCTCCTTTGTCCTTGGTAGAGCATTTGCCTGACAAGTAACAAGTAGCCAAGATTTTCACATTTTATAGGTCTGAGGAGAGAAGTCTGGAGTCCAAAGATTTATGTTAACGTTTTAGTTTAGAAACAGTTATGCAGAAATGAAACACAGATCTAATTTCTAATTCTAGCTTTGGGTTTTAGGGGGCCATCTTTATTTCAGTTCTACCTCTTACTCACTACTGCATCCCTTGGTTTTCATCTTTGGTCTTGTGTGAAGGACTCAATATTTATCTTTATCATTTTAGCTACAGTAGCTTGTTGAGTTTTTTTGGTTGGCTTCTGAAACACTTACATATTTAGTGCGTTAGTCTCCTGAATCCTGTCTAATTTATTAAATATACACACATACTCTACCTCCTTCTCCTCCTCATCATCTTTGGTGCTGGCTGTATATTACTTTTTTAAATTTTTTATTGAAGTATGGTTAATTTTCAATGTTGCGTTACTTTCTGGTGTACAGCAAAGCAATTCAGTTGTTTTTTTTTTTTCAGATTCTTTTCCATTATAGGTTATTACAAGACATTGAATATAGTTCCCTGTGCTATACAGTAGGTCCTTGTTGTTTATCTGTTTTATATATAGTAGCGTGTATCTGCTAATCTCAAACTCCTAATTTATCTCCCCCCACTACCTTGCCATCCCCTTCAGTAACCGTAAGTTTGTTTTCTATGTCTGTTAGTCTATTTCTGTTGTGTAAATAAGTTCATTTGCACCACTTTTTTAGATGCCACATATAAGTGATATCACATGATATTTGTCTTTCTCTGTCTGAAGTCCTCCATTTAATATGATAATCTCTAGGTCCATCCATTATATTACTTTTTATACACCTCATGAGAGATCATTTGCACAACTGGTGTGTTACAGCACCATGATTGAGAACCACTGTTACAGATGCATAAGTCAGTGTGAGACACCTTGATCATGAGAGTCTTCTGCTAGGATTTTTTTCAGTGACTCTCCATTGCCATATGATAAAGCCCAATGGCTTAGTCAGGGCTTCATCCCTCTGCACGTCTGCCCCTGCCCATCTCTTAACTGTGGTTCTCCCATCCCTGCTTGTGCATTCCTTCTGCCCACGCTTCTCCCTGCCCACCCGCAGTTCCCCTCCCCTCTGCCTGTCAAAGCCGGCAGGAGTCCCACCTCTCGCACCAGGACTCCTCTACTGCCCTCCTGCTCTGCAGCCACGCGGCGTTCACGGTCAGTGCTGCTCATTTAGTCACATACCACCTTACCTGCTGCTTTCCCGTGACTCCTGAGTTAGACCATCAGGTCAGTAACAGCGGTAACCCAGTCTCAGTGAGAACCCACCACACCCATGCAGGTGTATAAAGCATAGAGAACGGTGCTGGAAAGGTCCATGGCAAGTGTGCCTGTTCATTTATGGAGCACTTGATACATTTCAGAAGCTTCTTCTTATTCTAAAAAGAGCAGCACTTACGATGTATCCAGTGCAGTGCTAGGAACTTTTTTTTTTAATTTTTATTTTATATTGGAGTATAGTTGATTAATAATGTGTCAGTTTCAGGTGTACAGCAAAGTGCTTCAGTTATATATACACATACCTATTCTTTTTCAAGTTCTTTTCCCATTTAGGTTATTATACACACTGCTGTACTTGAAATAGGAAAGTTTTTTTTTTTAATAAATTTATTTTATTTATTTATTTTTGGCTGCATTGGGTCTTCGCTGCTGCGCGTGGGTTTTCTCTACTTGCGGTGAGCGGGGGCTACTCTTCGTTGCAGTGCGCGGGCTTCTCACTGCGGTGGCTTCTCTTGTTGTGGAGCACGGGCTCTAGGCACGCGGGCTTCGGTAGTTGTAGCACGTGGGCTCAGTAGTTGTGGCTCGTGGGCTCTAGAGCGCAGGCTCAGCAGTTGTGGCGCACGGGCTTAGCTGCTCCACGGCATGTGGGATCTTCCCGGACCAGGGCTTGAACCTGTGTCCCCTGCATTGGCAGGCAGATTCTTAACCACTGCGCCACCAGGGAAGCCCAGAAAGGATATTTTTTTTTTTAAACATCTTTATTGAAGTATAATTCAGAAAGGATATTTTTAATGCTAATCTAAAAGTAGATTAAAATCATTTTTAAAAAGATCACAAAGGAGGGAGTTAAGGTTGGACATATGCTCATATCTATAGCAGGGTTCCAATAACACTTATTAACTCACTTTTAAAAAAATTTTATTGGAGTATAGTTGATTTACAATGTTGTGTTAGTTTCAGGTGTACAGCAAAGTGACTCAGTTATACATATATCCACTCTTTTTTATTTTTAGATTCTTTTCCCATTTAGGCCATTACAGAGTATTGAGTAGAGTTCCCTGTGCTATACAGCCAGTTCTTATTAGCTATCTATTTCATATGTAGTAGTGTATATATGTCAGTCCCAATCTCCCAATTTATCCTCCCCCCTCCCCTTATCCCCTGGGAACCGTAAGTTTGTTGTCTTCATCTGTGACTCTACTTCTCTTTTGTAACGACAGGAAATTTACTTTTATTTTTAACTCATTTAGTCTTCACTATCCTTGATGTGATAGTTACTACTCTGATCCTCAGTTTACAGATGAGGAAACTAAAGCACTGTGAGGTTAGCGTGAATTCAGACTTTATTTAGTAGAGTTCATTCTACTGCTCTTCAGTTTATCTTTTAATCCCTACGGCAATCCTTTGAGGAAACAAGGCTCAGAGAGGCTGTGTTTGTCCCGGCTCACATAGCCAGTAAATGGAAAAGGGATCTGTTTGAGTCAAAATCCATTCTTTTTTCCACTATGCAGTGCAGCATTCCCAAAACCTCTTTACAATTTGCCCTAAAGTGTTAAATTGTGAGGAAATCTGATAGCAGCTCAAAAATCAGCAGTTTAGGGACTTCCCTGGTGGCGCAGTGGTTGGGAGTCCGCCTGCCAATGCAGGGGACACGGGTTTGAGCCCTGGTCTGGGAGGATCCCACGTGCCGTGGAGCGGCTGGGCCCGTGAGCCACAACTGCTGAGCCCACGTGCCGTAACTACTGAAGCCCGCACACCTAGGGCCCGTGCTCCGTAGCAAGAGAGGCTACTGTAGTGGGAGGCACATGCACCACGGTGAAGAGTGGCCTCCGCTCCCCTCAACGGGAGAAAGCCCCCCCGCCCCGCGCAGCAACGAAGACCCAACACAGCCAAAGATAAATAAATAAATTAAAAAAAAAAAAAATCAGCAGTTTACATAAAACTCAATATTGGTTGCATTATCCAGGGTAGTTAATCTGTGTATGTTTCCTCTTGCTGCTGTAACAAATTACCACACACTCGGTGGCTTAAAAGAACATGAATTTATTATCTTATAGCTCGGGAGGTCAGAAGTCTGAAATCAGTTTCGCTTGGCTAAAATCAAGGTGTTGGCAGGTTTGCATTCCTTCTAGAAGTTCTAAGGGAGGATCTGTTTGCCTTTTCCAGCCTCTAGAGGCTTCTGGCTTCCTTGGCTCATGGCCCCTTCCTCCAGCTTCAAAGCACTTCCCTCCAACCTCGGATTCTGTCTTTATACCCTCTCTGTCTGACTCCAGTCCTCCTGCCATGGTCTTACAAGGACCATTGTGACTACGTCAGGCCCACCTCAATAACCCAGGTAATCTCCACATCTCAAGATGTCTAACTGAATCCCCTCTGCAAAGTCCCTTTTACCATGTCAGGTCAAATGTTCACAGGTTCCAGTGATACGGACATAGATATCTCTGGGGTCATGACTCAGCCTGCTTCAATCTGCTAGACTGTGGGCTGATGAGCCTATTTGTCTCCATTAGCACAAAGTAAAAGTCTGCCTTCTACTCCTCTTGCCACTATTTATGAGCTCTGTAGGCATCAATCTTATTTGTTTTTATTCTAAAAAAAAAAAAACTTTAAAACAGAAATGATAGAAAAAGAGAAAGATTAAACTGAAATGAATGAGAGAGTCCACTCTGAAGCATCATTTCTATTTCTCTATATGGCCTGTGTTTTATGTGCAGGATTGTGTCCACCCACTGTACATACATATTGCTCACATCTGTGTAGAGACTGAAACAATCACCACAGCCCCTATTTTCCCCCCTTGCTTGAAACTGCGATTATGTGGCCACTTACCTGTAAACCTTTTTCTTTTTTTTTTAATCAGGGTTACAATTCAGAATGCCTGTAGTTTAGCTATGTAAAAAGATATATGAGAGAAGAGTCCCTGCTGGTAATATTTAGGAAAAAAAAAAAAGAGAATTTTAATAACTATAAATACTTGAGAATTAAATTTTTCATTTAGATTTAAACACACCACACAGAAAAGAATGACTTTGATCTGGATTAGAGGGCTGAATTCTGGCAGAAAGAGGCAATGTAGTCATCAGTTTTGTTATATACCAGTGACTAAAATGTAAATCCTCATGAGTTAGAGACCATCTTTATTTAAAATGTTGTATCCAGGGAGGAAAAAAATCTATTGGGATATTTATCTTAGTTTTTAGTAGTGTATTTCATAAAGAAATGGATGCTTGATCCTACCTCTAGAAGCAACAATAAATGTCGGACTTCCCTGGTGGCACAGTGGTTAAGAATACGCCTGCCAATGCAGGGGACACGGGTTCGAGCCCTGGTCCGGGAAGATCCCACATGCCGCAGAGCAACTAAGCCCGTGCGCCACAACTACTGAGCCTGCGCTCTAGAGC
This sequence comes from Eschrichtius robustus, assembly GCF_028021215.1. Classification (NCBI taxonomy): domain Eukaryota; kingdom Metazoa; phylum Chordata; class Mammalia; order Artiodactyla; family Eschrichtiidae; genus Eschrichtius; species Eschrichtius robustus. Next base: position 68,248,225 of record NC_090833.1, read on the forward strand.
CCGCGAGCCACAACTACTGAGCCCACGTGCCACAACTACTGAAGCCCGCAGGCCTAGAGCCCGTGCTCTGCCACAGCAGAAGCCACCGCAATGAGAAGCCTGCGCACCACAACGAAGGGTAGCCCCCGCTCACCGCAACTAGAGGGAGCCCGTGCAACAAAGACCCAACGCAGCCAAACATTAATTAATTAATTTAAAAATAAATAAATGTCAGCAAAACAGAGATCAGAGTTCACATCTCACAGGTGAAGTGTTTTTGTTTTTATTTATTAGCAGAAAATTCTTTTGAACAATTGCTCTGAATTTTAGTGGGTATGCTAGCCCATGCTTCATGAAGTAACAGGAATATTAAACCCAGAAGATATACTGCACACCCCTTGCACTTCCAGGATTAAGAAAGCTTAATCGTTATTAGATTAACAAGATAATTTTAATTCACAAAGTGGCCCATATAGAAATTCTGTTCTTATTTAATAATTTTGTTTAGTAAGTGAGATTCCAGTCCTTATGGTTTTTTTGTTTGTTTGTTTTTCTGAGCCTTCCTTCAGTTTGACTTAGTTTTGCCCACTGTTATATACTAAACACTCTCTAACTTCCCTTTGAACCTCTCAACCTCATATATTGCAAAGTTACGTCAAATTCTGAAGGTCTAACGTCAAGCTCGATACCACACCTACCTGCCACCTTCCCCCGCAGACCTGGCCTTCCCTCATGGACCTCGTGCTGTGGGTAACACCACCATCTAGCCTGTTCTCCAGCGAGAAACTGGTGCCATCTCAGCCTCGTTTGTCCTTCACAGTCAGTCAACACCCACGTCCTGTTGATTCCACCTCCTGTATCTTCCCAACCCCCCAATGCTCTCTTCCTCTCTCATCCTTCCGCCACTGCCTTGGTTCCAGGACTCACAACTAACCAAACTACTACAAACAGCCTTTTACTTGCTCTCCCTGTACTGTCTCACCTAACTCTGATCTGATGTTTCCCAACCTGGTATCAGTGGTTCTTTACTACAGGCCCTCTGTCAAGCCTTTAAGATATTAATATGTGCTCAGAACCCCCAAATAGGGGTACGGCATGCACTGTCGTTTAGACTTATTTGACAACGAAACCTTTTCTCCGTGGCACACCTATTAACATCTCACAGGGCGGTACTCTTTGGAACCCATTTTCCTTTGCCACCTGAATCATTTCTGCAAATTGGATCGTGTTACCTCCTACTTTAAAACCTTTAATGACACCCCAGGGTCTTAAGAGTACGTCCAATTATGTCCAAGGCCCTTCACTGTCTGCCGCTCATCTGCCTTCTCAGTCTCCTTTCCCAATTACACGTCCCCATGAACCCTAAGCTCTGCCTTCTCAGGACTCCTCTGAGGTGTGTGAACATGCTGTGTTTCTCCGTCTGTGCACACGTGGTCTGACTCTGCCAGCGCTCCTATCTCCCTGGCCAACCCTTTCTGTGTCACTTCTTCTGCAAAGCCTTCCCCATCTTTTCCGTAAAGACTTGGTTGCACTCTCCTCTATATTCCCTCTTTTGTAAAACTGATCACACCTTAGGGTAAAGTGCAGTGACTGGACTGAGGCATAGTGACCATCTTAAGTCATCTTAAGTCCCCAGCACCTAGTACAGTGCCTGGCACTCAGCAAGTACTCCGGAAATGTTTGACGAAAGAATGAATGAGCGAATGAAGAAAGGAATGAAATGAGTTAGAAGCTAAGCAGAGCACATCATGTTAAAACTGGCAACTTGACCTTGGAAACAGAATGTAGACATCACTTTGTGTTGGGCTCAGTGTGTGACTTGAGGTACCAAGGAAGTGAACTCAGCTCTCAGTGAATTGAACTGTCAGCATGAAACCAAAAATGTCAAAAGAGGCAGAATTTATGAATGTGCTGATCATGGGGAAATCCTTAAAAATACAGGACACTCAGGCCATTGTATTTTTGTATAGAAACATAACTTTTACGTGTTCCTCGTGTTGTATTGTTTTTACTTTTCTTATAAAACTAATGAACCCATGACCTTATATCATGAAATATGCATGGCAACAAGGATAAGCAATGTAAATGCTATTTTGGGTTATTTATTCTGTTTATGGAATATGTTTTAAAACAATACCCATTACCAGAGATCTACGTCTTCATACCACAGTATTATTTTCAATGATGATTCATAAAGCAAACATTTTTCATTGCATTTTATTTAATTTCTCTTGCTGCTGCTTTTTTTTTTTAATATTTTCTTTCCTTTTTTTTTAATTTTTATTTATTTATTTATTTATTTATTTATTTATTTATTTATGGCTGTGTTGGGTCTTCGTTTCTGTGCGAGGGCTTTCTCTCCTTGCGGCAAGTGGGGGCCACTCTTCATCGCAGTGCGCGGGCCTCTCACTATCGCGGCCTCTCTTGTTGCAGAGCACAGGCTCCAGACGCGCAGGCTCAGCAATTGTGGCTCACGGGCCTAGTTGCTCCGCGGCATGTGGGATCCTCCCGGACCAGGGCTCGAACCCGTGTCCCCTGCATTGGCAGGCAGATTCTCAACCACTGCGCCACCAGGGAAGCCCCTTGCTGCTGCTTTTAAAATCTTTTCTCCTTTGCATTCTGCCTCTCACGTCAGAGCTATCAGCCTCACCACGTAACCTTGACCAGTTCACAAAGCCATCACAGACTTTGGAACCTTTACTAATTTGAGATTTCATCTTCTACAATTTAAAAAAAAAAATTTGAAAACCACCTTTTCCTCGGTGTACATACCAGGGAAACTTTTTGAGCGAAGTTGAGACAAGCATTTAAAAGCCCAATCCCTGACGACATTAACCCAGCCAGAGGGTTGTCTGCCATCCCTGGAGGATCAGAGCTCCCCGCAGAGCACGCACTGCAGCTGGCTGAAACCCACTGCTGACTTAACTTAGAAGAGGCTTCTGGCTAATGATAAAACAGTCCGATAAAAGGTGGATGTTCAGCCCATCAGCTGGATGTTTGTTTTACATCTTTTCAGCATCTGGCTTGTTGGCTCTTTCATTCATCCAGTCATCGGCTCAACAAACATTTATGAAGTGTACACTCTTTGCCAGATGCTATACTAGGCACTGGGAAATAGAAAGATGAATACGTTCCCTTTCCTCAAAAGTCACATAATCCTATGTGAATGCAGGGAGGCGGAGGAAACTAGCGGGCACATAAGCAACCAGCCCTAATAGGGGATGTGCAGTACCCTTCCAGGTCAAGGTGGGGTGGGAGGTGACTTGTACACCATGAGGCAGAGGGGTTAAAAGAGGCTTTCCTGAAGAAGTGGCCGGTGAGCTGGGCCTTCAAGGATGTCTTGGAAGTTTCTGGATGGACAGAGAGGTGAAGGGCATTGCTCCCAGAGTGAACAACGTGCTCAAAGGCCTGAGCAGAGGAGGCATCTGTGGGCCCAGGGAAGGGCAGATTGTCCACTGCAGCTAAAGCACCAGCCCACAGCAGGGCGGCAAGGAACGTGGCTGAGAAGCTCAGACTGTGAGGGCCCTGAAGGACATTCTCAGGAGTCTGACTTCATCTTTGGGTGTTGAGAATTTCCTGCAAGTTTTCTGTGTAGGTCAAACTTCAAAAGAAAAGGCTGATTTTTTTTTAACTTTTCTTGCAGCTGTTTTGCCATACAGTTGGCACAGAATTCCATATAGTGTTAGGGGGGAATCATCTGAGGGTCTGTCCCTTAAATCAGGTCCTATCTGCAAAGTGACAACTCAGCTCTGTTATTTTAAGTGAGTGGTCACACTCTATAGCACATTACAACGTCACCCTTAAAATAAAACCAATTATTTTCATCCGCTCCTTAATTTGAAAGAGAGAAAAAATTAACCTGCATTTTACCTTATTGCCACATTCAGTAAGATGCTTAAATCTGAACGCTGTTCTTATTCAGCTACCTGTTTATATTGGGAGCATTTATTCAAATTGGATGGACACCCATACACCTTATAAGATACTCCATACAACCACTGGCTCTAACAGAGGCTGCTCTGGGTCCCAGGTTTTCCCCTCCATGTTTATTTTATTCCCATTGGAAATGATGGAGGGGCATTCATTTGGAGAGATGGTTCTCCATCCTGGTTGCATAGAATTACCTGGGAGGTTTAAAAAAATTTTTTTTAATTAAAAAAATTAATGTCTGGGACATATACCCCAGAGCTTAATGGATCTGAGATGGGGCCCAGGACTCAGGACTTTTTAAAAGCTCCCAGGTGGTTTTAAAGTGCAGCAGGGGCTTCCCTGGTGGCACAGTGGTTAAGAATCCACCTGCCAATGCAGAGGACACGGGTTCGAGCCCTGGTCCGGGAGGATCCCACTTGCCGCGGAGCAACTAAGCCCGTGCGCCACAACTACTGAGTCTGTGCTCTAGAGCCCGCGAGCCACAACTACTGAAGCCCGCGTGCCTAGAGTCCGTGCTCTGCAACGAGAAGCCACTGCAGTGAGAAGCCCGCCCACCGCAACAAAGAGTAGCCCCCGCTCTCCGCAGCTAGAGAAAGCCCGCGCGCAGTAACGAAGACCCAACGCAGCCAAACATAAATAAATAAATAAATAAATTTTTAGAAATAAATAAGTAAATAAAGTGCATCAGGATTGGGACCACTGAATAAGAGGGTGACAGCTGGGCCACAGCAGTGTTCTGACTCTACTCAGGAGCACTGTATCACCATCCTCACCTTGACTCTGGGTACACAACCCCCTTGCAGTTCTGACCCCAGCCCACTGAGCACAGACCCTCATGAGTTCGGAGAGGCCAGTGCTGCAGCACGAGAAGCTCCTACAGCACAAACGCTCAGCCTTTGTATACCCAGGCCTAATTTCTCAACAAGCACAAGGGCAGCAGATTCAAGAAAAGGGACTATTCTTGAAGAAAGCAGAGCACGCCTTAGAGTTCTAAAATAAAATCCCTCCACCCCGAGAACAGAGCAGTCATGGTTGATAGATTAGCTAGGGTTAGATTTTTTTGTCTTTTCCGTATTTCTTAGCATTTGTGCCTATGCCTCCTTTTTTTCATTTTTTTAAAATTTTTTATACAGTTTTTAAAGGTTACTTTCCATTTAGTCGTCACAAAATATTGGCTATATTCCCTGTGTTGTACAGTACATCCTGAGCCCATCTTACATCCAGTAGTTTGTATCTCCCACTTCCTCACCCCTATATTGCCCCTCCCCCCTCAACTGATAACCACTAGTTTGTTCTCTGTATCTGTGACTCTGCTTCTTTTTTGTTACATTCACTAGTTTGTTGTATTTTTTAGATTCCACATGTAAGTGATTTCATACAGTATTTGTCTTTCTAGCTAGAGTTAGATGGACTAAAAATGACAGGACACCCAAAGGCATAGTGGCTTAGGTAAGAGAGAGAAGTGTTTTCCTCTCATACACACACAGGCCATCCAGGGCCGGTATGTTGGCTTCACCCCCAGGAAGATAAGCTGCTTCCCTCCTTTTGCCTATCACTATCCAAGACGGAAGGTTAAATTTTAGACATCGTGTTCATATTCCAGCCAGCAAGGACGAGGCGCGAAGGGGAAAATGCCACATTCTCTTTTTCTGGGTTTTTCTTTGAAGTTGCACACAACATTCTACGTATATCCCTTCGCCCAGCACTTAGTCACGTGGCATCTTCAGGGGAGGTCAGCAAATATAGTCTGTATGCCAAAAGGTCTTGTGCCCAGCTAAAAACGGAGGGTTGCTTTGCTACCGCAAGGGAGGAACAAAATCCTGGAATAACGGCCTCCTGCCCCCCCTTGGGCAACTGTATGATAACAACTATTAAATTATACGTAAATGGTGTGTTTGATTGGGGTCCTGCTGAAAACCACTAAAATGAGGTGATTTTTCTTGTATCCCAAATTTCCATGGGTCTTGCTCCCACTGCCCTAAAACAACACCAATCCTACAAGAAACGTGTTCCAGGGAGTCCTTCGGAAAAACCAAGCCTCAAATCTACCGCCCCTCCAATAGGGTAGAGTGGATGTTTACACTTAGAGAGAGAGGAAGTGCCGCCTTCTCTGCAGGTTAATTCCTCCAGATCTACACTGGTGGCAGCAGCTCTCTCTCGTTCATTCTGGAAGCAGCACAGATTATTTTCACTGGGTCATAAATATGTTTAACCCTCTATTATATAACCTTTTAAACCAGTTGTCTTGGGTGACCGCAAATCATAGTTTAGAACCAACTTTTCTTTTTTTTAACATCTTTATTGGAGTACAATTGCTCTACAATGTTGCGTTGGTTTCTTCTGTATAACAAAGTGGATCAGCTATACATATACATATATCCCCATAGCTCCTCCCTCTTGCACCTCCCTCCCACCTTCCCTATCCCACCCCTCTAGGTGGTCACAAAGCACCGAGCTGATCTCCCTGTGCTATGCGGCTGCTTCCCACTAGCTATCTGTTTTACATTTGGTAGTATATATAAGTCCATGCCACTCTCTCACTTCGTCCCAGCTTACCCTTCCCCCTCCCCGTGTCCTCAAGTCCATTCTCTACATCTGCGTCTTTATTCCTGTCCTGCCCCTAGGTAGAACTAACTTTCTAAGATTTAAAGGCCCGTGAAATTTCTGGGTGCTCTAGCTACATATTTGAGATTAAGAGTAGAGGGTGTAGAACTTGCTACAAAATTTATTTCAAGGAGAGGAAGCAAAATCCTTTGGGCTGGTTCCTGGGTATTCTTCCTTTTCTATTTTTTTTTTTTTTTTTTCTTTTTTCACTCTTGAGTCAAGCCAAGGCTAAGGTAAGAATTAGCAGTCAAATGTGCTACTGTCCTATGCAGGGTCTGCTTTCTCTTCCTTCCCCAGTGTTCCAGGACCTGCGGAGGGGGCATCCAGAAGCGCGAGGTTCTTTGCAAACAGCGCATGGCTGATGGCAGCTTCTTGGAGCTTCCAGAGACCTTCTGTTCGACCCCCAAACTGGCCTCCCAGCAAGCCTGCAAGAAGGATGACTGTCCCAGCGAGTGGCTGCTCTCTGACTGGACAGAGGTAGGTATGCTTCTCAGAAGGAGATAACAAAAGAGGCATAAGGAGGAGAAGGCACCCAAACTTACAGATATGGAAGGCAAGAGCAGAACAAAATAATCCTCCTAACACTGGGGAACAGAGTTTTGTTTTTTTAATTTTTATTGGAGCATAGTTGATTTACACTTTTGTGTTAGTTTCAGGTGTACAGCAAAGTGAATCAGTTCTGCATGGAACAGAGTTTCTGTAAGCACTGATACCATATTGTGTAACTAGATTTTAACTAGGCTGCAGGGATGGGAGTTAAGCAGCCAGCCCTCACTCAACCGTCAGAAGCAGGGAATTGTTAACGGGCCCTTCACGGAACAAAACCAGGCCTCATTCATTCGTACTATTCGGGCCCAGGATTCTACTCAGAACACCGGGTTCTTCCTCTACCTTCACTCCTGCCTTCTTGACCCCGCTGCATCTCATACTCCCAGATGTTTCTAGTCTCTCCTCAGGAAAGGCAAAGCCTCTCTAGTTTTTCTCTTCCAAGTTACTGGAGAATGAGGCACATGATTTATTAGGAAAAGAAGGCCAAGGAAATCCCGCCTCTTTCCTGTCAGTTTCCTGGCTCCAAAACATCACCAGCTTCCCAGCAAGAGAAGTTGATTTCCCCCGTTGCCCTGCATCTGGGGAGATGGCTGCATCGGCATTACCGTTCCTGACTTACCTCGTAAGTTAGGGATAGACCCCCAACTAACCTACTTCTCTAAATCATTCCTACTTGAACACTAGCATGAACTAATTCACTGATACCCAGCTTCAACTTGTTTTCAGCCTCTCCTCCTTCTTTGGCTTGCCTGCAACTCCCCCAGCTTCATGGGCCTATGTGCCTTTCATAGAGAAATCCCCTTCGCAAGCAGATACAGCCAAGAACAGAATGACGAGGCCTGAAGTGAACATCTCTGTGTCCCAGGCAGATTCGAGCCCCTCTCCTTTCTTTCACAGAAGCATCTGAACTGGCCTTGGTGATCTCACTGCCTCCTTTTGCAGTCTGTCCAACTCACAGGACAGAGCTGCTGCTGGTTAAGATACATCACAGAGGGGAAAGCTGCCTCTGAAAATTAAGATGCCATGTCTTTCAACCTACATTCTGAGAATTCTTGCCCCATGTTTTGTCAACCCGTGTAGAGGTCCATCAGATGGTGCCTGCAAAGGGCACTGAAATTGAGAGGTAACCAATGTCACCATAGATTTTGTAATTTGGCAGTAAAATTGCCTTCTGATGGTAGCTCCCCGCAAATGGCTCAGAACAGAAGGGGCAATGATTGTTATTTCATCCTTTAGAAATAATTTTGTTTCAGAAAGATAAAAGATTAAATGTGTGGAATGAGCGTACCTGTATGTGCATGTGTGAACATGTTAGTGACAGGTTTTCCATGGAATGTTGATTTGGGGTGTGGTATCATATATGAAAAATCATTAACAAAGCCAGCAGTGCAGACGAGGGCACTGATGTATTTGCCAAGTAAGTGACTCTAGATGAAGACTTCCTCCCAGGGGCGTAGTGTAAAAGGCGCTGCTCTTCTGAGTCTGTCGGTGATAGTCTTCCATGAGTGGGATGCTGAGAAAGGGACTTGTGTGTATTAGAATTGTCCTCCCAACTTCCTGGAGTTTGTGGCCTCTGAGCATATGGAACATGGAGAAAATCTGAAGGAGGGACCCTGTGATTAGGCACTAAGGAAAGAAGACTGCTGCATTGCAATCCCATGGGTCCCATTAAGTAAAGGAGACCTTTAGAACAGTATCACGTGTAGTTAAGAGTTCAGACTCAAAGACAGGCAAACTTAGGTTCGAATCCTGACTCTGCCACTTACTAGCTATATAACCTGGGCTAGTTACTTAACCCTTCTAGGCCTTAGTTTGCTTAGCTAAATATTGGAGATGATAATAGTGTTCACTAACATGGTTACTGGAAGGCTTAAAAATTAAATGATGCACATAAAGTGCTTTGTGTCTAGTAAAAGTTAACCCTTATTATTGTTATGATTTTCTTCCATCCCTCCTCATTGTCGGGAAAAGGAGAGGAAATAAAAGAAAGCACTTGACTGGCTGGACCCAGGATCATGACCAAGGCCTCCCACAAGCTTTGCTGGTCTTCCTAGGAGGTGGAAGTTACATTTGGGGAACTAGGAAGAGTTAGCCCTTATCCAAGGAATGTTACTAGGTTCTGCATTATCTGGGCTGATGAATGGAAATTCCAAACATTGAGAAGGGGCTGGGAATGGTGGGATTTTAACCCCGATTCACAGGGGTTAAACTCAAGCTGGTGCCATACAAAAGTGCTCCTGGGGGTGTTCACAGGGTTTCCAGTTGCCCCTATCATCCCAACAACCCTTCCCTTGGCCCCTCTGGCTGGGATGAGACGTGCATTCCACACACCCCCACACGACTCCCTTTGGAGAAAGGAAGACCTGGATGATCTATGGGTGTTTTTCATCCTTAACTATCTGGGCGCAACCTCGTGGTTACTGCACAGAATCCCTCAGAGACAGAATTAAGCCAAAGTTTTAAACACTTCAAATAAAATTACTTTCAGATTCTATTCTGAGGAAAGGCCTCTCAAAAGACCTTACTTCTTTTCTTTAAAAGAAACACTTGCATCTCTTGAAAGAGTTGGCTATTCATTATTTTTAAGTCATATTTTTACGGAAATTCCTCCCTCACAAAAATATAAAAGAAATTAAACTCAATTTTCAAGCTAGAAGGAACTTAGGCGATCCTATAACCTAGTTGTTCTTTTAAAAATTAAAGCCACAAGACCCTTTTTTCCATTGAAATGTTATTGTGAAGCCAGAAGTCTAAAACAGAACAAATCAGAGCTGTTTTGGATGAAGTACGGGGTAGGTTGGGTAGGGGTCCCGGATCTCCAAGTGGTTGGGTCTCCAGACCACCTGAGAAGCCCCTAAATCACTTGTTCAACATAGTTAAAGAACACAGTTTGAAAATCGCTGCTCGAGTATAGTTTCCCTGTTTTAGAGATGTGGAAATTGAGAGAAATTTAGAAATTGAGAATTTTAGAGAAAGAACTAGACTTGACCAAAATCCTAAACTCCTCTTCTGACACACAGTCCATTTTTCCATTTTTCTACTTGACAGCACTAAAATGACCAGGCTTTTAAAATTTCCAGGCTCTTTACCCCCATCCCACCTGATCCCTGGATTCGGTGCTGTCATTTACAATAAAATAAGGGATAGGTGGAATCTGGAATCCATGATCATCAGGGAACAAAAGCAACGGGCTTGATTCTCATCCCTGTTTTTTGCGTCTTAAATGTCTTTCAGGGTGGTGGACATTACAGTGCCTTGCGTGGAATAGTTCATTTCCATGGGCTAGCATATAAAACTTGGATACATAAGATAATATTTTTTGGTTTCTACTGTCATTTTTCAAGTTAACGTGGCATGCTGCCATGACCCTAGTTCAGGCCGTTATCATCTCAAGCCTGGACTACCGTGGCAGCCTTCTTAACTGACATCCCTGTCTGCCATTCATCTCCTACTCCCATTCCTTCCAGACACTGTTGCCAGATTAACCTTCTCAAAATACCTCTTTCATCATTTCACTCCTCCCTTTAATGGCTCCTCATTGCCTTATGGACCAATTCCAAACCTTCTGTCTGAAAATTAAAAGTCTCCAACATCTGGCCCCAAACCACCTCTTGAGCTCCTGACACTCTCCACTTGGCCCCTCTGTTGAGTCAAACTGGTTTAGCTCTGCCCCCAGGCCTGCCTTGGCCTTGTGCACTGAACTCTTCTACCTTGATTCTGGTTATTTCCCTGACTCCCATGCTTATCCCTGGTTCTCTACACTCATCCAGACTCCAACCATCTTCCAGATTAGGCCAGGAAATCACTAGTATACCATAAGCATTCACCAACTGTTAGCATTAATATTTTAATACTTCACTTGACTTTTAGTTTTATATTTTTACTAAATTCTTTTATTACTATATAATTCTTTAAACAGCTTTATTGGGGTATAATTTATATACTATAAAATTCGACTTAGCATAATGTCTTCAAGGTTTATCCATGTTGTAGCACATTATCAGAACATTCCTTCTTAGGGTGGAATAAAATATTCCATGATACAGATATACCACATTTCATTTATCCATTCACCAACTGAGGGATATTTGAGTTGTTTCCACTTTTGCCTATTAAGAATCATGTTGCTATGAACCTTAGCATACAAGTCTTTATATGGATGTATGTTTTCATTTCTCTTGGGTAAGATACCTAGGACTGAAATTGCTGGGTCATATGATAAATGTATGCTTAACTTTTTAAAAAACCATCAAACTTGCTTTCTAAAAGGGCTGTGCTATTTTACATTCCCACCAGCAATACAGGAAGGCTCTAATTTTTCCACATCCTCACTTATAATAATAATACTTATTGTTGTCCGTCTTTTTGATTATGGAAATTTTAGTGACTATAAAGTGGTATTTCATTGTGGTTTTGATTTCTATGTTCCCTAATATACTATTTCATTTTAACAATGCATTTGTATTTCTTCCCATTATTTGATGACATCCCCTTGAGGTTAGGAACCATCTTGCACATTTTGTCCCATAGCATTTAGCGCCCCACCTCAAACAAAGTAAATACATAAGAATTATCTGATACTTGACATTGAAGTATTATAATTTATTTGTAAAGGAAGGAGAAAGGAATTAGCATTAACAATGTCATTTCAATGTGTGAAATTTTAAAATATATTATCTCATTTAATTCCCAGCCTTGCAAAACAAGTATAAGAAGTGGTAACAGACTCAGAGAGTTTAAGTGACCTGCCAACTAGTGAAATACTGATTGGACTATGTGACTCTCTAACTCCAAAGCCCAGGCCACAAAAGTAAAAACAGGGAGCACAGTGGGAGGGAGGGCCCCCAACAGCCAAAGCTGCGACCGTCCTTGGGACCACGGGCCAGTTGTTTCAACAAGTAACTTAAAGACAAAATGGAAAAACAAGGAAGTTTGTGCCTGAACTCATGTTGATGTGAAACCAGGGATGGCCACCCTGGGCCAGTTCCCTGAAACCTGGACCTCAAAGGCCACCTTTATTCAAACAAAGAAAGGATTTTTCCATTTGGAGGTCAACATGTTAGAGCCGTGTGGCTGAAAGGGTCTTGGTGCTCCGGCCTGATGTCCAAGGTGGGAGAGCCGAGTTCAGGACACTGGACCACCAGAGACCTCCCAGGCCCACATAATAGCAATCGGTGAGAGCTCTCCCAGAGATCTCCATCTCAACGCTAAGACCCAGCTCCACCCAATGGCCAGCAAGCTTCAGTGCTGGACACCCCATGCCAAACAACTAGCAAGACAGGAACACAATCACACCCATTAGCAGAGAGGCTGCCTAAAATCATAAAAACTTCACAGACACCCCAAAACACACCACCGGACACGGTCCTGCATACCAGAAAGACAAGATCCAGCCTCATTCACCAGAACACAGGCACCAGTCCCCTCCACCAGGAAGCCTACACAAGCCACTGAACCAACCTCACCCACTGGGGGAAGACACCAAAAACAATGGGAACTACGAACATGCAGCCTGAAAAAAGGAGACCCCAAACACAGTAAGTTAAAAAAAATGAGAAGACAGAGAAATAAGCAGATGAAGGAGCAAGATAAAAACCTGCCAGACCAAACAAATGAAGAGGAAATAGGCCGTCTACCTGAAAACCAATTCAGAGTAATGATAGTAAAGATGATCCAAAATCTTGGAAAGAGAATGGAGAAAATACAAGAAACGTTTAACAAGGACCTACAAGAACTAAAGAGCAAACAAACAATGATGAACAACACAATAAATGAAATTTAAAATTCTCTACAAGGAATCAATAGCAGAATAACTGAGGCAGAAGAACGGATAAGTGACCTGGAAGATAAAATAGTGGAAATAACTACTGCAGAGCAGAAAAAAAAGAATGAAAATTAAGGACAGTCTCAGAGACCTCTGGGACAACATTAAATGCACCAACATTCGAATCAAAGGGGTCCCAGAAGAGGAAGAGAAAAAGAAATGGACTGAGAAAATATTTGAAGAGATTATAGTTGAAAACTTCCCTAACATGGGAAAGGAAATAGCCAATCAAGTCCAGGAAGCACAGAGAGTCCCATACAGGATAAATCCAAGGAGAAACACTCCAAGACACATATTAATCAAACTACCAAAAATTAAATAGAAAGAAAAAATATTAAAAGCAGCAAGGGAAAAGCAACAAATAACATACAAGGGAATCCCCATAAGGTTAACAGCTAATCTTTCAGCAGAAACTCTGTAAGCCAGAAGGGAGTGGCAGGACATATTTAAAGTGATGAAAGGGAAAAACCTACAACCAAGATTACTCTACCCAGCAAGGATCTCATACAGATTCAACAGAGAAATTAAAACGTTTACAAACAAGCAAAAGTTAAGATAATTCACACCACCAAACCAGCTTTACAACAAATGCTAAAGGAGCTTCTCTAAAGGCAGAAAACACAAGAGGAGGAAAAAACCTACAAAAACAAACCCAAAACAATTAAGAAAATGGTAATAGGAACATACATATCAATAATTACCTTAAATGTAAATGGATTAAATGCTCCATCCAAAAGACATAGACTGGCTGAATGGACACAAAAACAAGACCCGTATATATGCTGTCTACAAGGGACCCACTTCAGACCTAGGGACACATACAGACTGAAAGTGAGGGGATGGAAAAAGATATTCCATGCAAATGGAAAGCAAAAGAAAGCTGGAGTAGCAATTCTCATATCAGATAAAATAGACTTTAAAATAAAGACTATTACAAGAGACAAGGAATGACATGACATAATGATCAAGGGATCAATCCAAGAAGAACATATAACAGTTGTAAATATTTATGCACCCAACATAGGAGGACCCCAATACATAAGGCAAATGCTAACAGCCATAAAAGGGAAAATCGACAGTAACACAATAATAGTAGGGGACTTTAACAGCCCACTTTCACCAATGGACAGATCATCCAAAATGAAAATAAATAAGGAAACGCAGCTTTAAATCACACATTAAACAAGATGGACTTAACTGATATTTATAGGACATTCCATCCAAAGACAATAGAATACACTTTCTTCTCACGTGCGCATGGAACATTCTCCAGGATAGATCATATCTTGGTTCACAAATCAAGCCTCAGTAAATTTAAGAAAATTGAAATCATATCAAGTATCTTTTTGGCCAGAATGCTATGAGACTAGATATCAATTACAGGAAAAAAACTATAAAAAATACAAACACAGGGAGGCCTAAACAATATGCTACTAAATAACCAAGAGATCACTGAAGAAATCAGAGGAAATCAAAAAATACATAGAAACAAATGACAATGAAAACATGACGACCCAAAACCAATGGGATGCAGCAAAAGCAGTTCTAAGAGGGAGGTTTACAGCAATACAATCCTACCTCAAGAAACAAGAAAAATCTCAAACAACCTAACCTTACACCTAAAGCAATTAGAGAAAGAAGAACAAAAAAACCCCAAAGTTAACAGAAGGAAAGAAATCATAAAGATCAGATCAGAAAGAAATGAAAAAGAAATGAAGGAAACAGTAGCAAAGATCAATAAAACTAAAAGCTGGTTCTTTGAGAAGATAAACAAAATTGATAAACCATTAGCCAGACCCATCAAGAAAAAAACAAAAGGGAGAAGACAGAAATCAACAGAATTAGAAATGAAAAAGGAGAAGTAACAACTGACACTGCATAAATACAAAGGATCATGAGACATTACTACAAGCAGCTATATGCCAATAAAATGGACAACCTGGAAGAAATGGACAAATTCTTAGAGAAGCACAACCTTCCGAGACTGAATCAGGAAGAAATAGAAAATATAAACAGACCAATCACAAGCACTGAAATTGAAACTGTGATTAAAAATCTTCCAAAAAACAAAAGCCCAGGACCAGACGGCTTCACAGGCGAATTCTATCAAACATTTAGAGAAGAGTTAACACCCATCCTTCTCAAACTCTTCCAAAATATAGCAGAGGGAGGAACACTCCAAAACTCATTCTACGAGACCACCATCACCCTGATACCAAAACCAGACAAAGATGTCACAAAGAAAGAAAACTACAGGCCAATATCACTGAGGAACATAGATGCAAAAATCCTCAACAAAATACTAGCAAAGAGAATCCAACAGCACATTAAAAGGATCATACACCATGATCAAGTGGGGTTTATCCCAGGAATGCAAGGATTCTTCAATATATGCAAATCAATCAATGTGATACACCATATTAACATATTGAAGGATAAAAACCATATGATAATCTCAATAGATTCAGAAAAAGCTTTCCACAAAATTCAACACCCATTTATGATAAAAACTCTCCAGAAAGTAGGCATAGAGGGAAACTACCTCAACATAATAAAGAGCAATATATGACAAACCCACAGCCAACATCACTCTCAATGGTGAAAAACTGAAACCATTTCCTCTAAGATCAGGAACAAGACAAGGTTGCCCACTCTCACCACTATTATTCAACTTAGTTTTGGGAGATTTAGCCACAGCAATCAGAGATGAAAAACAAATAAAGGGAATCCAAATCGGAAAAGAAGAAGTAAAACTGTCACTGTTTGCAGATGACATGATACTATACACAGAGAATCCTAAAGATGCTACCAGAAAACTACTAGAGCTAATCAATGAATTTGGTAAAGTTGCAGGATACAAAATTAATGCACAGAAATCTCTTGCATTCCTATACACTAACGATGAAAAATCTGAATGTGAAATTAAGGAAACACTCTCATTTACCATTGCAACAAAAAGAATAAAATACCTAGGAATAAACCTACCTAAGGAGACAAAAGACCTGTATGCAGAAAACTATAAGACACTGATGAAAGAAATTAAAGGTGATACCAACAGATGGAGAGATATACCATGTTCTTGGATTGGAAGAATCAACATTGTGAAAATGACTATACTACCCAAAGCAATCTACAGATTCAATGCCATCCCTATCAAACTACCAATGGCATTTTTCACAGAACTAGAGCAAAAAATTTCACAATTTGTATGGAAACACAAAAGACCCCGAATAGCCAAAGCAATCTTGAGAAGGAAAAATGGAGATGGAGTAATCAGGCTCCCTGACTTCAGACTACACTACAAAGCTACAGTAATCAAGACACTATGGTACTGGCACAAAAACAGGATATAGATCTATGGAACAGGATAGAAAGCCCAGAGATAAACCCACGCACATACGGTCACCTTATCTTTGATAAAGGAGGCAAGAATAAACAATGGAGAAAAGACAGCCTCTTCAATAAGTGGTGCTGGGAAAACTGGACAGCTACATGTAAAAGAATGAAGTTAGAACACTTCCTAACACCATATACAAAAATAAACTCAAAATGGATTAAAGACCTAAATGTAAGGACAGACACTATAAAACTCTTAGAGGAAAACATAGGCAGAGCACTCTTTGACATACATCACAGCAAGATCCTTTTTGACCCACCTCCTAGAGAAATGGAAATAAAAACAAAACTAAGCAAACGAGACCTAATGAAACTTCAAAGCTTTTGCACAGCAAAGGAAACCATAAACAAGATGAAAAGAAAACCCTCAGAATGGGAGAAAATATTTGCAAATGAAGCAACTGACAAAGGATTAATCTCCAAAATATACAGGCAGCTCATGCACCTCAATATCAAAAAAAAGCCCAATCCAAAAATTGGTCGAATACCTAAATAGACATTTCTCCAAAGAAGATATACAGATTGCCAACAAACATATGAAAGGATGTTCAACATCACTAATCATTAGAGAAATGCAAATCAAAACTACAATGAGGTATCACCTCACACCAGTCAGAATGGCCATCATGAAAAAATCTACAAACAATAAATGCTGGAGAGGGTGTGGAGAAAACGGAACCCTCTTGCACTGTTGGTGGGAATGTAAATTGATACAGCCACTATGGAGAACAGTATGGAGGTTCCTTAAAAAGCTAAAAATAAAACTACCATACGACCCAGCAATCCCACTACTGAGCATATACCCTGAGAAAACCTTAATTCAAAAAGAGACATGTACCACAATGTTCATTGCAGCACTGCTTACAATAGCCAGGCCATGGAAGCAACCTCGGTGTCCATCGACAGATGAATGCATAAAGAAATTGTGGTACATATATACAGTGGAATATATTGTATATTCCTAGGGGCATATACAATATGTATATGAACCTAGGGTCAGGACAGGAATAAAGACACAGACGTAGAGAATGGACTTAAAGACACGGCAGGGGGAGGGGAAGGGTAAGCTGGGACAAAGTGAGAGAGTAGTATTGACATATATACACTACCAAATGTAAAATAGACAGCTAGTGGGAAGCAGCCACATAGCACAGGGAGATCAGCCTGTTGCTTTGTGACCACCTAGTGGGGTGGGATACACAAGTGGGAGGGGATAGGGGGATATATGTATACATATAGTTGATTCACTTTGTTATACGGCAGAAACTAACAGCATTGTCGTGCAATTATACTCCAATAAAGATGTTAGAAAAATAAAGTAAAAACAGGTGAAAGGTCCACAGGAGACCTGAGACTAGAAAATCTTAGAGTAGAATATGCCTACAGTATGGATGTGTCTTCCCACATTGTTACATAATTAATATTTCTCTATCTCTCTTAGTTGCTATTGCTTTTCCAAGCAACTTCTTCCTTATTTTGGTGAGTTTCAGAGCCCACACAAACCCATTAGCCTTTAGTTACCTGAATTTACATGCTTTGGGCCCTTCTTTCCCCACCAGTGTTCCACGAGCTGCGGGGAGGGCACCCAGACGCGAAGTGCCATTTGCCGGAAGGTGCTGAAAACAGGTGTCTCAGCTACTGTCAATTCCTCCCTGTGCCCGCCCCTGCCGTTCTCTTCATCCATCAGGCCCTGTATGCTGGCCACCTGTGCAAGTGAGTATGTCAGAGCTCTGGGGATGGGGAGACGGCAAGAGCAGTAGCTTTCCCTGAACCCAAGACCAGCGGCAGATAGGCAGTAAAGCCCTCTGAGGGCATTAGGCTTGTGAGCTCAGCTGGAGGTGGGAAAGGAATCTTAATTACATGTGGCCAGGCAGGATGCTCTTCTCTGCTAGAAAAACAGTTTGCAGGAGGTAGAGCAAAGTTCACTTGCTGGCATATGGAGATCTGGAAGCTGGAGTCAGCATGTTACTAATGAAGCCTAATGTTACCCACTCCAGTGTTTTAAACGAAACAGATTTGTTTAATATTAATCCCTAGAGGTGTAACACTTCTGGGGTCTCCTCCCCAGGTATACGGGGACCCTGGGGCTCTGCAGGACCCAAAAGGGATCCATTCTCCTTCTCTTTGTCCTCTGCCTCTTTTTATGATGCTGATTTCTTTTTCTTTCTTTTTTAAGTCCTTTTAATGAGAGGAACTGTCTTTCCCCTGGAATCGCCCTCCATCTAGAACCCTGCATCTCAGCTTCTAGGGGTAGAAAACCCCAGCAGCATGATAGCAGGTTGCCCCACTGCACCTCATTAGCTCTCCCATGATTCATTGCGGCAGCAGCTTGATGGTCCACAGCTGGTAGCCATTTACTCCCGTAAAACAGAAGGTGGTAAATGAAGGCCCTGCCCAAAGCAAACTCTGAAGTGCTTTCCTTCCCTCCTCTCTTTTGTCCCCCTGGCTCTCTTCTCTTTGCCCTCTCCTTTTCACTGTCTCTTGTCACTGCACCCACTGTCCCTTTTCTCTCTCCGCTCTCCGCTTCTCTTTCTCCATCCATCTGCCTTCCCTTTCACTGCTGTCATTCCAGGGCCCGGGCGGCCATCCACAAAGCACAGCCCTCACATCGCGGCAGCAAGGAAGGTATACATCCAGACCCGCCGGCAGAGGAAGCTGCACTTCATCGTGGGGGGATTCGCCTACCTGCTCCCCAAGACCGCAGTGGTGGTACGCTGTCCCACGCGGCGCTTCCGCAAGCCCCTCATCACCTGGGAGAAGGACGGCCAGCACCTCGTCAGCTCCGCCCACGTCACCGTGGCCCCATTTGGGTACCTAAAGATCCACCGCCTCAAGCCCTCTGATGCGGGCATCTACACCTGCTCGGCCGGCCCGGCCCGGGAGCAGTTTGTGATTAAGCTCATTGGAGGCAACCGGAAGCTGGTGGCCCGGCCCTTGAGCCTGAGGAGCGAGGAAGAGGCCCTCGCGGTGAGGAAGGCCAGCCCGAAGGAGGCCCTGCAGACCCACAAACACCAGAACGGCATCTTCTCCAACGGCAGCAAGGCCGAGAAGCGGGGCCTCCCTGCGGATGCCGGGAGCCGCTATGATGACCTGGTCTCTCGGTTGCTGGAGCAGGGGGGCTGGCCAGGGGAGCTGCTCGCCTCCGGGGAGGCCCAGGACTCCACAGAAAGGAACGCGTCCTCAGAAGAGGACCAGAACGCCGAGCAGGCCCTTCTGCACCTGCCCTTCACCGTGGCGGCCGAGCAGCAGCGCCTGGACGACATCCTCCGGAACCTCTCCCAGCAGCCCGAGGAGCTCCGCGACGTCTACAGCAAGCACCTCGTGGCCCAGCTGGCCCAGGAGATCTTCCGCAGCCACCAGGACGCGCACCAGGACGCGCTCCTCAAGCCCTCCGAGCGGGGCATTCCCCCAGTGGCCATCCCTCCTCATAAACACGTGTCTGGCTTCAGCAGCTCCCTGCGGACCTCGTCCCCGGGGGAGGGCGGGGGCAGCTCTCGCCGGCCACACCGTAAGCCCATCATCTTGCGCAAGATCTCGGCCGCCCAGCAGCTCTCAGCCTCCGAGGTGGTCACCCACCTCGGGCAGACCGTGGCCCTGGCCAGCGGGACACTGAGTGTGCTTCTGCACTGCGAGGCCATAGGCAACCCAAGGCCTACCATCAGCTGGGCCAGGAACGGAGAAGAGGTTCAGTTCAGCGACAGGTGAGCTTTGCAGCTACCCGGTCTGGGAAGGAGGAGGGGCAAGGGGCCACACTGTGTGGGAGACACCCTATTCATGCTTCCTTCGAGGTGTTTCCAAGGGTAGGGCTTAGAGCACTGGGCCTCAGGGATTGCTCCCATCCTGGGTTTCAACCCTCTCTTGGCACTGATAGACTGTTGAAGCAAAGACAAGGTATTTAATTTCTCTAAACTGTATGTTCTCATCTTTATAAGGTAATAGTAAGAATGCCTACCAACCCCAGTCCCCGTAGGATCCCAAAGATTAATGAGATACTCTCTGGATAGCTTTGAACTTTTGGCAGAAAAATGTCATTCCAGGCCAAGGCATTATTCCATTACCATTTTGTGAGATGAACCGCTGAAAATCTTGTACACCAGGATACTGTCTCTGTGTGTGTGGTCCCCCAGGGCTGGGGAGAGAGTGCAGCCAGCACCTGCTGCTTCCCGTGGGTGAGCCCGTCCTCTGTCTGGGCTGGACAAGGCTGTTTGTTCCAGAAAGCTTTTATTCCCTGTCGGACCTGTGATGAATTATCCTAATATCTCTTGGTGTCTCTGTCTGGATGTGTCTTTACTGGGATGACAGCATATTATTACTTACTGGTTTCCTTGGGCCATGGCCATTCATAATGTAAAATCAATAGTGATAGAAGAGGTAATAATAATAACAATATTTTTAATACTATCTATGTGCCAAGCAGCATGCCATGCTTCCTATGGACATCCTCTTTAATCTTTCTAGTGGCCCTGACAACAAAGATAGCTGCCATTGATTGAGTAGCGACTGTCTTCCAGCCAAGTGTAAACTCTTTATGTGCTTCATCTTACTGACTTCTAACAGTAGCCCTAAGAAGTAGGTATAATTTTTATCCACACTTTACGGAAGAGGAAACCAGTCTAGCAACTTGCTAAAGATCACATTTATTAGGTGGCAGAGCCAAAATATGTGACAAAAATAAGATGGGCAGCGAATAGAAGAATCAGTCCATGGATGAGGGAGGAACCTTTAAGGTCCTCCGGCCCAAAGTCCTCATTGTAACTTTTTATCTTCTCTGAATCCATGGAACGTGCTCTTTTCATTAAATCTGCTTTGAAATACTATTGTTCAGCTAATCCTCTTCACTGGCTTGCTAGCTTTGAGTGAGGAAGGAAAGATGGCAGGATTTATTGTGCCAGGCAGGGTGCCAGGTTTATTTATATGTTACTGCATTTGTTCTTCTGACAGTCAATCTGCAAGATTGACATTATCCCCCAGTTTCACACAGAAAATTGAGGTTCAGCAGCTCACCCAAGGTCACACTTTAGTAAGGACCAGACCGAGGACTCAGTATCAAGTTTATTTGATTCCAAAGAGTAGTTCTGTCTACTCTTCTGAGACTTGAACAAACATGACTTTGTCCATCCTGCCCACATCTTTTGTGCTTTTGAAATGTCAATAATATTGCCTCTCAGCCTGAGCACTCACAGATTAAATAGCTTTAATAACAATACTAAGTATTTTTTCTTTGACACTGTGCTCAGTGCTTTAAAGGTAATATTATCTTGTTTAATCTTTAAAAAAAAAAAAAAAAAAAACCCTACGGGGTAAGTACTGTTATTGTTACCACATCGGTAATTAAAAAGCTGAGGCACCCACACAGAAGCACTGGAGACAAGGATTGAATGCACTATGTTTTGAGAGCCTGTGGTGGTAACCTCTCCTCTTGTTTGCTTCTTGGTCCTCCCCAGCTTATACTTTCCTTGATCAGCTTAACTGCTATGATCCCTGCAGTTCTTTGCAGAAATCTTTGTAAGGAATTTGTGGGTCAGGCCAAAGCTGCAGTAAATCCCCTTGAGGCCACAGGGGAGAGAGACACCTCCGGCATCAGACCCCCAGGATGATGGGCGCTGATTGAAAGTGGTACCCTGGTGCTCAGGTGCGTGCTACAGTGGAACTCACCTCTGTGACTGTACCTGTCACACCTGTTGTGCCCAAATCATGCCATGCCTTCTACCAGCCAGTCGGTTTCTCAAGTGTAGATACTGTTGCATTCATATCCCCTGGCCTATTGTCCGGGATTGGTGTTATTGAGATCAAAGGGGGTGGCAGTTGGCTGTGTGAGGGAAAAGATGGGAATTAACATTTCTTGACTAACTCCAGATATTGTGCCCCCATGCTAGCAACTTCCATAGCCATCACCTCTGTTAATGTCCACTGCAAGGTGTAACATATGAACTGATATCCCTATTTCAGAGATGAGGAAACCGAGGCTCACCATAATTAAGGAAGTTGACCAATGTTAAATAGCTAGTAAAAGGCAGAACCAAGAGAGCAGATTCAAACCCAGTTCTGCCAACTCAAGCTCATGCTGTTTTGAGTGACTAAGTTCATGTTTGCATGTATCTCCTATACTTCACCAGGGATACCAAGTTATCTCAAGATCCCTGCTGTTTTCTAGCAGCTTCTTCCAGGATCCCTTCCTTTGCATAGTGACTATTTCCTCCTAAAAGCTGTACAGCAAGACAGCCCATTGGGGATGGGGGAGGGGATGATTAGGACTCTGCTCTGCCCGGAACCGCAGTGAGAATATTGAGGCCATGGCTTACTCAGGGGTCCTGACAACTTCCTTGAGTGCTGGAGATTATGAAATCCAAGGATCAGGGCCCATCTGGGTCACTGGTGACTACAGGAAAGATGTGGAGGGGGTTAGATGAGGATTGAGGGCTTCGGGCTGGTCTTGCCCTTTACTTTCCATGGCCTTAATCCTTTCGTTTTAAAAATGAGGGGGGTTGTAGCAGATCATCTCTGATCTACCCCCTTCACTCATTTGTAGAAGGCCACAGAAGGTTAAAACCCGTATGTTGGTGGAGAGTGGGGAGAGCCTTGAGCACAGTAACTTCAAAATTTGTCGTACAAGTTTCCAAGTGGTCCACAAAACAGGGATTCATCGATCACGTGAGTTTGAGACATGCTCGCTTAAAGCTAAACAGAGGTATTTACTGCCGGACTTTACTTCTATTTTTTAATATAGTAGTTGATTTTTTTTCTTTTTTTATTATAAAAGTAATGAAGAGGCTATAAAACAATTCAAATAATACCTGCGTATGTATAGTAAAAGTGCAAGTCTCCTTCATGTCCTCAATCCTATTCCCCAGAGGCTGTCAGTCTTAATAATTCGGTATACATCCTTTTGGAATTTTTATATATTTTATTGTATTATATATAAAACACATACACACATAGGATTTGTGTTTTTAATGGGAAATTACTCATGGTTAGAAGTTTGACTTGATTTTTATTCAACAACATGTCTAGGAAACATTTCAGAGTAGTATGTAGGGATCTGTAGCACCTTTTTCAACAGCTGATTACTGTTCTTCAATGTATTTAACTAACCCCCAGGTGAAAATGATTTTGGTTTTTCCATGTTTTAACTCCTTTAAGCAGTCCAACATGTGTTGTGACTTTCCAAGTGGATGATATAGTATTCAGTGTTTTCCAAGTACTTCTTTGATCAGTGAACAATTTTTTGGCCTAGTAATCTCAAGGATATCGATAATTCTTGAAATACTGCTTAGAAATATGACTTTTGCCTTTTAATTTGCACCTTAATGGGCATTGAGAGTCTAATGGCTTTAAGATGAAGAAGTTTCAACAGAATCTTGCTAAAAAAAAGAAACATAGCAGCCAGGTGCTAAAGATATGAAACATAGGTGCTAAAGATATGAAAAGTTGAAAAGTTATGAAAAGATATGAAAAGTTGTAGGCCTAGGACAGCAGAGGGCAAATCCTAGGTCTTGAGTCACCAGGACATTGGTGAGAGTGACAGTGGAGGGTACATTCAGAAGGAAAGCACATGGGGGCCATGAGCAAACAGTATTAAAATTCTTGCCACTCTCAAGACTTTTTTCCAGATCTAGCCTCAGCAGAGCTTTTTAAAGCAAGTTAATAGCACGTGGTAGGGAAAAATAAGAGATTTCTGTTTCTGATCCTTGACATCATAATTTTTCCATTTTACTTAGCTAGCCAGTAAGAAATATGGCTGGAGCTTACTTTTCTATGCAGTTGTCCAAGTGGAGTTTCAGAAAATAAAATGGATACATCTGTACAGAGCACACAGAAGGCACAGAAGTGCCATTGGGACTGCTCTGCTATGGTTGTTGGTGACCCCTTTTGTGTTGGGTTTCATTGCTTGTCATCATTAGTGCGTCTGGTAGCGGCTCCGAAATGCTTATTAATTTTCAAACAGAGAAGTGCTGAAATGCCTGGTGTTATAGTTCAGTTAGTCTGTTTTTGTTTAGTGCCCAAATCCATCTTTCTGAAAGAGTCTGCAAGCTTCAGCTGGCTATTGGTCTGTAGGACTTTGCAGATATATTAAAGTATACTCTAAATAGCCTGAGCCAGCAAGATAGGTCAAGGTAGAAAGAAAGTGACTGAAGTCTGTTACTTCTTGGCTTTTAAATATGCCAAAGCTTGATTTGAAAGAAATTGGTTTTCAGAAAGAATCACTAACAATTCAGATAGTACTGCCTCTCATCAGATATATAACTTACTAGTTAAAATGAATTCACATCATTCTTAGAAGCACATGCCAACTTCTTAAGCAGTCGTTTACAGGATGTCCCTAAGTGTATTATGACAGACTGGTTCTTCTTAATTCCTACTTCTTCCTTTATTTCACAAACTTTCCCATGCTTACTCTGAGCCAGACCCTATGTTAGATATGAGGGATGGAGGAAAAGGAGACTCATTTCCTGTCAATGCAACTCAAAGTCTAGTTTGGAATCCAGAGAAGTAAATGCAGTGTTTAAATGCTAAGAGAGGGGTATGCATATTTATTCATTCCATAAATATTTATTAATCTACCTATCATATGCCAGATATACACCTACTTGCTAGGATATTGTGATGAATGAAACAGAAGTCCGTGTTCTCTTGCACTTTACGTACATTTAGATATCTGCTGGACTGGCACACATCAGAAAGATCTTTCCTGATCATTCTAGCTAAAAGAGCTCTCTGAATCATTCTCTAACCCTTCAACTCTATTTTATTCACAGAATTTCATCGTCATCTGACATATTACATATTTATGCGTTGATTGCCTGTCCATTAGGGTAGAGGCTTTCTTTACTGCTGTGTCCCTAGTGCTGGAAAGAGTAGCTGGCACTAAACAGGTACTAAATAAACAGTGAATGAATTAATGAGTGAGTGTGGAGCAAGACAGCAAACACAGAAAAGGACATAAGAAAAATATCAGATGGTGATAAGTGCTGGGCAGAAAATGAAACAGAGCTTTGATAAGCAATGATCTGGTGACCACATTAGATGGGTACTCTGAGGAGGCGACCTGGAAGCCAAAAGCTGAATGATGACCAGTGTTCAGCAATATGGCTTCAGAAGGAAGAGCATTCCTGGGCAAGGGAAAAACAGTGCAAAACCCCTAAAGTGAAAATGAGTTTATTGTGTTGAAAGAACCCAAAAGAAGCTCATCTGGCTGGAGTGTGGCAGGCTGAAGGTAGAGGTGATACGGGATGAGGCCATGGGGGCAACCAGAGACCAGGATGAGGAGTTGAGGTTTTAGTGTGAGCACCACAGGGAGATTTTGGAGGGTATTAATCAGGAATGTAAAATGATCTAATTTCCATTTTTATAGACTCACACTGGCTACTTTGTGGTGAGTGTATTTCAGAGGAGCATGAGTAGAAGCTGGGGGCCTCTAAGGGGCCCTTTGCAATCGTCCCTTCAACTCCCCAAGTATCTGTTGGGCATTAGGTACAGTGATAGGTACCAGAAAGTGAGATCATAAATAAGGAAAGGTCCCTGCTCTGCAGAAACTAAGATACACTGAAAGGCTAATAGAGGATACGGTAACTTGAGCCTCAAGTTTTTTTTAAACTCCAATGGTCACAGTACTTCTCTTAAAACTTCTAAACTTTAAAAAGGGGATACGGGATTCCCTGGTGGCACAGTGGTTAAGAATCCACCTGCCAATGCAGGGAACACGTGTTCGAGCCCTAGTCTGGGAAGATCCCACATGCCGCGGAGCAACTAAGCCCATGCGCCACAACTACTGAGCCTGCACTCTAGAGCCCGCGAGCCACAACTACTGAAACCCGTGCGTCTAGAGCCTGTGCTCTGCAACAAGAGAAGCCACCGCAATGAGAAGATGGTGCACCATGACGAAGAGTAGCCCCCGCTCACCGCAACTAGAGAAAGCCCGCACGCAGTAACGAAGACCCAATGCAGCCAGAAATAAATAAATAAATTTTTAAAAATAATAATAATAAAAAATAAAAAGGGGATAGAGGAGGGGTTCCCAAATTCAGTGTGCATAATAATTGCCAGGAACATGTTAGAAATGGAGACACCCACATCCTACCCTATCCCAGAAACTCTTTCTACAGTAGGGTCCCATCATTTGCATTTTTTTGCACTAAATCCAAACTCAACTTTATTTTTTCATTGTTGTTTTTTATTTTTCTTTTATATTGGAGTATAGTTGATTAACAATGTTGCGTTAGTTTCAGGTGTACCGCAAAGTGATTCAGTTATACATATACATGTATCTACTCTTTTTCAAGTTCTTTTCCCATTTAGGTTATTACAGACTATTGAACAGAGTTCCCTGTGCTATACAGTAGCTCCTTGTTGGTTATCTATTTTAAATATATCAGTGTGTTTATGTCAATCCCAAACTCCCAATCTATCCCTGCCCCCCACCCTTCCCCCCTGGTAACCATAAGTTCGTTCTCTAAGTCTGTGAGTCTGTTTCTGTTTTGTAAATAAGTTCCTTTGTATCTTTTTTTTTAGATTCTGCGTATAAGCGATATCATATGATATTTCTTTCTCTGAGTTACTTCACTTAGTATAATAATCTCCAGGTCCATCCATGTTGCTGCAATGGCATTATTTCATTCTTTTTAATGGCTGAGTAATATTCCATTGTATATATGCACCACATCTTCTTTCTGTCATTTGCATTTTAACAAGCACTACAGGTGGTTCTGAGATCGGTGGTTCAAGGACCACCTTTTAGAACTGAGAGAGAAAAATGGGGGAAGGTTAACCTCAGAGTCAAATTAGGCACTTGCTGTTTGTTCTGTTAAAAGATGTGGTGGAGACAGACAGAACTCCATGCCTAAATGACACTTAGGAATTCCAAGCGCTCTCCCATCCCCCTGCCTCCTTCCCAGATTCCCACCAACCCACATACTTGCACGTGGGCTAGATTTAGTTCACCCTGAGCCTGGGATTTGAGAGAGACCATGAAGTGCCCATGTGTGGAGGGAGCAGACATGGTGGAAGCTAACAGACTCCAAATCTGCCAATTTTCTGGAAAAATTCCGGACGGCTAGAGGTTAAGATAACTAAGTGTGGCTACCTTGTTCACCCAGAGAACAAAGAAGCAGGACTGGACTTTGTAGCATAGCCATGGGGGGTGAGTTAGAAAGTGCTTTTCAGGGCTGTGTGCCAGTTGATTGAGAAAACAAGAGAACTCTGCCTTGTTTTCCCTTTGCTTTCATTGCTGAGTCCATGTAGTTCATGTGGATCTGTAATTGACTGGTTCCACCATATTGCTGCCTGCAAAATCCACCAGAAGACAAATATTCTAGCCTCACTCCACGGTCCTAGTGCATTACTGGCACCTGAGCGGTTTGAAAACATTACTCTTATAGGCCTCTACTGCCAATTTATAACCTAGAAATATTTCACATATAGAAGGCAGGCTACTTTAGGTCCCCCCTCCAAGGTTGTTAATTATGAGTTTTTTAAATCCTGCCTAATATTTCCACTCAGTTCATTACGGAGTTGCTTCTGTTTGCCCATCTCACATTCTAAGACCGCATGTAACATATAACATACACTCCTCTTGGGTAAAGCCCCTTCCCCACGCCCCAAAAAAAGTTATTTCTTGTTTGTTCAAAAAGAAGAAAGTTGTCTCTCAAAACAGGCCTTATCTAATCTGAGCTCTCAGCAGCCTTCTACACAGGCTGGGCCCTTCTTCCGAAAAACACTTTCTTGCTGCTTTAGAAACCACACACACTTGGCTTGCTTCCTACTTCTCTGGTTATTCTTTCTCAGCATCTCTGTGGATTCCTCTTCCTCTACCCACCTCTTAGCTACCCCCCTTAGGAGCCTCACTGTCTATACACTAGTGATCCCGTGGCTCCAGGACTCCTCTGTATGCTGCTGATTCTCCTGTATCTAGCACAGAGCACATCTCTCTTCTGACTCAGATGTACACTTGTCTACTAGGCATCCTACCCCAGATGCCCCACAAAAAGGTCAACTCAATATCTCTAAAACTGAACTCCTGAATCCTTATCTCAGTAAATAGTACCCCCATTCATCCAACTTTCCAAGCCAAAATACAGGCATACCTTGGAGATATTGTGGGTTCAGTTCCAGATCACCATGATAAAGCAGGTATTACAATAAAGCAAGTCAATTTTTTTTGGTTTCCCAGTACATATAAAAGTTATGTTTACTCTATACTGTAGACTGTTAAGTATGTGATAGCACTGTGTCTTAAAAACCAATCTATATACCTTAATCTAAAAATACTTTCTTGGTAAAAATGCTAACCATCATCCGAGCCTTCAGCAAGTCACAGGAGTAACATCAAAGATCACTGATCATATATCACCATAACAAATATAAGAATGAGGAAAAAGTTTGAAACATTGCGAAAATTACCAAAATGTGACACAGAGACATGAAGTGAGCAAATGCTATTGGAAAAATGGCGCCAATAGACTTGCTCCACGCGGGGTTGCTGCAAATCTTCAATTTATAAAAAAATGTCATATCTGCGAAGCACAAGAAAGCGAAGCACGATACAGTGGGGTCTGCGTGTATTTCTAGATTGTTCTCGCTCTTCAGTGGCTCTTTCACCCTCCACTGGTCTCTGTTCTCACTGCCTGTACTTCATTTACCTTTGTCAGCTCTGCATGATTGCAGCAGGCTCCTAACCCTATATTTGCCTTCTCGAGACCAGGGGTTGGCAAATCACAGCCAGTGGCTTTACATTTTTTTAAAGGGCTTACTAAGAATGGCCGTTAAAGGATTATTAGAAGAGCCATTAAAATTGATCCCAGAGCTCTTTGATTAACTTGATCGCACTTAATAAGTGGTGGAGCTGGGATTTGAGCCCAGGTTATTTAAAGGGTTATTAAAGGAATGGCTTATGCATTTTTTATTTTCTATGATGAACCTAAATTTTTTTAATTTTTTTTTAATTAGTCATCCAGCTTATACACATCAGTGTATGCATGTCAATACCAATCGCCCAATTCATCACACCACCACCACCACCACCCCACCGTGGCTTTAGCCCCTTGGTGTCCATACATTTCTTCTCTACATCTGTGTCTCAATTTCTGCCCTGCAAACCGGTTCATCTGTACCATTTTTCTAGGTTCCACATATATGCGTTAATATACGATATTTGTTTTTCCCTTTCTCACTTACTTCACTCTGTATGACAGTCTCTAGATCCATCCACGTTTGTACAAATGACCCAATTTCGTTCCTTTTTATGGCTGAATAATATTCCATTGTATATATGTACCACAACTTCTTTATCCATTCGTCTGTCAATGGGCATT
Source organism: Eschrichtius robustus (assembly GCF_028021215.1). Classification (NCBI taxonomy): domain Eukaryota; kingdom Metazoa; phylum Chordata; class Mammalia; order Artiodactyla; family Eschrichtiidae; genus Eschrichtius; species Eschrichtius robustus. Next base: position 68,277,814 of record NC_090833.1, read on the forward strand.
TAGGTTGCTTCCATGACCTGGCTATTGTAAATAGTGCTGCAATGAACATTGGGGTGCATGTGTCTTTTTGAATTATGGTTTTCTCTGGGTATATGCCCAGTAGTGGGATTGCTGGGTCATATGGTAATTCTATTTTTAGTTTTTGAAGGAACCTCCATACTGTTCTCCATAGTGGCTGTATCAATTTACATTCCCACCAACAGCGCAAGAGGGTTCCCTTTTCTCCACACCCTCTCCAGCATTTGTTGTTTGTAGATTTTCTGATGATGCCCATTCTAACTGGTGTGAGGTGGTACCTCATTGTAGTTTTGATTTGCATTTCTGTAATAATTAGTGATGTTGAGCATTCTTTCATGTGTCTGTTGGCCATCTGTATGTCTTCTTTGGAGAAATGTCTATTTAGGTCTTCTGCCCATTTTTGGATTGGGTTGTTTGTTTCTTTAATATGGAGCTGCACGAGCTGTTTATATATTTTGGATATTAATCCTTTGTCCGTTGATTTGTTTGCAAATATTTTCTCCCATTCTGAGGGTTGTCTTTTCGTCTTGTTTATGGTTTCCTTTGCTGTGCAAAAGCTTTGAAGTTTCATTAGGTCCCATTTGTTTATTTTTGTTTTTATTTCCATTACTCTAGGAGGTGGATCAAAAAAGATCTTGCTGTGATTTATGTCAAAGAGTGTTCTTCCTATGTTTTCCTCTGAGAGTTTTATAGTGTCCGGTCTTACACTTAGGTCTCTAATCCATTTTGAGTTTATTTTTGTGTATGGTGTTAGGGAGTGTTCTAATTTCATTCTTTTACATGTAGCTGTCCAGTTTTCCCAGCACCACTTATTGAAGAGACTGTCTTTTCTCCATTATATATCCTTGCTTCCTTTGTCATAGATTAGTTGACCATAGATGTGTGGGTTTATCTCTGGGCTTTCTATCTTGTTCCATTGGTTTATGTTTCTGTTTTTGTGCCAGTACCATATTGTCTTCATTACTGTAGCTTTGTAGTATAGTCTGAAGTTAAGGAATCTGATTCCTCTGGCTCCGTTGTTTTCCCTCTAGACTGCTTTGGCTATTTGGGGTCTTTTGTGTTTCCATACAAATTGTGAATTTTTTTGTTCTAGTTCTGTAAAAAATGCGATTGGTAATTTAATAGGGATTGCATTGAATCTGTAGATTGCTTTGGGTAGTATAGTCATTTTCACAATATTGATTCTTCCAATCCAAGAACATGGTATATCTCTCCATCTCTTGGTGTCATCTTTAATTTCTTTCATCAGTGTCTTATAGTTTTCTGCCTACAGGTCTTTTGTCTCCCTAGGTAGCTTTATTTCTAGGTATTTTACTCTTTTTGCTGCAATGGTAAATGGGAGTGTTACCTTAATTTCTCTTTCAGATTTTTCATCATTAGGATATAGGAATGCAAGAGATTTCTGTGCATTAATTTTGTGTCCTGCAGCTTTACCAAATTCATAGATTAGCTCCAGTAGTTTTCTGTTGGCATGTTTAGGATTCTCTATGTATAGTATCATGTCGTCTGCAAACAGTGACAGTTTTACTTCTTCTTTTCCAATTTGGATTCCTTTTATTTCTTTTTCTTCTCTGATTGCCATGGCTAGGACTTCCAAAACTATGTTGAATAATAGTGGCAAGAGTGGACATCCTTTTCTTGTTCCTGATCTTAGAGGAAATGCTTTCAGTTTTTCACCATTGAGAATGATGTTTGCTGTGGGTTTGTCGTATATGACCTTTATTATGTTGAGGTAGGTTCCCTCTATGCCCACTTTCTGGCGAGTTTTTATCATAAATGGGTGTTGAATTTTGTCAAAAGATTATTCTGCATCTGTTGAGATTATCTTATGGTTTTTATTCTTCAATTTGTTAATATAGTGTATCACGTTGATTGATTTGCGTATATTGAAGAATCCTTGCATCCCTGGGATAAATCCCACTTGGTCATGGTGTATGATCCTTTTAATGTGTTGTTGGATTCTGTTTGCTAGTATTTTGTTGAGGATTTTTGCATCTATATTCATCAGTGATATTGGTCTGTAATTTTCTTTTTTTGTAGTATCTTTGTCTGGTTTTGGTATCAGGGTGATGGTAGCCTAATAGAATGAGTTTGGGAGTGTTCTTTCCTCTGCCATTTTTTGGAAGAGTTTGAGAAGGATGGGTGTTAGCTCTTCTCTAAATGTTTGATAGAATTCACCTGTGAAGCCATCTGGTCCTGGACTTTCGTTTGTTGGAAGATTTTTAATCACAGTTTCAATTTCATTCCTTGTGATTGGTCTGTTCATATTTTCTGTTTCTTCCTGGTTCAGTCTTGGAAGGGTATACCTTTCTAAGAATTTGTCCATTTCTTCCAGGTTGTCCATTTTAATGGCATAGAGTTGCTTGTAGTAGTCTCTTAGGATGCTTTGTATTTCTGCGGTGTCTGTTGTAACTTCTCCTTGTCATTTCTAATTTTATTGATTTGAGTCCTCTCTCTTTTTTTGATGAATCTGGCTAATGGTTTATCAATTTTGTTTATCTTCTCAAAGAACCAGCTTTTAGTTTTATTGATCTTTGCTATTGTTTTCTTTGTTTCTGTTTCATTTATTTCTGCTCTGATCTTTATGATTTCTTTCCTTCTTCTAACTTTGGGTTTTGTTTGTTCTTCTTTCTCTAGTTCCTTTAGGTGTAAGGTTAGATTGTTTACTTGAGATTTTTCTTGTTTCTTGAGGTAGGCTTGTATAGCTATAAACTTCCCTCTTAGAACTGCTTGTGCTGCATCCCATAGGTTTTGGATCGTCGTGTTTTCATTGTCATTTGTCACTAGGTATTTTTTTATTTCCTCTTTGATTTCTTCAGTGATCTCTTGGTTATTTAGTAACGTATCGTTTAGCGTCCATGTGTTTGTGTTTTTTACGTTTTTTTCCCTGTAATTCATTTCTAATCTCATAGCGTTGTGGTCAGAAAAGATGCTTGATATGATTTCAATTTTCTTAAATTTACTGAGGCTTGATTTGTGACCCAAGGTATGATCTATCCTGGAGAATGTTCCGTGCACACTTGAGAAGAAAGTGTAATCTGCTGTTTTTGGATGGAATGTCCTATAAATATCAATTAAATCTATCTGGTCTATTGTATCATTTAAAGCTTCTGTTTCCTTATTTATTTTCATTTTGGATGATCTGCCCATTGGTGTAAGTGACGTGTTAAAGTCCCCCACTATGATTGTGTTACTGTCGATTTCCTCTTTTATAGCTGTTAGCAGTTGCCTTATGTATTGAGGTGCTCCTATGTTGGGTGCATATATATTTATAATTGTTATATCTTCTTGGATTGATTCCTTGATCATTATGTAGTGTCCTTCCTTGTCTCTTGTAACATTCTTTATTTTAAAGTCTATTTTATCTGATATGAGTATAGCTACTCCAGCTTTCTTTTGATTTCCTTTTGCGTGGAATATCTTTTTCCATTCTCTCACTTTCAGTCTGTATGTGTCCCTAGGTCTGAAGTGGGCCTCTTGTAGACAGCATATATATGGGTCTTGTTTTTGTATCCATTCAGCAAGCCTGTGTCTTTTGGTTGGAGCATTTAATCCATTCACGTTTAAGGTAGTTATCGATATGTTTGTTCCTGTGACCGTTTTCTTAATTGTTTTGGGTTTGTTTTTGTAAGTCCTTTTCTTCTCTTGTGTTTCCCACTTAGAGAAGTTCCTTTAGCATTTGTTGTAGAGCTGGTTTGGTGGTGCTGAATTCTCTTAGCTTTTGCTTGTCTGTAAAGCTTTTGATTTCTCCATCGAATCTGAATGAGATCTTTGCCGGCTAGAGTAATTTGGTTGTAGGTTCTTCCCTTTCATCACTTTAAGTATATCATGCCACTCCCTTCTGGCTTGTAGAGTTTCTGCTGAGAAATCAGCTGTTAAACTTGTGGGAGTTCCCTTGTGTGTTATTTGTCGTTTTTCCCTTGCTGCTTTCAATAAATTTTCTGTGTTTAATTTTTACCAATTTGATTACTATGTGTCTTGGCATGTTTCTCCTTGGGTTTATCCTGTATGGGACTTGCTGTGCTTCCTGGACTTGGGTGGCTATTTCCTTTCCCATGTTAGGGAAGTTTTCAACTATAATCTCTTCAAACATTTTCTCTGGTCCTTCCTCTCTCTCTTCTCCTTCTGGGACCGCTATAATGCGAATGTTGTTGTGTTTAATGTTGTCCCAGAGGTCTCTTAGGCTGTCTTCATTTCTTTTCCTTTTTCTTTACTCTTTTCCACAGCAGTGAATTCTACCATTCTGTCTTCCAGGTCACTTATCCGTTCTTCTGCCTCAGTTATTCTGCTATTGATTTATTCTAGTTTAGTTTTCATTTCAGTTATTGTCTTGTTCATCTCTGTTTGTTTGTCCTCTAATTCTTCTAGGTCTTTGTTAAACATTTCTTGCATCTTCTTGATATTTGCCTCCATTCTTTTTCCGACATCCTGGATCATCTTCACTATCATTATTCTGAATTCTTTTTCTGGAAGGTTGCCTATCTCCGTTAAGTTGTTTTTCTGGGGTTGTATCTTGTTCCTTCTACTGGTACATAGCCCTCTGCCTTTTCATCTTGTCTGTCTTTCTGTGAAAGTGGTTTTTGTTCCACAGGCTGCAAGATTGTAGTTCTTCTTGCTTCTGCTGTCTGCCCTCTGGTGGATGAGGCTATCTAAGAGGCTTGTGCAAGTTTCGGCTTTTCATTTTTAAAGGGTTATTTAAACAAATAAAAACTAGAATATACAACAGAGACCATAGGTGGCCCTGAAAGCCTAAACTCTTTGCTATATGTCCCTTTACAGAAAAAGTGTGTGACTTCTGCCCCAGATCATTTGACATGCTACTGCCAGAGCATCTTTCTTTCAAAATTGTCCATGCTGCTCCCAGGCTTAAAATTCTTTTCATGTCCAGCTGGCACTTGAGGATAAGTTCCAAATGCCCTAGCATGATATACAACGCCTTTTATCATCTGATATCTGCCTGCCTCTCTTGCTTCATCTCTTACCAAATCCCCTCACTTCACCCCACTGAGCTCTGCCCTTCCGAGGTACCCACTTACTTGCTGTTTACAAATTTGCCTGGGAGCTTCCAACCCACTTTGTCTATCTAATCCTATCCTTCCTAACAGGAATCCTTCCCTTCAAGGCTGGGTCAGATGGCCCCCTCTGCAACCCACATGGTACCCTGTGCGTAATACTCTATCTCTGCCCTACCATTGTGTATTAGAATTAGTTATTTGTTTTTCTATATTACCTTCTGGATTATGTTACTCTTCTTCAAAGGCAAATGTTTAAGAATGTATCTTATTTTCTCCACAATTCCAAGAACATAATAGACACTAGACAGATGATAAACTGATGAATGAAGGAAGGAAGAAAAGAATGATGGATGCCAGTGATGAGGAGGGAGGTCTCCTAATGGCTGGAGACAGCAGTCTGCATGGTTTTGCATAATCTGGACTTCCAGTCTCTAATGTGCAGTTATGGCAGAGTTCCACAGTGGTACCCACTCCCAACTTAACATTTCTACCTTGCCCACGTGTTCTCCCCTTGAGAAGTTTCAGGAACCCCGAGGTTCTGTGGCACACAACTGTACAATTTGCAAAGTACTGCTATAGTGTGAATAAGTGCGAGAGTAGATATCTTATGGTATCCTGTCTCCCATTACATCCAGACCAAGGGATAAATCCTCCTCATCATCACCATCATTGCTAACATTTATTGAGCACTTGCTTTGAGCTATAAGCTGTTCTAAGTATTTTACAGGTGTCCATTTATTCTTACAATAACCCTTTAGGGTTACTATCCCAATTTTACAAATGTTTACAAATTGAAGCACAGAGATGTTAGATTCAGTCTGGCTCCAGGGACCCTGTTTCTTTGTATTGATTTTAACCTTAGTTGAATACATGGGCTTGCCATTATTTTAGAAAGAAGCCATTGGGGTCAGCTAGACCTAGCATAAAAAAACATGCTATCTTCTAGCCAGCTGGCTTCCAATTTGTGAGCCTTTTGTTTTTATTGTGGCACATCTGTCTCAGGGAGAGCCTTTTCTTCTCTTGGTCACTCTACCTTTACATACAAACCCCCAGCTGTAAAGATGCACAGTGCTCGGCACATAATAGGCACTCATAAATATTATAATTGTCACATCTGTGTTTGTGTTTCTAACCGTGTATGTTTACAGTGTTGATGGCCTGTGTATGTGTGTGCTTAGATAACTCAACCACAAACAAGATGAAGCTGAACTGTTTCTTGCTTTTTGGTCACTCTGATAAATACTGAACACTTCCTGGGCCCTTCTACTTTTCACCACATTTTGAGCTGAGATTCAGGCAAAAGCTGAATTTGCATTTGGAGAGGGGGCAACCCTAGTTGAAGAATCTTGTAAATAACTCTTCCCCACATCTAATACCAGGAGGCTCATGTCATTATGGACAAATATATATGTTCAGTATTCCTACATCGGAATCCAAACTCCAGAAACAACACCTGCAAGGACACTGCTAACTTCTTTACAGAAAAGTCAGATTTTCCAAAATTGCCACAGGGAGCTGGGTTACCAAACTTGGAAGGAAAGCTGCATGAAGATTGATCCTATCCTCTGAGAAGGATCTAAACACTGCTGATAGCCCCACAATAGGGCAGGGAAGTCCCTGCTTGCTATGCAACACCTTTGGTCCAAGAGTGAGCTGGTAGTCACATACTCCTCATAGCTCAGCTGATAGAAGTCTTAAAGCATTTAAACAAGGCTTTCCTAAAAGTTATGGGCTTTTTCAAAGGAATGCAGTTGAACATAACGAAGAATACGAAACTAGATACTTGGAAGAAAATACTGATCCCTTCTTAGGGATGGAGAAGCAGCTCACAGGTGCCATTCCATCTATATGGAACCCTAGGGAACAGGCTAATGCCATGGAGTTTCTTTTAATCCCTTTTAATCCCTAAGCTGGTCCCTGCCTTCTTTCTATTGTGTGCCTGGGTGCACCCACCTCACTCCCCCACCCCCTTGGTCAAGAGGAGCAACCTGATGGTATATCAGTTAACCCTGGGGACAGTCGACAGTGGTGGAGGATGGGAAGGCTAGAATCACAGCATCTTAGTTCTACCACATAGTATCCACATAAGTCTAACCTCTCTGAACCTTGGTTTTCTCATTAGTTAAAATGATCATACCCACCCTGCAGAAAAGTGGAGTGAAGAACAGAAATATTATCTGTAAAGTGCCTGGCACACAGTGGATACACATTTGACAGTATAATTGTCACTTGGAGATAAGACCAGTGTAACACACCATCTTCCAGGATGTCACAAAATTAGGAGTTTTACTCTTATTTTGAGGAACCCCTGGGCAGTTTTTCAAAGAATAGCACTAGAAAGGTGTCTAGGAAAACACAGTGTGATTGAGAATTATCAGCCTAAATCCAGACAACAGGAGAGGATGCTTATACTCTACTGACAGTTTTTTGCTGACATTTCTGATCTGGTAGGACAGAGAAATCGGTATGCTCTAAGTGTTTATACTTTCCAGAAAGCTCTGGACAATGTTCCAAAGTGGTGTTGAGTAGGAGATGAATTAAGGAGTATTTGGAAGGCTTTAGCTTGGGCAACGCAGAGTATCCACAAATGGAAACTTCTTAGAATGGAGGAGAGAATCAGATGGAAAATGCCTCCAGGGTCAATTTCAGAACCACAGTTGTGAATAATGCTATATGTAAAAGTCATAAGCACATGAAATGCAGTTTCCAAGTTTGTAGATAATATAAAAACTGGAGGCTGGGCAGTTAGGAAGGGAAGAAGAAACCAGTTTCAATTTGGTTTGGCTTGTTTCCTTTATAGAACTAAAGGACATGGGGAGGACAAATGTTTCTCCCTGTTGAAAAGTGTAAGAATAGCAAGTCAGAGAAAAAGGAGCCATCCCAGTAAATACATAAGCTTAGCCAAAAAAAAAAAAAATGTATAGAAGATCAATGCAAGGTCACAGAAATGACTAGCATGAATCAGACAGCAGAGAACATTAGAGGACATCAGTGACAACCAGAGACAATCAGTGACAACCAGCCACTGTCTACTCTCTGAAAAGCTAGAGGGTCTCAAAAGATCCCCCTAGCAGTTAATTTATTCTTCCTAGAAAAGTGGTCCTAGCAAATAGCAGTTCTGAAAAAGTGGTTAACATTTTCGTATAAATGAGGAAGATCCTGAAACAAACCAGAAATGAAAGTGCTTCCATGTTCTAGGTCAGGGTCAGCAAACTTTTCTTGTAAAGGGCCGGATAGTAAACATTTTAGCTTTGCAGGCAATCCCGTCTCTGCCTCAACCACTCAATTCTGCCAATGTAGCATAAAAGCAGCCATAGAAAGTTCTTAATCTGCTGTGGCCGTGTGCCAATAAAACTTTATTTACAAAAGCAGGTGGCAGCCGACTGGAGTTTGGTGATCTCTATTCAAGGTAAATAGGAGATCCAGTCAGAGTCATTTCACGCAGAGGTCTGTAGTTTGAAATGAATTACCCAGCAGGCAGATAGAACTACTCATATTAGCAAATTCAAGACTTTATGATTTTCTTAAGAGAAGGAAGCTGAAGGGTTTGGCAGAAAGTATTAGGACAGGGTTAAGAGTGTGTGGTTAGGTGACCTTTCCCATTCCGAAAATATTTTCTATACTTCCACCTGGAGCAGTCATGGAGCTTCCGGCATTAAATAACTTTTAGTTGCAATTAAATTAAAAACAGCCAAGGTTAAAAAAAAAAGTTGCCCTCACCAAATGGTGATACAGAACTCTTCATGAACCTCAAATCTGTTCCCTAAAATATCTGTACAAAACAAAGCTCTCCCTTGCAAGTCTCTGGGCTACTATATTTTTTGGTTTTGGAAAAAAATTCTTGCTCGCGGAGGACGTCTTCTCACAGCATTCTTTCTGTCCTCCAGCTTCAAGCTACTTAAAATCCAGAATGTTCTTGTTAGTGACTGTCCATTTCCCTGAGTAACTACAAATCTTCTCACAACTTACCCCCAACCCAAAATAAAGCCAAACCACAGGCCTTCCTATTAGGCCCCAGTGGATGCTTGAATAGAGTCAGTTTTTTTTAAAGGTCAAAGGTCATTCCCCATTTCTGATTCCCTGCACCAGCTGAGCAAGCTACTTAACTTCTCTGAGCTTCTGCGTCCTCTCTAAAATACGATGATAATATCAATCTAGTAACATGATAGAATAAAGTTGTATAAAACTTGTCCACTTACCTACTAGATACCTGTTCCCACTCTCCCTTTGTGGTAGATTTGATTATCCTAATCTTAGGAATCCCTAAGCAGAAAAAAGAAAAAAAAAAAAAATCTGCATTTCAGGGTAAGGAAAAGACCTCAACATATCCCCCTAGGAGTTGGGAGCTGACGTTCTTTGCACAGTACCCCTTAACTTACTCGCTTCTAAGCGCACTTTTTTCCAATTCTTATTCTTTTACTCTTATTTCTATACTTTTTTTGCAATTGCAGAATTCTGGCTTTTTTTCTTTTCAGTGTTCTAAGATTTCAGTATTTGGTTAGTAGTGTTAAAACAGTTATGGAAATAACTAGTTGTCCTTATTCCGAGATTCCTGAGTCAAGAATGGAATTGAGGCAGTTGCCAACCCAGTGTGCCATGTGGCCTCAGTCCTCTGCTCCTCTTTCCCATCCCCAGGGCTGCCACCAAGGTAAACACACTGTGGCCCATGCCCCACTCTCTCACAGGGCAAATGCCTTACCACCTGGCCATGGCCCTGACTTACGTTTTTTTTCTTGAAAACGCTACATTTCTCAGTCATTTACCCATGTCAAAGCAGCTCCTCACAACATCCAGAATACGTAGGTTCAGACATGAAGAGTGAATGATGATGGCGATGGTGATGTCGACAACACCAAATAATAATAGTAACCTGCACTTCTGTAGTATTTACTATGTCAAGTACTTTTGTATGTTCTTGAAATACCCGAACTCACGTAGAATATTCACAACAACCCTAGGTTGGTGCAGTAATTCTCCTCATTCTATAGATGAGAAAATTGTGTCACTGAGAAGTAAATTACTGGTCCAAGGTTACAAAGCTACTACGTGGTACAGCTCGGGTTGGGACCCAGTCACCATGACTCTGGAGTCTGTGCTCTTATCCACTGTGCTATATTGTCAAAATGATCATCTTCAGCTCCATTGCTTTGAAGGTCACTAAATAAGTCTTTGTTAAGTATTTATTCAGCATGCCAGCACTATACTGAATACTGAAGAGAGAACTATAAAAGAAGTAGGAGTCCCAGCCCTTGAAGTATTCGTTTACAATCTAACTGAAGGAATGAGATGTTGTAGAATGGAAAGGGCTTTGTAGTACAATTTAAGACAACTCTGGAAGATCAGGAAAGGAAGGGATTCTTGTGGACTGTGGTAACAGGAGGTTGAACTTGAACTTACTCTTAAGGGATGGGGAGAATTTGGAAGGATCAATAGGAGGAGGAAGAACATGAACTCTGTCCAAAACTAATGACAAGGAGAGTCAAAGAGGCTATCTTGAATGGAAAGACAGGTTTGTGTTGGGATGTGGGACAGATAAGTTTGAAAAGATGAGGAAGACACTGTTCTAAAAAGAAAGGATGTACCTATAATTTCTAGGTTCTAGTCGTGTGTTGAGACCTAAAATGGGTTTAAGAATGATTTGTTAAGGTGAGAGGCCTGAGATGGTACATCATGGCCGATGTAACAAATGGGTATTTCTGGGTCCAGAGCTTGAAATTTTCCTCTGACAACTGGAAATTCCAAGGAGGACTTTCAAGATGGTCATGTAGGTTACCCACACCTGTACCATCACAAATTACTAATTTACTAGATGTATCTGATGCTTAAGCTGATACTTTTTTCCTTAGAAAACAGTAAGAAACTGTTTCTTAGAAATAGGTCCTCAGAAACAGTAAGCTCACTCCTTTATTTGATCCTCACAAGAACTCTCTGAGGTGTTATCCTCAATTTGCAGAAGGAACTTAGAGGCTCGCAGAGCTGAAAGGCTTGCCCAAGAACACCACGCAAGTCTATGTCTCTTGACTGAAGTCGGGAAGGCTTCTCCTCTACCGCAGTTTCACATGGTTGGTTGTGGATATGACTTTGAGAGGTGGGCCTGTACAAGACAGTGGTGTCACCGTTGAGCCAAGGATTTAGAAGGCATCATGATGCCACCCCACACACAGGATTGCTAGAGCCTTTCCTCTAGACACCCAGAGCAGCCTCCTTTTCAAATGAGAGTACTTTCTGACTATGCATTGCAAATGCAGAGGAGAGAATTCCACCACAAGGAGCTTGTGCTTGGTAGGACTGGCCCACGAGCACTTTGTCCATATCCTACTCGTTTGGACAACAAGGGCTTCACTTGTGTAACTAAAACAATTATCTGTATTCTCTCAAGTTGTCCTTAATTTGTAGAATGCTTGAGAAGACAAGCTGTCACAAAGAAGCTTACAAGTAAAGGCCATGAGAAAAGCAAAACTGTTCTTTCATTTTCTAGCTAAAAATAATGACCAAAGAAATAAAGCAGTAAGTTTTAGCCCAGTAAACCAAAACGGATTGTATGGGAGAAAAGCAGAGAGTATTAATATACCTAATATGACCACAGTACCATTTGCTATGTATGTCTTAATTATGCCCCAATCCACGTCCCCTCATCCTCTAATTCCATAAATTCCAAAACAACCCTGAGAAATCTTTCTGGTTTTGTTTGGAAAGCAGCACTATGTTTCTGTGCCTGTGCATTCTAAAACAGGCCTGTCAAATTTGAAACCTAAATTCAAGCTGACAGAAGTCAGCTACCAACAAATTAAGTTAAATTAATAGAGTTAAAAAAAATTAATAGAGTTGATGCCTGATATACAAAGAAAATGCTTTTTACCCCAGGAATCTCTCTCCCTAGATGCCAGGCTAGATAGAGAGACTAAAGCAAACCTCAGTCTCCAGCAAGCCCTTTCCTTTGCCTTGTCATGTTTGCTAGAGAGTCCTGCATGGGAACCCTCTCCAGAAGTATTTCTTCCCCTAGTGGCAGCCTCCAAACTCCCATCTACCAATTTTATGGGCATACTAAAGACATGAGAGATTGGAAAACAGTACTGGAACAAGAAACCCTATTTCAAATCCCTACTCACACACCAAATAATTATGTACCTCCTTGAGCTAAAGAGTTCAGTTTTATGACTAGAAACAATTTCTAAGTATACACAATAAATGAGAAATTCAGATTTTGTCCCATGTAGATTTTATCTTAAGACAATATTTAAGACTGTTTTATGAAGGCAAATATTTTCGCTTCTTTATCTTTGTATGCATTTTATGGAATAGAAGAATATGTGAATGCTAAATTTTGAGATCTAGATTCCTTTTTTTTCCATTCCCATTATTCCCATCTTAGTTCAGGCCCTCATGGCTTTGTGCCCAGTGTGATGGAGCTCCCCCTTCTCTTCACCAACTTTGTGGGAATTCTTTTCCAGGCTTCATACGGGCAGGAAGCATCAAGGCTCACTCAGTAGCACCGGTGCCTGGAGGAACTGATGCAGCTATAAAAGCTAACCACCACCTAAAAAAAGTTACATGTGTCGGGCCCAGTGTGGGAGTGGGATTTACAACTCCCTGCATGAGATCAGGCAGGTGCAGTAGTTTTATGGGAAGAAAAAATGATCCAAATATAGAGAGCTAATAAATTGTCTGGCGGGGGCATATTGGCCAGTATCATGAGCCCCTCTCCCTTTCTCCCTCACAACCTTTTCATCCCCTGTCCTTCCTCACATTTAATTCTTCATTCAGGGTGTCCAACATTACCAACAGAAGGGTCATTGGAAATACCAAAAGGTGGTCTGCAGCTTCCTTATATACTTCATTTTAACTGTTCCTTCTGCTGGATAAGAAAACATACTTCAACTGGGGTTTAGAACGTGATAAGCTGAAATGTATAAAGAAGGGATTTGCCTAATGGTAAAACTTAGAAACAAAATCAAGTTCAGAAGACCTGTCTTCTAGTCTTGTGCTCTAAATGTTCACTTCAAGAACCCCTTCTGATAGGGCTCTGATAGGGAAGGAACTATGCCAACAGACTTAGGAATTTAGCAAATCTTAATCCCTGCCTTTTGAGGATGGTAAAACTGCTTAATGATCCACTAAGTTCAGTCACCGTAAATTGTCAGTTCTAATGAAATTTGGTTAAGCCTGCTTTCGATATTCCCGTTTGGAAATTCTTTTGGAGGCATCCATGTTCCTGGGACATCATAAAGATTTAAATCATTAAGTCAATGTTTCATTTGTTTAATCTAAAACAGCCTGAACACCTGAAAAGATTTAGCAATGATACTATGATGCATCTATTAAGAGTCCTACAAAACAACAGTGATATTATTACTTAAAATATTGTATGGCTTACTAAAGATAAGCAAATTATAATCATCTTTCTCTTATTAGCTCTTTGAAATAAACGAAGCAGTTAGTATGTAATTGTTGACTTTGAGAGAAAACACCTAACATGGGTGAATGAGTGAATGAATGGGTGGATGAGTTCTATCACAATGTCTCGTAGCCTCTCTGTCATCCCCCACAAAGTTTCAGCTCTAGTTCAATGCCACAGAAGCTAGACTGTCCCTGTAATAGCGGTGATGGTCTGGAACGGCACTGAATCAAACACAAACCATCCAGAAACTTCCCTTTAGCTGAGATTTTTCTATTTCCTTCCCTATTTTTATCCGAACTGCCCATACATAGGCAAATCGAAGAATGATTAATGTAAGCCTTGCTTTTTCTCTCTCCTGCCTTTCCTCCAAGAGGAGGCAAGAAAAAGCAAAGCAACAGGTCCAAGGCCAAAAGCAGAGCTGAGGAAGCCTGATTCATTGGCAGACTGGTCACCCACCTCAGAATAATTAAGAGCTGACTAGAGGCGGCACCAAATTGCAAATACCATAGAGTCTGGAGGGGACCCAGCAAGAGACATAGTAAAGAAAAAGAATTGTGTAGTGGGAGACTGCTGCTGGGACGGGAGATGTGACTCCTAGTCTTAATTTCACCACTAAGTCTTGTGAGTTCCCTGACCTTTTCATGACTTTTTTTCCCTTTCCTGAAAAACGAACCCTTACCTGCTTTCTTCCTCTGGATGGATGTTAACATGATATTAGGTGAACAGTTCTTGGAGCCTTTGGAAATCAGAGAGGTGGAAATAATCACAAAGATGGAAATGACTGACTGCAGGAACCCCAAAGCCACCGCTAAATCATTTCTGTGCTATTGAATGATTTATTGACCTAAGGCCCTGCCAGGTCCGGCACTGGATCTCTGAAGTTCCCATCCAGTCCTCCCCCAAACCCTTCTGGGTTCCCGCCTCCACATACACACTCCAGTCATCGTCAGCCTCATCAGGACATCAGCTTCAAGTCATCAGTAGACATTAATCCGCTTAACTGCTATCATGTCACAGGTAGTTCTTAGAAATGGCATGAATCTAGAAAAGAAAAAAATAGTAGACTGAGAGGGGAGTGGATTCTGAGGCTCATGGAAGGTACTCACAATTTGATTCTTAAAATTCTTTTCAGGTAAAGTATCTGAACTATGTGGTGATTATTCTGGAATTTTCTCTACCATAACCCTGAAGGGCAGGCTTTACCTTCATTCTGCTGGCACTTTCTCTACAAAGAGCCCTCTGCCAAGCACTGTGGGAAATAAAACAATAAATAAGGTCTAATTTCTGTGCCCAATGATATTTACAGACTAATGAAGGCAATAGAATTGAGATACAGTTACACATACAACTTCCTTCCAATGTGTGCATCCAGATCCTCTCGTCAGTATTCAATTTGGCTGCCTTTCTCCCACCTCCAAGCCTTAACAGATGCCTTTCTCTGTATCTGGAAGCTCTGCCTACTTCCCACCATCCAGCCAAGCCCCACTCCTCCTTTATAACTTGGCCTTTTCCTGAAGAAGACTTCCCCAAATCCATCTGCAGCATTTGTTCTAGCATCTCCTCTCACCCCCGGTGTGTGTGTTATGTGTATTCAGCACACATATGCTGCCTGCTCCAACTGTTAGCATTTAGTCCAAGTAATCAGCAAACTGCGTAAGCAATCCAAAAGCTCCTTATTTGGGCTTGCTAACAGAATCACACCCATCAAAGTGGCAAGAGAGGCTGGTTTCCTGAGTGTCACTGTGGCTGGTTTGTGCCTGTTGTTAAAACAGGGTTCTGACTACCCCTGAGGTTCCTTCCAGCTTTACCAATATCCAATGCCAAAAAGGAGTCAACCAACCTGACCGGCCCTACATTTCTTTTCTGTTGCTCCAGGATTCTTCTACAGCCAGATGATTCCTTACAGATCCTGGCACCCGTGGAAGCTGATGTGGGTTTCTACACTTGTAATGCCACAAATGCCTTGGGATATGACTCTGTCTCCATTGCCGTCACATTAGCAGGTAACGTGGAAATCCCTGTTCAATTCAGAAACCATTGACCGGTGCCTACAATGTGCCAAGCAGGCCAGGGACACAGACACAAATGAGATCCATACCCTGCCTCCGGAAGTTTATAATCTGTAATTGTAATCAAATGGAGATAAAGTGTAATATGAGATAGAATGAAATAAGTGCTGATAACCAAAGAGGGTGCAGTTTCACTCTACCTGAGAGGTCTTAGACTTGGAGTAGAATTTTGATAAACAGAGATGCAGGAAATACTCCAGGCAGAGCGAACATGAGCAAAGGATATGTATACAAGTAAGTAGCCTGTTGGGGAACATGAATCATGACCTAAGATCATTGAATGATCTTTTCATTTCTCCTCCGTCCACGTGTTGCAAAGACGACTTTAAGACCTGGGTAGCTGGAATTCTGTGGCTGTGGGTTGGAGCACAAGTGTTCTTCTCTGTGACTGTTTATTTCAACCTCTTGGTCTAATACACCTGCCTACACTTCACCTTTATCCATAGAGGTTAGGCAAACCATTCTACACATAGCAACTTCAGAAAATTGCGATTCAGAGTACCATGCCTCCCAAGGTTGTGGTCTCGTAGTAAGGTACTCTTATAAAACCTCTCTTACATAGGGCAGATCCTTGCCTTTGGAACTGAAAGAGACCTTAGATACCAGCTAGACCAGAGCCCTCAGTTCTCAGAGGCCAGGCAACCTGAGGTCACATAGCCTCTCAGCTGGTGGCAGGGAAAAAGGGAACTGAGGTCTCCTAACCCCCAGATCATTGTTCCTCCTTCTCCCCACTGATGCTACCAACCCGGGCTCCCTTTCCTCAGATCTGGGCCACGCAGCCTTTGTGGCGGTGTGTTGCATGTGTTTGTATTTATTCTTTTCCATTGCCGCTCCCATCAGATGATTCAGTAGATGCTAGAAAAGCCGACATCACCCCACACTGACCTCATCCGTCCACGCCGGGATTATGTTGTCACGCTGTTTTCCAGTCACACATGCTACTCCCTTGCATATCTGTTTAGCAACAGTATATCTACCCCATGACCTAAGGCTGATCTGGGAAGGGACCTTGAGCGGGACGCTTTGCAGAGAGGATGAAAGTCAACAAAGAATAAGGCGAGCTAAGGGGCCCTGGGGTGGATTACAGACTGATAATAATGCCTATTCTTTTGTGTGTGTGAATAGAACATTTGCTTTGCTCCTAATGTATTCCAGTCACAATCTTTATGCCCCTCTTGGTTATACAGAGTCCAGATGCTCGGCACCCGTCTGGTTAATTCTCTTCTGCCTTACCCCCTCCCATCTGCCTTGGCCAGGGCACTGCTGACACCCTTCCAACTGCTGGCAAGTAGTGGCTCTTACAGGATTAACTCTCGTTTATATTTATCCAGATACGGTTCAGCTCTGTCACAGACTAAATACCCTTTGTTCACCTGAATTTAATACGATTCACGGAAACCTGTCTGGAATTAAGCAAAGCAGTTGTAACATCAGGCTTGTCTTCAGCTCTTTGAAGAGGAGCTATTGGAGGCTGCCAAAATATTCAAAGCCAGGGAAGAAAGAGAGCAGCCAGAGAGGCACCGGGGGAAAGGGAGAAAAGGAGCTGAGTGATGAAGTAGTTCACGCACACCACACCCAGGGCTTAGGAAGCTGCGTCCATGGGCTTCAGTGGTGGGGTTTGTTCAGGTCTGCTAGCAGATCTGTCAAACAGTCCCTCTGAAAGGTAAGGCCCAAAATGGATACGCTGCTTTCAGACTGTATTTGTGTCTTTACCTGGGATTATCGTCTAGCCTGGTGTCAACGTCTGCACTCACAGTTTTAAGTGACTCACACCCTCTGCCAAGTATTACTGACGAAGAGCAACAAGTTAGACCCGAGTTTTGTGATTCGTGACGCTTACAGACTAGTGAAGGCAATAGATGCACGCGTGACTACCTCGAATGCAGAGACAGTTACAGTTTCCTTCAAAGGTACCCCACATAGGCGTATAAGATACAACCTAAATATAACGTAAATGGGTGTGGGGCGGCGGTTTGCAGGGGATAGATGTGGCGCATTTCTAAATCTCATTACCAGTTATACTGTTCTTTAACCGTGTGACCTTGAACAAAGTGTATAACCTCACTGAGTCTTTGCTGTCAGCTGTAAGAGTGAAATTAATCCTATTTTACAGGATTGTTGTGAGGTTAAATAAGATTGCACGTGTGAAAAAGCCCTTAGCCCAATGCCAGGCACATAGTTCACACTCAATAAATGTTTCGTTTTCTTTCTCTAGCTCTCCTAAAATGAAACGCATCCTGAAAACAATTTTAAAATGTGTAAAACATTAGCCCAACTTTGCTTCCACGTATTTTCCACTGTAAGTCTTCACACTGAAAATTTTCAAGTACGGACTTAGGAGCTGATTCAGCTCACTTGTGATCAAATCCTCGTGGTAAATCTCAGTGCTTCTGTGCTTTTAAAGACATTGTACAGTTTTTTCTGGTTTTTTTTTTTTTTTTTTTTTGGTTTTTTTACCTTGACTTCAATATAAATGTAGGCCAAAAGGAAAAACAAGATTTTTCTTGAGGCTCAAGCACTCAGGTATCCCCATGATTTTATAAGAAATGTGTGAATTTTGGCCTTGCCTATCCACCTGAATCAACCAGATACAGGGACATTTGTTCATAGTAATTCACAACAGCAGGCATAGCATGGCAGTTAAGCCTGCAGGCTCTGGAGCCTCATGGTCTGGACTTGAATCCTGACTCTGTCACGTCCAAGCTACATAACCCTGAGCAGCTTCTTCACACTCTCTGACTCAGTTTCTTTATTTGTCCTATGGTGATAATAATAGTGTTTGACTCAGAAGCTTCTTGTGGAGATTAAATGCCTTCATCATGTAAAATGCTTATAAGTGTGCCTAGCATGTAGCAAGCACTCAATACTCGTTAGCTCTTATTATTATTGTGAGGATAAAACAAAAGCCAGGTTATTTTTACAGTAGGGGAGATTCCTTTTCCGAGACCAGAATGCTCACAAACCCTTTGTAGAGCACCTCACTCTAATGTCTCAGCGTCTCAATGTCAAGGGGGAAGCTGAATTAGCTATCTGAAAAGCGGTTGGAGTGCCTGGGTCCAGAGCAAGGGAGGTGGCTACACGAGGAACATTTCACATGAGCCAGAGGAAGGGAGGTCTGGTGAACCCTCCCTGGCCCATAATTGGACCTCTCCTGTTGAGTTGCCCCATCCTCTGAGTTGAGTGTGTTGTCAGTTCTGCTTCTCAGGTTCATTGTAGGTCCATTGGCACTCTCTACACAGTTTTTGCTTAAACATATAAACACCATTTAGCTTTAGACACACCAAACCTTCCTTGCTCTGCCCTGTTTGAGCCTGTAAGATATTGTCTTTAGAGCCCTTTGCTTCTCTCCAAACTCATCAGTATGTGTTGATTTTATGTTTTAAGTCGCAAAGGTTTGAGAGTACTTTGCGAGTATGTCTCGGCGTGGAGATGGCTTTCGTTTCCCTACCTACTACCCTGGTTCTGGAAACTCACAGCCATGTAGACCCAGTGGCACAAAATTCCCTTCTGTCCTAAACTGACTTAATTGGATGCCTGTTTCACTGCTCAGAAGGTAAATGAGAGGGGAGGGTAGCAGGAGCTAGGGAGGAGGATAAGAATGTCACCAAAATGTCACGTGCCTAACATGTTGAAGAACTTGATTACTTTGTGTGCGGGTATAAACACAGGTAAAGAAGAGTTTCTGGTGTGTGCAAAGACAGGCATTAAGATTGGAGAGCCATCTTGACTAGTCAGATTCAGCACTCAGCCAGAGTTGCTCAGAAGGCTTCCAGATCTGAATGGTGTAGGCAGCGTTTTGAAGGAAAGCAGTAGTTTCCTGGTAAATTGCTTCAGTCTGGATCAGTGGAGGGGAGCTTTACTTACCAGTGCAGATGAGGCTTGTCCAGGTGTAAGCCATTGATGAGGTCATAGCCATAAGGGAAACGTTTTTGGTTGTCATTGATTTTATAAGATCACGAAAGAGATACTGTAAGGCCTGCTTGACATCATCAATGGAAAATGAGAAGAAGATGGGGGCTGAGGGTTTAGCGTTATCTTTCATTGAAAGGAGAGAACACAGATGACCTCATCCAAAGTTTTCACAGGAAAAGAGAGACAGAAAATATTCCTCCTTTCCTGGCATGTTTCTCTGCGTTTTTATGAGTTGAATAGCTGACACATATTGTGTCTAATAAAGAGATCACAGAAACCTCACTGGGAAAATAAAAATAAAAGGCAGTTGTTGTTTTTTTTAATTCTTCTTTCTCGGCCCCCTCCTCATGATTTAGTAGCTGCAATAAAAGACAAGCAGTTTTGTAAGCTTTTCATAATGTAAGTCATTTCAAATTGGCATTTCTGAATTTTTCATCCAGCCATTGTTAACCAGAGGAGGATTTTGCTTCATAGAGAGTTAGGCTCAGAGAAGTGTTTGTCACCAGCGGCAAAGACCGACAAAGGAAGGTTTGCCCCAGTGCACTAGATCAGAAGGAAAGGCACACAAGTTTGGCTGTCTTCCTGATGGTGCTCTGAGCAACAGGGTAATGGCCATTGACTGATTCAAGCTGCCATCAAGGGACTTCATTATCTAATACAATACCAGGTAACCAAGTTCCTTAAGTTTTCCTCAATATGTATAGATGTGTAGCATGCCCACTAAAGAGGCCTAGCTTTTAGAGAATTCAGGTAAAATGGATGAGAGTATAGCAGGAGAATCCAACTTACTCTGCTCCCCAGTAGACTAGAGGAAACAAACAAGGAAGTACAAATGATCTAGGCTAACCCATCTCACATCCTGAAAAAGCAATTTCCACATCTGTCCAATGGAATGAAGGAAGGATGGGTGGTTGGACATGTAGTGGGTACCATATCCTTGGTTGGTTGTTTCTAGGAGAGGCTGCAGCATCATGCAGCTGTACTGGGTATGGGGTCCCTCCTCTAGGACTCTGCAGTGGAACATGCAAAAGAAGTTAGGTCAGCACCACTTGCTGCCTTAGTGTCCTGAGGGAGCTGTCAACTTCAATTGAACAATCAGAAGAGGTAATGGCAGTAACCTGAGTAACCTGACACGCTGGCATTGGCAAAAATATCTTTAGGGAATGGTGATTGAACCAAGGGAGAGGAGAAGGAAGCCATGCAGCCTGGGGATGTGCAAGAAAGGGCAGTCTAAGCCCTACCCACTTCCTTAGATCCTAAGGGCCCTGCAATATTGATACCAAAGGCACACCAACTAAACAGAATCACAAAGGTGGAGAAATACCAAGTCCTTCTCATTTTTTCGTGCAAGGTAATTAATTAGTAGTCACAGTGTAGACCCTGACTCATCAAGAAAAGGTTAAATTTGGTTAAAACTGTTTTATCAGCTTTATTGAGGTATAATTTACATCCCATAATATTCACCCATTGTAAGTGTTCAATTCAGTGATATTTTAGCAAATTTTTTAAGTTGTGTAACAATCACAGCAAACCAAGGTTATTGTTTGCTGAAAAACTCCATGGAGGTATAATTCACATACTATACAAGTCAACCATTTAAAGTATACAATTCAGTGGCTTTTAGTACATTCAGAGTTGTGCATCCATCACCACACTCAATTTTAGAACATTTGCATTATCCCCAAATAAACTCCACACCTCTTAGCCATCACTCCCCAATACCCCCATTTCCTCCAGCCCTAGGTAACTACTAATATACTCTGTCTTCATAGATCTGCCTATTCTAGACACTTCAGATAAATAGAGTAATGCATGATCCTTTGTTACTGACTTAGCATAATACGTTCAGGATTCATGCATTTTGTGGCATGTATGCTGCATTCCTTTTCATGGTGGAATAATATTCCATGGTATGAATATACCACATCTTCCATTTGTCAGTTGATGGACATTTGGGTTGTTTCCTGTTTTTGGCTGTCATGAATAATGCTGCAGTGACCATTCATGTGCAAGTTTTTGTGTGGACATGTTTTCATTTCTCTTGGGTATATCTACCTAAAAGTGGAATTGCTGGATTGTGTGGCACATGTATGTTTAACTTTTTAAGAAACTGTCAACTATGTTCCAAAGTACCTGCCCCATTTTATATTTCCATCAGCAGTGTATGAGGATTCCAGTTTCTCCACATCCTCACCAATGCTTGTTACTGTCTATTTTTTTAATTACAGCCATCCTCATGGATGTAAAGTGATAATTCATTGTGATTTTAATTTCCATTTCCCTAGTGACTGACGATGTTTTCACGTGCTTATTAGTTGTTTATATATCTTCTTTGTTGGAATAGTAACTTTGGTGATAAAGACAGTGTATATGGCCTGTGTATTAGTTTTTTATTGCTGCCCTAACAAATTACCACAAGCTTAGAGTCCTAAAACAACACCAATATATTATCTTACAGTTCTGTAGGTCAGAAGTCCAGTACAGTCTCACCAGGATAAAATCAAGGTGTCAATGGGGTACACTCCTTTCTGTAGACTCCAGGAGAAAATGCTTTCCCTGTTCATTTGGATTGTTGGCAGAATTTAGGTCATTGCAACCTACGACTGTGGTGCCTGTTTTAACTGAGTGTCATTCCCAGGTTCTAGAGGCTGCTGCATTCCTTAGCCCTTGGCCCTCTTCCTCCATCTTCAAAGCTAGCAGTTGGGGGTTGAGTCTTTCTCATGTTGCCTCTCTCCGACAAACTCTTCAGTCTCCCTCTTTTAATTTTAAGAACTCAAGTGATTAGACTGGCCCACCTAAATAATCTAGGATAATCTCCCTATCTTAAGGTCAGTTCATTAGCAACCTTAATTGCAGGAAATTGCAACTTTAATTCCCTTTTGTCATGTAATATAACATAGTCACAGATTCCAAGTATTAGAATGTGGACAGCTTTTGGGGGGGGGGGGCGCATTATTCTGCCGACCACACCCTGTCTGAAGGGCACCGCTCATTTTCATCTTACTAATGTCAAAGGAAAACCCAAATCTAATGTTGGTAGACCTTCCAATTTTTCCATACAAGCCAAACCAAAACACACACATGCATGCACACACACACGCACGCACGCACACACACACGCCTTTTGTTTTTAATCTCTCCACTTTTTTACTGAGCCCAACTAATTCAAATTTTTAAAAAATTCTTTCCAGACCAAACATGTCAGTGGTCTGCACATAGCCTGGAGGCTACCAGTGCCCTTTGGTTAAATCATCCATTTTCTATATTCTCTGCTCATGTATTACAGCTCATTTCCCAGTATAGTCAAGAGTGTTACTAAAGTGTAATAATTTATTTTATTAGATTACACTAAAACCATGTAATGATTTGGATGGGAGAGAAATATTTAATTTTTTACTACTCCTAAAAAGGAAACTTATTGTAACAATAGAATAGGTAAGATTTTAGGGAAAGTATTTGCCTCATTACAAAAGTTAGAGCAGATTTAGAACTATAAACCTGTGTCCTTATTGTAAACAGAGGGATTTTAAATAAATGCACACTTGGGTCATTTTTTAGATCTAAAAGTTCTATGAATCTCTTACATACAAATCAAGTACAGCAATCTCCACCCACCACTACCAGCTCTAAACTGCCCTTACTTGAAATTCTAACATTTGCAAATTCTATCATTTACTTCCTTTATCTTTGGGAGACTAGAAGACTAGATGGCAAAGAAGGACAGCTTTTGCAATAAAATCTAGGAAAAATTACAGATGATGGGGAAAGGTATCAGAGGACTGGTGAGGAGAAAGGGTGTAGAGTTGACTAAAAGGTCAAACACTGATTCAGCAGGCAGGAAGTGGGAGTGAAGGAGACCTTGCAAGAGAGACAGCAGGACAGGAAGGAGTTGAAAATTCCTGAGCTATAAAATGTGAAAGGCACTTGGAAGGAGAACCAGGCTAAAGAAAATACCATGCATTTTAATATGACTGTTATCTGTAACA
This sequence comes from Eschrichtius robustus, assembly GCF_028021215.1. Lineage (NCBI taxonomy): Eukaryota > Metazoa > Chordata > Mammalia > Artiodactyla > Eschrichtiidae > Eschrichtius > Eschrichtius robustus. The sequence continues at coordinate 68,301,212 of NC_090833.1, forward strand.
AAGCAACTCTTGTTGAAATTGCCAGGTAGCCACATCCTGAAAAGTTTCTGGCCAGCAAGGGATAGTAACTGGCCATTAATAGTCAGGACCCATCATTACTGATTTCAAATGTACAAGATGTTGTTGGTATTTTTAGAAAAGGTTTCATAGGTTCATAAGACAAGTTTTCATAGGTTCATACTGATTGTGGTTCCTTAAACATTATTTGACTCGAGTTCTTAAGTTCGTCAACTGGGAATGCTCATTTCAGGGAGTTTTCACAGATTTCACTCCAGTGGCCCTTCTGAAAGACCTATGATAATTGCAGTGTAAGCAGAGGCTAGCATTTCTTAAGGTGTTGCTTTGATATTCTCACTGATTGCAAGGCATTATCCATGGATTAAATCTGGATTAAATACAATTTGCTTAGTTTTAGGTAGTGAAAGTATGTGAAATTTATAACACCTTATTGCTGTATACTCAAATATTTTAATTAGTGGGCGTCACTTATCTTATTCACTTTTCTCTTGAATTAAGATTTGGGTCTCCTGTGGATCTCATTACAGTTTTCTTGAACAGAGTCATAGGGGCACCAGCAAGTCAGCCTGGCATGCGTTGTTTCACAACTTCTCTGGAAGTAGATACTTTCTGGGGACTCCAACAAGACCAGCCTTGGTGTGACTTGAAGCTCTGTCTGTCCGGAGACTGATAGCAGTTTCAGGAGAAGCTGGAGTATTTAAATAATTTCTTCTTTGTTTAGCCTGAAACCCTCACAGTTCTTCAAAATAGAAGCACTTGAGTTCCTTCTCACTAAAAGATTTGTTCTCTCTCCTCTTTCCTGTTTTTTCCTCTCTTTCTTTCTTTAAACTTGTCCTTTCTTTGTGTTTTCTTGGTTTATCAGAAGTTCCCAACGCTGCTCCTCAGAGCATTTTCTCCATGTATCATAGCAAGGATAATGCTGATGATAGCTAACATTTATTCAAACTGCATGCTGTGCTAAGGAATCATTCATACAGTTTTACAAGCATTAATGTGCTTATTGCTCTCAGCAACCGTAGAAGTAGAAAACCAAGGCACAGAGAGACTAAATAACTCACCTAAGGCCACTCAGCTATTGAGGGATGGAGTCTGAACACCTGCCATGGAGGCACCACTTCTCATGCCCATGCCCCCTGCAGGCATCATTACTTATCATGCACTTTTGCTGCTCAGTCCTCCTGAATGTAACCCAGAATCCATATCTGAGCAGTGCTCCAGGAAGACTCTGACGATTGCTGCAATCATAATCTCAGGTCTATTTGCCATTTTTGCATCCTCCCCGGAGTTCTTGGGTCATTTCCAAACCTGCCTCCTGCAGTCCTGGTTTCCAAAATTGCCCAGTTTCCCCGTCACCTTAAACGAGTCTTCTCATTCTCCTTGGGAGTGAATGCACATGCACACTTCCTAGAATAGACTGCCTCTCACGCAACAGTGAGCCTCTGAAGACTTTAAAGTACAATCCAGTTTTTTCTCTATTTTTTTCAATTTTTTTAATTTAATTTATTTTATATTGGAGTATAGTTGATTTACAATATTGTGTTAGTTTCTGGTGTACCTCAAAGTGATTCAGTTCTACATATACATATATCCATTCTTTTTCAAATTCTTTTCCCATGCAGGTTATTACACAATATTGAGTAGAGTTCCCAGTGATATATAATAGGTCCTTGTTGATTATCTATTTTATATATAATAGTGTATGTATATTAATCCCAAACACCTAATTTATGCTTCCCCACCCTCATGTTTCCCCTTTGATAACCATAAGTTTGTTTTTGAAGTCTGTGAGTCTGTTTCTGTTTTGTAAATAAGTTCATTTGTACCTTTTCTTTTAAGATTCCACATGCAAGTGATATCATATGATATTTGTCTTTCTCTGTCTGACTTACTTCACTTAGTATGATAATCTCTAGGTCAATCATGTTACTGTAAATGGCATTATTTCATTGTTTTTTATGGCTGAGTAATATTCCATTGTATATATGTACCATGTCTTTTTTAAAAATTTTTTAATTTAATTTTATTTTGTTTTTATACAGCAGGTTGTTATTAGTCATCAATTTTATACACATCAGTGTATACATGTCAATCCCAATCACCCAATTCAGCACACCACCATCCCCATCCCCACATGGCTTTCCCCCCCTTGGTGTCCATACGTTTGTTCTCTACATCTGTGTTTCAACTTCTGCCCTGCAAACCGGTTCATCTGTACCATTTTTCTAGGTTCCACATACATGCGTTAATATACAATATTTGTTTTCCTCTTTCTGACTTACTTCACTCTGTATGACAGTCTCTAGATCCATCCACGTCTCAACAAATGGCCCAATTTCGTTCCTTTTTATAGCTGAGTAATATTCCATTGTATATATGTACCACATCTTCTTTATCCATTTGTCTGTTGATGGGCATTTACGTTGCTTCCATGACCTGGCTATTGTAAACAGTGCTGCAATGAACATTGGGGTGCACGCGTCTTTTTGAATTATGGTTTACTCTGGGTATATGCCCAGTAGTGGGATTGCTGGATCATATGGTAATTCTATTTTTAATTTTTTAAGGAACTTCCATACTGTTCTCCATAGTGACTGTATCAATTTACATTCCCACCAACAGTGCAAGAGGGTTCCCTTTTCTCCACACCCTCTCCAGCATTTGTTGTTCGTAGATTTTCTGATGATGCCCATTCTAACTGGTGTGAGGTGATACCTCATTGTAGTTTTGACTTGCATTTCTCTAATAATTAGTGACGTTGAGGAGCATTTCATGTGCTTCTTGGCCATCTGCATTTCTTCTTTGGAGAAATGTCTATTTAGGTCTTCTGCCCATTTTTGGATTGGGTTGTTTGTTTCTCTAATATTGAGCTGCATGCGCTGTTTATATATTTTGGAGATTAATCCTTTGTCAGTTGCTTCATTTGCAAATATTTTCTCCCATTCTGAGGGTTGTCTTTTCGTCTTGTTTATGGTTTCCTTTCCTGTGCAAAAGCTTTGAAGTTTCATTAGGTCCCATTTGTTTATTTGTGTTTTTATTTCCATTACTCTAGAAGGTGGATCAAAAAGATCTTGCTGTGATTTATGTCAAAGAGTGTTCTTCCTATGTTTTCCTCTAAGAGTTTTATAGTGTCTGGTCTTACATTTAAGTCTCTAATCCATTTTGAGTTTATTTTTGTTTTTGGTGTTAGGGAGTGTTCTAATTTCATTCTTTTACATGTAGCTGTCCAGTTTTTCCAGCACCACTTATTGAAGAGACTGTCTTTTCTCCATTGTATATCCTTGCCTCCTTTGTCATAGATTAGTTGATCATAGGTGCATGGGTTTATCTCTGGGCTTTCTGTCTTGTTCCATTGATCTATGTTTCTGTTTTTGTGCCGGTACCATATTGTCTTGATTACTGTAGCTTTGTAGTATAGTCTGAAGTCAGGGAGCCTGATTCCTCCAGCTCTGTTTTCTTCCCTCAAGACTGCTTTGGCTATTTGGGGTCTTTTTGGTCTCCATACAAATTTTAAGATTTTTTGTTCTAGTTCCGTAAAATATGCCATTGGTAATTTGATAGGGGTTGCATTGAATCTGTAGATTGCTTTGGGTAGTATAGTCATTTTCACAATATTGATTCTGCCAATCCAAGAACATGGTATATCTCTCCATCTGTTAGTATCATCTTTAATTTCTTTCATCAGTGTCTTATAGTTTTCTGCATACAGGTCTTTTGTCTCCCTTGGTAGGTTTATTCCTAGGTATTTTATTCTTTTTGTTGCAGTGGTAAATGGGAGTGTTTCCTTAATTTCTCTTTCAGATTTTTTATCATTACTGTATAGGAATGCAAGAGATTTCTGTGCATTAATTTTGTATCCTGCAACTTTACCAAATTCATTGATTAGCTCCAGTAGTTTTCTGGTGGCAGTTTTAGGATTCTCTATGTATAGTATCATGTCATCTGCAAACAGTGACAGTTTTACATCTTCTTTTCCAATTTGTATTCCATTTATTTCTTTTTCTTCTCTGATTGCCGGGGCTAGGACTTCCAAAACTATGTTGAATAATAGTGAGAGTGGACATCCTTGTCTTGTTCCTGATCTTAGAGGAAATGCTTTCAGTTTTTCACCATTGAGAATGATGTTTGCTGTGGGTTTGTCATATATGGCCTTTATTATGTTGAGGTAGGTTCCCTCTAGGCCCACTTTCTGGCGAGTTTTTATCAGAAATGGGTGTTGAATTTTGTCAAAAGCTTTTTCTACATCTATTGAGATGATCATATGGTTTTTATTCTTCAGTTTGTTAATATGGTGTATCACATTGATTGATTTGCATATATTGAAGAATCCTTGCATTCCTGGGATAAATCCCACTTGGTCATGGTGTATGATCCTTTTAATGTGTTGTTGGATTCTGTTTGCTAGTATTTTGTTGAGGATTTTTGCATCTATATTCATCAGTGATATTGGTCTGTAATTTTCTTTTCTTGTAGTATCTTTCCCTGGTTTTGGTATCAGGGTGATGGTGGCCTCATAGAATGAGTTTGGGAGTGTTCCTTCCTCTGCCATTTTTTGGAAGAGTTTGAGAAGGATGGGTGTTAGCTCTTCTCTAAATGTTTGATAGAATTCACCTGGGAAGCCATCTGGTCCTGGACTTTTGTTTGTTGGAAGATTTTTAATCACAGTTTCAATTTCATTGCTTGTGATTGGTCTGTCCATATTTTCTGTTTCTTCCTGGTTTAGTCTTGGAAGGTTATACCTTTCTAAGAATTTATCCATTTCTTCCAGGATGTCCATTTGATTGGCATAGAGTTGTTTGTAGTAGTCTCTTAGGATGCTTTCTATTTCTGCAGTGTCTGTTGTAACTTCTCCTTTTTCATTTCTAATTTTATTGATTTCAGTCCTCTCCCTCTTTTCCTTGATGAGTCTGGCTAATGGTTTATCAATTTTGTTTATCTTCTCAAAGAACCAGCTTTTAGTTTTATTGATCTTTGCTATTGTTTTCTTTGTTTCTATTTCAGTTATTTCTGCTCTGATCTTCATGATTTCTTTCCTTCTGCTAACTTTGGGTTTTGTTTGTTCTTCTTTCTCTAGTTCCTTTAGGTGTAAGGTTAGATTGTTTACTTGAGATTTTTCTTGTTTCTTGAGGTAGGCTTGTATAGCTATCAACTTCCCTCTTAGAGCTGCTTTTGCTGCGTCCCATAGGTTTTGGATCGCCCTGTTTTCATTGTCATTTGTCTCTAGGAAGTTTTTTATTTCCTCTTTGATTTCTTCAGTGATCTCTTGGTTATTTAGTAACGTATTGTTTAGCGTCCATGTGTTTGTGTTTTTTACGTTTTTTTCCCTGTAATTCATTTCTAATCTCACAGCATTTTGGTCAGAAAAGATGCTTGATATGATTTCAATTTTCTTAAATTTACTGAGGCTTGATTTGTGACCCAAGGTATGATCTATCCTGGAGAATGTTCCATGCATACTTGAGAAGAAACTGCAATCTGCTGTTTTTGGATGGAATGTCCTATAAATATCAATTAAATCTATCTGGTCTATTGTATCATTTAAAGCTTCTGTTTCCTTATTTATTTTCATTTTGGATGATCTGCCCATTGGTGTAAGTGACGTGTTAAAGTCCCCCACTATGATTGTGTTACTGTCGATTTCCTCTTTTATAGCTGTTAGCAGTTGCCTTATGTACTGAGGTGCTCCTATGTTGGTTGCATATATATTTATATTGTTATATCTTCTTCTTGGATTGATCCCTTGATCATTATTTAGTGTCCTTCCTTGTCTCTTGTAACATTCTTTATTTTAAAGTCTATTTTATCTGAAATGAGTATTGCTACTCCATCTTTCTTTTGATTTCCATTTGCATGGAATATCTTTTTCCATCCCCTCACTTTCAGTCTGGGTGTGTCCCTAGGTCTGAAGTGGGTCTCTTGTAGACAGCATATATATGGGTCTTGTTTTTGTATCCATTCAGCAAGCCTGTGTCTTTTGGTTGGAGCATTTAAACCATTTACGTTTAAGGTAATTATCGATATGTATGTTCCTATGACCATTTTCTCAATTGTTTTGGGTTTGTTTTTGTAGGTCCTTTTCTTCTCTTGTGTTTCCCACTTAGAGAAGTTCCTTTAGCATTTGTTGTAGAGCTGGTTTGGTGGTGCTGAATTCTCTTAGCTTTTGCTTGTCTGTAAAGCTTTTGATTTCTCCATCGAATCTGAATGAGATCCTTGCCGGGTAGAGTAATCTTGGTTGTAGGTTCTTCCCTTTCACCACTTTAAGTATATCATGCCACTCCCTTCTGACTTGTAAAGTTTCTGCTGAGAAATCAGCTGTTAACCTTATGGGCGTTCCCTTGTATGTTATTTGTTGTTTTTCCCTTGCTGCTTTCAATAATTTTTCTTTGTCTTTAATTTTTATCAATTTGATTACTATGTGTCTCGGCGTGTTTCTCCTTGGGTTTATCCTGTATGGGACTCGCTGCGCTTCCTGGACTTGGGTGGCTATTTCCTTTCCCCTGTTAGGGAAGTTTTCGACTATAATCTCTTCAAATATATTCTCTGGTCCTTTCTCTCTCTCTTCACCTTCTGGGACCCCTATAATGCGAATGTTGTTGCGTTTAATGTTGTCCCAGTGGTCTCTTAGTCTGCCTTCATTTCTTTTCTTTCTTTTTTCTTTATTCTGTTCCGCAGCAGTGAATTCCACCATTCTGTCTTCCAGGTCACTTATCCGTTCTTCTGCCTCAGTTATTCTGCTATTGATTCCTTCTAGTGTACTTTTCATTTCAGTTATTGTTTTGTTCATCTCTGTTTGTTTCTTCTTTAATTGTTCTAGGTCTTTGTTAAACATTTTTTGCATCTTCTCAATCTTTGCCTCCATTCTTTTTCCAAGGTCCTGGATCATCTTCACTGTCATTATTCTGAATTCTTTTTCTGGAAGGTTGCCTATCTCCACTTCATTTAGTTGTTTTTCTGGGGTTTTATCTTGTTCCTTCATCTGGTACATAGCCCTCTGCCTTTTCATCTTCTCTATCTTTCTGTGAATGTGGTTTTTGTTCCACAGGCTGCAGGATTGTAGTTCTTCTTGCTTCTGCTGTCTGTCCTCTGGTGGATGAGGCTATCTAAGAGGCTTCTGCAAGTTTCCTGATGGGAGGGACTGGTGGTAGGTAGAGCTGACTGTTGCTCTGGTGGGCAGAGCTCAGTAAAACTTTAATCCACTTGACTGCTGATGGGTAGGGCTGGGTTACCTCCCTGTTGGTTGTTTGGCCTGAGGCAACCCAACACTGGAGCCTACCTGGGCTCTTTGGTGGAGCTAATGACAGACTGTGGGAGGGCTCACGCCAAGGAGTACTTCCCAGAACTTCTGCCGCCAGTGTCCTCGTCCCCACGTTGAGCCACAGCCACCCCCCGCCTCTGTAGGAGACCATCCCACACTAGCAGGTAGGTCTGGTTCAGTCTCCCCTGGGGTCACTGCTCCTTCCCCTGGGTCCCGATGCACACACTACTTTGTGTGTGCCCTCCAAGGGTGGAGTCTCTGTTTCCCCCAGTCCTGTCGAAGTCCTGCAGTCAAATCCCACTTACCTTCAAAGTCTGATTCTCTTGGATTTCCTCTTTGCGTTGCTGGACCCCCCAGGTTGGGCAGACTGACGTGGGGCTCACAACCTTCACTCCAGTGGGTGGACTTCTGTGGTATAAGTGTTCTCCAGTCTGTGAGTCACCCACCCAGGAGTTATGGGATTTGATTTTACTGTGATTGCGCCCCTCCTACCGTCTCACTGTGGCTTCTCCTTTGTCTTTGAATGTGGGGTATCTTTTTTGGTGAGTTCCAGTGTCTTCCTGTTGATGATTGTCCAGCAGCTAGTTGTGATTCTGGTGTTCTCACAAGAGGGAGTGAGAGCATGTCCTTCTACTCCGCCATATTGGTTCCTCCAGCTACCATGTCTTCTTTATCCATTCCTCTGTCGATGGACATTTAGGTTGCTTCCATGTTTTGGCTATTGTAAGTAATGCTGCAGTGAACATTGGGGTGCATGTATCTTTTCAAATTATGGTTTTCTCCAGATACATGCCCAGGAGTGGGATTGTTGGATCATATGGTAGTTCTGTTTTTAGTTTTTTAGGAATTTTTTAGGAACCTCCATATTTTTCTCTGTAGCGGCTATACCAATTTACATTCCCACCAACTTGTAGGAAGGTTTCCTTTTCTCCACACCCTCTCCAGCATTTACTGTTTGTAGACTTATTTTTTTTTTTTTAATTTTATGGCTGTGTTGGGTCTTCGTTTCTGTGCGAGGGCTTTCTCTAGTTGTGGCAAGTGGGGGCCACTCTTCATCGTGGTGCGCAGGCCTCTCACTGTCACGGCCTCTCTTTTTGCAGAGCACAGGCTCCAGACACGCAGGCTCAGTAATTGTGGCTCACGGGCCCATTTGCTCCGCGGCATGTGGGATCTTCCCAGACCAGGGCTCGAACCCATGTCCCCTGCATTGGCAGGCAGATTCGCAACCACTGCGCCACCAGGGAAGCCCTGTAGACTTTTTGATGATGACCATTCTGACTGGTGTGGGGTGATACCTCATTGTAGTTTTGATTTGAATTTTTCTGATAATTAGCGATGTTGAGCATCTTTTCATAGGTTTTTGGGCCATTTGTATGTGTCCTTTGGAGAAATGTCTATTTATATCTTCTGCCCATTTTTTGATTGGGTTTTTTTTTATATAGAGTTGCGTGAGATGTTTGTATATTTTAGATTAATCACTTGTCGGTTGCATCATTTGCAAATATTGATATTTTCTCCCATTCTGGGTTGTCTTTTCGTTTTGTTGATGGTTTCCTTTGCTCTGCAAAAGCTTTTAAGTTTAATTAGGTCCCATTTGTTTATTTTTCCTTTTATTTTTATTACTTTAGAAGATGAATCCAAAAAGACATTTCTCCTTTTTTGTCTCTTGTAACAGTCTTTATTTTAAAGTGTATTTTGCCTGATATGAATATTGCTACTCCTGCTTTCGTTTGATTTCCATTTGCATGGAATAACTTTTTCCATTCCCTCACTTTCAGTCTGTATGTGTCCCTAGATCTGAAGTGGCTCTCTTGTAGACAGCATGTATGTGGATATTGTTTTTGTAACCATTCAGCCAGTCTATGTCTTTTGGTTGGAACGTTTAATCCATTTACATTTAAGGTAATTATCAATATGTATGTTCATATTGCCATTATGTTAATTGTTTTGGTTTTGTTTTTGCAGGTCTTTTTTCCTGCCTTCCTGTTTTGTTCTCTTCTCTTGTGATCTGGTGACTATCTTTAGTGTTTCATTTGGATTGTTTTTTTCTTTTTTTCTGTGTATCTATTGTAGATTTTTGGTTTGTGTTTACCATGAAGTTTTGATATAGCAGTTTATATTTATACAAGATTGTTTTAAGTTACTGGTCTCTTAATTTCAAATGCATTTCCAATATCCTGTGTTTGTACTTTCCTCTTCTCACAATTGCTGGTTTTGATATTATATTTGTTTGTAAATGATTTCCTACCTCTACTGTATGTTTGCCTTTACTGGTGAGCTTTCCCATTCGTAATTTTCTCATTTCTAGTTGTGTCCTTTTCTTTTCCGCTTAGAGAAGTTCCTTTAGCATTTGTTGTAAAGCTGGTCTGGTGGTCCTGAGTTCTCTTAGCTTTTGCTTGTCTGTAATGCTTTTCATTTCTCCATCGAATCTGAATTAGAGCCTTGCTGGGTAGAATACTCTTGGTTGTAGGTTCTCTCCTTTCATCACTTTAAATATATGGTGCCACTCCTTTCTGGCCTGCAGAGTTTCTACTGAAAAATCAGCTGATGTCCTTATGTGGATTCCCTTGTATGTTATTTGTTGCTTTTCCCTTGTTGCTTTTAATATTTTCTCTGTCTTTAATCTTTGTTAGTTTGGTTAATATGTGTCTTGGCGTGTTCCTCCTTGGGTTTATCCTGTATGGGACTCTCTGTGCTTCCTGGACTTGAGTGTTTCCTTTCCCATGTTAGGGAAGTTTTTGGCTATAATCTCTTCAAATCTTTTCTCAGGCCCTTTCTCTGTCTTCTCTTTTTGGGACCCCTATAACATGAACATTGTTGCATTTAACGTTGTGTCTGTGGTCCCTGAGACTGTCCTTATTTCTTTCATTCTTTTTTCTTTATTCTGTTCCATGCAGTGATTTCCACCACTCTGTTTTCCAGGTCACTTATTTGTTCTGCCTCATTTATTCTGCTATTGATTCCTTCTATTGTACTTTTCATTTCAGTTATTGTATTGTTCATCTCTGTTTGTTTATTCTTAAGTCTTCTAGCTCTTTGTTGAACATATCTTGTATCTTCTCAGTCTGTGCCTCCATTCATTTCCCAAGATCTTGGGTATCTTTACTATCATAACTCTGAATGCTTTTTCAGGTAGATTGCCTATCTCCACTTCACTTAGTTGTTCTGGGTTTTTAATCTGGTTCCTTCATCCGGAACATATTTCTCTGCCATCTCATTTAGTCTAACTTTACGTTTTTGTGGTCTCCTTTTTGCAGGCTACAGGGTTGTAGTTCCTCTTGCTTCTGGTTTCTGCCCCCTGGTAGGTGAGGTTTGTCCAGGGGCTTATGCAGGCTTCCTGGTGGGAGGGACTGGTGCCTACCCACTGGTGGGTGGAGCTGGGTCTTGTCCCTCTAGTGGGCAGTGTTGTGTCAAGGGGTGTGTTTAGAGGTGGCTGTGGCTCAGGACAACTTTAGGCACCATGTCTGCTGATAGTTGGGGCTGTGTTCCCACCTTGTTGGTTGCTTGGCCTAAGGCGTCCCAGCACTGGAGCCTGCAGGCTGTTGGGTGGGGCCAGATCTCAGTGCCAAAATGGCAACCTCCAGGAGAGCTCACACCAATGGATATTCACTGGGCCCTCCACCACCAGTGTTTTTGCCCCGACAGTGAGGCACAGCCGACCTCTGCCTCCCCAGGTGACACTCCAAGACCGCCAGTAGGTTTCACCCAGGCTCCTTTGGAGTCACTGCTTTGTGCTGGGTCCCAGTGCACGTGAAATCTTATGTGTGCCCTCCAAGAGTGGAGTCTCTGTTTCCCCCTCTCCTGTGGAGCTCCTGCAATCAAGCCCCACTGGCCTTCAAAGCCAAATGCTTTAGGGCTCTTCCTCCTGATGCCATACCCTCAGGCTGGGGAGTTTGATGTGGGGCTCAGGACTCTCACTCCTGTGGGAGAACCTCTGCAATGTAATTATTTTCCATTTTGTGCGTTGCCTCCCCCACCCCGACGTGTATGGGATTTGATTATATCATGAAAGTGCCCCTCCTACCATCTCTTTGTGCCTTCAACTTTGTCTTTGGATGTAAAATATCTTTTTTGGTAGGTTCCAGTCTTTTTTGTCAGTGGTTGTTCAGCAGTTAGTTGTGATTTTGGTGTTTTCGTGAGAGAGAGTGAGCTCAATTCCTTCTACTCCGCCATCTTGTCCAGAATTGAGGGGCCACTTTTAGTTTGGATGCTTGGCGCCTCTTTCTTCAGCACGTGCTGGCTGTTATCCCCTCGATATGGGGCATACAGGTGCAGCCACCTGTGCGTGCTCAGATGGTGGGGGCAGCAATCAGTGCCCACTCGTGGGTCTCCTGCCACTGGCAGCCCTCACGCCTCTGGGACAGCTGGGGTAGCTATTGGCACCTGCTCCCCGATCTCTTGGCAGTGGCAGCAGCCCGTGCACTGACGGGACAGCAGGGGCAGTGATTACCATCTGCTCATAGCCCATGTGCTCTTCCTGGATGGCATGGGCAGAGATTGGCACCTGCTTGTGGGTGTCAGAGTGGCGGCAGCAGCTCACGCACTCCTGGGACAGCAGGGCCAGCACTTGGCACTTACTTGTGGGTCTCATAGTGGCAGCAGTGCCCCGCACACTCCTGGGACAGCAGAGACAGCACTTGGCACCTGCTCGCGGGTCTTGTAGCAGCAGCATTGCGCACACTCCTGGGACTCTTAGCGGTGGTGGCGGCCCGTGCCCGCCTCTGGAGCCCAGGATAGCAACAGCATCTCATGCCTGCCCCCAGAGGTCATGTAGGCTGTGTCCTGTTGCGTGAGAGTGTGCACAGAGAAAGAAGCTCCTATGGTGGTCCCGCCTCTTTCCTCCTGTGCCCCCCCAACAGTGGTGCCTTGCCTCTCTGGTGGGCCAAGGCTTCTTCCAAGTATGCCCTCAGTTGCCACATTCCAGCCTCTTCAGGCTGTCTTGGTGCAGCCAACCCCAGTCCTCTCCCTGAATCGGACCTCCAAAGCCCAAGCTCTGGCATCCAGCACCCCCTGCACCAGTGGACAAGCGTCTGAGACTGGGGAGCGCAGGGCGGTGGTACTGACCATCTGTGCAGGTCACTGTTTTGCCTACCTCAAACCAGTTGCTGCGCTGTCCTCTGAGGCTCCAAAGCTCCCCCTCCATCCAGGCTGATTTTCCCACTAGTGAGGCCACTTCCCAGGGTGCAGGAACCTTTTTTCCTTCACAGCTCCTTCCCTGGGGTGCAAGTCCCATCCCAATTCCTTTCTCTCTTTTTCTTTTTTCTTTTGTTCTACCCGGTTACATGGAGGTTTTCTTGCCCTTTCGGAAGTCTGAGGACTTCTGCCAGTGTTCAGTAGATGTTCTCTGTGAGTTGTTCCACTTGTAGATGTATTTTTGATGTACTTGTTGGGGGCGGTGAGCTCCATGTCCTTCTCCTCTGCCATCTTGATTCCCCCCTCCAATTTTTATATTTTATTGAAGTATAGTTGATTTGCAATATTTTCGGTGTACTGCAAAGTGATTCAGTTATATATATGTACATAGGTATGTATTCTTTTTCAGATTCTCTTCCATTATAAGTTATTACAAGATATTGAATATAGTTCCCTATGCTATACAGTAGGTCCTTGTTATTTTTGATGGCTAAGAATCATAGAGAACCATTTTCAAATGCCATTTGTGACTCATAATGTTAGAAGAGTTGAAAGAAGACCCATTTAATTCATTCAGTGAGTCAATAAATATTAATTAAACATGGATTAATTAGCATCTGTGCTAATTTGGCACTTTATTCTCTTTGCCTATCTCACAAACAAAACCATAAATATATGATGGTTAAAATATGATAGATTTTTTCTGACTCACCTAACGTCTAAAACAAATTATTGCACAAGAGGTTTTTTGTGGTTTGGGTCAAGAAGTGGTACACTTGACTTCTGCTCCCGTTCCATTTGCTGGAATTCATGGTCTTGCCCACCCTTAACTGCAGAGAGGCTGGTAAATGACCTGACTGTGTGCCTAGGAAGAAGAAAAGTATTTGGTTGGTAGCAGATCCATCTCTGCCATCGCTTCTAAAATGGAAGGCGTCGTGCTATTGAAAGCAAAGTTGCTGTTAGCGGAGGCCTAGACTTCGGCCCTGAGAAAAAGTTACTTACAATGCTCTCTGTTCTTGGCTGCACTCAAAAAGCAAGACTTCATCTCCTCTGGCTCCTCTCTCCATCTCCCTTATACTGGGCCAAAGATATTTTTCAAGCACATATGTTCAGATTTTTTCCCATTGGGTTTTGATTTTACCCAGAGTCACACATGAGCGAAAGAGGTGTGAGCCAGAGCCCAGAATGTGCACAGGAATGTATTTCCAAGATTTGCTCCTAGGGCTGCTCATCTGTCCCTGCCTGTCTCTCCAGCTGCTGGTCCTTTCAGGTCAGGACAGTGCCTGTTTGGTCGAAGGCCTCTGCTCTAAAGGCAACACAAGATGGCACTCCTCCACATCAGTGCATATTGACGTGCAAGTGTTAGTGGACCTTAAGTTCACCCTTGTACCAGGGCTCCCCTTGCTTACCACTGAGGCTCTGGATCCCCTGTTCCATATCACTTGAACAGGAGCCATAATCCAAAAGCTCAGGGGTATGATGAGGTCTAAAGGAAATGAACAATAAATGATTCTCTTAATGGTTTCTTTTCTGTGTCTGACTCTGTTGAAGAGACTTGATTCCTTATATTGGGCCTGATAAATTGAAAAGCTTGCCTTTGTTTCTATTTCCTTGTTCTTCTTATATATATGCAGATATAAAACTAAGCATAATCTCCTTGGATGTATAGCTCTCATGCGACTATAACACCAATTTACAGATTCAATGAAAGAGTAATCTGTAAACCCTATCAATTTCCAGAAATCAACACGAATGTAATCTGCTAGCTGATGCTGACCCACAGAGATGACATGGTGGACATGGGCCTGATGGCTGAGTCTCTGCCCACACTGCAGAGGCTCTGTGATCATGGCTCAGCCTCTCTTTTTTTTGTTTTGCCTGTTGTGAAAAGCTTTTTGGTCCGGCATGCCATGACCTTTTTTAGCATTCTTTTAGCACAAATACATAATTTATCACTTCACTCCCTCTCTGCATCTCTATTTTTTTTCCTTCTTAGTTGACTTCCATAATTAAAATAATACTAGCTAATGGGATTATAATCAAGCATAAACATAGGCGTGGCATCACACAGCGGTACTCATCTCACCTAGGTGACTATCTAGGTGATCTAAAGTGGACTTAAATTATTTTTGTTTTGTTTTTTAGTTGACCATTAAAATAAGAATTCCAACCTGAAATTTTCTTTTTTTTTTTTTTTTATTTTTATTGAAGTATAGTTGATTTACAATGTTGTATTAGTTTCAGGTGTACAGCAAAGTGAATCAGTTATACATATACATATATCCATTCTTTTTCAGATTCTTTTCCCATATAGGTTATTACAGAATATTGAGTAGAGTTCCCTGTGCTATACAGTAGCTCCTTATTAGTTATCTATTTCATATATAGTAGTTTATATATGTTAATCCCAACCTCCAAATTTATCATTTCCCCCCCATGTTTCCCCTTTGGTATCCTTAAGTTTGATTTCCAGATCTGAGTCTGTTTCTGTTTTGTAAATAAGTTCATTTGTATCATTTTTTTTAGATTCCACATATAAGTGATATAAGATGATATTTGTCGTTCTCTGTCTGACTTACTTCACCTAATAAAATAATCTTTAAGTCCATACATGTTGCTGCAAATGGCATTATGTCATTCTTTTTTATGGCTGAGTAATATTCCATTTTATATATGTACCACACCTTCTTTATCCATTCCTCTGTCAATAGACATTTAGGTTGCTTCCATGTCTTGGCTAGTGTAAATAGTGCTGCAGTGAACATTGGAGTGAGTACATGTGTCCAACCTGAAATTTTCTAATATTGAACTAATGGGCTCTCAAAAAAAACCTCAGCTCTCACCAGGACTCAAGAAAAACTAACACAGTGTAATTCACTGATTATCAAACCTGGCTGAATGTCAGAATCACCTCAGAACTTGTTCAAAATAGAGATTAGAGCTTCCATCCCACCACCTGAGATTCAGGCTTAGTAAGTCTAAGAGGGCAACTCAATAATATGTACAAGCTTTTTCTAATAGATGTAAGAGGGTCAGTTGATTAAGGACACTTTTCAGTATAAAGTTCTATTAATTGTAGATACTTGGGTAACTCTGTGCTTTGTCTTAACAATGGATTATGAAGGTAATGAGAACGCATAAGTAGCCTGTGCTAACAACAGCGCCTCTAGTGACAGGGCGATAGGTCGTTACTTTTCAGCAAAAGCTCAATATAATTAATTAAGGGCTGGATTTAATTCAGTGACATTTGAATTTTATAGCTATACATTTGCAGCTATAAAACCACCTTTATTATTAAAATTCCTATAGGAAAAATAACTTGGTAATTGTGAGTCTGAAACTGGTCCCTAACTTGCTTTTCCCCATTGGCACAGTTGATTTTATTACACACAGTGAGGCAAATATTATATATAGCAGGACAGATTATGTTTTTTTAACAAGAGCCCTGGGGGTTCTGAGGCAGCTAGTCTGCAGACAAGGATTTGGGATCTCCACTTACAAGCACTGGACTTGAGGTCAAAGTTCTGGGGTCTACTTCAGTCCTACTACTTGCTTGCTCTCTGGCCTTGGACAAACCATTGGGCCTTTCTGAGCCTAAGTTCCTCATCTATATAAAAGATGGAAATTCTTTACCTGACTCTCAGGGTTGTTATGACAACAAAAACAAATTCAGATAATGTGCATAGTACACCGTATGCACACATATATTCATTTATGAGATATTTATTGAGGACCTACTATGTGCCAGGACTGAGTGGTAGGAACAAAGAAGAGAACAAGAGGGATGTGATCCCTGATTTTATGGAAGTTACATGGTGAGGGGTGGGAGGCAGAAAACACACAAATAAGGTAAATTTTGATAGTTCTAGTGCTTAGGGAGAAAATAAAATTGGCATTGAGCTACGTAATGACTGGTAAGGGAGGGAAGGCATGTATGCTTTAGAAAGGCCCCAGTAGGAGGTGATATTTGTGTGGAGACGTGAATGACCAGAAGATAACTGTGCAGAAGTCTTCGGGTGGAGGATATCAGGGAAAGGGAACAGCTGGGACAAACGTGCTGATGTTCTGGAAGAAGGGACCGAAGGGCAGTGTGGCTGCAACAACAGTGATCAACTGGAAGTGTGGCCTCAGGGAGGTAGAGGGAGGGTAAACAGCTGGGCCTGAACACGTAGGGGATGGTTGGGCATGAAAAGGAGCTTGAAATTGCATTCTAACCGCACTGAAAAAGCACTAGATAATTTAAGCAGAGGACTTGTGTGATCTGATTCATGTGCTGGGAGCGAGGAGACCAGTTAGGCTGTGGAATAGTCCACCCAGAGAACATGGCGGCATCAGATTATAGCAACGGAGGGACTGGTTAGATTTAGAGTACAGTTGACGTGTGAGCCGAGAGCTTCTTAGGGTCAGGAGGTAAGGTAAATACACCCGTATTAATTGTGTCATTCCCGCTGCACTCTCTTGTTATCACCCTGCATTAGTCTCAGAAAGCATTATAGTAAGAAATCACTCACCTTCACATCAGATCATACATAACCTCAAACACATTGAATATAGGTGAGATAAGGAAAAGGATCCCAGTCAAAACAGATAGACAGCCTATGCATATATTCAAAGGTGAACTCCTCTGAACCCTCCTGAAGTTTCTGTCCTTAAACATATTGATAGTTCTAATGAGCTAATAACCCATGCCTAGAAGGCAATTAAAGGGGAGAGGAAAAGAAAGAAGGACAGCTTCTAATATGAAGCTGGGTGACAGTGCAAGCGGGAAGAAAGGATAAATAGATGATGGAGAAAACAAAAAGTATGAAAAGCAGGTGTAAGACTCCGAAGGGCATTGGTGAATTATGGTTTTCTTCACAGTTAATGAAGGCACAGAAGGGTGAATGCCATTGTAGATTGTCCTGCCTACAAAATGGTTGAAACAAAATTAAATCCATTTGGCTTACAAAAAATTAAGCTTTGGGTGTATGAAAATGATCTCATGTGGACCCTTATTTCCCCAGGTGCTCAATAAATGAATCTTTTCATTGTATTTTGTGGTCATGTACATGAAGTGCTGTATTTTTATCCCCAGCTGGTAAAGGCCTATTAAAGTGTAATGTACACAGAATTTCCACTTCTGGGAAGATGCCATAGATGTATTTTTTCCCTATTCCTCCTGGTAAATGCAACTAAAGTCCAGACATTGTATATAAAACAAACATAAGAAGACTGAAAAGGAGAGAGGAGAAAACAGACTGGCTAGGGACCTTGGGTACTGAGGAATGACACAATTGTGACTTCATTGGGTTTTCTGGGCTATTTGTTTGTTTGCCTCATAAAGCCCAAACTTGGAGCTGAAGAAGGCGGCTGCCAGGAAATGCAATAGAAACAGAAAAAAATGTCCCAGCCTAAGCCTGCTTCCTCTACCCAAAGGAACAGAAAAAGGGCAACCTAGCAGGACAGAAAACTAGAAAATGCTGCTCTACTCCAAACACCACCCACACCAGCAAAGCCTGAATGGGAAGACTGGACTCCTCGGCAGACTGAAACATGGTTCCCCAACACCCCCATGGACATGGAGTCAGAGAAGATGGATTTTATCCCCACAGGGGCATAATGTGGAGACCACATGGGGATCCTAGACTTCTACCCTCATCCTGCAGTGTCCCTCTTCCTCTTCCCGCTGGGGTGGTGGTAGAGAAAGCCTCCTGGAGAGTTAGGACTTTCACTCATCACCAGCAGTAACAAGGCTCCTCCCACGGCAGGGTCAGTGGAGAGCAGAGGGGAAACAGAAGCTCCACCCAGGCCCAGCAGTTAAGAGGAGCCCCCCACGTGGGTCACAAAGGAAGCCAAGTGGAGAACCTGGACTTCTACTTCCACTGGATAGTAACCAGGTGGCATCTCCCTGCTCCCCGACCTGAGTGGTTTCAGAGAACAGCAGCTAAAACAGATTTAAATAAGGTCCAGAGTTGTATAACATGATATGAAAATGTCCAGGTTTCAACCGAAAAATCACTCATCATACTAAAAACCTACTTTTAACAGTTTCATTCAATGTAGTGATGGAAGTTCTATCCAGTGAAATAATCCAAGGAAAGGAAATAAAATGCATATAGATCGAAAGGAAGGAATAAAACTGTTTGCAGAAGAAATGATCCCCTACTTAGAAAATACCAAGGAATCTACAAAAAAAGTTCTAGAACTAATATATAAGTTTAGCAAGGTCACACGCTATACAAAACAACTGTTTCTGTATACTAGCAATGAACACATGAACACTGAAATTGAAAATACAATATCATTTACCATCCCTTAAAAAAAATAATAATTGGGTATAAATCTAACAAATTATGTCCAGGACTTGTACACTGGAAACTACAAAACTCTGATGAAAGAAAGTAAAGGAGATCTAAATAAATAGACATACAGTGTTCATGGATTGGAAGACTCAACACAGTAAAGACGTCAATTCTCTCTAAATTGATATTCATGTTTGTATATTTCCTATCAGAATCCCAGCAAAATTTTATAGTTGTAGACAAGACTATTCTAACATTTATGTAGGAAGGCAAAGAAACTAGCATAGCAAAGAATAATAAAGTGGGAAGAATCAGACTCAAGAATCAATTTCAAGATTAATTATATAACTACAATAATTAAGACTGTGTGGTATTAGTAGAGAGATAGACACATAAATCAGTGGAACAGAAACAAGAACACAGAAGTAGAGCCACAAAAATATACTCAGCTGATGTTGACAAACACAAAAGCAATTCCATGGAAGAAAGATAGCTTGTTCAATTAATGGTGGTGGAGCAATTGGACATCCATAGGCAAAAAACAAATAAACTTTGACCTAAATCTCACGCCTTATATGAAAATTAAAATATATCAAAATATATCACAGACTTAAATGTAAAATGTAAAACTAGGAAACTTTTAGGAAAAAAATAGGAAAAAATTTTTAGGATCTTGGTCTAGGTAAATAGATCTTACACTTAACATTTAAAGCATGATCCATGAAAGGAAAACTCGATAAATTGGACTTCATCAAAGTTAAAAACTTTTGCTCTGTGGAAGATCCTGTTAAGAAGATAGGGGAGGGCTTCCATGGTGGCGCACAGGCTTCCCTGGTGGCACAGTGGATAAGAATCTGCCTTCCAATGCAGGGGACACAGGTTCGATCCCTGGTCCAGGAAGATCCCACATGCCACGGAGCAACTAAGCCTGTGTGCCACAACTACTAAGCCTGAACTCTAGAGCCTGCGAGCCACAACTACTGAAGCCCGCGCACCTAGAGCCCGTCGTGCTCTGCAACAAGAGAAGCCACTACAATGAGAAGCCCACACACCACAACGAAGAGTAGACCCCGCTCGCCGCAGCTAGAGAAAGCCCACGCACAGCAATGAAGACCCAACGCAGTCAAAAATAAATAAAATTTTTAAAAAAATTTTTTTTTTAAAGAAGATAGGGGAACAAATCTATAGACTGGGAGAAATTTATTACAAACCACGTATCTGACAAATGACTTACATCTAGAATGTAAAGAGCTCTCAGAACTCTATATAGGAAAAAAATAATCCAATTATAAAATGCTAAAGGACATGAAGAGACATTTCATCAAAGATATAAAGATGAAAAATAAGCACATGGAAAGATGTTCAATATCACTAGCCATTGGGTAAATGCAAATTTTAAAAAACCACAATGAGATATCACTACACACCTATCAGAAAGGCTGAAATTAAAACCAATGATAACGTCAAATGCTAACAAGGATGCAGAGAAACTAAATTACTCGTACATTACCGGTGGGAATGTGAAATGATACAGCCACTCTGGAAAACAGTTCAGCAGTTCCTTAAAAATCTACTGTATGACCTAGCAATTACACTCCTGGGCACTTATCCCAGAGAAAATGCAGACAAATGTTCACACAAAAACTTGTACAGGAATGATTATAGATGCTTTATTTGAATAGCCAAAATGTGGAAACAACCCAGATGGCCTTCAACATCTGAATGGCTGAACATACTTGGTACATCCATACCATGGAATACTACTCAGCAATAAAAGGGAGCAAACTATTGATACATGCCACCATGGTACCATGTGAGACCTGTAAGAAGCTCCAGAGAATTATTCTGAGTGAAAAAAAGCCCATCAAAAAAAGTTACGTACCGTATGATTCCATTTATATAACATTCTTGAAATGCCAAAATTATAAGAAATGGAGAACAGATTAATGGTTGCCAAAGGATCAAGGCAGGGCTGGGGGCAGCATAAGGGATCCTTGTAGTGATGGAAATGTTGTTCTATAGCTTAACTTCATCAATGTCAGTGTTCTAGTCATAACATTGTACTCTAGTTTTGTAAGATATTTCCGTTGGGGGAAACTGGGTAGAGAGTACGCAGGATTGCTCTGTGCCATTTCTTATAACTGCATGTGAATCTACAACTATCTCAAAATAAAAATTTAATTAAGCCCATAAACACAGAATTTATTGGATCATTTGTTAATTTAATGATAAGATGCACAAAGCATCCCAACTTGTTGGATACCATGCTCTCTCCTCAGATTCTTTTTGTGACAATTCTATGGTAGCTAGACAGGTGGGTGCGTGGACGGATGGTTTTTATAGTATACAGTTAGAGTTTTTTCCAAAGGAAAACACGGTCAGTGGGAAAAGCCTGGGTATGTCCCTTGTTCATTGTTGGTCATCTCGTGTTTCAAGGGAATACCCAAAGCCACCATCTAATAAAATGTCACACTCCTTCTCACCCTCAGGAAAGCCACTAGTGAAAACATCACGAGGGGCTGTGATCAACACGGAGGAGCCCGCGATCACAGTTGATGTAGGAGGCACCGTCAAAACAGTTCGAGGCGTGAATGTGACTATTAACTGCCAAGTTGCAGGTGAGAAATGCATTCATATGTTAATTCATTTGTTCAAATATTAATGGAGCCCTGTGCTAGGTTGGGGGCTGGAAAGATAAGTACAAATTCGGCTCTCAGGGATTTGGGGCTAGTAGGAAAACTCAAGCATGAACCTCAGTCACTCTGAAAGTGGAAAGTGCTGCCGCAAGTTGAGAGGAGGAAAACTGGGACAGATGAAGGGAGAAGAGGTGGTTTTTATCTCCGTCTTGCATACTGGTAGAATGTGAGCATGCAAAGATGGGGGCAGAGGGTGTTCCAGGGGGACGACAGAGTGTGAGAAAATTCATGGAAGTAGGGAAGCCGCAGGACTTCAGGGGAACAGCGTGTGCTTTGGTCTGGCCAGAGCCCAGAGTGCATAGATAGGGTGGTGGGGCTTAAACTTTAGTAATGTGGGTTGCACCTGTGCCGTGGGAGACTTTGAACGCTTGGATGAGGAGTTCAGACAAAGGCAGAGTGAAAGTGACATTAAGGGGCCATGCAGTGCATAAAACGGATTGAAGAAAAGAAATACAGGGACAGAGAAGCCAGTTAAGAAGCCATCATAGTAGGGCTTCCCTGGTGGCGCAGTGGTTAAGAATCCGCCTGCCAATGCAGAGGACACGGGTTCGAGCCCCGGTCAAGGAAGATCCCACATGCTGCGGAGCAATTAAGCCCGTGCGCCACAGCTACTGAGCCTGTGTGCCACTGAAGCCTGTGCACCTAGAACCTGTGCTCTGCAGCAAGAGAAGCCACCGCAATGAGAAGCCTGTGCACTGCAACAAAGAGTAGCCCCCGCTCGCCACAACTAGAAAAAGCCCATGCACAGCAACAAAGACCCAACACAGCCAAAATAAATAAATAAATAAATGTATATCCAAAAAAAAAAAAGAAGCCATCATAGTAGTTTAGACCAGAGGTGCTGGGGCCTGAACTCAGGGCAGTGGTGGTAGAAAGCTCGGGAGTGGATGGCAAGGGTGAGACCAACAGGAACCTGGAGCTTACTCACGTCAGAAGTAGGTAGGAGTCATTAATGAAAACAGCCAATGCTGTTAGGAGTGTGATACAGGCATTGCCCTTGGGTAGGCCTTGCAAGCTCAGAGGCCTAAAGGGACCAGAAAGTCACAGGGAAGTGGAGGAGTAGTGGACCAGAGGTGGTTGTAGTATGCTCTTCATAAAGGCATCTACTGTCAATTAAAAAATAAAAAAACACCCACATAGACTGGAACAAAGCTCAGCTACCAATTCGGCCTTCCTGTGAACTGCTAGCCTGTCTACCCTAAGGGTTTTCACTCCCACAGTGCAAAGGAAAAATGAATGGCTCTCGTGCCCAGCGACAGTCCCCTGATTGCTGTCCTCATCAGATATACCTTCCTGCGGCACCCAAACCACGGTTCCCCAGTCATACCCTGTCTGCAAAAAGGACAGGCATTGGCACCCCCTGCTCTGGGGGTTTCTTCCTCTTAGATCTCAGCCCCAACACTGGAAGATTTACCTCCACTTGTGATTTATAAGGCCAGAGATAACCCATTTTAAAAGAAGTAGGAGGCGAATCTTCATCTACAGCATGTTGTTTCCAAAG
This sequence comes from Eschrichtius robustus, assembly GCF_028021215.1. NCBI lineage: Eukaryota > Metazoa > Chordata > Mammalia > Artiodactyla > Eschrichtiidae > Eschrichtius > Eschrichtius robustus. The sequence continues at coordinate 68,324,093 of NC_090833.1, forward strand.
AACAGCCAGGTCTGGTTTTTCTCTGAAATGTTCTGGTAGCTCCAGGAACCCAAAAATATAAATCTCTCTCTGTCATCATGCATTAGCTTCTTCTTGGTAAAGCTTCCCTTGGCCTGTGCATCCAGCCTCATCAGTGAAAGCTTCTGGAACTAAATCCCTTCAGGTTCTATACTCCGAGATTGGGAGTAGGACAAAATCTCTGACAGGGCTTCCCATGAATGAGTTGCCCCTCTATACACAGACTGGTGGTAGAGGCAGGGTCCTTTGTGCAGGACCATCACTCCTCATGTGATCACTAGGAACATGGGCCTTGGAGACGGAACACCAACTGGAGATATGATGGACCATGTTGGGTCTCCTCTTAAGCGCTGGGATTGGTAGGACTAAAAGAATGGGAAGCAAAGGGCAGCAAAGCAAGGAATTGGGCATTTGAGGGAGACTGAGAGAACCAGAATCCAGGTGGAGAAGTATTTATCATGGGGAACCCAAGACAGTCAAACCAGCTTTGGTCAACTCTTCCATGCCACCTAAGGCCATGTCTCCCGACTTCATCCAGAGACTCACTCTTGGTAACCCGATGGTGAAATCCTAGGTTGTTAGGTCCAGTTTTTGCCTGGCCATGTACATTAGGTTCTTTGCTTTTATGTTTATTCATAGGGCCATTTGTATTAATCATGGTTAACTAAAATAAATGTGTGTCTCTGCCATTATGCCTTTTGATTTTTATTCAATGTAGATGGGAAAGAGCCTGCTTTTGATTAAACTGTTGGTCTGTGAATTTACTGGACAAAGAAATCATTCTTGAGCTGAGTCTCCAGTCAAAATACTGACAGCTATAATGCTACATGGCAGAAAAAACTATTTTTACTTTGATGCTACAAGTGGCTTTTATGGCTCTCTTGTGACATAATTTTAATGGCTATATAATAGTGTATTTTAAGAATATTACATAATTTACCTAGAATAACTCATGTCCTTACATGTTTGAGTTGTTAGCAGTTTTTCATTAAATAACTTTTTGCATACATATGCTTTCAACATGTAAAATTCAGCCTCACAAATTCTTCCCAACTCTTAAGCATAAAAAGCATTAAGCAATGAGTATGATGAGGCTTTTTCTTGAAAAGTGATCCAATCCCTTAATACCACTCCCAAACTTGTTCTCTATTTAAGAAAATTCAGAAAACTGAGTAGGAGATAAAGGGTTGGAGGAGGAGTGTTTCAGTCATTGGGAACAGGATGTGCCTGAGGTAGAAAGAGTGTGTTGGATCTGAAGGAGTGAAATGTGGCTGGTGTGTCTGTAGGATGGAGAGCAGAGAAGAAAGTAGTGTGACATGTGGCTGGGAGGTGAGGAATAGTAGGCAAGGGCTAGATCTTACATGCTTTCCTAGATTATGGTACAATTTGGAGCAAGGGAAGCTTTTGCAGACTTAGGATATAAAATTGTGAGGACTGGTCACGTAGAAATAACTAGTTGAGGAGTCAATGATAGGCAGTGTATTAGCTAGGGAAGGCTAGACTCTGGTAACAAGTAGACTCCCAAATGTGTAATGACTCAAACACAATAGAAGTTTATTACTGCCTACCTAGGAGTCCAAAGAGTGGTCCTGGTCAGCTGGAGGGGATCTGCCCCCCACAGTCCTTCAGCATCACAGAACACTGGTGGCTCTGTTATCTTGAATACATGCCTCCCAAGGTCTCCCCAGAGGTTCTCTCTATCCTGTCAACCAGAAGAGGGGAAAAACAAAGTGTAGATGATGGTTGAGAAGATTTTAAGGGTGACACCTGGAAGTAGCACACATTACTGCTTCTCACATTCCTTCTTAGTCACATGGCTACTCACAGCTACAAGGGCTGTTGGGAAATATAGCCGGGCTGGGTACCCAGGAAAAAGAAGAAACAGCTTTCAGTGTCTGCCATAGTCAGTGTGAAGAAATGTGGAAGGCTGTAAACCTTTCCAGACTTACATGGTTCTTTAGAATAATTGCCAAGGCTGACATTTAAGTTACTGTATCCTTTCCTTGTCTTGCACCAAGCCATCAAAGAAACTTCTAGAACTTATCATGTCAAGATGTACCTTTCAGTGGATGCCCCACCTGAAGATGTTGACAAGCCACCATAGTGCAAGCAGCCTTCCAAGTGTAACAAGTGGTCTAGTTAACAAGAATATCCTGTCTGGGATTTAAAAAAAGATGATTATACATCACCCTACCTGGCAGCTCAGTGGAGATTAAAGACACTAATCCTCATAATCATATCAAGTTACATCCCATTATGACTACACTCATTTACTGATCCTTTCAAGCAGCAGGGAGAGCACTGTGTTATTGATAAGATATGCCACAAAGGGGGAGAAGTAAAGACAGGTCCTTTTCCTTCCTTTTTTAGACACAAATCATACCAGGGAGTCCAGAGTGTGGAGCCTATCCAACTAACTTGTCAACAGCATAGCTTTGGACTTTGTTCTGTGGTGGAGTATATTTTTTGTCATTTTTCAGACATTTCTTTCTGTAGAATGTGCTGTCGCATCACAACAGGCTTGGGAAAAAAAAAAAAATCTTCCACAACCTGACTAAGCTTCTCACCAAGAAGAGCACTAGCAAAGCCAGCACAAATGGATTCTAGAAAGTTCTCTCTTAACAATAATCTTGGTGTTACAATTACAGCAGAAAGGTTAATTCCAAAAGTAGGAAATATTTAAGGATTTGATACCAGAAATAATAGTGCAGCAATTCATACCTTTTCTAAGGAAGCAGTCAGGTATAATGGCAGGCAGTGTCATGTACTTGTTAGGATGGGGATCCCTAGCATCAAATGTATCTGAGTTTGGATCCCCACCTGCCATTTGTAGGTCACTGATTGGCCATGAGGTAGAGAGGAGGTACAGGGACTCTGTCGCCATGTAATCATTCAGGAATCCAAACTAATGTCATTTTAGGCAGATTTCATAATCTCTTCAGGTTCCAATTTCCTCATCAGTAAAATGGAGTTAATAACAATGCTTCATATGACCTTTGTGAAAAATGAGTGATTATGTTTATTAAATGTCCGGCTGATAGCAAATACTCAGTAAATGTTCTTTCTCCATCTAATGTGTTCAGGATATTTTTGTATAGCTCCTGACCTTGGTGCATTCCCAATGTCTAGGTATTCTAAACATCATTGTTAGGCATGTATATCTGGTACCTTTTCCAGGGACTCTGGCATATATGAGGGCTGGAGATATTTTCTGAAACATCGTTGTCATCTCTTGAGAGGAAAAGAAAAAAGAGATCTCTGGTGCATCGTTTACTTTTCTTCTCCCCTTGTTCCAACTTTGTTTGTAATATGTCAGAACCAGTCACAGCAGGACTGGCTGTCATTCCAAAGTATCTTTTTGGTGTCATTCTCTGCTTAAGGCGCATAATCGCAGGCAGGAATCCCCTAAAATGTGACACCAGCAACTCCATCTCCATTGGCAAATTCTTGATGCAAGTCCATGTTTGAGGGAGTCTAAGAGAGGTTTGCTAATCTATGTATTAAACAATGATTCCTACATCATTTGGCTTCCCTCGGCACTGCTGTCACTTCTGTGGTCCCAGTTTTACAGAGACTGGAGGTCACTTCCTTCTACCCTTCATTAACCTGAACATGTCCATTCCTCCCATGAATTCCCCTGCTCTCAACTGAGGAATTCAGCACTTTTGGCAAAGACTGTTTTGTCCTGTTAAACAGACTTGCTTTCAAAGGGGCATGAGGCCAAGAGTGATGAAGTGATGAAGGAAGAAGCTTACACCCACTTCCTGGAGACATGAGAAATGGCTCCATCCCTGGGTCATCTCTCTCTCCCTCCTCCTCCTCTTTCTCACCATCCGTGTCTCCCCTCTGGCTCTCCTACAGGCACATAAGCCCTGACCAGTGAATGACACATAGGGGAGCAGCAAGTCTTGCTGCAGGAGCGGACCGTGTAAACACAGTGTTGGCTCTGGAGACACACACGCGATGGCCCATGGACACCGTCATGGAGAGAGAGCATTCCCCCCGACCATTCACTTAGTCATCACGCTTTTGCTGGTGGAACTGACAGCCCATTAGTCTGGTTCTCCTACCCTGCCTCCTCGCTCTAGAACAGCCTCAGTTCCTATCAGGGATTGTGTGCTTACTGCCCACAGCCCTCCTCCAAGGAAGGTGCCAGTGACAAGTGCTACGTGTAATCAGTTCATGGTGAGGGAAGGTGGGTGAATACTTGAAAAAGATGGTTTGTAGGACCTCATTTTTCCTTACACTTTCAGGAGAGAAATGACTGGAAGGGTTTTCTTCAACTTACTTTTCAGAGGCTTTCTCCTGAATGCCGTAGAATTTTTTTTTTTTTTCCCCAACATGAAAACGGAGCTCAGGGACCAAAGTCTAAGCTGGCATGGCTGGGCATCATGATGCTCTTGCTCTCCCTAGTGGTGCTGCAATGAAAAGTCAGCTTTTCTGCCTCTCACCTGCATCTTTTCTCCAGGTGTATTTGGAGATAGTGCCAGCCTGGCCCCTCTCATGCACCTGAGCCTTAAGTTTCACAGTGTGTGCCCCTCCCTGATGGAACAGGGCTTCGGTATCCAGGTCTCCACTCCTTTCAGCAGCCTTGCCTCCTTTCTCCGGCCAGCCTGCCAGTCCCTGGTGATTCACAGTGAATTATGGGTAATCTGAACAACAGCAAAAGAGAGAGGACCAGAGAGTCACTCTCCTGTTTCCCATTAACAGGGAGAAAAGCCCTACAGATTGGCCAGACACTTGGGCCACACACCTTAGACCACCATTCCACCACTGGAAACTCCACCTGAGGCAGCAGGCCAGCAAGGACACCAGTGAATTCACACAAGATAGCTCATTGTTAGTGAGGGAACATATGAGACCACCCTTCCACCCCACCCCACTTCCTGACACTGGGAGTTCAGGAACAGCAAGTGCTCAAGGGGTCATAATGAGGGCTGATGAGCTGGCTGTTACAAAGTAGACTGTGGGTAAATTTTGTTCATCAAGGACAAGCAACAGGTACACAGGTAACTCCTTGAAGGTGTCTTCATTCTCAACAGTACCCTGCCCATGAAGGGTAAGGCTGCCCTTGCCCCAAGGGCAAAATCCATCCCCAACTCAGGGAAAGCACAGGACTAAAGCTCTGGCTCTGACTGTTCCTGGCTTTGACCCTGTTTACCTGGATCTGACGTTCTGAACCTGCCCTGGATACACGTCTAAGAGTTTTATGAGCAAACGTTGCGAGCTGAGTTAGCAGGCTAGACAGTGCAAGGGATGGAGCTTTCTACTCCCTGGAGACCTGTGAACTAATGCCACACGCTTTCTGTCTCTCAGCTCACTCAGAACTTGGTCTCCTATGCAGACCATCTCAGAAGGCTTGTCCTAAACTGGGGCCTCCTTACCAGCATGTGACCCACAGGGAAACTTCCTCAGGAATTAAAGCCATTCTTTTGTCTTAGTCTACTCAGGCTGCTATAACAAAATGCCATGCATGGGTGGCTTAAACAGCAGAAGTTTATTTCTCATGGTTCTGGAGGCTGGGAATTCCAAGATCAAGGTGCCAGCCCATTCAGTTCCTGACCAGGACTCTCTTCCTGGCTTGCAGACAGCTATCTTCTTGCTGTGTCCTCACATGGTGAAGAGAGAGAGAGAGAGAGAGAGAGAGAAAGAGAGGGTCCCTTCTTATAAGGGCACTAATCCCATCACAAGGGCCACCCCCCTCATCACAATCTCATCTAAACCTAACAATCTCCAAAGGCCTCACCTCCTAACACCATCACACTGATGGTGCTTAGGACTTCAACATAAGAATTTACAAAGGACACAAACATTTAGTCCATAACACTCCTAGAGGATAGAGCCTGACTTCCAAAGACAGGAACCCCATCCCAATTCAGATGTGCATACTCTCCCCAGCTCTCTCTCACAACAATAACTTAGACTGAGGAGAGAGCAGAACACTTTCTTTTTGTCTTTCTTTTTGTCTTTCTTTTTCTGTGGTGATACTGATAGTTCAATCTTTTCTTGTTCTAAGAAAATACTTAGGCTTCAAAGAATACAGGCTTGTTTTCTACATAGAGTGTCAACTCTGGTAAGGATCTAGCAGCTTTCATTTGTCTGGTTCATGAATATATCTATATTTTGTAGCTTTTAACTTTCTACTGAGATATAATATTTATACAGAAAAGTGCACATATCATAAAGGTCCCAAGCCCACCAAACCAGCCCCCAAGTCAAAAAACAGAGGATTAGTAGCAACCAAGCTCCCTGTCCCCACTCTCAGTCACAGCCCCTCCCAGTCCATCCCAGTCTCTCAGAGGAACCCCCCACTCTGACTGCTGACAGCAGAGTACTGATGTTACCAGTTTTTGTTTTCTACTTTCAGAAACAAAATCATACAGTGTGTACTCTTTCACGTCTGGCTTTTCTTATTTAACGTTAGGTTTGTTTCATGTAGTTGTCAGTCATTCATTTGCACTGGTGTATACATTCAGTTCTGAGGTGTTTTCTCCAAAGAATTTGGGTTCACTCCTTCCACCCTGGCAAGTGCCCTTTTCCCAGCTGCCTCCTTCCTCTTCTTTGAACCGGCCTCTCTCTTCCTGCCTCATCAGTGTGAGGTTTAAAAGGCAAAAGATCCCAAGACGGCTGAGAGGTCAGAGGCATTATTTAGTTTGGCTGAAGGGGAGTAGAAGACGCCCAGGCACATGCTTCCTGCAGAGCAGCCCTGGGGCGGGCCCTGGCAAGAGTCTATAAATGCCTCCAGGGTCACCTGAATGTGTTGGCTGATGAGTTTATTTTTTTTTCCTCCTAGGTGTGCCTGAAGCTGAAGTCACTTGGTTCAGGAATAAAAGCAAACTGGGCTCCCCTCACCATCTGCACGAGGGCTCCTTGCTGCTTACAGCCGTGTCCTCCTCGGATCAGGGCCTGTACTCCTGCAGGGCGGCCAATCTGCACGGGGAGCTGACTGAGAACACACAGCTACTGATCCTAGGTAAACACCTCGAGGCCGGCTGCCCCCTGCGGACCCCACTGGGGGTGACTGTCTAACCCACCCTCTACCTCCTCCTGTCCCTGATCCAATGAAGTGCATAAAGGTAAAATCAATATCCCTTCCCTTCTCCCCACCTTAGGGCCTCCCAGTAGAAAGAACACAGACCTTGGGGCCAAGCAAGCCAAGCAGATGTCAGTTAGAACCCTAGCTCTACTGCTGACTCACTGTGTCACCTTGGGCAAGTCACTTAACCTTGCTAAGCCGTAGATGCTAGTCTCTGTGTAGAAACTTATGGAACAAGATTGCCCATGTTTGGGTAAGGGTTGGCAAATAGAGGTAACAGAAGTACAGCAGTCACTCTTAACTCCTTCTATGTTAAGGACTTCTTGGAGAATCAGACGAAAACTATGGATTACCTTGTCGAGAAAAATTCATAAATGCAAAATTTTTTGTAAAACTTCAGGAAGTTCATAGTCTAGTCCACCTAAAGTCCACACGTGCACACCCCCTGTCTTTGTCCGTTCCGGCTGCTATAGCAAAATAGCCACAGATTGGGTGGCTTGTAAGCAACAGAAGATTGTTTCTCACCCTTCTAGAGACTGGAAGTCCAGAATCCAGGTGCCCTCATTGTCGGGCTCTGGTGAAGGCCCTCTATGTGGCTGCAGAATCATGGCTTCTTACTGTGCCCTCGTATGGCAGAAGGGATGAGCCAGCTCTCAGGGGTCTCTGTTATGAGGTCACTAATCCCAATCAGGAGGGTTCCACCTTCATGACCTAATCATCTCCCAAAGTCCGTACCTCCTAATATCATCACCTTGAAGGAGTTAGGATTTCAACATATGAATTTGGGGGATGCAAACATTCAGACTACAGCACCCCCAAACATAAGAACCCCTGATTAGGGCTTCCCTGGTGGCGCAGTGGTAGAGAATCTGCCTGCCAATGCAGGGGACACGGGTTCGAGCCCTGGTCTGGGAAGATCCCACATGCCGCGGAGCAACTGGGCCCGTGAGCCACAATTACTGAGCCTGCGCGTCTGGAGCCTGTGCTCCGCAACAAGAGAGGCCGCGATAGTGAGAGACCCGCGCACCGCGATGAAGAGTGGCCCCCGCTTGCCACAACTAGAGAAAGCCCTCGCACAGAAACGAAGACCCAACACAGCCAAAAATAAATAAATAAATAAATTAAAAAAAAAAAAAAAAAAAAACCCTGATTAAAGAGTCTATCACAGTTCCTGGCATAAAATAGTTATTTAAAAATAACAACAATTGCTGAGACACCATCAACACTCACTGATGCCCAGGGCTGGACTCAGCCGCGTGCAAGCTACAACCCTTTTGTCCCCCGGATTAGGACTCTCTGCTTCTCTTCCCCACAGAGTCTGGGAATTGGTGGGATAGGATAAAGAAGCTTGTTTTGGTCTTACTTTTTTTAAAAGGCAATTATTAGAGCACGTGTGCTAGCTATCTCAGGAAGAGAAAGCCATCATTCTTAGGGGAAAAAAAAAAGGAAAATGTGAGAAATATGAATAATTACACACCACGCATACATACACATACATACATTATGGGCTTCTGCAGAGAAAAATAAGTAAACTTCTATTTTCACACCCCAAATTGATGATATACCAAAGCATAGGGTCTACCCTGCCCACTCAGATTTCGGAGATGCCCACATGGGTTTTCATCTCAACAGTGGCTGCATAAACCTCCAGTTATCTTAGGAAGCCGCAGAAAATCAGCTCCGTGAAGGATGTGATTTGTTTTGTGTTGGATTTCATCTGGCTGAGCTGCTCGTCTGGAGCCTGGGGCCCAGAGACTCTTGCCCTACACTGAGTTGTGGAGCTTACCGTGGGCTTTTCCTCCCTAATAACCCTTCCTTGTCGCCTCTGCTAACAGAGCTGAAAGCATAGGATGTGTAGCTGCTACCGTAGCTCCACCAGTGAAGTGTGTACGGTCTGGGAGCCAGATCTGCAGCATTCCAACGCTAATGCAGTGTGACCGTGAACGTGGAGTTTGAAGAGCATGACGTCTTCCCATTTTAATCAAACTGGATGGGAAAAAAAATCACTAGTTAGATTCTTAATTTTAGGGCTTTCCGCAATCAGAAGTCTTGGTTTATTCATCAAAGTTTGTTACTTTCTTTAGGTACTTTATGGACATAGGAGTAGTGTTTCTCTTTTTTTTAATCAGCCCAAAATGTGACTTCATTTTTAAATGAGGGATTTCACGTGTAAAGTTGAGGTTTCATGCCAAGGCCTGTGACTTAACCTGTAATGTGGAGACTTGAAGTGTCACAAGGCCGACTTTCACTCATGTGTTCATATAACTATTCATTAAGTGGGATGACTATTCATTAAGTGTTGCCTCGGAGTCCCATGTAGAGCTTTAGGATAAATACAAGCTGTGACCTCTGTCCTTGGGGAATTTACAGTTTCCCTCAGAAGATCAGCTGGACATGCCCTGAAGAAGTAAATTATGACAGAAGCTGTAAGGACATTAGGAGGGTGTGATATTTGGCCCCGAAAGATCGGTCGATGGTTTTAAAGATGGGACATAACCTCCCCTTTTGGCTCTTAATAAATAAGCAAAGACTTCTTGAATTTTAATATACTTGAAGGAATATTCAATTTCAGTACTCTTGAGGGAATTCCATTTCCCTCAATATTCAATTTCAATATTTTTGAGGGAATATTAAAAAGGATGGGAGGAAAAGAGTCTAGGTTTGAATAAACTGTCACTATCAGTTCCTAAAATGATGGTATATCAGAGTAGAAAGAGACCTTGGAAATGATGAGGTTTTTCATCATTTTATAGATGAGGAAACTAAGGCTTAGAGGGATTAAGTGACTTGCCCAAGTTAGTGAATGAAAGAGCCACAGCACAAATTGAGTTCCTGAATCCAATCACGATGTTTTTACCCTATACCATATAAAGAATATTTTTAAATTATATAGAATATATATAGAATGTCTTTACAATTTTTAATTTATATATATAAATATATAAACTCATCACCGTTTTCTGTATGTGATGGTCTTTTGCAGTCAAAGGCAGAGTAGACAGAAGGCATGTTTCTGAAGTAGATTCAGGCACCGCTGTGACTTCTTTATTTGCCATCCCTAAAAAGTACTGAACAAGGTGACAAGCACACAGTAGGCCCTCACTGAACACTGTTGAAATGACCATCAGTTACAAGGGCAACCCTCCTGCTTCTCTTTCCACTCCAACAAGTGCTCTAGAGAAAAAGGTGGGAGTTGGCCTTGGAGTGTGAAGCAGTGCTACAGGAGATGCAAGAAGAAGAGGAGCAGAATTCTGCTTCTTTCCCAGGAGAATCTGGGATCATCCTACCACTAGGTTCAGCAGGTGCTTGCCTTTTTATTTGTTCAGTGGAAATAATAAGCAAGCCACTATACTTCCCTTTTTGTCAGTTTTACCTCTGGTTAACTGTGATTCCTGATGACGTCAGCCCTGACTCCTTACAAGATTTTGAATAATAAATCATCCCTATCCTGCTTCTCTGATCCTACTTGGGCATAAAAATCCAGATCACAAAGCAAATTCCCAGCCTCACAATTGGACCCTTTTCTTCCTAGAAAAAAGCCACTCACAGGATCCTTCGAAATAAGAAATTCCTGGGGTGTATCCCAATCTATGGGGACAATAACAAAGTACCTCCCTCTAAAGGTTGTTATAAGAGTTAAATGAAAAATATTTTAGCGCAGGACTTGGCATCTAGTAAATGCTGAAGAAGCACTGGCTTTTTTAAAGTGCCTTTATAATATAGTTTTATTTAGCTATGCGTTTATAGAGTACCCAGTGGTACTGTGGGATAGAGTGGCATACAGTCAGGAACTCCGGAAATCAACATGCCTGATTCTTATTACTGACCTTACAGTTTCAGGCATCAAATATTATATTTGAAATTCAGACTCACCTTGATGGGAACACCTTCTCTATAGGAAAAATGATGTTAAAGGTAACAATAGTAACGCCTGCCTTACACACAGACACACTTATATGCATGGCCGCCTCTCCCTCTCCCCTTAACACAGCCTTTATGCTTTAACCTGCCTGATGCACCATCTGCCTTCTCACAGATCCCCCCCACGTCCCCACGCAGTTGGACGACATCAGGGCCCTGCTCTCAGCCACTGGACCGAACCTTCCTTCGGTGCTGACGTCTCCGCTGGGAACACAGCTGGGCCTGGATCCTGGGAATTCCGCTCTCCTTGGTAAGTCCAGCCCTCTGGAACATTGGGCAGAGATCCAGGGCCGGACAGGATTTATGGGTGGGTGACTATTTGCAGGTGGGAGGGAAGCAGCAGTTGGGGATGGCCAACAGGAAATCACTAAATTGCCTACAGAATCCAGACTCACCAGTGGAAACTTGGCTGACTTTCCATATGAGGTGACTGAAGTTCTTAGTCTGGACCCAAGCTTGTCCAGAGTCTAATGGGACTCCTTTCTAAATCCTCTTGGGCTGATGCCACAGTCCAGATTCTCTCAGTCAGATTGATGGCGCTGAACTTGAAGAAAGATACAGCAGTGCAGAACAGCTCCTATATCTCCTCACCCCTTGCCAGCTGTATCCCAGTACTCCTCCATTACCTCTTCTTACCTAAATTAGAGCTATAACCAGCTTTCAAGGAGAAAACTGCAATATCAGTACCTCCCAAAAGCCAGGCAATCTATTTAAACCTCCTTCAGTAGGTGGGGCGTAAAACCAACCCAGAGAGGCTCCTCTGCTTCTTTCCCAGGAGAATCTGGGATCATCCTACCACTAGGTTCAGCAGGTGCTTGCCTCTTTATTTGTTCAGTGGAAATAATAAGCAAGCCACTATACTTCCCTTTTTGTCACTTTTACCTCTCTCTCAAGGCAAGTGTTTAAATAACTCCACCAGGAACAAGTTCCCTGGCGTCTGTCATTGGTAACCTCCACCAAGTTATTGCCCATGTGGCTGGCACCCTCTTGTAGCAGAGAGTTGTTCAAGGGCATCCGCATCCTGGGCCCCTCACCCCAGAATCGTGGAGATGCCAGAGCAACCTCTACATTCCCAGCATGACCTCTGGAGATGGTCAAGGTGGAGAAGAAGTCCTCTACCCTCAAAGGCCTGGGAAAAACAGGCCTACAAAATGGAGAAAATCTTCATGCTCACTGTATGTGGCCCCAAATGTTGGTCACGGTAGCTAGAATTATGTCCTTGGCTCAATGTTGAAATTTCCTCTACTCTTCTCCTCGCGCACTTGCAGGGTACGGGAAGCCAATGGGTTCTCAGTCATACTGGTCGTAACTTACCAATATGGCCCCAGGGCTTGGTATCTTTAGGGTTATAGCACAGAAAGATTACCTTCCGTTTTTGTTAACATCTGAAATTAGCAAAGAATGCATACAGGCCTATGGAAAAAGCTTCTGATTTCTCTGTTTCTGATCTGGGTAAAAATAAAACACAGATACAGTAAAGGGTAGCGCTGTTTCTCGTAACAAACTTGGCATTGAGTTTTTCCACGTCACGTTGATCAGAATTCACAGAAGTTTAAACTTGCTTCTTTTTTTTGTTTGTTTTGGCAGATAAAGGGTAAATTTATTCCAAATTAAACATGTGCACTGTAAACTTTTTATCTTAGGCCCATCACTATGAGAGATTGTCATAACTTATTATCATTGCCCAATCACTAGCAGGGTGTGCAGCAGTTGTTTATTTTCAAGTTCAATAACTCTTGGGTCACTCAGGTGCCGTTCAGCGTGCTGGAAAAGTTAACCTGCTCATATTTTCCATGATAGCTTTAGTTTCTTTCTCCCTTATTCTGGAATAATATTTTGTCTTATTTTAGCCATGGGCAATAAGAATTTATTGTGCTATATGCTGCTGCATTCCATTCCTAGTTTATAGTGCTTTGTTACCTTAGACTAGTATTTAAATCTAACAGTTAAGAGACACCTTAATGCCCTAGTTCACATCCAGACCGCTCCACCTGAGTAGACCACGGAGGCAATATGCATAAAGTCCCTGAATGTAACTGCATGGGCAAAATGGACTCTAGTGGTGAATGTCAGTGTCTTGCCAACACCATTGAACTAGGAGAGATCCACGTGGAATCGTGGAGATGAATTAGGGAATGGTGTCAAGTATCAGGACTCTGAGAAATAGGTCACTGGAGACAGACCAGAGCCTCATTGTTATGCTTTGATGCTGAGCACTGAAGGATGGGGGGTAGGGATTCAAATAGGCACAAAAGAAAGGAAACAGGCCCTCAAGGTGAGGAGGATGCCGGGAGCCCCAAGATGAAAACGTGTGGGATGTGCATCAGGTGTCTGTTCAGAAACAGCTGTAAGACCCCACTGCTTTAAAACTGATGACAGGCAGCGAAGCTGGGATAGAAACTAGGCCTTCACAAGGAGCAAGCCTCAGCCAGAGCTTGTCCACTCAGGTGTGACTCCAACCCTTACCGGCAGCGTTCTAACAGCCTCCCTCCATCTTGGGCCTCCCTGGCTAGTGACTCATCCTGATGTGTTAGTCCATTTGCTCCCCTTTGGACCAGCTCCCATCCCTGGCTCCTGATGGTGGCCCTTTCAGACCAGAGTATGCGCTCTGGGTACAAGAAAGAAGCCAGAGGCCAGAGAGGAGATTCTGTGGAGGGTTGCTTAGAACTCAGAATGGTAAACAGCATCAAATTGTGGAGGACCTTGATTATTAGGTATGGGGGTAGCTTTGCTATGTGGGAAATGGGGAGGTATCTTTAGAGGGTTTTTAAGTAGGAGGATGATGTAGTTAAAGTAATATTTGAAAGAATTAATCTGACATTCTATAAGAGTGAGTAATCAATAGCAAGAGAGATTGAATGAAGAAACACTGTGCTGAGGGTAACAGATGTTCTAGATCAGAATGGAAATATATGGCAAACATATTTGTTAATCACTCCTTCCACAGCCAAGACACCCCTAATCAATCATGACACTCAGCCCAGGCTCTGCCTTGAAATTCATTTTTTTTTAACCCTTTTGTGTGTGTGTGTGTGTGTGTGTGTGTGTGTGTGTTTTAAAAAAAATTTTATTGAAATATAGTTGATTTACAGTGTTGTGTTAGTTTCAGGTGTACAGTGAAATGATTCAGTTATATATATAAATATATGTATTTTTTTACATTCTTTTCCGTTATAGATTATTGCAAGATATTGAGTATAGTTCCCTAAAACAACTATACCCCAATAAAAAAATAAAATATATACGCTACTATATAAAAAATAGATAACCAACAAGGAGCTACTGGAATTCATTTTAACATTCCGACCAAGCATGCTGGCGATTGATACATAGGATGAAAGCCATTTGCCAGCCCCATTGTAGCCAGTAAATGTTGAGATTCTTGTGTATGTGTTTCTCCCATCTACAAGGCTACTTGGCCACAACAGATCCAAAGAGCTCCACGGTTCTGTGGCACAGGGACAGTTACTCATGGGCCTTGATTCTCGTGTTTTCATGGGAGGAAGGGGAAAAGGGAGACTTGGGGTTTTTAAAGCCGTATGTCAGCACCAACTCTTCTCCATAAAGGTTGAGTGTTGAGGGTCGCAGTAGGTGAGTCTACCCAGAAATGGCTGTTTTAGTTTTCAGACAGTCTAGCATTGTTTTCACGTCAAGCCACTGTTACAGCTTTCAAGAAGGAATGTTGATTGAGTGACACGTGCATGGGCTCATCTGAGCCTCACTTTCCATAACTGTAAATGAAGACAGGGCAAGTGAGTCCCTTGCTGCTCTCACACTCTTTGCTATACGATATAGACATGGAAAGTGCCCAGTAGGGGCTCGTCCATGCAGAGTTGACCCAGCCTAACTGAATCCCTTGTCCCAGGCAAGGCAGATGCTAAATTTTTTGTCCTTGTTTTCTGGTTGTTCTTTGTGCAGGGAGGCCTAAACTGCACCATCTGCTCTGGAGGGCAAGGCCAGCGCCCATGCCACCACCTTTGGTGTTCCAAGCCCGAGCAGTACCCTGCAGGGTTCCATTTTCAGAGCAGCACCTAAACCCATTTGCAGCCTTCTGTCAAATATTTCTTTTGGCCACTAAGGCCCAAGACGGATATTTCTCACAGCATCATTTATAGGGCATTAGCATTGATATTTTTTGAAAAATAAGTTTTATTGGAGATTTTATTATAAGAGCAATGCATCTGCACTGTAGAGCTATTAAAAATAGAAGCAAAAAGAAGAAATGAAAATGATCTATAATTACCTAGCCCAGAGGTAACCAGCACAAATATCTTTTTCCTAGCCATTAATATATACATTATATATTTTTTTTATCTAAAATGAAATCATACTCTGAGTACTGCTTGTAACTTTTTTCACTTAATGGTACATAAGAGTCATCTTTCCATGTCTCTAAATATTTTTCTACAGTTTTATTTTTGATGCCTGCATTAGTAGGAGGTATCATATCTTATTTGGCCAATTCTCTAATGTTGAACATTTAAATTCATGCAATCTCTTGCTAATATAAAAACTTAGCTACTCAATACTCTGTAATGACCTATATGGAAAAAAAGAATCTATAAAAGAGTGGATATATGTGTATGTATAACTGATTCACTTTGCTGTACAGCAGAAACTAACACAACATTGTAAATCAACTATACTCCAATAAAAATTAATTTTAAAAATAAAAACATAGATATGAATATTCTTATTCCTATACCCTTGTATACATCCCAGTTTACTTAGAATCAATTTCTAGAAGTGGAATTATTGTGTCCAAAATTTTGTATATTTTCGGTTTTTGCTGCATGTCGTCAAATTGCCCTCCAAAAAAGTTTTACCCGTGTATGTATCCATCAGCACAGGATGAGAATTCCCATTTCCCGCAAATATTATCAATACTAGGTATGGCCAAGTATTATTATATTTACCATTTTAATAGGTGAATATACAATAGGATAAAAAATAATACAAAAAAAGGTATCATTTTTTATTTTTATTCCTTCGATTATGATTTTCAGTCATTTTGTTTTTAATGCTTATCAGTCATTTATATTCATTTATGAGTTGCCTGGAAAGGTTCCTTGTTAATTTTTTATAAGTATTTATCCTATTTTATTGATAAGAAACAATACATATTCAGGTATTTTTGACATATATTTGACATAGAATTTTATTTAATTGAAGTTTAGTTGATTGACAATATTATATTGGTTTCAGGTATACAACATATTGATTAAATTTTTATAGATTATATTCCATCTAAAATTATTATAAACTATATTCTCTGTATGGCTATATTCCCTGTGTGGTACAATATATCTTTGTAGCTTATTTGTTTTATACATAGTAGTTTTTTGGGGTTTTTTTAACATCTTTATTGGAGTATAATTGCTCTACAATGGTGTGTTACTTTCTGCTTTATAACAAAGTGAATCATCCATACATATACATACATCCCCATATGTCCTCCCTCTTGCATCTCCCTCACACCCTCCCTATCCCACCCCCCTAGGTGGTCAGAAAGCACCAGGCTGATCTCCCTGTGCTATGCGGCTGCTCCCCACTAGCTATCTATTTTATATTTGGTAGTGTATATATGTCCATGCCACTCTCTCACTTCGTCGCAGCTTCCCCTTCCCCCTCCTCGTGTCCTCAAGTCCATTCTCTACGTCTGCGTCTTTATTCCTGTCCTGCCCCTGGGTTCGTCAGAACCTTTTTTTTTTTAATTAGATTCCATATATATGTGTTAGCCTACGGTATTTGTTTTTCTCTTTCTGACTTACTTCACTCCATATGACAGACTCTAGGTCCATCCATCTCACTACAAATAACTCAATTTCGTTTCTTTTTATGGCTGAGTAATATTCCATTGTATATATGTGCCACATCTTCTTTATCCATTCATCTGTCAAAGGACACTTAGGTTGCTTCCATGTCCTGGCTACTGTAAATAGAGCTGCAGTGAACAGTGTGGTACATGACTCTTTTGGAATTATGGTTTTCTCAGGGTATATGCCCAGTAGTGGGATTGCTGGGTCGTATGGTAGTTCTATTTTTAGTTTTTTAAGGAACCTCCATACTGTCTCCATAGTGGCTGTATCAGTTTACATTCCCACCAACAGTGCAAGAGGGTTCCCTTTTCTCCACACCCTCTCCAGCATTTATTGTATGTAGAATTTTTGATGATGGCCATTCTGACTGGTGTGAGGTGATACCTCATTGTAGTTTTGATTTGCATTGCTCTAATGATTAGTGATGTTGAGCATTCTTTCATGTGTTTGTTGGCAATCTGTATATCTTCTTTGGAGATATGTCTATTTAGGTCTTCTGCCCATTTTGGGATTGGGTTGTTTGTTTTTTTGATATTGAGCTTCATGAACTACTTGTAAATTTTGGAGATTAATCCTTTGTCAGTTCCTTCATTTGCAAATATTTTCTCCCATTCTGAGGGTTGTCTTTTCATCTTGTTTATGGTTTGTTTTGCTGTGTGAAAGCTTTTAAGTTTCACTAGGTCCCATTTGTTTATTTTTGTTTTTATTTCCATTTCTCTATGTGGTGGGTCAAGAAGGATCTTGTTGTGATTTATGTCATAGAGTGTTCTGCCTATGTTTTCCTCTAGGAGCTTTATAGTGTCCGGCCATACATTTAGGTCTTTAATCCATTTTGAGTTTACTTTTGTGTATGGTGTTAGGAGTGTTCTAATTTCATTCTTTTACATGTAGCTGTCCAGTTTTCCCAGCACCACTTATTGAAGAGACTGTCTTTTCCCCATTGTATAGTCTTGCCTCCTTTATCAAAAATAAGGAGACCATGTGTGCATGGGTTTATCTCTGGGCTTTCTATCCTGTTCCATTGATCTATATTTCTGTTTTTGTTCCAGTACCATACTGTCTTGATTACTGTAGCTTTGTAGTATAGTCTGAAGTCAGGGAGCCTGATTCTTCCAGCTCCATTTTTCCTTCTCAAGATTGCTTTGGCTATTCGGGGTCTTTTGTGTTTCCATAAAAATTGTAAAATTTTTTGTCCTAGTCTGTGAAAAATGCCATTGGTAGTTTGATAGGGATGGCATTGAATCTGTAGATTGCTTTGGGTAATATAGTCATTTTCACAGTGTTGATTCTTCCAGTCCAAGAATATGGTATATCTCTCCATCTGTTGGTATCATCTTTAATTTCTTTCATCAGTGTCTTATAGCTTTCTGCACACAGGTCTTTTGTCTTCTTGGGTAAGTTTATTCCTAGGTATTTTATTCTTTTTGTTGCAGTGGTCAATGGGAGTGTTTCCTTAATTTCTCTTTCAGATTTTTCATCATTAGTGTATAGGAATGCAAGAGATTTCTGTGCATTGATTTTGTCTCCTGCTACTTTACCAAATTCATTGATTAGCTCTAGTAGTTTTCTGGTAGCATCTTTAGGATTCTCTATGTATAGTATCGTGTCATCTGCAAACAGTGAGAGCTTAACTTCTTCTTTTCCGACATGGATTCCTTTTATTTCTTTTTCTTCTCTGATTCCTGTGGCTAAAACTTCCAAAACTATGTTGAATAATAGTGGTGAGAGTGGACAACCTTGTCTTGTTCCTGATCATAGTGGAAATGGTTTCAGTTTTTCACTATTGAGAACGATGTTGGCTGTGGGTTTGTCATATATGGCCTTTATTATGTTGAGGTAAATTCCCTCTATGCCTACTTTCTGGAGGGTTTTTATCATAAATGGGTGTTGAATTTTGGCAAAAGCTTTTTCTGCATCTATTGAGATGATCATATGGTTTTTCTCCTTCAATTTGTTAATATGGTGTATCACATTGATTGATTTGCATATATTGAAGAATCCTTGCATTCCTGGGATAAACCCCACTTGATCACGGTGTATGATCCTTTTAATGTGCTGTTGGATTCTGTTTGCTAGTATTTTGTTGAAGATTTTTGCATCTGTGTTCATCAGTGATATTGGCCTGTAATTTTCTTTCTTTGTGACATCTTTGTCTGATTTTGGTATCGGGGTGATGGTGGCCTCATAGAGCAAGTTTGGGAGTATTCCTCCCTCTGCTATATTTTGGAAGAGTTTGAGAAGGATAGGTGTTAGCTCTTCTCTAAATGTTTGATAGAATTCATCTGTGAAGCCATCTGGTCCTGGGCTTTTGTTTGTTGGAAGATTTTTAATCACAGTCTCAATTTCAGTGCTTGTGATTGGTCTGTTTATATTTTATATTTCTTCCTGGTTCAGTCTTGGAAGGTTGTGCTTTTCTAAGAATTTGTCCATTTCTTCCAGGTTGTCCATTTTATTGGCATATAGTTGCTTATAGTAATCTCTCATGATCCTTTGCATTTCTGCAGTGTCAGTTGTTACTTCGCCTTTTTCATTTCTAATTCTGTTGATTTGAGTCTTCTCCCTTTTTTTCCTGATAAGTCTGGCTAATGGTTTATCAATTTGGCTTATCTTCTCAAAGAACCAGCTTTTAGTTTTATTGATCTTTGCTATTGTTTCCTTCATTTCTTTTTCATTTCTTTCTGATCTGATCTTTATGATGTCATTCCTTCTGCTAACTTTGGGGGGTTTTGTTCTTCTTCCTCTGATTGCTTTAGGTGTAAGGTTAGGTTGTTTATTTGAGATGTTTCTTGTTTCTTGAGGTAGGATTGTATTGCTATAAACTTCCCTCTTAGAACTGCTTTTGCTGCATCCCATTGGTTTTGGGTTGTCGTGTTTTCATTGTCTTTTGTTTCTATGTATTTTTTTATTTCCTCTTTGATTTCTTCAGTGATCTCTTGGTTATTTAGTAGCATATTGTTTAGCCTCCATGTGTTTGTATTTTTTATAGTTTTTTTCCTGTAATTGATATCTAGTATCATAGCATTCTGGTCAAAAAGATATTTGATATGATTTCAATTTTCTTAAATTTACCAAGGCTTGATTTGTGACCCAAGATATGATCTATCCTGGAGAATGTTCCATGCGCAGTTGAGAAGAAATTGTATTCTGCTGTTTTTGGATGGAATGTCCTATGAATATCAATTAAGACCATCTTGTTTAATGTGTCATTTAAAGCTTGTGTTTCCTTATTTATTTTCATTTTGGATGATCAGTCCATTAGTGAAAGTGGGGTGTTCATAGTAATAAAAAAAAGAAAGAAAGAAAGAAAGAAGAGAGCAACCAAACCAAAAAATAAATCCATCACTGATAACAAGCACTAAAAACTATACTAAAAACAAAAAACAAAAAACAGACAGACAGAACCCTAGGACAAATGGTAAAAGCAAAGCTATACAGACAAAATCACACACAGAAGCATACACATACACTCTCACAAAACGAGAAAAGGGGATAAATATATATATATCGTTGCTCCCAAAGTCCGCCGCCTCAATTTGGGATGATTTGTTGCCTGTTTAGGTAGTCCAGAGATGCAGGGTACATCAAGTTGATTGTGCAGACTTAATCCACTGCTCCTGAGGCTGCTGGGAGAGATTTCCCTTTCTCTTCTTTGTTCGCACAGCTGGGGTTCAGCTTTGGATTTGGCCCTGCCTCTGCGTGTAGGTCTGTTCTTCGCTCAGACAGGATGGGGTTAAAGGAGCAGCTGATTAGGGGGCTCTGGCTCACTCAGGCCGGGGGAAGGGAGGGTTACAGAATGCGGGGCGAGCCTGTGGCAGCAGAGGCCAGCATGACGTTGCAACAGTGTGAGGCACGCCATGTATTCTCCCGGGGAAGTTTTCCCTGGATCACGGGACCCTGGCAGTGGTGGGCTGCACAGGCTCCTGGGGGCAGAGGTGTGGCTAGTGACCTGTGCTTGCACACAGGCTTCTTGGTGGCTGCAGCAGCAGCCTTAGTGTCTCATGCCCATCTCTGGGGTCCGTGCTGATAGCCGTGGCTCGCGCCCGTCTCCGGAGCTCCTTTAAGCGGCTCTCTGAATCCCCTCTCCTTGCGCACTGTGAAACAAAGAGGCAAGAAAAAGTCTCTTGCCTCTTTGGCAGCTCCAGACTTTTTCCCGGACTCCATCCCGGCTAGCTGTGGCGCACTAGCCCCCTTCAGGCTGTGTTCACGCAGCCAACCCCAGTCCTCTCCCTGGGATCTGACCTCTGAAGCCCGAGCCTCAGCTCCCAGCCCCCACCCATCCCGGCACGTGAGCCAACAAGCCTCTCAGGCTGGTGAGTGCTGGTCGGCACCGATCCGCCATGCGGGAATCTCTCCACTTTGCCCTCTGTACCCCTGTTGCTGCGCTCTCCTCCGTGGCTCTGAAGCTTCCCCGTCTCCGCCAGTGAAGGGGCTTCCTAGTGTGTGGAAACTTTTCCTCTTTCCCAGCTCCCTCCCAGAGGTGCAAGTCCTGTCCGTATTCTTTTGTCTCTGTTTTTTCTTTTTTCTTTTGCCCTACCCAGGTACGTGGAGAATTTCTTGCCTTTTGGGAAGTGTGAGGTCTTCTTCCAGCGTTCAGTAGGTGTTCTGTAGGAGTTGTTCCACATGTAGATGTATTTCTGATGTATTTGTGGGGAGGAAGGTGATCTCCACTTCTTACTCCTCTGCCATCTTGAAGGTCTCCTGTACATAGTAGTTTGTACCCCTTAATCCCTTACCCCATCTTGTCACTCCCCTCTGCCCTCTCCCCATTGGTCACCACTAGTTTGTTCTTTACATCCATGAGTCTGTTTCTGTTTTGTTATATTCATTTGTTTGTTTATTTTTTTAGATTCTATTTGTAAGTGATAACATACAGTATTTGTCTTTCTCTGTGTAACTCATTTCACTAAGCATAATGCCCTCCAGGTCCATACATGTTGTTGCAAATGGCAAAAATTCATTCTTCTTCGTGGCTGAGTAATATTCCACTGTATAGATATACAACATCTTCTTTATCCATTCTTCTGTTGATGGACACTTAGGTTGCTTCCATGTCTTGGCTATTGTAAATAATGCTGCTATGAACACTGGGGTGTGACATATAAGTTTTTTAACAACCTTATTGAGATAACTGACGTACAATAAATGATACATATTTAAAGTCTGAAATTTGATGTTTTGATATATGGAGGCACCTATGAAACCATCACCGCAATCAACCTAATGAGCATATTCATCATTCCCAAGAGTAACCTTGTGCCCCTTTGTAATTGTTCCTTCACGCCCCTGCCTCATCCCAGGTAACTACTGATCTGCTGTCAGTATAGATTAGATTGGATTTCTAGAATGTTATAAAAAAGGAATCATACTTTTGGGAGATTTGGCTTCTTTCACTCAGGATAATTATTTGGACATTCACCTCCATTGTACTTGCATCAATAGCACATTTCCTTCTATGTTGCTTAGTGTCCATTGTACAGATAAACTACAGCTTGTTCAACCACTCTTCTATGGAAGGACAGAATGGTCATTTCCCACTTCTGGGTATTACAGATGAAGCTGCTATACATATTCATGGGCTAGTCTTTGTATGGACACATGCTTTCATTTCTCTTGATTAAATACTTGATAGTAAAATGGCTGGATCGTATGGTCAGTGTATGTTTAACATTTTAAGAAACAGCCAAACTGTTTTCTAAAGTGGTTGCCTACTTTACAGTCCTACCAGCAGTGTCTGATAGTTCTAGTTGCTCCACATCCTCACCTGCACACACTATAGTTGGCCTTTTAATTTTAGACATTCTACTAGGTGTGTAGTGGTTTCTCATTGTGGTTTTAATTTGTATTTTCCTAACAACTGATAGTGTTGAGCTTTTCATGTGCATATTTGCCACCCTGATTTCTTCTTTGGTGAAATGTTGGTTCAGTTTTTGCCCTGCTTTTTTTTTAATTGGGTTTTTGGTTTACTTGTTATTGAGTGTTGAGAGTTCTTTTTATATATTGGATACAAGTCTTTTATCAGATACATGAATTCCAATATTATGTGCCTGTCAGTGGCTGTCTTTTCAGTCTTTTAATGTCTTTCAAAGAGCAGAAGATTTTAATTTTAATGAAGTTCAACTTATTAATTTTTTTCTTATATAGATGGTTCCTTTGGTGTTGTGTTTAAAAATCTTTGCCTACTCCAAGGTCTCAAGGTATTTTCTTCTAAAAGTTTTATCGTTTTAGGTTTTATAGTTAGGTGTATCATTTATTTTGAGTTAGGTGTTATATATGTGAGGTACACATTGAAGTTCATTTTATGCATACAGATACCCAACTTGTTCCACTACCATGTGTTGAAAAGATTATTCTTTCTCCACTGAATTGCCTTTGCACCTTTGTGGAAAATCAGTTGTCCTTATATGTCTGGATAGATTTTTAGACTCTCTCTTCTGTTTCAGTGACGTATTGGTCACTTTAAACTGCATTCTACCCAATGTCATACAAATCATGAGGTTTCTCAGGCTGGCTCATGGGAACAGGATCTATTCCCTTTCAGCTCCTTCTCCTAAACTGAGGGAATCCACCAGGTCCAACTGGGTTTCCCTGTACTGCAGCCTGGAAACTCTCTCAAGGCACTAAGCTAGGGCAACATGGGCTCACCTTGGTTTATTTCCCATTTCTCAGGGATCAGTGCCCTTCGTTGCCTAATGTCCAGTGTCTTGAAAACCATTGCTTCATATTTTTCATTTTTTAAAATTGTTTTGGTCAGAAGGGTAAATTCAGTTACTCCGTCTTGGTCAGAAACACACTTATATATATGTCACATGCACACACACAGGAGATGTGTGTACATGTGTGTGTGTATGTGTGTATATATATATATATATATATATATATATATATGAGTGTATCTATATATATACACACATACACACATACACACACATACATATATCTATAACATGTATGTTTTAAATATTTTCCTAGACCAAGCTGACACTCAAATTTGATAATCTTGTTCTAGGATTATTACATAGATTCTTTTAAGAAATAACATCTCCTAGGGTTGGCAGACTATGGCCCATGGGCCAAATCTAGTTTACCACTTGTTTTTGCAAATAAAGTCTTATTGGCATGCAGCCACGGCCATTTATTTACCTAGGAATTGTCTGTCTGTGGCTGCTTTAATACCATAATGCCAGAGCTGAGTGCTTGCTACAGAAACTATATGGCCCACAAGCTTAAAATATTTCCTATGGAGCCCCTTAGAGGAAACATTTGCTGACCACTGATCTAGTCCGTGCAGCTCATTATGTAGAAAGCATGCCAAGGTCTCTGGTGGTGATCTCACGTCTCCTGTTTCCGAGGAGGACCAAACTCTGTGTCACTCTGTCCTCTATCCTGTCACTGCATTAGGCTTTCTCCATGAAGTACAAGAGCTTGAAAGAAAAAAACAAACATAACTTGGAGGAGTAGAGTTCTTCCTCAGGAAGGCCAGGAAAGAGAAAATCTTATTATAAAGGCCCTGGATTTTTGTCAGAATTAGATGACCTTAGGTGTCTCCAGTAACAAAATACATAATTTTATGTGGCTTAAGAAAAGCAGTTCAGTACCTTTGCTCATACCTTCTTTAGGTCCAGAACCTGTGAGAATGTCTTACAGGCTATCTATGAGGTTTGGTCCTCTGTGAGTAGGTAAGCTCCGATGCTCAGTCAGAGGGACTCCCTGCGGCATCTCTGCTGGAAAGACATGTCATGCTAGCCCCACAGAGAGCCAGACTGCACAAGCCTTGTCTCGCGTCTTGTGATTTACCAAGAGGAGAGCGATTCAGGCATTCAATCCTGAGTTTGCAGAGTAAAGTTTTTCCATGAAAGAAGTCATTGTGCCTAGCGCCTCTCCCCAGCTGGGGCTCGAGGGTCACGGTCAACACACACAGCCGCCTCTCAGCAGCATCGGTATTCTTCCCCCCAGGCCCTGCACAGGGACCAGCTCCGCCTCTCAGAGCCCCTCCAGCCGCGGAGAAGCCGGGCCTTGAGGCTGAGGCCCGCAGTCGGGTGGTGGTGGGTTCCTTCTGGCATTTTCTCCTCTCCTCGTTTGAAGGGCTGAGGACCGCAGAGCCCGGCTGGGGTGACATGCAGTTCCAGGTGTCTGCTAAGAGCAACAGTGCTCTTGTTGACCAGAATCTCAAGCTAAAAGGTGAAAAAGTGTTTCTGTCTCCCATCACTGAGGTTGTGACTAGGCCGTGCCTACAGATCCTATCATGCCGATAAGGCAGCTGTGGCCGGAATACAGGAGACCCAGGTCTGGAGCTGAAGGTGGAGCTTACCGTCATTGGTCACATGTCAACCCCTCAAGGTAGGAGGGTATATCAGAAAACATTTGAATAAATATTAATGTTCAAAGTTGAAAGCCTTGGTAAAGGGCCTAAAGAAGGCAAAATCTCACAGATAGATTGACTTACTCATTCAATAAATATTTGTTGAGAGCCTATCATGTGCCAAGTTGAATTCTAGTGGGTGCCTCTTGAGTCTGGTGGGGAAAGTAATTCAAGTTAAGAGGACTCTGATAAAAAGAGGAAGAACTGGGGGCTTTGGGGGCCTGTGACAGAGCAGCACCCCTGGTCTGAGCTTTAGGCAAGGTTTCTCTGAGGAGGGGATATTTGGGCTGAGGTTAGGAGAGCAGGTGGAAATTATCTGAGTGAATAGAGGGCATTCCAGACAGAGGAATTCCAGAGCATTCCAGGCAGAGGAACCAGCAGAGGTTTTGAAGCAAGAAAACTGAAAGCATTTGAGAAACTGCCACAGGAATAACTAAGGGGAGAGTGGCCTAAGAGGAGGCCGAAGAGGCCAGCGGGAGAAAATTGCCAGCCTCTAAGCCACGGTTAGACTTTCACACTTTGCTCTAAGTGTGATGGGAAATCTCTGAATGGTTTAAAAGCAGGAGAGAGACATCCTCTGGTTTGTGTTTTTGGGTTTTTTTTAAACTTTTCCTCCCTTTGTTATTATCTCCAGCTTCCTTTCTTTTTTTAAAAATTTATTTATTTATTTTTATTTTTGGCTGTGTTGGGTCTTCGTTTCTGTGGGAGGGCTTTCTCTAGTTGCGGCAAGTGGGGGCCACTCTTCATCGCGGTGTGCGGGCCTCTCACTATCGCGGCCTCTCTTGTTGCGGAGCACAGGCTCCAGACGCGCAGGCTCAGTAGTTGTGGCTCACGGGCCCTGTTGCTCCGCGTCATGTGGGATCTTCCCAGACCAGGGCTTGAACCCGTGTCCCCTGCATTAGCAGGCAGATTCTCAACCACTGCACCACCAGGGAAGCCCTGATTTGTGTTTTTAAAAGCTTGTTCTGGCCACCGTGTAGAGGGTGGATTCTAGGGGAAGAGACGAGATGGAGTACGCCACTTAGGAAGTGGTTGCAGTATTGTAGGGAAGAGATAACCGTGGCTTAGACTAGAGAGCTGGAGAGAACAGAAAGAGTGAATAAATTCAGGGATATGTAGAAAGTAACATGGACGGGACTTGGTAAATAGATTAACGTGGGAACGGAAAGATAATCCACACAACCAATAGATTCTCAGAAGCATCTGATTGTTTAGGCTTTTCTCACTGCAATTCACATACCTCCTATATGGTGAGGTTACATTGTGGTCCATTCAAGTCAAGATGTTAGAATAAAATGGAGAGCTACATAGGTGTGCAACTGCAGAAAGTGTAGCTACAAGGAGAAGAATAGTCCAAAGCTGCTGTTGCTCAATCCTGACTCATTTCCTTAACATACACCTGTTCAGCCACCACCCATGCTAGGTCCTGTGGCCCCCCTCCCAGCCTTGGAGGAGCTCAGAAGTAGGAGGAGAGACAGAAAAGCTCTAAAGAGTTGCAGAAGAAGTCCGAGGGAAGAGAGGAGGGAGGTCTCTTTCTTTGGGAAAGGGGAAATCGAAAAGGTTTAACAGAGGACTTTTCAAACTCAATCCTGAAGGACGAGTAAAAGCGTTCCAAACACTGATGCAATAAACACATACTTATTGAGTTCCTTCTATGTTCTGGGCACCATTGAAGGCACTCTGGGGATGCATCAGAGAACAAAGTAGATAAAAGTCCCTTCTGTCATACGGCTTACATTGTAGCAGGAAAATAGAAAATAAACAGAATGAAGTTAAATGGCACAGTATGTTAGAAGGTGTTAAGTGCTATGGGAAAGGATAAAGCAGGGGAGGAAGGATGGATAGTGCTTCTGTGGGAAGGAGGATGCAATTTTCAATTAGATGTGGGGGCGAGGACTCACTGAGACAATAATCCTGGAGCAGAGATTTGAATGTGAGCTATAAGCCTCGTGTATGCCTGGAGGAAAAGAAGACAAGAGCATCCCGGGCAGGGAAAAAGCGAGCGTGGGGTCCTTGAGGTGGGCTCATGCCTCGTGTGTTCAGGAGTGACGGGGAGTCTGGTGTGGGGTGGTGGGAGCAGAGTCATTGGGGTCGTGTTTGGAGAGAAAAGATCAGAGGTAACAAGGCTGAGGGCAGATTGTGTAAGGCCTTGTGAATGCTCATGCTAAAATAACAGTGAGAGAAGAATCTATAGATGCCCAAATTTATAATCAGACTCAATATTGCATAGAGCACTACGGGCTTTTCCAGGTTTAAGCAAGGGCTGGCAGAAGTGATCTCTTTTATTGACAACCATGTGGCCAACTGACCGTTATAAAGCTGACTCTAGTTAAACCCAGGCTTATCGGGCTGGCTCCGCTACAAGCCAATATTGCTGGCTCAATGTGACTCACATATGTGTGCACGTGCTCCATCTACCTGGCCCCGAGCTGGGCTTCTGCAGGCACGTGACTAGCCATTGCCTTCATCTAGGGAGGGGTTCCCAACTGCACAATAGAGTCACCTGGGAAGTATAAAAAACAATGTTTCACCTGAGACTATTTCAGACAGAATCTCTGGGGGTGGAGCTGGGCATCTGCTTTTAAAATTGATTCTCAGAACTTGAATGGAATTTAAAAGTCACTTCCTTATCCTCTTCTACCCATGTAGAGGCTGGTATGGGGAAATGATGTGTTTTATCATTTAGAATATGTTAGCCTGGCATTCAAGGCTCTGTGCTATTCAGACTTAGCCTCTGTATTCATCCTTCCATCTTTTTCCTGCCTCAAATACAGTTGACCTTTGAAAAACATGGGTTTGAACTGCACAGGATCCACTTATATGTGCTTTTTTTATTTCAAAAAATATATAGGTGGTCCTCCCTATTCGCTGGTTTCACATCCACAGATTCAACCAATGACAGATTGAAGTTTCCATCTACAGTTGGTTGAATCCCCAGATGGGGGAACCCAAGGACATGAGGGGCTGACCATGCTATGCCTTTATATAAGGGACTTGAGCATCGTGGACTTTAGTTTATGTAGGGGGTCCTGGAACCATTCCACTGTGGACACAGAGGGCCGACTAGAGTCCTTCCATTCCAGTCAAAGTTTTCCCTAGTAATTGCCATGGTCTTGAGCCTTCCTGGCCTGGTATACTATCTCCCATTCCTTCTTCTCTAACTAAATCCTAGAAGTCTTCAAGGCATAGTCAAGCCCTTCTGTGCAGCCTTCCTGTGTCAAACCAGCCTGAGTGATCTCTCCCTGCCTACCTCCTAAGGCACCTGCTCTAGACCAGGGTTGGGCAAATTTTTTTGGTAAAGGGATGGATAGGAAATTCTTTAGGCGTTGAGGGCCATGATGTGTTGCAACGACTCAACTCTGCCCTTGTAGAGTACAGCAGCCTTAGACAATAAGTAAACAAATGAGTGTGCCCATGGGCCAGTAAAACTGTTTACAGAAATAGGGCTGGACTTGGCACTCAGGCCACGGTTTGTCGACCCCTGCTGGAGACCACTGATGAGACACTTAACCTACGATACCGTGTATTATTAAAGGTATTTCCCACCTGTGTCATATCTCCCAGCTAGATTCTAGGTCCTGGGGAGAGAAGGTGCTGCAAAGATATTCTCAGGCAATTTGAAACAGGGCTCAGGTAGCAGAGCCTTGGCTTAGAAGTCCTCTTGAGTCATTTCCATCTCTCATTTCTATTATAATCGTAGCTTTATCATCTGTCCCACATACTTCCACTTTCACCCCACCCTGTACACTTCCTGCTTCTTCTGGTACAGACTGGATTGGGCACTTCCTGAACCCAATTAGGAGGAAACTCACACGGCAAAAGTCAGTGAGTACTGTAGGCCACATCTGTTGGGAAACCACTTTTCACATGATAGTTCAGAAGACTGAGATCATCACTACTTCCTCTCTAAAGATAGTTGTGGGAACAGCTAGTTCTGATGGTCAAAGGTTAGGTAAAAATTAATCCACAGTGGGGACCGCACCCCATCAGAAATTGCAGGTGTAGCAAGGAAAGTGATGCAGAGGAAAGACCAAAAATAAAAAACCATGAAGGAGAAGGCTAGCATACTTGATGAGGAAAGGGAAAGAAGAAAAACTTATCCTGACCCTTTTCAAAGAGACATGAGTTGGCATCTGTTTCCTCATTTATATTGGAAGACTGAGGTTTTATGTCACATGGAAAATGCTTTTGATTTCCTATAGCTTTGTCCACAAAGAGAATATGCTTTGCTATTGAGAAAAAGGGTCAGCATTTTGTGGTTGTTTATGGCACATGTTTATGTACTCTTGTCCTTTTTTTCTTTTTAAATAAAATCCAGAGTAGTGAATAGAGCCCCCATAGGAACTGCAGAAAGCTCTATAGCACATATAGTGTAAAATTAAATCGGTATTTCAGAGGGCATTTATGAGGAAGCCACAGGAAGGAGTATAGCAGTTCTTTGGACTGGGGTGAACATCCGTAAATTTTAAAAGACACCAGAGCATAAGTGACCCTTAAAATAGTTGGACACAAAAAGCAAGGCAGTAAATCTCCCTGCCTAGCCACTGTTCCAAGCCACAGCAAGCATTCAGGCACAGGCTTCTTTTAAGACTCCAAGTAGGAACTGGGGACCTTGAGAAACTCACTCACATTTGCCCCTGCCCTTTCCTGGCACCAGGAAACAATTCCCAGGCCCATCTGCCCTCCTCACCATGTTTAACAGGAATGACGTGAAAGAGTTGGATGCCCCTGAAATAGACAGGTATTGAAAGTCCATCAGTGGGAAAATGAGGAACTCTACACTTTCCCTAATAAATCCTTCCTCAACCCTGAACCGCCTCTTGAAAATATCCATGCTGGTCCTGTGCCTCCTTGTGTCTGTGTGGTGCTAGAGGCAGTTTTACAGCAGTCTCAGGGCCCAGAGGCCACACAGGCTCATGGCAGAAAGGAAGGCAGGATCAGGACCTAAGACCTCCTGCCTTGGTTCCCAGGGCACTCTGTAGAGCAGAGTAGAGGGTGCCTCAGTTAGAAGACCCATTTTCAAATCCTTAGCATCTGCCTCCTCATTTATAAATAATTGTCTTAGTCTGTTCGGGCTGCAATAACAAATGCCACAGACTGGGTAGCTTATAAACAGCAGAAATTTGTTTCTCACGTTTCTGGAGTCTGGAAGTTCTGGATTGTGGTACCAGCATGGTCACGTTCTGGTGAAGGCCCTCTTCCTGGTTCATAGCCAGCACCTTTTCATTGTGTCCTCACAAGGTGGAAAGGGCTAGGTAGGGATCTCTGTGGGGTCTTTCTTATAAGAACACTAACCTACTCATGAGAGCACCACGCTTATGACTTAAGCAAAGGTCCCACCTCCTAATACCATCACATGGGGCATTAAGATTTCAACATATCAATCTGGGGGGACACTAACATTCAGACCGTAGCAATAATGCCCATCTCACAGAATGAATTATACTAAGGGTTACATGAGATCTCGTATGCAACCTGCCCAGTTTAGGGCTTGGTCTAAAGTGGATTCTAATATATGTTCATTTCTTGCCTCTGTCCCTTACGTCCCTGTTGAATCTACCAACCAAGAAGTCCATTCTCTTCTCCACTATGATCTGCCACAAGTTCTTCCTTATAGGATCAGAACTTGTTGCTGTTGTGAGTGTGAATTACTGGGTGAAAATCACACAGGAGACAGGTACCTTATAGAAGGGTTCATTCTGTGCCAGGTTCTGGGTAGGAGGAAAGAAGCATGAGGTGTGCCCCCTGACATCAAGGAACTCCTTATCTAGTTAGAAAACATCAACACAGAAGGAATGGTGAGAAAGCAGTATGAAGTAGATGAGGTGGGAGAATAGCTTTGTGGATTTATAATAAAGGACCGAGGTTTCCATCCTCTCCTAGAAGTTCTATTCCCATCTCTCCACCTGTCCCATGCTGTCTGTTGGGGTCTTGCACGTGCACATTAGAGCTTGCATAGCACAGTGGTTGGGAGCACAGGCTCTGGAGCCAGAAGTCCTGGCTCTGTCCTGTGCCAGCAGCTGCATGACCTCAAGCAAGTTCTCGAAGTTCTCTCTGCCTTTGAGTGTAAAGTGGAGGTAATAACTGCATATACCCCCAGGGTTTTTGAAAGGAGTAAATGAGGTAATATATGTAAAGCACTTAGAATAGTGCCTTGGCACACAGTAAGTGCTCAGTTAATGTTAGCCTTCATCATCGTGGCAGTACATGATCTTGCCCCAGCCCTCCCCTTCTTGAAGTAGAGGAACCAGGAAACTGAAGAATGCCCTGGGAGACTGTATTATATACTTGCAAGTTACTGAGAGAGTAAATCTTAAATGTTCTCACCACCAAAAAGAACTGGTAATTATGTGAGGTGATGGAGGTGTTAGCTAACGCTATGGTGGTCATCATTTTGCAATAAATAAGTGTATTAAATCAATACTTTGTACACCTTAAACTTCTACAGTGTTCTATGTCGATTATATCTCAATAAAAGCTAGAAAAGAAAAAAAAGAAAAAGAATGCCCTTGGGGGCCAGGTCCTGGAGGCAGGGATAAAGAAGCTAGATTCAGGCCTCCGTCAACCTACCTTTTCCTTAACTGACCCATTTTATGCTATTTATATTTCCTTTGTGTATTTGCTAGTTAATTTAACCTATTTAAGTCAAGTTCCCTTTGACAACTCCAGCCTATCTCAGATAAATTAAACAAGAAGAAGGAAAGAGCTTTTGCCCACTCCTGAACCAAAAGGATGAAAAGAGCATGAACTTTGGAATAGGAGATGAACCCTGGTCAAGTCATACAACCTTTATGAGTCTTCCTTTCTGATGACTAAAAGGGGTTGATAACCTGTCTCTTAGGACTGGTTTGAGAGTCACATGAGATTAAATGTGTGAAAACATACTGTAAACTCTAAAACACTCTATAAGACTTAGTCTCTGTCTTATTTCTGGGGCCAGAAGCAAGGATGGCAGCAAAGGCCAGATTTCTAGGGACCCCAAGGAGAAGGCAAAGCCTGGGGGGAAATTCTGAACCACTTGTGAAGCCCCCTTCTAGCCAAGAGCAGTTCCCTTACTTGCTCCTCTTGGCTACCCAGTGGAGTACAGATTTCACTGTTGTTTTTTAAGGGACCTTAGGAGGGGATGCTGACTGTCCTGGAGAGTGTCCCTCATAAAATACAGAGAACTCAACAGCATCTGAGTAGACTTCATGGGGAAATGGGACCTAGGCAACACCATGAAGGAGATGGGGTTGGACAGGCCAAGAAAGGAACTCAGGTGTGAATTAGACATCCCTCCATGGGAGGCAGGGAGTACTGGAACGCAGAAGACAAGGACCTGTTCTATAGCCAGTGCTTGGCCTGTGGAGTCCAGACGCCTGGACTCACTTGGTTTTTCGTGCAAATATATGACTGTAATGGAATCAAAACTCAGGCACGGTCTCACCTCTAATCAGTTACCTGTTGCCACTTGTAGGGGTTTGCAGCCTTCCACCTTTTCATGTGTTATACCCTGGTATCTTTAGAAAACAACTGGAAAAGTTGAGTTTGGCAAATATTGTGGAGGTCAAGTTTGTTTAACTTCCTACCATAATTAGCTTCAGTTTCTTCTACCTTTTGTGAAGCAGGAGAATTTCTACCCAGCTTCTGCTTTATGGTACCGTTTTGTCTTCTGGATAAAAGTATTGAAGTCATTCCCATCTCTCTGTCTCTCTCACACCCACACATACCCCTTAACTTCCTCTCCTTGTTGCCATGGGTGTTGGCCTTGATAGTCTAACTTTAGGACTTCCTTAGACCCTAAAGCCTCCGGAGTTTTAAAAAAGCAGCCCATTTAATTGTACTTTGCTCTTGAAAAGAAAAAAAAGAGCAAGGTATGGTTTTCTTCGGGGTATCAGTTTGAATATCTTTTTTTGTGTCAAAAAAGTACCTTCCAGATACATAAGAAACTGGGAATGCTGGTTGCCTGTGAGGAGAGAAACAAGGAAGTTGGGGTAGAGGGGTGAGAGGGAGAATTTCACATCATTCCCTTTTGTTATCTTTAAATTTTGAATCATGTATTAACTATTCAAGAATAAATGAATAAAATCTAGATTGGAGACTAGTTCAATTCCACACATATTTCTAGTGCCTCTACTATGTGCCAAGAAATCCATGATTTCTTGACCATCACAGAGCTTCTGGGCTGGGCCTCCCATCTCATGGAACTATAGGACTAACCACTTGGGAAAACACAGGGGAGGGAGCCAGAATCTCATTACAGCACCCTTAAAATCACAATAAGGAACACACAGGTAGAGCTGAGTTTTGTTTTGTTTTGCTTTGTTTTTCAATTTTAGTGAAGTATATTTGATTTATAATGTTGTGCTAATTTCTTCTGTACAGCAAAGTGACTCAGTTATACATACGCATACACACATATTGTGTATATATTCTTTTCCGTATTCTTTGAATTATGGTTTGTCACAGAATATTGAATATAGTTCCCTGTGCTATACAGTATGACCTTGCTGTTTATCCATCCTGAGTTTTGTTTTTGTTTCAAAGTTTCCATGAGCATTCTGGGACAGACTTAGCCAGGACACCCCCCCACCCCATGCTAGGACTGCAGGTAACATTCCTGAAAATAGAAAAAGATTTGCACTGTCTTTGAAAACCTATACAGCTTAAAAAGGATTTTGTTGACCATCTGCTGTTCCCTACCCACTTTAGCATATGAAAGCACATCTTAGAAAGCAGACTGGGCCAGAGGTAGGTTAGGCCAAAGGAAAAAAATGATGATAACAATAATTGTACTCTGATTCTAGAAACATAACCTAGTAATATGTCTATATCTCTTTGAAAGTTCAAACTCTCTTTTATCCTTCACCTTTAATGCTTTATCTCTGAGAGGTATGTAGAAAGACAAGTTTCATTCCAAAAACATCATTCTGTCAAGTAGCTTTTCATGTGAAAATCCATTATGATTATGGAATTCTCCATTTCTCTGTTGGCAGTGCCTGCTCAGAAATAATGAGCTCCATATAACTTTTGTTGCCAAGGAGATAAGACCAAAAATTCATTCAAGGCCCTTTCTGGAACATGGCAGGGACCCTTGTATCTAACGTGTGACTCTCTGAAATGCTATCGAGAGAGATAAGCCAGCACGAGACTGTGTGTCTGTTGTCCTGCCAGCTTCCTGAGCCCAGAAAAAGAATTTAGGCACAGAAGAAAATGACCACAGTGTTCCTATCTGCACAATAAACGCTGCAGCTTAATTCTTCTCCTTGTAATCCTGCTGTTCTCGACTTTCATGAATTTTCGCGGCATCTCGGATCTTTGCTGAAAGCCACAGTTCAGAGACTGACTCTCACTAGGAGTTCAGAAATGCCTAACAGGGAGATGGACAATGCCTAGAGATTTTGCTGAAAATTTTCCTTTAAGCACACTAAAATTGGTCCTAAAATGGTGTTGTTGCAGTGAAAAAAAATATTATGCAAAGTTAAATTAGAGGTAAAATGAAGTAAAGCAAAACATGTTAAGTAGGCTTTACGGGGCTATAAATATGAGCTTTTTTTAAAAAACCAACAAACACATTCTGTTCCATGGCTTTTGAAGGATTTTCCCTCCTTTCTCCACCTGGCTTCTCCTCTGAAAATGGGTCCTCTCTAGCCATTAAATACTACAGTCAACTCAAAGTCTGTAACATAATAACTTTTAGTCAAATGCTGACGATTAGTTCTCAAGTCTTTTAAAAAATCATTAAAATCTGATTCAACATATGTAAACTCTAACAACCCCATCTTCTGAGCCGTCAACCATTTTGCTGCTTTGAATACTCACAGTTATCAATTTCCCAATCCTCCAGATCCTGAGGTCTTGGTGGATAAAGCAAGTTTTTCTCTCTCCTTTCCCATGTTGTTTTATTTCTTGATTGGTATAGGAATTTCTTTTTTCATTACCATACTTTTATTTTGAAATAATCTCAACTTTACAAAAAAAGTTGGAAGTGTAATACAAAGAACTGTTTCTACCTGATCCATTTGGGAGTGAGTTGATGACATGATACCCCATCACCAGTGTATATTTCCTTCAAGTTTTGCCAGTTGTCCCAATAATGTCTTTAATAGCAAAAGCAACCAGTCCCTAATTACACATTGCACTTAGTTGTCATGTCTCTTAAGTCTTTTTCCATCTGGAACAGTTCCTCAGGCTACCCTTGACTTACACGACCTTAACCATTTTGCAGATTATGGGCCTGTTATTTTAAAACATGTTCCTCAATTTGGATTTGTCTCATGTTTCCTCAACAATTATATTCAAGTTATGCACCTTTGGCAGGAACGGCACAGAAGTGATGCTGTTTTCTCGTTGGCCCCAATCACATGACCATGACTGCCACTGTACCATTACGGCTGATGTTAATTCCAGTTGCTTGATTAAGGTGGTATCTGGCAGGCTTTTCCATCATAAAGTTACTCTTTTTTCCCTTGTAATGAGTATTTTGTGAAGAGGTGCTTTGAGACTATGGTAAATACCTCATTTCTCACTGCACTTACAATGTATTCATTTATTTATTTATATCTGCATGGACTCACGGATTCCTGTCATATCCAATAGGTTATAATCTACTACTACCCTTTTATTATTTCGATGTAAAAAATATTTCCCAGATTCAGCCAACGAGAGCCCTTTAAGATGACTCCTGTACCCTCTGACATGTCCGTATCATTCTTTGAGAACTTCATTACTTTCTGGCACAACAAGATATTCCACCTTGAACTTTCCCTGTTCCAGTCTTGGAGAAAAGTATTTAGAAACCAAGATCTCAAGGTCAGGTCTGTTCATTGCTATTGGAGGGTCACTACTCATGGGCCCTCTCAGTGCACAGAAGTAAAGAATGTATGTGTATAAGTATGTATATGCATACACACATGCACAAACACACTATATTTCTGTATTTATCTATACATTGGGACCTGTGGGTCCTTCCCTGTATCTACAATTCTTATCCAACACCACAGGATTTATTCTAATTTTCACCCTTTCCATATTTGTAATTCTCTGGTGCCCACTCTCCTTAATGTATTTACTTATTTAATCAATCCATCTCTATATAACCAATGTCCTATCACCACTGCCTCTAACCCCACACAGTGCTGGTGTGAGAATTTCTAAACAGCAACCGAAGTGCTCTAGGCTTCGAAGCTAAAGAGCGAAACAGGTGGAGAGCAAGAAGAGTGGACGCTGGGCAGTGCCCAGCCTTTATACTCTGTGTTGCTAGAAGGCTCAGCTTGGCCAGATCCCTGATTGCTACCCTCTAGGCCAGGCACTTTTTACAACATCAGATCTTAGGTTGCCAGAGAATGCTACCATGTTTCATGTTTCTGACTTTGAATGAGAGAATGCTATCACTGGGACCCTTTTCCCTCCTGTTCTCTAGCTCAGGAGTTCATAACCTGGGGTCCATGAGCTCTGGGAACTCTATAAACCCCCAGTGTATGTGCAAGTGTGCTTTTCTCTGGTGACAGAATCACAGCTTTCTTGAGATTCTCAAAGAGATCCATGACCTAGCAACATTAACTATTTGCTATTCATCAAATGTTAAAAACAGATTCAATCTTACTAATAAGCGAAGCAAATAAAAATGAGATATTTGTTGAATATGAGATTAAAGATGAAAAATATTTATGAAATCTGTATGAGTTTCCTATTGCTGCTGTAACAAAGTACCACAAATTTAGTGGCTTAAAACACCACAGATTTATTCTTATAGTTCTGGAGGTCAGAAGTCTAAAGGAGTCTTACTGGGCTAAAGTTAAGGTTAGTCAAGTGTGTTTCTTCTGGAGGCCCTAGGGGGAAAGCCATTTTCTTGCCTTTTCCAGCTTCCAGAGCCACCTACATCCTTTGGCCCTTCTTCTGTCTTCAAGACCAACAGCTGGTATCTTCACATCTCTCTCTGACTCTGACCCTCTATTCTCCCAATTGTTAGGACCCTTGTGATTACATTGGGCCTACCTGGACAATCAAGGATAATCTCCCATTTCACCATCCTTTCTTTTTTTTCTTTTTTTTAAAATGTGGAGCCCACCCATCTAAACTATGCTTGACAGATGTTTGCCTACCTTCTTTTATTTTACATCGGAGCATAGTTGATTAACAGTGTTGTGTTAGTTTCAGGTGTACAGCAAAGTGATTCAGTTATACATATACATGTATCTATTCCTTTTCAAATTCTTTTCCCATTTAGGTTGTTACATAATATTGAGCAGAGTCCCCTGTACTATACAGTAGGTCCTTGTTGGTTATCCATTGTAAATACAGCAGTGTGTAGATGTCAATCCCAAACTCTCTATCCCTCTCCTCTCTGGTAACCATAAGTTCACTCTCTAAGTCTGTGTGTCTGTTTCTGTTTTGTAAATAAGTTCATTCGCATCATTTTTTTTAGATTCCGCATATGAGTGATATCATATGATATTTGTCTTTCTCTGTCTGACTTATGACAGTCTCTAGGTCCATCCATTGTTGATGCAAATGGCATCATTTCATTCTTTTTAATGGCTGAGTAATATTCCATTGTATGTATGTACCACATCTTCTTTATCCATTGGTCTGTCGATGAACATTTATGTTGATTCCATGTCTTGGCTATTGTAAACAGTGCTGCAGTGAACATTGGGGTGCATGTATCCTTTCACACCATGTTTTTCTCCGGGTATATGCCCAGGAGTGGGATTGCAGGATCATATGGTAGCTCTATTTTTAGTTTTTTAAGGAACCTCCATACTGTTCTCCACAGTGGCTATACCAATTTATGTTTCCACCAACAGTGTAGGAGGGTTCCCTTCTCTCCATACCCTCTCCAGCATTTATTGTTTTTTTTTAGTATTTATTTATTTGGCTGAA
Organism: Eschrichtius robustus; assembly: GCF_028021215.1. NCBI lineage: Eukaryota > Metazoa > Chordata > Mammalia > Artiodactyla > Eschrichtiidae > Eschrichtius > Eschrichtius robustus. The sequence goes on from NC_090833.1 coordinate 68,362,110, forward strand.
TCGGGTCTTAGTTGCAGCATGCAGGATCTTCACTGCAGCATGCGGGCCCTTTGTTGCGGCGTGTGGGCTCCAGAGCACACGGGCTCAGTAGTTGTGGCACGTGGGCTCTCTAGTTGTGGTGCATGGGCTCTAGAGTACACAGGCTTAGTTGCCCCGCAGTGCGTGGGATCTTAGTTCCCCGACCAGGGATCGAACCCATGTCCCCTGCATTGGAAGGCAGATTCTTAACCACTGGACCACCAGGGAAGTCCCAGCATTTATTGTTGGTAGATTTTTTAATGTTGGTCATTCTGACTGGTGTGAGGTGATATCTCATTGTAGTTTTGATTTGCATTTCTCTAATAATTAGCGATGTTGAGCATCTTTTCATGTGCCTCTTTCACCATCCATTTTTAATCACATCTGCAAAGTCTCTTTTGCCACGTAAGGTAAAACAGTCATGGGTTTCAGGGATTAGGATGTGGATATCTTTAAAGGGCCATTATTCTGCCTACCAACCACAATAGCCAAGAATTGGTTGACATGTACTATCATGCATTGTAACCCAAAACATAAATTAGTATAACATTTCTGGAGGGCAACTTAGCAATATGTACCAATATTTTTATTTATTTTTTTAATTTTAACTTTATTGGAGTATAGTTGATTTACAATGCTGTGTTAGTTTCAGGTGTACAGCAAAGTGATTCAGTTATACATATACATATATTCATTATTTTTTAGATTCTTTTCTCATATAGGTTATCACAGAATATTGAGTAGAGTTCCCTGTGCTATACAGTAGGTCCTTGTTGGTTATCTGTCTTATATATAGTGGTGTCTGTATGTTCATCCCAAGCACCTGATTTATCCCTCCCCCTCACATTTCCCCTTTGGTAACCATAAGTGTGTTTTCTAAGTCTGTGAGTCTGTTTCTGTTTTGTAAATAAGTTCATTTCTATCATTTTTTTAGATCCCACATATAAGCGATATCATATGATATTTGTCCCCTTCTGACTTACTTCACTTAGTATGATAATCTCTAGCTGCATCCATGTTGCTGCAAATGGCATTATTTCATTCTTTTTTTATTGCTGAGTAGTATTCCATTGTATATATGTACCACATCTTCTTTATCTATTCCTCTGTTGATGGGCAGTTAGATTGCTTCCATGTCTTGGCTATTTGTACCAATATTTTTTTTTCATCTTTATTAGAGTATAATTGCTTTACAATGTTGTGTCAGTTTCTGCTGTACAACAAAGTGAATCAGCTATATGTATACATATATCCCCGTATCCCCTCCCTCTTGAGCCTCCCTCCCACCCTCCCTATCCCACCCCTCTAGGTCGTCACAAAACACCGAGCTGATCTCCTTGTGCTGTGCAGCAGCTTCCCACTAGCTAGCTATTTTACATTTTGTACCATTATTTTTATATGATGCTCATTAGCCCAGTAATGCCACTTCAGTAATGTAACCTAAGGAGATATTTGGATACAGAGTTGTATATGCTAAAAAAAAAAAGTCACCATACCATAGTTTATATTGATGAAAAATGGAAACAATGTAATCATTTATAAATAGAGAATTGACCAAATAAAAGTTCTGGTACTTTCATGTACAGAATCTTAAACAGCTATTTAAAAGGATGATAATATATCTCCATTCATTGATGAGACTAGCCGAGATTTATCAATCTGTCCAGTGATATACGTACATATGTGAAGGAACAACATTCATAGTGGTTCGGATTTTTTTTAATTTTTATATTTTTCTGGACTTTTAATCTGTGATGAACATGCATTGGTATTTTTTAAGACAAGTTGAGCCTGTTACGTGGCAAAGAAGGTATTGGATTTATCTCTCTTATGAAAATGGCACTTGTCTTTGGAGGTAAAGATACGTCTTGCACAGTCATTTAGTAATTTTACTACACTGTGTTCTCAGTGAACAGAAATGCTAACGATCTCATATCCTAGACCAGGGGTTGGCCCTTGGGCCAAGTCTAGACACCACCTGTCTGTAAATAGGGCTCTATCTGTGCACAGCCGCACCCATTTCATTTATGTATTGTCTGTGGCTGCTTTCAAGTTACAATGGCACAGTTGGGTAGTTGTGACAGAGACCATACAGCCCACACGGTCTAAAATATTTACTACCTGACCTTTTACTAAAAAAGTTTGCCCACTCCTGCTCTAGGCTTCCTTACCGATAACAGTGGCAAAAGTCTTTCTACTGCTTTGTTTTTAAGAAGTTGTTTGAGAAAGAGTCAGGTAGCAATGTGTGAGGGCCTTATCGTAAGCTCTTTTCTTTCCTGCCACACCCTTCAAAGCCAGAATCCAAAAATGCACTTTAGAGGGAAAAAACCTTATTACTTTAGGAAAAAGTGGTCTTTCCTTCTCTATTTCCAGGAAATTCCCGGCTTTAGTCTTTAAAAAGCTCTGGGAGCAAAACTCTCACGGAATGCTAATTGCACACAGTAAAGTGGAGTAGAGGTGCCCAGTGAGGTTACTGTCTGTCATGCATAACCCCACCCCTCTACTGAGTGTCCTTGCTCTGCCCAAGCCTGGACATCGAGGCTTTCATCTCTCTGTGGTCCGTGGGATGCCTTTGAGAAGTTCAGTGGGAACATCAGTTCTCACTTCCGTAAGTTGTCAAGAGACTAGGTACACGTCCCTGTTTCAAAATGCGTATTCCTTTCTAGACCCTCTACCTTCACCCAGTGTAAGTGCTATGGAGAATGGGGAAGCCCAAAAAAGAATAAGTTTGATCAAGAAATGATCTGTTCCCAACAAAAACACCGCATGTTCTGCCTCGGGCCTAGATGGCCTTGAATCTGGGGGTTCCTAAGAAGACTGCATTGGCTTTAAGGGTCTCTAAAACCAGATGATTCTTTCAAAGATCAAAATTGGCCCCAAGGGTCTGGGCCATACTACCTCTCCCTAAAGCCTGCAGGGAGCCCACTAAATGCTCCAAGGAAGCCTCTGGATATAGATGACCGAGGCGGATCTGGGAACCAAATGCAAAGAGGATTAGGATCCAAAACAAATCAATCCTAGAAATACTGCAAGACCAAGAGGAAGCATTTGGACAGCTACTCTCTCTGCTTTTTAGAGGCAAGTGACGTTGCCGCCGTGGCCTTTCCCCCCTCGGGGTGGTAGGCTTCTGACCTCTTCTTCAGAGGACATCTCTATTTATGGGCCCTTGACACACCACACAGTCTTCAGGCTCCGCTGCCAGAGGCCAGACGTCGCGCGCCAGGACTTACGATTACCCCAGCAGAGTTAGCCAGCGGCATCTTCACAAACACTCAGCCACGACGACTCGCCTCACGCAGCTCTCTCCCTCTCCGTGGCTCGTGTCCCGACTTCAGCTCGCCTGCTTCACACCCCGCGCCCCCCCTTAGTCACTTCGCTCACACTGTTTATTATTTTCTTTACTTTGTCAAGAAGTTTCTGGAGCCTCGACACCCAGGAGACTTATATGGGGCTAATAAATTCAGGAGAGGTCTCCACGCTCGCCCAGCCGCGGCCGCGGGCTTTGGAATTCCTTGTCGGCAGTTGCGCCTTCCTGTGACTTGCCGCTGAACTCTGTGGCGTGCCCCGGTGAGGCCTCTCAGGATACCTGCTATGAATCTTAGCCATTCTTCATATCCGCGGCGGATCTGTGGCTTTGGTTCAACAGAAGAGAGCTGAAATGGGGTGTGTACAAGGCCATGAGCAAAGGCTCTTTTTTTTTTTCTTTTTTTTTCTCTTGAGTGTGTGGGGTTTTATTTCTTTTGCAAAGGCTCTGGCCCATAAACAGAGCCAAACCTAGGCTGAGTTCATGAAAGCATGTTGGCTCTGAGCCGCTGCTGGCTTTTGGTTTTTTTCCCCAAACCTAATCTGGATATTTTCTAGCTTGTCTCGCCATTGGCTGGAGTGAGGGGGTGAGTCGGTTATATTACTTCAGGGAAGAGAATATTCATAGAGTCCACGGCTTTTACTCTGAAACTGTCCTTCTCACAGCAGTAGCACCTTGATTATACAGAGCACTTCTTCAGAGTCCTGAAATACTGTGCCATTTTGGACCAAAGGTGAACTATCAGTCTCATTCCTTACAAAATCTAGTCTTGGTGGGTGTAATCAATAAACATACACAGAGAGGGGAGTTCTAACTCAGAACCCTCCTCAAAAGTATGGTATGGGGGCTTCCATGGTGGCGCGGTGGTTGAGAATCCGCCTGCCAATGCAGGGGACACGGGTTCGAGCCCTGGTCTGGGAAGATCCCACATGCCGCGGAGCAACTAGGCCCGTGAGCCACAACTACTGAGCCTGCGTGTCTGGAGCCTGTGCTCCGCAACAAGAGAGGCCGCGATAGTGAGAGGCCCGCGCACCGTGATGAAGAGTGGTCCCCGCTTGCCGCAACTAGAGAAAGCCCTCGCACAGAAACGAAGACCCAACACAGCCCAAAAAATAAATAATAAATAAAATAATAAATAAATTTTTAAAAAAAGGAAAGTAGACATTTGGATTTAAAAAAAAAAAAAAAGTATGGTATGGCCCAAGTATGATCCATGTTCTGGGGTTCATTCAAAGGCCATCTCATCAGTGGATTGAAACTCCTTCCTCAGCCCCAGGCAGCCTGCAGCCAGGCCTCCTCTGGTCATCCCTGTCTTCCCTCCTACAGGCCGGGTAGCACCGGCCAGCAGCCTGAGGGTAGACTCAACCAGGGACTTATAAACCCAGAAATCTGAAACTTTTTTAAAAAATGCTGATGTGTCTTTAAAGGTGTGTTTTATGCCCAGAGCCTGCTGGCAGAGAAGGACACCTGGGAACTCTGTGTATTATCCACTTGAGATCGCTTCAATCCCAATCAACACTTCTGTGAATTTAACGAAATTGGACCAGTTTCCCAGAGCCCCCCTCGCCGTAAGGTGGCCCAAGCAACCCTGGATAAGCACATGGCTCGGCACTTCCAGGCTCTAACTGAGACCATGTAGTCATATCTTCACAGCCAGTGAAACTGTATGTACATGCACATCCTAAGTGGCACCTCGCCTCCGTTACCTCTAAGCGAGTTAACCAGGTCCTAAGGTTATGGATGAGGGCAGTGACCAAGCAATAAGCAAGTCATTTTGGAGAAGGCAAGGCCTTCATCAAGTCATAAATCTGGACGGAGCTACTTTTCATGCTGAGAAATGTATCAAGTTCTTCCACCAGATGCCCAGGGAGATGGAGACATTAGCATGCCCCCTGCCAATGGAAACCCAAAGCTTGCCCTAGGGGTAAAAAAGACATTTGGGGAATGGAAAATGGGCTCGTATTTTTCCTTTTTTCCAGGAATGTTTTAACGTTAGTTTTCTTTGGGCAAATGTACATGGGAATAGTCTTGGCCTGGTTATTTGACCAGCTTATTGGGAGGTCTCAGAAATCAGAGTGAAAATTAAAGTCACTTGTCTTCTCCCACAGCCTTCTGGGGTCCAGCTGACAAATGGGGAGTGAGGAACGGCGTTTTTTCAGACATGAATTAGTCATGTCTCTCAGCCTGCTGCCTGGTGCCAGCTCCCAGTCATTCAGTGCTGCTTGAGAGACCAGCTCTGTCACCCAATGGGGACACCAAACCTGAAAGGAGAGGGAGCCAGAAAATGCAGTGAGGCTGCTTCCCTACTTTCATCCAGTCACCCCACAGTCTTAGAGTGAGGCCATACCTACCCTATACCACGTGCAGCATGGAGATCCTGCCATCAACGTTAAATGGCTGAGCGAGCGTTTTCCAGTTGTGCAAAATTAAATTAAGGAAAGGACTCCCAGACTGCCTACACCAAGTGCCAAGTTTCATCCCAGCACACATCATTTTTATAGTAAGTTTTAACTCTGCGAAAAAATACAGGATTATAATGGAAATGCTGACAGGCCTGGAGCCAGCTCGTGAAGTAATAATGCCACGTCTCTAATATTTTTACACAGCATGTCCTAATCTGCCACAGCTTTCTTCTCCTTTAAATAGCAGTTAAGTAAGTGAAAATCCCTAGAGCACTGCTTTTCTGTCCTCCTCTTTTAGGTGGTGTATCCCCATTTTCCAACCATCCTTCCTTGAGAACCTCTTTCAGTCCATTTATATTTTCCCCTCTGTAGAATCAATGTCTCGAGCTCAGCTGCCTTTTTCTGAGCTGTTTGGCTGAGAAAGGAGGAGAGGAGGGAGAATATGCAAGTCTGAACTCTTGCCTTGTGCTCGTTAAGGCTAAGAACTCATGAAAATAAACTCCGGATGTGTGACTCTCTTAAGTGACAGGCAGCTAATGAAGGCCTGGGTTGGCTTGATCTATCCTACAAAGGAGCCCACAAATCAAGCTGCTTGCCTATCTTTTAGCAGGACCAGAATTCCTGCTAACTTTCAGCCCTTCCACAAAAATATCCAGTGAGTAATGACCATCATGAGTTCAGAGCTTCTTTCTAGACAGGAGACTCAAAGGCAGCCCTATCCCACCGCCTTTAAACTCTTCCACGGAGGGTGCAAGGAAGCTGAGGTCAAGGGCCACCAGGCCTCCCGGTTTTCCATCCCCCTATTTCCCTCACCTGTTGAACTCAGGCTGTTTCCCTGAGCAAGGCTATTTTAGTGCCGGAAACTCATGTGAAATAGGAGACAATGGGGAAGAAAGTCAGTGAGGTCAGTCGGACTTAATCAGGGATGTCAGCTCATGGCAGGTGACAGCTAAACTGACTCCCGGCAGATACAATTTCGTATATAATTTGATTTCTTATTGCACACATCTCCCCCATTCCAAACTTTTATCCCTCTCCAGTTAATGTGATTGAAAAAAAAAAAAATGTAGGTGAAACTAGGAGGAAAACCCTCACAAATATGTGAATCCCACCTGGCTCTGGCTCAGTGTGGAGCCACAGTGGACCCAGGAATGGAGGTCTAAAGGCAATATTTTCTTTCACTGGTTAAGAATGGTTGATAGGACTTCCCTGGTGGTGCAGTGGTTAAGAATCCTCCTGCCAGTGCAGGGGACACGAGTTCGATCCCTGGTCCGGGAAGATCCCACATGCCGCGGAGCAACTAAGCCCGTGCGCCACAACTACTGAAGCCCGCGCGCCTAGAGCCCGTGCTCTGCAACAAGAGAAGCCACCGCAATGAGAAGCCTGTGCACTGCAAAAAAGAGTAGCCCCTGCTCGCCGCAACTAGAGAAAAGCCTGCGCACAACAATGAAGACCCAATGCAGTCAAAACAAAACAAAACAAAACAAATAATTAATTTAAAATAAAACCAAATTCTTAAAAAAAAAAAAAAACGGTTGATAGAGAGGGGCTTTCTGCTGCCAGAACTCTCATGATCTAAGCTGCCTTCCTAAGCACTGCTTCCCCCTCAGCCACCTACCCAACCCAAGACCTGTACTAACCAAGGTCTGAGGAGAGAGCACCATCATTCCCTGGTGATGGACCGTTTCCTGGGGTGGCCGTTGAGTTTGGGAGGATGGAAATGGTCTGTGTTCATGGAGCGGGGAGGGAAACAGAAAAAGAGATGCCAGCCCCTGCAGGAAACACTGTTAATATGTTCATGGAAGCAAAGGGGAAGAGGTGTGGTTTATAATCGAGCCTCTCTAGAGGTGTGGAATGCATTTGCACAGTTTTTGGTGTCCATGCAAATGTCACCCAGAGAGATTGCTCACCTTCAAAGAATGATTGATACTTCTCTTACTTTAACAAATGAGAAATGTCCGTGACAGAAAGGAACCCCTGTGACAAGCCAGGTTTTCTCATTAGCAGTGAAACATGGATAATTATTCACTGGGAACATACACAGTGGGAATTCACGTTAGATTCCTTCTTTTGACTCTTGCTGCTGGCAAGCCTCAGAGGCCACTGTGTACACACAGACATGCACATAAATATGTACATAAAAGCACAGGGGCCTGCACTCCATGTGTGCTGAGGGGATACCAATTCTGAGTACAAAGAAAGTTTTTAAGAAGCTATGTGTTCAGTTAAAAGCACTGAAAGATTTGTGATGAAAAAGGCAGATGACCTGCAATTTTGGTCATTCACTTTAGTCATAATTAGTTTACTTTGGTCTTTACTTTCCCTTTCCTATTGAAAGTAGACTTTCCTAAGAGCATTTTCTTTTTTCTTTTTTCTTTTTTTTTTTTTTTTTTTTGGCTGTGTTGGGTCTTCGTTGCTGCACGTGGGCTTTCTCTAGTTGCGGTTAGCGGGGGCTACTCTTCGTTGCGGTGCGCAGGCTTCTCATTGCTGTGGCTTCTCTTGTTGTGGAGCACGGGCTCTAGGTGCGCAGGCCGCAGTAGTCGTGGCACGCAGGCTCAGTAGTTGTGGTACATGGGCTCAGTAGTTGTGGCTTGTGGGCTCTAGAGTGCAGGCTCATTAGTTGTGGTGAATGGGCTTAGTTGCTCCTCAGCATGTGGGATCTTCCCGGACCAGGGATCGAACCCGTGTCCCCTGCACTGGCAGGAGGATTCTTAACCACTGCGCCACCAGGGAAGCCCCCTAAGAGCATTTTCAATCCAAGATGAGTAGTCACATATACTCTCTGTGGTCAGTTTCCAGATGTGAGGGGAAATACAATAACCTATCTAGCAGATGGAGGCTGCCTCAGTAAGGAAAGAATATTTAGGATTGTCATAGTTAGGATATACATTCAGCAACGTACAGCAAAGACCCAAAATAACAGTCAACAAGAGAGGAATATATTCCTGTCTTACATAGAAGTCCAGAAAAAGACATTCCAGGCATGGTATGGCAAACTACCATGTCACCTAGGGACCCAGGCAAAAAATGTTTTAAACTCCTGCTGCTCTGCCATCCTGGAGTATTGCCCTCATCCACCTAAGCCAGATGGTTTGCTCCACATACACGTTCTCAGTGGCATGATGGAGGAAGGGGGAAGAAAGGCAAGTTCTTTTCTTTGAAAGCCATGTCCCAGGAGGTATACATATCACTTTCCCTCTCATGTCACTGAATGGAATCACATGGCCCACACCTTATTTCAAGGGGTGATGGGAAATGTCTCTATTCCAGGCAGCTATGTACCTACGTAAAAATCAGGGGTTCATGTACACTAAGAAGGAGAGGGCAGATATGAGGGGATAACTAGCAGTTTCTGCCATACAAAGCAACCACACTAAAGTTGTTGCAGTCAAGGGTGACACAAGTATCAATACAAGGGAAAGTGATCTCTGACTTCAACAGAGCTAAATGAATGAAGGTGAACCTACCAGCATGAATTTTTTTTATTGAAGTATAGTTGATTTACAATGTTGTGTTAATTACTGCTGTACAGCAAAGTGATTCAGTTATATCTGTATCTATATATCTATATATACATTCTTTTTTATATATTCTTTTCCATTATGGTTTATCATAGGATATTGAATATAGTTCTCTGTGCTATACAGTAGGACCTTGTTGTTTATCCATTCCATATATAATAGCTTACATCTGCTCACCCCAACCTCCCACTCCATCCCTCCCCCAACCCTCTCCCCCTTGGCAACCACCAGCCTGTTCTCTATATCTGTGATTGTTTCTGTTTCATAGCTAGGTTAATTTGTGTCATATTTTAGATTCCACATATAAGTGATATCATATGGTATTTGTCTTTCTCTTTCTGACTTCACTTAGTATGGTAATCTCTAGTTGCATCCATGTTGCTGCAAATGGCAATTTCATTCTTTTTCATGGCTGAGTAGTGTTCCATTATATATATGTACCACATCTTCTTTATCCATTCATCTGTCGATGGACATTTAGGTTGTTTCCATGTCTCGGCTATTGTGAATAGTGCTGCTATGAACGTAGGGGTGCATGTATCTTTTTGAATTATAGTTTTGTCTGGATATGTGGCCAGGAGTGGGATTGCTAGATCAATGGTAATTCTATTTTTTAGCTTTCTGAGGAACCTCCATACTGTTTTCCACAGTGACTGCACCAACTTACATTCCTACCAACCGTGTAAGAGGGTTCCCTTTTCTCCACATCCTCTCCAGCATTTGTTATTTGTAGACTTTTTAATAATGGCCATTCTGACCAGTGTGAGGTGGTACCTCATTGTAGTTTTGATTTGCATTCTCTAATAATTAGCATTGTTGAGCATCTTTTCATGTGCCTATTGGCCATCTGAAATGTCTATTTGGGTCTTCTGACCATTTTTGGATAGGGTTGTTTGTTTTCTCGTTGTTGAGTTGTATGAGCTGTTTATATATTTTGGAAATTAAGGCCTTGTTGGACACATCTTTTGCAAATATTTTCTCCCATTCTGTAGGTTGTCTTTTCATTTTGTTTATGGTTTCCTTTGCTGTGCAAAAGATTGTAAGTTTGATTAGGTACCATTTGTTTATTTTTGTTTTTATTTCTACTGCCTTGGGAGACTGACCTAAGAAAACATTTGCACAATTTATGTCAGAGAATGTTTTGCCTATGTTCTCTTCTAAGAGTTTTATGGTGTCATGTCTTATGTTTAAGTCTTTAAGTCATTTTGAGTTTATTTTTGTGTATGGTGAGAGGGTGTGTTCTAACTTCATTGATTTACACGTGGCTGTCCAACTTTCCCAACAGCACTTGCTAAAGAGACTGGGTTTTTTTTCCTGTTGTATATTCTTGCCTCCTTTGTTGAAGATTAATCGACCATAGGTGTGTGGGTATATTTCTGAGCTCTCTATTCTGTTCCATTGATCCATCTGTCTGTTTTTGTGCCAATACCATGCTGTTTTGATTACTGTACTTTGCAGTATTGTCTGAAGTCTGGGAGGGTTATGCTTCCTGCTCTGTTCTTTTGCTTCAGGATTGCTTTAGCGATTCTACCAGCAGGAATTTTTAAGTTGGGCAGGTTATAAAATATTTGAGGAAACATCTGTAAATGGCAGGCTGGAACAGCAATTTTTTAAAACTTGTTAAAATTTTAAAGAAGAAGCATAAAGCTGAATAAACAGAATATGTGAAAAGCAATTTTTTTGGACACTGAGCCATTTCTGATGATCAATAATTTCATGTTTTTTCCCTTTTTTATTATGGGTAATTTCACATATATGCAAAGTAAACAGAGCAGCATAAAGAACCCCGTGCACTCATCACCCAGCTTCAAAAAACAACTTCCTGCCATTCCTATTTTATTTGTACTTCCACCTACTTCCCACCCCCATTCCTACTCAACTATTCTTTTAGGTAAAATTTACAATTATTAAAATGCACAAATTTTAGCCAGACAATTTTGGCAGATATACCCATGTAACCACATCCTTGGCTAACATATGTTTGACCACTTGATTTTTTTTTCTCAGTCTTTTTCTCTCTTTGCTTCAGTCTGGATAATTTCTATTACTACATCTTTAATATCACAAATCTTTTTTCTATAGTATTTAATCTTCTATTAATCCTATCTAGTGAATTTTTCATTCCATAAAATGTTTTGTTTTTAGAAGTGAATTTGATTCTTTTTATAACTTCCACTTTCTTACTATGTACATGTTTTCCTTTAAATATTTAACTTATGTTTAATACCCTGTTTTAATATCCTTGTCTACTAATTCCATCATCCCTGTCATTTCTAGATATGTTTCCACTGACTGATTTTTGTCTTTGTTATGGGTCACATTTTCCTGCTTCTTGACTTAACAAGTAATATTTGATTGAAAGCTAAACAATGTAAATTTTATATCATTAAGTGTTTGGATTTTATTGTCTTCTTCTAGTGATTGTTGGATTTTCTTCTCTTAAGCAGTTAAGTTATTCACAGTTTAATTCGATCTTTTTGAAGTTTGTTCTTAAGTTTGATTAGAGCAGGTCTATAGTAGCCTTTACCCTAGGGCTCCTCAGGGGTCTCTATTGAGTTCCTCTGATGATGAACAAGGATGTTGCACTCTGGCTGGTCAGAACTTGAAGCCCTTCTGGCCCTACTTGAGCTTTGGGAAATAGTAAACTCACAGCTCCCTGACTGATCTTTGGTCAATCTTGTAGAGTTTCACTCAATGCATGTACATCTTCATTTGGGCAAAGACTCAAGAGGAATTTATGCATATTTCTGGGGCCCTTTTTCTACATAACACCCTCATTTCCAGAATTCTGCTCAGCTTCCGGCTGCCTCAACCTCACTGAACTCTGTTCTTTGTCTCATTAATTAGTCCAGACTGTCATGCTCTGCTTGGGATAGTCTTCTGATGTGGGTTAAATTGTGTCACCCCCAAAGGTTGCTGAAATCTCTCATCCTCAGTACCTGTGAATGTGACCTTATTGGGAAACAGAGTCTTTGCAGATGATCAAGTTAAGATGAGGTCATTAGGATGGGCCCTAATCTAATTTACTGGTGTCATTATAAAAAGGAGAAAATTGGACACAGAGATAGGCATGCACTCAAGGAAGAACTCCACATGAACATGAAAGCAGAGATTTGAGTGATGCATCTACAAGCCAAGGAACACCAAAGATTGCCAGGAAACCACTAGAAGCTAGGATAGATAAAACAGACTGTCCCTCACAGCCCTCAGAAGGAGCTAACACTGTTGACACTTTGATCTCAAACTTCTAGACTCCAGAACTGTGAGACAATAAATTTTTGTCATTTAAGTCAACCAGTCTGTGGTACTTTGTTCTGGCAACCCTAGGAAACTAATACATCCTCCCTACTTTGCAGCTCAGAATGTACCCCCAGGCACGAAGGCAGAGAATTCACCGGGCTCACCTAATCTATTTCTCTTCTTTCAGGGATCACAGCCCTCTACTGTCTGTTATCTAATTCTGAAAACAGCCATTTCATACATTTCTGTCCAGTTTTCTAGTTATTTATGGCAAGAGAGTAAACCCAGTCCTTATTACTCCCTCATGGCTTTCAAGATTTTTTTTTTAATCTGCTAATTTCATCACTTTGAGTATGATGTTCCTAGGTGGTTTGTTAACCTTATTGAAACTTTATGGTTTTCTCAAAATTTGGGAGATTTGATAGTTTTATTGCTTCTACTATGTTTCTGTCTAATTTTCTTCTTTCCATATTGGGCTCCAATTACACATATATTAAACTTTTTCCCACAGGTCCATGGAGCTCTGTTTATTTTCCTTCAATCTTTTTTCCCTCTGTTCTTCACACTGGATAATTTCTGCTGAACTGTCTTCAAGTTCATTGACCCTTTCTCCTGTCATCTCCAATTTTCTGTTAGGCCCATCTAGTGAATTTTTCATTTCATTTTTTGCACATTTCAGCTCTAGAATTTGTTTTCATAGTTTCTACTTCTCTAGTGAGATACTCCATCTTTTCATTTATTATGAGTAGACTTTCCTCTAACTCCTTAAACATATTTATATAGCTGCTTTAAAATCACTGTCCATTCATTACAACACTTGCATCATCTCAGGACTGGTTTCTGTTGACTGCTGTTTCTATTAAGTATGGATCACATTTTTTTCTTATCTAGTGTTTCTTAATTGTATTGGGTTGGCAAAAAAAGTGCCTTCGGTTTTTAAGTAAAAACAGAAGACACATTTTTCATTTTCACCAAGAACTTTATTGAACAACATATTCACCCTTCTGTTCCACTACCTTTTGCCGTTTTTCAAGCAACTTCATAATTCCATCTTCCTCAAACTTTTTATCTTTTTGAGCAAAGAACTGTTCCAGGTGCCTTTTACAGTCTTCCAGGGAATTGAAATTGTTTTCCATTAAGAGAATTTTGTAAAGACCTAAATAAATCGAAATCTGAAGGTGCAATATCTGGTGAATATGGTGGATTAATCAGAACTTCCCAGCCAAGCTGTAACAGTTTTTGCCTGGTCAGCAAAGAAACATGCGGTCTTGCATTATCCTGATGGAAGACTGTGTGTTTTCTGTTGACTAATTCTGGACGCTTTTCATCGAGTGCTGCTTTTGGTCTAACTGGGAGCAGTACTTGTTGGAATTAATTGTTTGGTTTTCCGGAAGAAGCTCATAATAGAGAACTCCCTTCCAATCCCACCATATACACAACATCACCTTCTTTGGATGAAGACTGGCCTTTGGTGTGGTTGGTGGTGGTTCATTTCGCTTGCCCCACAATCTCTTCCATTCCACATTATTGTACAGTATCCACTTTTCATTGCCCATCACAATTTGTTTTAAAAATGGAACGTTTTCATTACGTTTCAGCAGAGAATCGCATGCGGAAATACAGTCAAGAAGGTTTTTTTCCGCTTAATTTACGTGGAACCCAAACATCTGAAGCGATTAACATAACCAAGCTGGTGCAAATGATTTTCAGTGCTTGATTTGGATATTTTGAGTGTGTCGGCTATCTCCCTCATGGTATAAAACTGATTGTTCTCAATTCATGTCTCGATTTGATCGCTGTCAAATTCAACTGGTCCACCCAACTGTGGAGCGTCGTCCAGCAAGAAATCTCCAGCACGAAACTTCACAAACCACTTTTGACACGTTCAATCAGTCGCAGCACCTTCTCCATACACTGCACAATCTTTTTTGCGTTTCAGTTGCATTTTTACCTTTCTTGAAATAATAAAGCAAAATATACCGAAAATGTTGCTTTTTTTCTTCTATCTTCAATATTAAAATGGCTATGCAAAAATTCACCAATTTTGATGAGACTTTTTTAAAATGCACGCTAATATGACAGCTGTCACATACAGTCTAACAAAGTTGTCTTGAATGAAGTTAAAGACAACTAAGTGCTACTAGAGCCATCTAATGGGAAAAAACAATTGAACATTTTGGCCAACCCAGTATAATGAAAATTATAGATGATATACTGGAGAGACTTTGGATTCTGTTATGTTCCTATGAAGAGTGTTTGGTTTTGTTCTAAAAGGCAGTTAATTTGGCTGGACTCAAGTTCCAACCTCTGTCTTCCCTGCAGTGGGCACCGACTGAATTCTCCACTCTATTGTCAGCTTCTAGCTGCTGCTCTTTTGCTGGGTTCCTCTGGGGTCTGCTAAAAAGAATTTGGACAGGACTTATACAGATTTTAAGGTTTATCTAAAAGGATTTACCCCCTTAACTTTCCAGCTATTCTAACAGCCCCCAGACACCGTCCTCTGACATCTCAAGACAATGAAGCTATACATTTTCCAGCAATCTGGGCCATCTGGGGATTGAGGAATTTCCTCAGGCAAAAAGCCACTAGGTAGCAAATCACACCTGTTGCAGTTCCTGGGTTTCTAGGATGGACTCCCCTTCTGTTTCTGCCATTGCTTTTGGTCACTCTTCAGTGCTTTCCAGGAGTTGTTTCGTGTATTTTGTTGTTGTTGTTGCTGTTGTTTAAATTTTAAGACTAGTCCAAACTAGTTATTCACCATTACTGGATGCTAGAATCCCTAGTCAAGTTGTCTTGAGAGTTTTCTGGCCAAGATCTGCTCTGTTCCTGTTTTGCAACATTTAAAGCATTCTCATTCACCCTCTTCTTTAATCCTTTATCTTCTTAATAACACAGTTGTTGGTACATTTCTAAAGATTCAAGACCCAGAGGTAAATTCTCTCTTAAATAAAGAAATATGTGAACATAGCATTGAATGGTATGTTCTGATTATACAGAACACTTTTATTTCCAATTCCACTAACTTGAAATTTCTGATCATTCAAACGTGAGTTGGAATGAAGTTTACCTTTATATTACCTGGGCAAAGTGGGTGGAGGGTGGTTGTGGAAAGAATATGTTTGGTTAGTTATTTTCATTAAAAAAAAAATGAAACCACTCATTCATTCCACAAATTCTTATATAAATCAGTTATTTGCTAACAACCTGTTTGTTTAATCCCTTTCCTTTCTGGAGTCCCATGACATCACATGGTCTCAATTTTTCTCCTATCCCACAGACCCCTTTAATACCTCCTATTTCTTCTTCAATCACTGAATGTTAGAGTTCTCCCACTGTCTTGTCCTGAGACCTGACCTCTTTTCATTGAAGACTCCTTCCACAGATCCATGAGACTGGTTCCCAAAATCTGTCTCCAGTTCTTACTGCTGACTAACTTCCATTTTTATCTTTATCATCTCAATGGATTTTTCCATCCTTTGGTTCTGTCACAACCTTTAAAGTCAATATGCTTAAAACTAAACTTATTCATCTCCAGGGGTAGAAATAAGGAATAGCTTCTCTTCCTGATTTACCTACTTCTGTTAACAATCCCACTAGTGTTCCAGTCTCTTTAGCTTCTCTTCTTTGTCTCTACCCCCATCCTCCTCATATCCTGTCAGAGCTACTTTTGCAAATATGTCTTATTTCTTGTCACCTCTGAACTGATATCCTAGCTTCTCCTTTCTCTCAAGCCAGTGCATCTTGGAAAGAACCACCTTAATGATTCTTCTAAAGCCAAGCTAGATCACCCCCTGGTCTTCAGAAACCTGCAGGGGCTCCCAAAAGACCAGATTCTGGCCTTCAAGATCCTCCCCATTGTATCTCTCACCCACCATGCCAGCATCATCTATGTCCTCCATGTTCCAGTCAGGTCAACCAGTCACTTCTCAAAGACACATCACCAGTTTTTTCATCTTTTCACCTTTGCTCATACTGTATCTTCTAGACTGCCCTCTTCTACTATCCCTGGTCTCTGCTTATCTTAATCCTAAATAACCTCCATATATAACTTCTCTTCCAGGAGCCCTTCATTGGCACAGTTCAATTTCACTACATATTGACCTAAACAATATAGATTGACTAAGTCTACTTTGCCCTATCTGGGAAGAAGAGGGGTGAGAATGATGAGTTTGAGATGCTGCTTAGAAAACCTTGGAACCTAAAAGCACCTTAAAAATCATCTAATTCACTGGTTACCAATAAAAGAATCTTCTTATGCAGAAACCTGATATGTAATTCTGCTATGAGTGAAATGGGGATGGAGACCCCAAAGCCCCATCTATGCAGATTCCCTATCAAGGTTCCCCACCCTCCTCCCCCATACCTCTGCAAAACCTTAGGGTCCCAAGGAACATCAATTTGAAAAGTATTGATTAAATCAAAAGCTCTCATTTATAGATTAGAAAACAGAAGCCAAAGAGCCCTATCAAAATCTAGAGCTCTCCTTGAGAGTCATGTATCTGTGTAACTGCATTTGAAAGTTAACAAAACTGCTTTTCCTTTAAAAGCTTTCTACAAAACAGTTCTTCACCCTGATAGGTTTCAGAGAGGCATTACTATGAAGGCAGCCTCTCAAAGACTCAAAGTCTTAGTCACTGCTACTCAAGAGTCTTTCTCAAATTGAGTTTCAGGAACTCCACATCCATGGCAGCCCTCATGCCTCACTAGGATCACCAAGCTAGAAGACCCTGGAAATATATCCAAGATGCAAGACCCAGGTGGGCTAAGAGAGGTATCCTGGCTGTTCACTCTGGCCTCTGATTCCAGGAAAGAGGAAGGATTTTGAATGTAATTGTTATGTAAATGTACTACTTATTTAGCTGACTAAGATTTCTGGATCCTAGATAAGTAACTTTATCAGCCATAGGAAATAGCCTGTGGCTGCTACCACTCCTTTTCCTGCCTAAATAGTCTCTCAGAAAATCAGTCCTAATGGAGTTGGGAAAAAAAGACTAGAGCTAAATATGAGAGATTCTCTGGCCAAGTATCTCCTGTTTCCTTGGGAATAGCAAGGTTCTTATTTTTCAATTTGGAATCTAGTCAGCCTCGCTGCGCTCTATCCACACCGACCAAACAAAAGGATTCGTGGAGCCAGCATCTCAACAGCATATGGCACCTCTTTTTCTTTAGAGCAGATGTGATAGGAAGACACATATCTGTCTGCTTCAGCGAGTCTGAAAAGCTGTACTTGTTTCAAGCTTCACTTTTGAAATCATGCTATTTGCCTAAACAAACGTACAGCTTTCCTGCCTCTTGTTAGAAAATGAAACCCACGTCTGACTCCGGACAACATTTTTGGACTGGAGGGAGTGGGTACTGCTGGTCTCTGGAGGTCCCCAGTGGACTGATTTCTATACACCTCTCCCCAAGGCCGTTCTCACACCCACTTCATAACAGGAGTACAGTGACACCACCATGGACCTCATGGCATATAGATGCCTAGATGCCACCAGAAGCATGTGGGGAGCCTGCTCCTTCGGAGTACCTGAGAGAGAAGATCCAGGTCAGGTGAGAGCTGGGTCAGTACCCAGGTAGAAACTCCACCCTACTGGAAGCCTTGGATCCACGGCTCAAGGAGCTCTGGAAGCCCCTACTCCCTAAATGTATCAGTTAGCTACCTCACCCCACCCCTGAAAAAAAAAGAGGTTCTGCATTAAAATAAACGCAAGACTCAGTGGCTAAAGCATCAATCATTTATTCTTACTGCTCTTACTTAGTTCAGCTGATCTAAACTGGGTTTGGCTGGAGTGACTTGACTGTTCTCCACATTTCTCTCATCCTCCCCTTGAGATCATCAGGCCACTCCAGGCATGTTCTTCTTCAGTGATGGCAAAGGCATAAGAGTACAAGCAAAAACTCACCAGGTCTCTTGAGGTCTAGGATTGAAATTGGTACCCAGTGCAGCTTTTGCCTCATTTCTTTTATTATGGCAAAATATACATAACATGAAACTTACTATTTTAACCACTTTTAAGTATACAGTTCAGTGGCATTAATTACATTCTCTTTGTTGTACAACTTCACAGTATCCATGTCCAGAACATATCCATGTTTCATCCCAAACTGAAACTCATACCATTAAATAATAATAATACTCCATTCCCTCCTTCCCTCAGCCCCTGGTAATTACTATTCCATTTTCTGTTTCTACAAATTTGACTACTCTAGGTATCTCATATAAGGGGAATCATATAATATTTGTCCTTCTGTGTCTGGCTTCCTTCACTTAAATTAATGTTTTCAAGTTTAATCCATGTTGTCACATGTATCAGAATTTTATTCCCTATTTAAGGCTGAATAATAGTCATCATATATATTTATCACATTTGGTTTATCCATTCATCTATTGATGGACCTCTGGGTTGTTTCCACCTTTTGGCTATCGTGAATAATGCTGCCATAAACATTGGTGTACAAATATCTATTCAAGTCCTGCTTTCAGATCTTTTGGGTATATAGCCAGAAGTGGAGTTGCTGAATCATACGGTAATTCTAATGTTTAACTTTCTTTTAGGGACCTCAATATTGTTTTCCACAGTTGCTGCACCATTTTACATTTCACCAACAATACGCAAGTGTTATAATTTTCCCATGTCTTCACCAACTCTAGTTAGTTTTTTTTCTTTTTCTTAATAATAGCCATCCTAATGGATATAAAGTGGTATCTCATTGGTTCTGATTTGCATTTCTATTAACAATTAGTGAGGTGGAACATCTTTTCCTGTGCTTATTAATCATGTGCATATCTTTGAGAAATGTCTATTCAAGTGTTTTGCTCATTTTTTAAATTGGTTGGTGGTTTTTGTTGTTGAGTTGTAGGAATTTTTCTATATTCTGGATATTAGTCTCTTATCAGATCTATGATTTGTAAATATTTTCTCCCATTGTGTGGGCTGCCTTTTCACTCTGTTGTTAGTGTCCTTTGATACACAAAAGCTTTTAATTTTGATGATGTCCAGTATATCTATTTTTTTTCTTTTGTTACCTGTGCTTTTAGTGTCATATCCAAGAAATCATTGCCAAATCCAATATTATGAAACTTTTCCCCTGCATTTTCTTCTGAGAGTTTTATACTTTTAACTCTTATGTTTAGGTCCTTAATCCATTTTGAGTTAATTTTTGTATATGGTTTAATATAAGGATCCAACATCATTCTTTGCATGTAGAAATCCAGTTTTCCCAGTACCATCTGTTGAAAAGACTATCCTTTCCACATTGAATGGTCTTGGCACCCGTGTTGAAAATTGACCATACACATAAGAGCTTATTTCTGGGTTCTCTATCTATTCCATTGGTCTATATGTCTGTCTTTATTCCAGTTCCACACTGTTTTGATTACTGTAACTTTGTAATAAGTTTTGAAACCAGGAAGTATGAGACCTCTAACTTTGCTGTTCTTTTTCAAGATTGTTTTGGCTATTCAGGGTCCCTTGAGATTCCACATGAATTTTAAGATGAATTTTTCTATTTATGCAAAAACAATTTTTTTAAGTCATTGGGATTTTGAGAGGGATTGAACTGGGTTTGCTTTGGGGAGTACTGACACCTTAACAAAATTGTCTTCCAACTCATGAACATGAGATATCTTTTCATTCATTTATGTTTTTAATTTCTTTTTTTAGCAATGTTTTATAGTTTTCAGTGTACAAGTCTTTTGCCTCCTTGGTTTAGTTTATTCTTAAGTATTTTATTCGTTTTGATACTTATGTAAATGGAATTGTTTTCTTAATTTCCTTTTCAGATTGTTCATTGTTAGTGTTTGTTAGTGGCCAGAGTAGTCACATGGCCAAACCTAAAGTAAGGAGGTGGGGAAGTAAAGCCCACCCATCATGGGAGGGTCCTGTAAAGTTACATGGCAGAGTGAGTCCACATGGCGAGAAGTGAAAAATTGGGTCCTATAACATGATATTCCATGCTGAAATTTTGAGGGTCAACTTTAGCATTGCTTTTCCAGGGCCCTTCTTCAAAGTAGTCTGTTCCCACCTCTTCAACCTACACAACCACAGTGAAAATGTAAAAAGCCAAGGGAATGAAGGGAGTAAGCAGACAAAGGAAGGAGGTATCACGATGCCTAAGTAAATTGTTGGCATCTAACCAGACAAGCAGTAGGTATGGGGGAAAGAACACAAGACAGTGAGTCAGACAGAAGATCTGCCCCTTGATCTTGGGAAGGTCTCTTAACATCTCTGGGCCTCAGTTTTCTCCTCTGGCAGTAAGCTAGATCATCTCTTAAAGACCTTTCCTGTGTGTTAACACTGCCATACTATAAAAATTCTACCGGTGCTGCCCCCGGAACACAGAACAAGTCAACGTTAGAAAATCCATTCTCTG
This sequence comes from Eschrichtius robustus, assembly GCF_028021215.1. NCBI lineage: Eukaryota > Metazoa > Chordata > Mammalia > Artiodactyla > Eschrichtiidae > Eschrichtius > Eschrichtius robustus. The sequence continues at coordinate 68,382,965 of NC_090833.1, forward strand.
TACAGATCCATAGGCACACACATCCATGCAGGTGACCATCTGTGTGTCTCACTGATCTCATCTTCTGCCTTACATCTCAGTTTTATTAGTGTGCTTTTTTGCATCCCATACCAGCTGGGATCTCCTTGCAAGAGAGAAGATAGTCTTAACTAGCTTTACTGTCCCCAGAACACTAGGCACCAAATAGATATTTTTTAACTGAACTGAGAGAAAACCTCCACTATCTTTCATTTTGAATGATTTATCTTGCATTTTAAACCTCCAAATAAATCTCCTCTGGAAGCTAAGTTTCTGGGGTCACAACAGCAAATTCAACAAGTACGAATTTAGAGGTAACGAGTTTTCTCTCACAACTGCAATCAGTTTATTTTACTAATTCTATGCTACAAAGGCTTGAGTAGACACCATATCTCAGTTTAATATTTTGGAATTTTAATGTATCAAAATAGGCTCAATGACTATGTAATAAGTATAACATTGTACATGTCCAACGCAGGCTTGGTTGTCAGAAGAGCTGTCAGAAGGCCAAGGTTCTTGACCTATAGAGAAATGAGATCAGTGTTTAAAATTGTTTTCCTAGTCTCTGTTGAAAATTTTTGGCTTGAAAATCACATAAAGAGTAAAATGGAGGCAGACGTTAGGCATTTACCAATTAAAGTTTGATTCCTAACTATTACTATATAGTACATGGGGGTTTTTTTTCCCCCACTCATTGCGTTTGAAGAAGTGATTTCTTTCAGTATAAAACTGGCATAGGAACTAATTAACTTCAGAAAATGTCCAATGAGTAAATCTTAATTGCTTCATTTTTTTTAAAGTTATTACAGGGACATAGACAAAAATAGGTGCTTCGTGTTCCCCAGGAATTTTTACTTTAATTGAATGAGTAACAGTCACCCTCCAAGCATCCAGAGAATAAAAACATCTCCCATTTGCTTGGGAATGGGAAACATAAGAAAAATGCCATGGGGAAGCCACATCAAATGTATGGCCTCAAAACCCACGGAAACAAACAGCTCAACAGGAATGTGTACTTATTGGCTTTATCCTTAAGTACCTTATCCTTACTTCTCCTCACCTCTCCTTCTAGGCTGCCCCATCAAAGGCCACCCTACTCCCAATATCACCTGGTTCCATGGTGACCAGCCAGTTGCCAATACCACAGGACTGACGCATCATATCTTGGCAGCTGGACGGATTCTCCAGGTTGCAAATCTTAGTGGCGGGTCTCAAGGGGAATTCAGCTGCCTTGCTCAGAATGAGGCGGGAATGCTCGTACAGAAGGCCTCTTTAGTGATCCAAGGTAAGAAACCCTTCAGGCGTTGGGTGCCAGGCTTGTTTCTTGAAAAAGAGAGTCTACTTGGAAATGTAATTTTCCAGCAGAACAAAGTGATTTCTGATCTCCAGTGGTTCTTAGAACGTGAAAATGGAAGCCCAACCGTGTTGCCATATGGTGAGGCTCTTCAGAAGGGCCACCCACCCCCATCTCAGCAGAAGCTGGAAAAGTCAGTGCTGCTTTCATAGATGCGCCCTTCTGCTCATCATGTTACTGCTGCTCGGGACCAAGGAGATTTCGTCATATAGCAAAGCAACTGTGTTTCCTTTCTGCTGGTTTAACTAGTAAAGAGCACACACACACACTCGCAAAGTTGCCTATTAAGAACATGCAAGTTTTCTCTGTTGAGCTGGTTTAAAATTACCTCTTGATGTGAACTACGTGGTTACTGCCCGCCTCGGAGAACCAGGGCTGGTGCCAGGACAGCTGATCATCCAGAAGAGGCTCCAGCTGCAGTCACACGCCAAGTGCTTTCCTGGCACCTTCTCTGTGGCCTGTCCGTGTGGCTCATGCATTCACCTTCCAGGCACCTGGGCAGGTCAGAGAGCCCTTGGGTGGGGCCTGGCATTCACGGCCCCAAGAAAGGGTTGTGAATGAGCCCAAAACAGTGGGAAAGGAGCCCAAACTGGCCTTGTTATAGAAACTATGTGGGGCTTTTGAGTTTTCCGTAGACTGGTTCTACCTGTGGCCTATGTGTGATACTTGTAGGGAAAGCAAAATTCTACTGCATGTCTCCTAAAGTGGAGGTTTCCGTGGGAAGGGACAGAGTTCATCCCAGAATAGCACATAATGGGGGAGATTTTCCTGAGCGTAGGTTTTCCCCTTAAACATCCTCCGCCACCATCTCACTTTCCAGATAGGAAAGTCAACGTTGCGTTTTCTTGCCAGCCAAGCGCTCTTTGCTGAAAACCAGAAGGCAGTGCCTATCTGCAAGATTTGTAGCACACAAATCTTTTGAGTGCAAATAAGCACTCAAAATTTACCAGCCCAGTTAGTTTTAACAGCTTTCCTACCAGTGAGTCCCAAACCCCCAAATAGAAAATCCAAAGAAATGGCCTTTCTGACCAACGTCATCATTTCCGTAAGTGCGCCTCTCTGGATAGGCTGTTTTTCTGTAACGTATACAAAGTCCAACTCCAGTATAGACTTTTAAATATGATTGTTAAGTACCTCTGATATTTTTATATCTCTTTGTTGAAAAATACAGTCACTTTCCTGGGAAACTAATGGAAGGAAAGAGTACTTTAGGAAGTAGGTTTAAAACTACGAGAGCTACAGCCACTGATGAAGTTCTATGTGCCAGGCACTGGGCTAGGCCCTGCACTTTCTTTATATCCAGTCCTCGCAGTAGCATGACAAGATAAGGGCTACTGTACCCACTTTATGGATGAGCCAACGGAGGCCCCTGGAGACCACGTGACTTGCCTAGATCGGTGGGGAATGGAGCCTGCCGCAGGGCAGGGCCTCATTCCTAACAGCATATCATTCCCACCACACCCCACCCCGCCACTCTGAAGGAATAACATGGGCATTGATGCTATCTTCTTTTCACCTCTGGTCCTCCTTCTGTGATAGATTACTGGTGGTCTGTGGACAGACTGGCAACCTGCTCAGCCTCCTGTGGTAACAGGGGTGTTCAGCAGCCCCGCCTGAGGTGTCTCCTGAACAGCACGGAGGTCAACCCCACTCACTGCGCAGGGAAGGTGCGCCCTGCTGTGCAGCCCATCGCCTGCAACCGGAGAGACTGCCCTTCCCGGTGAGTGCGCCGGAGGCTGGCTCAGGCCGCCCACTCCCAAGGATGGGCCTGGACTTTTAGCCAAGTTCACGGCCAGCCCTTGTCTAGCACTGAGAGAGCTACATTAAGTGCAGGTGAGGGGCCCTGACGTCCTTTCCTGGAGGCCCGGGGCCGCCAGCCTCTCCACTGCACAGAAAACATCCCTCAGGATGAGTCTCCTCCCGTGGCTGTTTCTTCCCTCACTATTCAGCCGGCTAAAGGCTGCCCAGGCTTCCCAAGGGCCTGACAGGGTCTGTTCAGGGGCCAGGAGCATCCCAGGCCCTGGCAAGAGAGAGCTCCCATACTGCAGTAAGAAGCGGGCTCTTTGGTTGGTTTGTAAGAAAAGAAACGTGTTTGCAGTTGAAGCGTTTAGGGGGTAGTGACTATTGGCCTATACCCCAACTCCTCCCCTTTCTTCTAGCTGTAAATACCTGTGCTCATCAGTGCTCCAATTTAGTTAAGGAAATATTATCCTCTCTTCTACAAAGGGTTGCATCCTGCTAAAGCTGACATAAATTTCCATTTCCCATAGTTGCTTCAACTTTGGGTTTACAGTTGACCCTTGAACAATGCAGAGGTCAGGGGCGCCGACCCCAAGCAGTCAGAAATCCACCTATAACTTGATAGTCGGCGCTCCATATCTGCAATTTCACAACAACGGATGGTGTAGTACTGTAGTAGGTATTTCGTGAAAGAAATCCGAGTATAAGTGGATCTGTGCAGTTCATACCCGGGTTGTTCAAGGGCCAACTGTACATTCTCTGCATTTGGGTCCCTTATATAGCTCAGAATGACACCCACAGTCTCTGCCTCTTCCCTCTGCCTTGAGCTTTGAGCAGCTGTAAGTCCCACCGAGCAGTACCCTTCCCCTGCCACCCAGTGTCAGGCAGCAGCTAAAGGGATAATGGATGGGCTTGGAGTTGGCACCAGCATGGCGCCCAGAGCCCGGGGAGACTTGGCTGGGTCCTGAAATGCCCCTTTACTACCTATCTGTGGGACGTTCATCCACTACTTAGGCAACTGCTTTGTGTTTTGCCAGCTGAGTCATAAGAAGCAGCTGAAACCAGGAGAGCCTCAATGAAATATGAAACACACTCCTTAATATCAGCAGTTTGACTTGCTGACGGGAAGGTTTCCACGGGAATGATTAATGTCCTTTTATACCCTTCCTGAACTGTAACATAGCCCGTACCTCTCCTTTCTCAAAGCCCCCACCCCAACTCCTGAAAAATTGCTGAAATGGATATCTGGAAATAAAAGTTGATTGAAAGACAGGCCTGACATTCACCAGGGATACGAGAGGCTGGAAGACTGCCCTTGCCAAGCTGTGTGAAATGAAGAAGAGGTCTTGGACATGCCAGGGACTTTTTGATTTGCTGTGGTGATGGTCAGAGTCAATCAGCCTTATTTACTTCTACAGATGAAACAATGGCTGGGTCTGCTTGGGTTTCAGTGCCCCCAGGGGCTTTAAAACACCATCTGCCTGTTTCCTAAGTGGCTCTGCTCCCGCGGGATGGAAATCTGCACGCAGTCATCTCTCTCCAGGGCTAATGGAGCAGAGGAGTTCCACCAAAGTAAATAAGTCACAGATCCAGATTCAGGAGGAATTTGCTCCCCGTCCCTGCTACTTACCTCTCCTGAAAGCCAGATGTGGCGCCACTGGAGTAGGAAGTGGCCACAGGCTCACCTTTGCTTGGTTTCCCCACCAGGCTTCCAGGGCACGTCAGCCCCCTTCTTTGCATACAAACAAGTGTGGCCCTCGTAGGCTTTCTGAATAACACTGCGAAGTCCCGCTTTGACCCAGGTAGCCGTTTCAGCCACTTCATTTAGATAAATTTTTTTTCTCAGGCAGTAAAACAAAATGTTTTCTCTAGATGGAATTAAATGGCTGGAAAGCACCAAATTTTTTTCTCATTCTTTTCCCCAAACTGCACCCCCTTCCCCTCTTCTTTGAGAATTAGCCCAGGGTACAAACATCCAAAGAGAACCCCTCCACATTTGTATAGAGACCAAGGATTTCAGAGTGTTTCCCAGCTTACAGCTTGGCTTTATGAGGAAAGCCATTTGTCCCAGTCCTGGTCAGTCTCGCTTCTCAGGGCCCGAATTGCAGTTAGAAGCTAACATCCTGAGAACAACTACTGTCACCACGTACGCAGCCCTCTAGGAGGTGTAAGACCTGCGGACGGTGACTCATGGGCGTGGGAATTGCTCCAGAGAGCCGGAAGGCACTTCGTAGGTTGCTGAGGGATTAAACAAAATCAAATGAGACGTGGGTTAAGGCGAGGTAGAAAAAACAGTGAGTACGAGCAGACAGAACTTGGCTTAACCGAGACCCAGACCGCCTCCAGGGTCAGGGGGCGAGCCAGGTTTGGATCTGACTTCCCTGGGAAACTGTCCCTTCTCTGCCCCACACTTGGATGCCATTAGGAAGTACCAGAACTGCAATGCAGCGTAACCAGCTAAAGGACTGTCTTCCCAGAATGTGTCATCTGCAAGCTCACGGCTTTTGGGGCCAATGTTAAGAAAAGGCAACTGATCTTCAGAAAACTCTTTCACATTGTGCCTTTTTAGTCAATTTCCAGAGGGTATTTGTTTCCTGTGGCTGCCATAGCAAATTACCACAAACATCGTTGCTTAAAACAAGAGAAATCTATTCTCCTACAGTTGTGGAGGCCAGAAGTCCAAAATCAAGGTGTCAGCAGGGCTGTACCCCCTCCAGAGGCTCTGGGAGAGAATCAGTTCCTCGGCCCTTGCAGCTTCTGGAGGCTCCTGGTGTCCCTTGGCTTGTGGCCACATCACTCCAACCTCTGCCTCTGTGGTCACACTGTCTCCTTTTCTATGTCAAATCTCCCTCTGCCTTTCTCTTATAAGGGTACGTGATGGTATTTAATGCCTACCCAGATAATGCAGGACAATCTCATCTCAAAATCTTTAACTATATCTGTAAACACCCTTTGTCCAAATAAGGTAGCATTCACAAGTTCCAGGGATTTGATGTAGATATCTCGGCGGGGAGGGGGGTGGATTTTCAGCGTACCACCCCAAGCATATACTGTGAAAAGAGACATGGCCCTGCAATTAGCTGCTGTGTGGTGAGAAGAGGAAGATGCACGGGGCTCCTTTTCTGAGAGTGTATGACATCGTCCCTCTCCTCAAGGCTTGACCCTTTGCCCTGACTCTTCTTCCTCTCTCCAGGTGGATGGTGACCTCCTGGTCCGCCTGTACCCGGAGCTGTGGGGGAGGTGTCCAGACCCGCCGGGTGACCTGCCAGAAGCTGAAAGCCTCTGGGATCTCCACTCCTGTGTCCAATGACATGTGCACACAGCTTGCCAAACGGCCAGTCGACACCCAGGCCTGTAACCAACAGCTGTGTGTGGAGTGGGCCTTCTCCAGCTGGGGCCAGGTGAGAGGGCTTTTTTATTTTTATTTTTATTTTTTATTGAAGTAGAGTTGATTTACAGTGTTTCAGGTGTACAGCAAAGTGAATCAGTTGTGCATATATATATCTTCTTTTTCAGATTCTTTTCTATGATAGGTTACTACAAGATATTGAGTTGAGTTCCCTGTGCTATACAGTAGGTCCCTGTCATTTATCTTTCATATATATAGTAGTCTGTATCTGTTAATTCCAAATTTATCCCTCCCCCTTCTTTACCCTTTGGTAGCCATAAGTTTGTTTTTCAAGTCTGTGAGTCTGTTTCTGTTTTATAAGTAAGTTCATTTCTATCATTTTTTTAGATCCCACATATAAGCGATATCATATATTTGTCTCCTTCTGACTTACTTCACTTAGTATGATAATCTCTAGCTGCATCCATGTTGCTGCAAATGGCATTATTTCGTTCTTTTTTATGGCTCAGTAGTATTCCATTGTATATATGCACCACATTTTCTTTATCCATTCATCTCTCAATGGACATTAGGGTTGTTTCCATGTCTTGGCTATTGTGAATAGTGCTGCAGTGAACATTGGGGTGCATGTGTCTTTTGGGGTTTTTTAAAATTAATTTTTATTGGAGTATAGTTGATTTACAATGTTTTGTCAGTTTCTGCTATACAGCAAAGTGAATCAGCTACACATATACATATATCCATTCTTTTTTAGATTCTTTTCCCATATAGCTCATTACATAGTATTGAGTAGAGTTCCCTATGCTATACAGTAGGTTCTTATTAGTTATCTATTTTATATATAGTAGCGTCTATATGTCAATCCCAATCTCCCAATCTATCCCTCCCCCTCCTTCCCTCCTGGTAACCACAAGTTTGTTTTCCACATCTGTGACGCCATTTCTGTTCTGCATACAAGTTCATTTATACCATTCTTTTAGATTCCACAAATAAGCGGTATCATATGATATTTGTCTTTCTCTGTCTTACTTCACTCAGTATGACAATCTCTAGGTCCATCCACATTGCTGCAAATGGCATTATTTCCTTCTTTTTTATGGCTGAGTAATATTCCATTGTATATATGTACCACATCTTCTTTATCCATTCATCCGTTGATGGACATCTAGGTTGCATCCGTGTCCTGGCTGTTGTAAATAGTGCTGCAGTGAACATTGGGGTGCATGTATGGTTTTCTCTGGATATGTGCCCAGGACTGGGATTGCTAGATCATATTGTAGCTCTATTTTTAGTTTTTTAGGAACCTCCATACTGTTCCCCATAGTGGCTGTAGCAATTTACATTCCCACCAACAGTGTAAGAGGGTTCCCTTTTCTCCACACCCTCTCCAGCATTTGTTACTTGTAGACTTTTTAATGATGGCCATTCTGACTGGTGTGAGGTGGTACCTCACTGTAGTTTTTATTTGCATTTCTCTAATATTTAGTGATGTTGAGCATCTTTTCATGTGCCTATTGGCCATCCATATTTCTTCTTTGGAGAGAGGTCTGTTTAGGTCTTCTGCCCATTTTTTGGATTGGGCTGTTTGTTTTTTGTTGTTGAGTTGTATGAGCTGTTTGTATATTTTGGAAATTAAGCCCTTGTTGGTCGCAGCATTTGTGAATATTTTCTCCCATTCTGTAGGTTTTCTTTTCGTCTTGTTTATGGTTTACCTTGCTGTGCAAAAGCTTGTGAGTTTGATTAGGTCCCATTTGTTTATTTTTGTATTTATTTCTATTGCCTTGGGAGACAGAACTAAGAAAACATTTGTACAATTTATGTCAGAGAATGTTTTGCCTATGTTCTCTTCTAGGAATTTTATGGTATCGTGTCTTATGTTTTAAGTCTTTAAGCCATTTTGAGTTTGTTTTTGTGTATGGTGAGAGGGTGTGTTTTAACTCCATCCATTTACATGCAGCTGTCCAACTTTCCCAACACCACTTGCTGAAAGAGGCTGTCTTTTTTCCGTTTTATATTCTTGCCTCCTTTGTCGAAGATTAATTGACCTTAGGTGTGTGGGCTTATTTCTGGGCTCTCTATTCTGTTCCGTTGATCCATATGTCTGTTTTTGTGCCAATACCATGCTGTTTTGATTACTGTAGCTTTGTAGTATTGTCTGAAGTCTGGGAGGGTTTTGCCTCCTGCTTTGTTCTTTTTCTTCAGGATTGCCTTGGCAATTCTAGGTCTTTTATGGTACCATGTAAATTTTAGGATTATTTGTTCTAGTTCTGTGAAACATGTCATGAGTAATTTGATATGGATCTCATTAAATCTGTAGATTGCTTTGGGTGGTATGGCCATTTTAACAATATTAATTCTTCCAATCCAAGAGCATGGGATATCTTTCCATTTCTTTGAGTCATCTTTAATTTCCTTTATTAATGTTTTATAGGTCTCAGCGAATAAGTCTTTCACCTCCTTGGTGAGGTTTATTCCTAAGTATTTTCTTTTGGGGGTTGCAATTTTAAAAGGTATTGTTTCTTTTACATTCCCTTTCTGATATTTTGTTGTCGGTGTAAAGAAATGCAACAGATTTCTGTATGTTAATCTTGTATCGGGCTACCTTGCTGAATTTTTCTAGTAGTTTTTGTGTGGAGTCTTTAGGGTTTTCTATATATAGTATCATATCATCTGCATATAATGACAGTTTTAGCTCTTCCCTTCCAATTTGGATACCTTTTTAAGATTTTTTTGATGTGGACCATTTTTAAAGTCTTTATTGAATTTTGTTACAACATAGCTTCCGTTTTATGTTTCGGTTCTTTGGCCACGAGGCACGTGGGATCTTAGCTTCCTGACCAGGGATCAAACCCACACCCACTGCATTGGAAGGTGAAGTCTTAACCACTGGACTGCCAGGGAAGTCCCCCCAATTTGGATACCTTTTATTTCTTTTTCTTGTCTGATTGCTGTGGCTAGGACTTCCAATACTATGTTGAACAGAAGAAGTGAGAGTGGGCATCCTTGTCTTGTTCCTGATTTTAGCAGGAAGGCTTTCAGCTTTTCACCATTGAGTATTATATTGTCTGTGGGTTTGTCATAAATAGCTTTTATTATCTGGAGATATGTTCCCTCTTATACCCACTTTGGTAAGAGTTTTTTTTTTTTAATCATGAATGGATGTTGAATTTTGTCAAATGCTTTTTCTGCATCTATTGAGATGATCATGTGTTTTTTGTCTTTTGTTTATGTGGTGTTATCACATTCGTTGATTTCATATGCTGAACCATCCTTGTGAACTTGGGACGAATCCCACTTGGTCATGGTGTTACGATATTTTTTATGTGTTGCTGGATTCAGTTTGCTAATATTTTGTTGAGAATTTTTGCATCTATATTCATCAGATCTTGGCCTGTAATTATCCTTTTTGGTGGTGTCTTTGCTAGACATTGGTCTTTTAAAGAAATTTCTCCAGTGACTCTAAGTCAATTGCTCAGGAGAGGGATCTAAACATGGGCATGTTTTAGAAGGCACCCAAGTGATTCTAATGTGCAGTCAGGGTAGAGAACCATTGTTCCAGGCCAAGAAGAGTTGAAGCCTAGCTGCTACCAACAACTCCTTTCTCAATTCCCTGCTGGAGGTTAACCAAAAAAGTCCCAGGTTAGCTCAAGAGAGAGCAGAAATGGGGGCTCAGCTGGATGGAGGGAGGAACCACAGTGACTCTCCATTTGGAGAGGAAATTTTATGTTTTAGTTATAACTTAAAAGAAAGACCAACACAAACTGAAGGTTCTTCATCAGGAAGAGCAAACCTGAGCAGTGACACACACCAGGCCGTGACAGAAGCAGCCAAGGGCTGTGCGGTGCTGTCATCATTTCTGAGCCAGGTCATTGTTTCTGAGCCAGGTGGGACTGAGCACAAGTCAGGAACTCCCATTTGTAATTAGAGGCCTAGGTTTTGCCCAGTGCAGGTAGATAAGGCCTCTATTTAGACAAAGCATAGTTGTCCTATTCATCATCTGACTCCTTCTCTGTTTTAGAATGTTGTTGGCACCAAAAAAAAAAAAAAAAAAATCTGGTGTGGTCCTTGAGGGAAATGATATAATTGTATATACTCTGTTTTTCCTAAAGTCTGGGTTCAAAACTTACTGGAGACCTACTGAGCATCTAAGAGCTGCCTGCCAGGACTGATAATCAGCTGGTACCTACCAACTATGTGGGAACAACTGTTGGGGTTTGTCAGAGGCCCGTGCTAATTGGTAGGATAACTGTTTTGATTGGTCAGGCATAATTTCCGAATGGTCAGTATCTGAAACATACCATTAAGCTTGGCCTGCGAGGACATGCCAAAGCAACCACACAGCTCCGAATTCTTTGTGTAACTCTATGAAATAGTGTGACCGAATGCTTGGGGGCAGTTAGCAACTTGAACTTATTGGAACTGGTATCTACACATTACTGCATTCATGTTCCCTCATCCCAACCCTGAAGTGTGTTCTTTGGAAAACAATCACTTGGAACATCCTATTGAGTTAATAGACCGTGGTCATCTCTAATGAAGATGAAATGTTATTTGGGGGAAAATGTGGCCACAGAATTCATTTGCAACTTATAAGCCATTTGTGTCCCAGGTGAGCCTGGGAATAATGCTCAACACTGGCAAATCAATATGCTCAGCTGGAGGCTCCTTTTTGGGGCCTCTACCAGCCCCCCCTTATTTCCAGTGACCTAATACATGTGCTTCTTAATCAAAGAGGCATGAGCTCCCCCTTGTTCCCATGCCTGGGGGATATCATCTTTCTCTTACCTGGAAAAGCCCACTTCTGATAGCTCTCATTCCACCCAAGGCAGCTCTGCTTCTAGGCCCTCAAGGCTTATTGGCAGTTTGTGAAATTACAATTGGGAACAGATCTGGCTACACATGGGAGATGTTTCTGCATTGTATCACTGAGGTCACTCAAGGGCATATACATGCACACTGATCATGCTGAGTGATTATTTTTCCTAAAAGACAGAAAAATAGGTCTTTCCCCCTTCCTTCCTCTCTAACACTCTTCACCCCCTTCTTCTTTCTTCTAGAACCCACTAGGCAAGTTTGTCTCAAGCTTTAATGTGAATCACTGATGGATCTTGTTAAAAATGCAAATTCTCATCTAGGAAGTCTGGAATAGAGCTTTGGATGCTGAAGTTTTTTTTAATGGAAGTATAGTTGATTTAGTTTCAGGTGTACAGCAAAGTGATTCAGTTATACATATTTTTCAGATTATTTTCCTTTATAGGTTATTACAAAATATTGAGTATAGTTCCCTGTGCTATACAGTAAGTCCTTGTTGGTTATCTATTTTATATACAGTATGTGTTTATGTTAATCTCAAACTCCTAATTTATCCCTGCCCCCCCTTTCCCCTTTGGTAACCATAAGTTTCTCTTCTATGTCTGTGGGTCTATTTCTGTTGTGTATATAAGTTCATTTGTATAATTTTTTTTTTAGATTCCACATATAAGCAATATCATATGAGATTTGTTGTTCTCTGTCTGGCTTACTTCACTCAGTATGACAACCTCTGGGTCCCTCCATGTTGCTGCAAATGGCAGTATTTCCTTCTTTTTTATGGCTAAGTAGGATTCCATTGATAAATATACCACATCTTCTTTATCCATTCCTCTGTCAATAGACATTTAGGTTGCTTCCAGGTCTTGGCTATTGTAAATAGTGCTGCAATGAACACTGGGGTGCATGTATCTTTTCCAACTATGGTTTTCTCCAGATATATGGCCAGGAGTGGGATTGCAGGATCATATGGTAGCTGTATTTTTAGTTTTTTAAGGAACCTCCATACTGTTCTCCATAATGGCTGCATCAATTTCCATTCCCACTGACAGTTGTAGGAGGATTCTTCTTTCTCCACTCTCTCCAGTATTTATTATCTGTAGACTTTTTGATGATGGCCTTTCTGACCAGTGTGAGGTGATACCTCATTGTAGTTTTGATTTGCATTTCTCTAATAATTAGTGATGCTGAGCATCCTTTCATGTGCCTTTTGGCCATCTGCGTATCTTCCTTGGAGAAATATCTATTTAGATCTTCTATTTTTTGATTGGGTTGCTTTTTTGATATTGAGCTGTATGAGCTGTTTGTATATTTTGGAGATTAATCCCTTGTCAGCTGCATCACTTGCAAATATTTTCTCCCATTCTGTAGGTTGCCTTTTCGTTTTGTTTATGGTTTCCTTTGCTATGCAAATGCTTTTACGTTTAACTAGGTCCCATTTGTTTTTGTTTTTATTTCCATTACTCTAGGTAGTGTATCCAAAAAGATATTGCTGTGATTTATGTCAAAGAGTGTTCTGCCTATGTTTTCCTCTAGCAGTTTTATAGTATCCAGTTTTACATTTAGGTCTTTAATCCATTTTGAGTTTATTTTGTGTGTGTGGTGTTAGAGAATGTTCTAATTTCATTGACATGTAGCTGTCCAGTTTTCCCAGCACAACTTATTGAAGAGACTGTCTTTTCTCCATTGTATAGTCTTGCCTCCTTTGTCATAGATTAATTGACCATAGGTGCATGGGTTTATTTCTGGGCTTTCTATCCTGTTCCGTTGATCTATATTTCTGTTTTTCTGCCAGTACCATACTGTTTTGATTACTGTAACTTTGTAGTATAGTCTGAAGTCAGGGAGCCTGATTCCTCTATTGGATGCTGAATTTTTAATTGAATTATTTTTATAATTCACATAACATTATATTAGTGTTAGGAGTACAGCATAATGATTTGATATTTGTATATATTTCAAAATGATCACCACAATAAGTCTAATTAATATCCTTCACTATACAGTTACTAAAAACATTTTTTCTTCTGATGAGAACTTTTAAGATCTATTTAACTTCCAAATATGCAATACTGTATTATTAACTATAGTCATCATGCTGTATATTACATCTCCATGACTTACTTATTTTATAACTTGAAGCTTGTACCTTTTGATCCCCTTCACTATTTTACCCACCCCCTGACTATGACAACCACCAATCTGTTCTCTGTATCTATTTTTTTGGTTTTGTTTAGATTCCACATATAAATGAGACCACATGGTATTTGTCTTTCTCTGGCATATTTTACTTAGCACGATGTCCTCAGGTCCATTAGTGTTGCCACAAATGGCAAGATTTTCTTTTTTTTAATTGCTGATTAATATTCCTGTGTGTGTATATACACACATGTCACTTATATACGTGTGTGTGTATGTATATACACATATCACATTTTCTTTATCAATTTATCCATTGATGGACACTTAGGTTGGCTGCATATCTTGGCTATTGTAAATAATGCTGTAATGAACATGGGGGTGCACATATCTTTTCAAATTAGTGTTTTTATTTTCTTCAGGTAAATACCCAGAAGTGGAATTGCTGGTTCATTTGTAATTTTTAATTTTTTGAGGCCCCTCCATACTGTTTTCCAAAGTGGCTGCATCTATTTACATTCCCACCAACAGTTCACAGGGGTTTCCTTTTCTCCACATCCTCACCAACACTTATTTCTTGGCTTTCTGATAATAGCCATCCTAACAGGTGTGAGGTGATATCTCACTGTGGTTTTGATATGCATTTCCCTCATGATTAGTGATGCTGAGTACCTTATTTTTTTTCATGTACCTGTTGGCCATTTGCACGTCTTCTTCAAAAAAATGTCTATTCAGATCCTCTGCCCCTTTTTAAATTGGATTTTTTTTCTATTGAGTTATATGAGCTCTTTATATGTTTTAGATATTAAACCTTTATCAGATATATGATTTGCAAATATTTTCTCCCATTCAATAAGTTGCCTTCTCATTTTATTGAAGGTTTTCTTTGCTGTGCAAAAGCTTTTCAGTTTGATACAGTCCCACTTCTTTATTTTTGCTTTAAAAATAATCATCCCTAAAATCAATGTCAAGGAGCTTACCACCTATGTTTTCTTCTAGCAGTTTTCTGGTTTCAGGTCTTCTGTCAAGTCTTTAATCCATTTTGAGTTAATTTTTGTGTATGGTATAAGGTAGTGGTTCAGTTTCATTCTTTTGCTTGTGACTGTCAAGTTTTCCCAACATTTATTGAGGAGACTGTCCTTTCCCCACTGTATATTCTTGGCTCCTTTGGTGTAAATTAATTAACCATATATGCGTGGGTTTATTTCTGGGCTATTCTGTTCAATATATGTGTGTCTGTTTTTATGCAACACTATACTGTGATTACTATAATTTTGTATCACTAGTATAGTTTGAAGTCAGTGATGCCTCCAGTGTTTTCTTTCTAAAGATTGCTTTGACTATTTGGGGTCTTCTGTGATTCCATACAAATTTTAGGATTGTTTATTCTATTTCTGTGAAAAATGCCATTGGAATTTTGATAGGGATTGTAGTGAATCGGTAGATTGCTTTGAGTAGTATGGACATTGTAACAATATTGATTCTTTCAATCTATGAGCATGGAATATCTTTCCATTTATTTTTGTCATCCTCAATTTCTTTCATTAATGTCTTCAGTGTATAGGTCTTTCATCTCCTTCATTAAATTTATTCCTGGGTATTTTATTCTCTTTGGTGTAATTTTAAATGGGATTGTTTTCTTAATTTCCCTTTCTGAGAGTTTGTTATTAATGTATAGAAATGCAATTGATTTTTGTATGTTGATTTTGTATTCTGCAACTTTACTGAATTTGTTTATTAGTTCTAACAGTTTTTTTGGTGGCGTCTTTAGGATTTTCTATAAATAGTGTCATGTCATCTGCAAATAGTGACAGTTTTACTTCTTCCCTTCCAATCTAGATGCCTTTTTTTTTTTCCTTGCCTATTTGCTCTTGCAAAGACCATACTATGTTGAATAAAAGTGGCAAGAGTGGGCATCCTTGTCTTGTTCCTGATCTTAGGGGAAAAGCTTTCAGCTTTCCACTTTTGAGTATGATGTTAGTTGTGGACTTGTCATATATGACCTTTATTATGTTAAGGTACATTCTGTCTACATACACTTTGTTGAGAGTTTTTATCATAAACAGATGTTGAATTTTGTCAAATGCTTTTTCTCCACCTATTGAGATGATCAAATGACTTTTATCCTTCATTTTGTTAATGTGGTATATCACATATTGATTGCTTTGTGGACACTGAACCGTCATTGCATTCCTGGAACAAATCTCATTTTATCATGGTCTTTGATCCTTTTAGTGTATTATTGAATTTGGTTTGCTAATATTTTATTGAGGATTTTTGCATCTATGTTCATCAGGGATATTGGCCTGTAAGTTTTCTTTTTTGTGTCACCCTTGTCTGGTTTTTAGTTTCATGGTAATGCTGGCCTCATAAAATGAGTTTGCAAGAGTTCCCTCCTCTTGTATTTTTTGGAGGAGTTTGAGAAGAATTGATATTAATTCTTCTTTGAATGCTTGGTAGAATTCACAAGTGAAGCTGTCTGGTCCTGGACTTTTGCTTGTTGGGTGGTTTTTGATTACTGACTCAATCTCCTTACTTGCATTGGTCTGTTCAGATTTTCTATTTCATCGTGATTCAGTCTGGGTAGGTTGTATGTTTCTAGGAATTTATCCATGTTTCTAGGTTGTCTAATTTGTTGGCGTATAATTGTTCAGAGTAGTCTCTATGATACTTGTATTTCTACGGTATCAGTTGTTATAGCTCCTCTTTCATTTCTCATTTTATTTGAGTCCTCTGTCTCTTTTGCTTGGTGAGTCTAGCTAAGGCTTATAAATTTTGTTTATCTTTTCAAAGAACCAGCTCTTTGTTTCATTGATCTTTTCTATTGGCTTTTTAGTCTCTACTTCTGCTCTAAAATTTGTTATTGTTCTCTCTTCTACTAATTTTGACCTTCATTTATTCTTTCTTCTTCTATTTCCTTGAGGTGTAAAGTTAGGTTGTTTGAGACTTTTCTTGTTTCTTGAGGTAGGCATTTATCACTGTGAACTTCCCTCTTAGAACTGTTTTTGCTGTACCCCACAAGTTTTGGTATGTAATATTCCCATTTTCATTTGTCTCAAAATATTTTATTTCTCTTTTGACCCATTGAACGTTCAGTAGCATGTTGTTTAATCTCCACATATTTGCAAATTTTCCAGTTTTCTTCTTGAAATTGATTTCTAGTTTCATACTATTGAGGTCAGAAATGATTATTTATATCATTTCAATCTTAAGTTTATTAAGATTTGTTTTTTGGCCTGTCATATGATCTATCCTAGGAAGTGTTCCATGTGCACTTGAGAAGACTGTGTTCTGTTGCTGTTGGATGGGATGTTCTATATATATCTGTTAAATTCATCTGGTCTAACATATTGTTTAAAGCTGATGTTTCTTTATTGATTCTCTGTCTGGATGATCTATCCATTGATAGAAGTGGGGTATTAAAGCCCCCTGCTATTTTTATATTGCTGTCTATTTCTCCTCTTAGGTCTGTTAATATTTGGCTTTATATATTTAGGTGCTCCTATGTTGGGAGCATAAATATTTACAAATGTTATATCCTCTTGTGGATTGACCCCTTTATCATTATGCAGTTCCCTTCTTTGTCTCTTATACCAGAAAAATTAGACTTTTAAACAAAGACTGTCATAAGTATAGCTACCCCCAGTTTCTTTTGGGCTCCATTTGCATGAAATATCTTTTTATATATCTTTTATCCCTTCGTTTTCAGTTTGCGTGTTCTTACGTTTGAAGGGAGTCTCTTGTAGGCAGCATATACATGGGTCTTGTTTTTTTCTATCCATTCAGCTACTCTTGTCTTTTGAATTGAGAATTTAGTCCATTTACCTTTAAAGATATATTGGTATGTATGTAGTTAATGCTTTCTGGCTGTTTTGAAGTCCTCTCTGTTCCTTTCTTCTGCTCCTGCTTTCTTCCTTTGTGGTTTGATGACTTTCTGAAGTGGTATACTTATATTCCTTTTTTTTATTTTTTGTGATTATATTTTTGTTTTGTGGTTACTATGAGGCTTATATATTATAGAGTATATCCCTAACAGTCTATTTTAAATGGATAAAAACTTAAGTTTGTTGTAAACTTAAACCATTCTAAAGCTTAACATTTTTACTCTTACCCCTTCCCCATGTTTTATGATTTTGATGTCACATTTTATATCTTTGTATCTTGTGTATCCTTAAAGAATTATTGTAATCGTAGTTATTTTTACCACGTTTGTCTTCTTACCTTCATACTAGCTTTATAAGTGATTAATCCACTACATGTTCAGTATAATTATTGCCCTTTCTTTTCAGCTTACAGAAGCCCCTTTAACATTTCTTGTAAGGCTGGTTCAGTAGTGATGAACTCCCTTGCCTTCTGCTTATCTGGAAAACTCCTTCTCTCTCCAATTCTTTTTTTTCTGGTGATGCTTTATTATTATTTTTTTAATTCTTGAATTTTATTTTATTTACTTTTTTATACAGTAGATTATTTGTCATCAATTTTAAACACATCAGTGTATACATGTCAATCCCAATTGCCCAATTCATCACACCACCATCCCCACCCCCCCCCACGGCTTTCCCCCCTTGGTGTCCATACGTATGTTCTCTACATCTGTGTCTCAACTTCTGCCCTGCAAACCGGTTAATTTGTACCATTTTTCTAGGCTGCACATACATGCGTTAATATACGATATTTGTTTTTCTCTTTGACTTACTTCACCCTGTATGACAGTCTCTAGATCCATCCACGTCTCAACAAATGACTCAATTTCGTTCCTTTTTATGGCTGAGTAATATTCCATTGTATATATGTACCACATCTTCTTTATCCATTCGTCTGTCGATGGGCATTTAGGTTGCTCTCATGAGCTAGCTATTGTAAATAGTGCTGCAATGAACATTGGGGAGCATGTGGCTTTTTGAATTATGGTTTTCTCTGGGTATATGCCCAGTAGTGGGATTGCTGGATCATATGGTAATTCTATTTTTAGTTTTTTAAGGAACCTCCGTACTGTTCTCCATAGTGGTTGTATCAATTTACATTCCCACCAACAGTGCAAGAGGGTTCCCTTTTCCCCACACCCTCTCCAGCATTTGTTGTTTGTAGATTTTCTGATGAGGCCCATTCTAACTGGTGTGAGGTGGTACCTCATTGTAGTTTTGTTTTGCATTTCTCTAATAATTAGTGATGTTGAGCAGCTTTTCATGTGCTTCTTGGCCATCTATATGTCTTCTTTGGAGAAATGTCTATTTAGGTCTTCTGCCCGTTTTTGGATTGGGTTGTTTGTTTCTTTAATATTGAGCTGCATGAGCTGTTTATATATTGGATATTAATCCTTTGTCCGTTGATTCGTTTGCAAATATTTTCTCCCATTCTGAGGGCTGTCTTTTCGTCTTGTTTGTGGTTTCCTTTGCTGTGCAAAAGCTTTGAAGTTTCACTAGGTCCCAATTGTTTATTTTTGTTTTTATTTCCATTACTCTAGGAGGTGGATCAAAAAAGATCTTGCTGTGATTTATGTCAAAGAGTGTTCTTCCTATGGTTTCCTCTTAAGAGTTTTACAGTGTCCGGTCTTACATTTAGGTCTCTAATCCATTTTGAGTTTATTTTTGTTTTTGGTGTTTGGGAGTGTTCTAATTTCATTCTTTTACATGTAGCTGTGCAGTTTTCCCAGCACCACTTATTGAAGAGACTGTCTTTTCTCCATTGTATATCCTTGCCTCCTTTGTCATAGATTAGTTGACCATAGGTGCGTGGGTTTATCTCTGGGCTATCTTCTTCCATTGATCTATGTTTCTGTTTTTGTGCCAGTACCATACTGTCTTGATTACTGTAGCTTTGTAGTATAGTCTGAAGTCAGGGAGTCTGATTCCTCCAACTCCGTTTTTTTTCCCTCAAGACTGCTTTGGCTATTCGGGGTCTTTTGTGTCTCCATACAAGTTTTAAGATTTTTTGTTCTAGTTCTGTAAAAAATGCCACTGGTAATTTGATAGGGATTGCATTGAATCTGTAGATTGCTTTGGGTAGTATAGTCATTTTCACAATATTGATTCTTCCAATCCAAGAACATGGTATATCTCTCCATCTGTTTGCATCATCTTTAATTTCTTTCATCAGTGTCTTATAGCTTTCTGCATACAGGTCTTTTGTCTCCTTAGGTAGGTTTGTTCCTAGGTATTTTATTCTTTTTGTTGCAGTGGTAAATGGGAGTGTTTCCTTAATTTCTCCTTCAGATTTTTCTTCATTAGTGTATAGGAATGCAAGAGATTTCTGTGTATTAACTTTGTATCCTGCAACTTTACCAAATTCCTTGATTAGCTCTAGTAGTTTTCTGGTGGCATTTTTAGGATTCTCTATGTATAGTATCATGTCATCTGCAAACAGTGACAGTTTTACTTCTTCGTTTCCAATTTGTATTCCTTTTATTTCTTTTTCTTCTCTGATTGCCATGGCTACAACTTCCAAAACTATGTTGAATAATAGTGGTGAGAGTGGACATCCCTGTCTTGTTCCTGATCTTAGAGGAAATGCTTTCAGTTTTTCACCATTGAGAATGATGTTTGCTGTGGGTTTGTCATATATGGCCATTATTATGTTGAGGTAAGTTCCCTCTATGCCCACCTTCTGGAGAGTTTTTATCATAAATGGGTGTTGAATTTTGTGGAAAGCTTTTTCTGCATCTATTGAGATTATCATATGGTTTTATTCTTCAGTTTGTTAATATGGTGTATCACATTGATTGATTTGCGTATATTGAAGAATCCTTGCATCCCTGGGATAAATCCCACTTGGTCATGGTGTATGATCCTTTTAATGTGTTGTTGGATTCTGTTTGCTAGTATTTTGTTGAGGATTTTTGCATCTATATTCATCGGTGACATTGGTCTGTAATTTTCTTTCTTTGTAGTGTCTTTCTCTGGTTTTGGTATCAGGGTGATGGTGGCCTCATAGAATGAGTTTGGGAGTGTTCCTTCCTCTGCCATTTTTTGGAAGAGTTTGAGAAGGATGGGTGTTAGCTCTTCTCTAAATGTTTGATAGAATTCACCTGTGAAGCCATCTGGTCCTGCACTTTTGTTTGTTGGAAGATTTTTAATCACAGTTTCAATTTCATTGCTTGCGATCGGTCTGTTCGTATTTTCTATTTCTTCCTGGTTCAGTCTTGGAAGGTTATACCTTTCGAAGAATTTGTCCATTTCTTCCAGGTTGTCCATTTTATTGGCATAGAATTGCTTGTAGTAGTCTCTTAGGATGTCCTGTATTTCTGCGGTGTCTGTTGTAACTTCTCCTTCTTCATTTCTAATTTTATTGATTTGAGTCCTCTCCCTCTTTTTCTTGATGAGTCTGGCTAATGGTTTATCAATTTTGTTAATCTTCTCAAAGAACCAGCTTTTAGTTTTATTGATCTTTGCTATTCTTTTCTTTGTTTCTTTTATTTCTGCTCTGATCTTGATGATTTCTTCCCTTCTGCTAACTTTGGGTTTTGTTTGTTCTTCTTTCTCTAGTTCCTTTAGGTGTAAGGTTAGATTGTTTATTTGAGATTTTTCTGGTTTCCTGAGGTAGGCTTGTATAGCTATAAACTTCCCTCTTAGAACTGCTTGTGCTGCATCCCATAGGTTTTGGATCATCGTGTTTTCATCGTCATTTGTCTCTAGGTAGTTTTTGGTTTCCTCTTTGATTTCTTCAGTGATCTCTTGGTTATTTAGTAACGTATTGTTTAGCCTCCATGTGTTTGTCTTTTTTACGTTTTTTTCCCTGTAATTCATTTCTAATCTCATAGCGTTGTGGTCAGAAAAGATGCTTGATATGATTTCAATTTTCTTAAATTTACTGAGGCTTGATTTGTGACCCAAGATGTGATCTATCCTGGAGAATGTTCCGTGCGCACTTGAGAAGAACGTGTAACCTGCTGTTTTTGGATGGAATGTCCTATATATATCAATTAAATCTATCTGGTCTCTTGTGTCATTTAAAGCTTCTGTTTCCTTATTTATTTTCATTTTGGATGATCTGTCCATTGGTGTAAGTGAGGTGTTAAAGTCCCCCACTATGATTGTGTTACTGTCGATTTCCTCTTTTATAGCTGTTAGCAGTTGCCTTATGTATTGAGGTGCTCCTATGTTGGGTGCATATATATTTATAATTGTTATATCTTCTTCTTGGATTGATCCCTTGATCATTACGTAGTGTCCTTCCTTGTCTCTTGTAACATTCTTTATTTTAAAGTCTATTTTATCTGATATGAGTATAGCTACTCCAGCTTTTTTTGATTTCCATTTGCATGGAATATCTTTTTCCATCCCCTCACTTTCAGTCTGTATGTGTCCCTAGGTCTAAAGTGGGTCTCTTGTAGACAGCATATATATGGGTCTTGTTTTTGTATCCATTCAGCCAGTCTATGTCTTTTGGTTGGGGCATTTAATCCATTCACGTTTAAGGTAATTATCGATATGTATGTTCCTATGACCATTTTCTTAATTGTTTTGGGTTTGTTTTTGTAGGTCCTTTTCTTCTCTTGCGTTTCCCACTTAGAGAAGTTCCTTTAGCATTTGTTGTAGAGCTGGTTTGGTGGTGCTGAATTCTCTTAGCTTTTGCTTGTCTGTAAAGCTTTTGATTTCTCCATCGAATCTAAATGAGATCCTTGCCGGGTAGAGTAATCTTGGTTGTAGGTTCTTCCCTTTCCTCACTTTAAGTATATCATGCCACTCCCTTCTGGCTTGCAGAGTTTCTGCTGAGAAATCAGCTGTTAACCTTATGGGAGTTCCCTTGTATGTTATTTGTCGTTTTTCCCTTGCTGCTTTCAATAATTTTTCTTTGTCTTTAATTTTTGCCACTTTGATTACTATGTGTCTCGGTGTGTTTCTCCTTGGGTTTATCCTGTATGGGACTCTCTGTGCTTCCTGGACTTGGGTGGCTATTTCCTTTCCCATGTTAGGGAAGTTTTCGACTATAATCTCTTCAAATATTTTCTCTGGTCCTTCCTCTCTCTCTTCTCCTTCTGGGACCCCTATAATGCGAATGTTGTTGCGTTTAATGTTGCCCCAGAGGTCTCTTAGGCTGTGTTTATTTCTTTTCATTCTTTTTTCTTTATTCTGTTCAGCAGCAGTGAATTCCACCATTCCGTCTTCCAGGTCCCTTATCCGTTCTTGTGCCTCAGTTATTCTGCTATTGATTCCTTCTAGTGTAGTTTTCATTTCAGTTATTGTATTGGTCATCTCTGTTTGTTTGTTTGTTCTTTAATTCTTCTAGGTCTTCGTTAATCATTTCTTGCATCTTCTCAATCTTTGCCTCCATTCTTATTCCGAGGTCCTGGATCATCTTCACTATCATTATTCTGAATTCTTTTTCTGGAAGGTTGCCTATCTCCACTTCATTTTGTTGTTTTTCTGGGGTTTTTTCTTGTTCCTTCATCTGGTACATAGCCCTCTGCCTTTTCATCTTCTCTATCTTTCTGTGAATGTGGTTTTTGTTCCACAGGCTGCAGGATTGTAGTTCTTCTTGCTTCTGCTGTCTGTCCTCTGGTGGATGAGGCTATCTAAGAGGCTTGTGTAAGTTTCCTGATGGGAGGGACTGGTGGTGGGTAGAGCTGACTGTTGCTCTGGTGGGCAGAGCAACAGTAAAACTTTAATCCGCTTGATTGTTGTTGGGTGGGGCTGGGTTCCCTCCCTGTTGGTTGTTTGGCCTGAGGCAACCCAACACTGGAGCCTACCTGGGCTCTTTGCTGGGGTCAATGACAGACTCCGGGAGGGCTCACGCCAAGGAGCACCCCCCAGAACCTCTGCCGCCAGTGTCCTCATCCCCACAGTGAGCCCCATCCACACCCCCACCTCCGCAGGAGACCCTCCAACACTAGCAGGTAGGTCTGGCTCAGTCTCCCCTGGGGTCACTGCTCCTTTCCCTGGGTCCTGATGTGCACACTACTTTGTGTGTGCCCTCCAAGGGTGGAGTCTCTGTTTCCCCCAGTCCTGTTGAAGTCCTGCAGTCAAATCCCACTAGGCTTCAAAGTCTGATTCTCTAGGAATTCCTCCTCCTGTCGCCGGACCCCCAGGTTGGGAAGCCTGACGTGGGGCTCACAACCTTCACTCCAGTGTGTGGACTTCTGCGGTATAAGTGTTCTCCAGTCTGTGAGTCACCCAACCAGCAGTTATGGGATTTGATTTTACTGTGATTGTGCCCCTCCTACCGTCTCATTGTGGCTTCTCCTTTGTCTTTGGATGTGGGGTACCCTTTCTGGTGAGCTCCAGTGTCCTGTCAATGATTGTCCAGCAGCTAGCCGTGACTCTGGTGTTCTCACAAGAGGGAGTGAGAGCAAGTCCTTCTACTCCGCCATTTTGGTTCCTTCCTCTGGTGATGCTTTAAACAGTGTCAGTACAAAGATACTCTCCCCAAGTATTTTTATTTCCAGGAGGTGTTTCCTGTCTTGGCTGCAAAGCACTGTATCATGCAGGCCTATGCTGAGTACCACCAGTCTATCCTTTTTTCGTCCTTTGTGCTTAGTCTAGTTTCATTTGCTCGTAGGGTACCACATGTGGAGGTACTGCACCGGGCACTTCACACGAGAGTTCCTAGTGCGAAATGACTGCACCAGCACCTCAGCTTAGACGCTGCCGATGACTCTGTGTCTCTCTCTCCAATTCTGAATGATAACTTTGCTGGGTAGAGTATTTTTGATTGGAAGTTTTTTTCTTTCAGCACTTTGAAGATACTGTGCCACTCCCTTCTAGCCTACCAATCCTGCTAAAAAATCTGCTGTAGTCTTATGGGCGTTCCCTTATACCTAACAAGTTGTTTTTCTCTTGCTGCTTTTAAGATTCTCTCGTCTTTAGCTTTTGACGTTTTAATTATGTGTTTAATTATAATGTCTCTTTTGGGTTTATTTTATTTGGAACACTCTGGGCTTCCTGGAACTGGATGTCCATTTTCTTTCCCAGAGTAGGGAAGTTTTCAGCCATTGTTTCTTGAAATAAGTTTTCTGCTCCTTTCTATCTTCTTTTTCTGTGACCCCTATGATCTGAATGTTAGCGTGTTTGATGTTGTCACACAGCTCCTTAAGCTATCTTCACTCGGTTTTATTCTTTTTTTTTTTTTTTTTTTTGGCTGGGGGGCCGGGGGGCTGCTCTAATTGGGTGAGTTCCATTGCCTTGTCTTTGAGTTGACCGATGCTTTCTTCTGCTTCATCTAGTCTGCTGTTGAACCCCTCTAGTGTATTTTTCAGTTCAGTAATTGTATTCTTCAGCTCTGTGACTTCTGTGGTACTTTTTTATATTTTGTATCTCTTTGTTGAATTTTTCATTGTGTTCATCCATTCTTCTCCCTAGTTTTATGAGCATCTTTATGACCATTACTTTGAACTCTTTTTCAGGTAAATACCTTAGCTCTATTTCACTGAGGTCTCCCCCGCCCCCCACCACACACTGAGGTTTTATCTTGTTCTTTCATTTGGAACATATTTCTGTTTCTTCATTTTGCTTAACTCTTTGTGTTGGTTTCCATACTGTAGATGAAACAACCACCTCTCCCAGTCTTGAAGGAGTGGCCTCATGTAGGAGGTGAACATTATCTTTCAACACTGTCCCAGCTCTTTGTCATCTCTCAAACCTTTGTGCTTGTCACAGCAGCCTATTATATTTTTAATAGCTCACACTGACCAGGTGATCAGTAGTATTCCCGGGATGGCAGCTGCACACATCAGGGGTCTAGGTGAGTGTATAAGCTCTTTCCTAAGAGCTACTGGAGCAATGCAGAGGGAGAGTGCAAAGACAGCATCCACAGCCTGCATTCCTTGAGAGTAGTTTTCTAGTCCAACAGATGTGTGCCAAACCTGAAGCCTGCCCCTCAGGCCATAGCTCCAGTACAAATAAAAAGGATTCCTCCACAGAAAGGCTGGGGGATGTTCCTCAGTCCGCTGTCTGCGCAGTACCCTAGGGGTGGCAGCCTTCCAAGAACCAGCTATCTGATTGCCACAGTCCCGTGGGACACAGAATTCAAGTTCCCCTGATCACCTGAGCCAGGCAATCAAGGGGCATCCCTGGAGTGGCAGCTGCAAAAACTAGTGCACCAGACATAAAAACCAGGGCACCAGCTGCATGTAAAGCTCCCCTCCAGGAAACATGTGCTCGGCAGCACAGCAGAGGGAGAGTGCAAAGTTAGTGCCTACCCTCTGAGGTCTCTAGAAAGGATTACAGTCAGTCCCTAGATGCATGTTTAATTAGAAGTCGGCCTCTCAGACTGCAGCCACGATGACTGGCTAATAAGACTCCTTCACAGATATACCAGGGTTCTGGCTCTGTTGCCTCTTGCTGAGCCCCAGGGGTGATGATAGCTGTTTAAGAACACTTTTCTCCATTGGTTATAGTCCTGTAGGACCCACAAGCATAAGCCCCACTGGCTGTCAAGAGTCAGGCTATGTAGTGGTGTCCCTTGGCAGCAGACAGGGGTATGGGCTCCTTGCGGGGTGACATTGATTATTACAGCCTCTTGGGACCAAGAATTCAAACTCCCCTAGCCTCCAGAACCAGGCAGTCAAGAGGCCTTCCCTGGGCAGCAGCCACTAAGATTGGGGCACCAAATGCATGTGACAGCTCCCTTCCAGGAGATAGTGGTGCTCTGGGGCATGGCAAAAGGAGAGTGTGAAGATGGTGCCCAGAAGTCTCAGTCCTGGAGAGTGCTCCAGCAGGCTTCTAGATTTGTGTGTTAAATTAGATATCTGCCCTCAGGCTGATGCTTTAATATAAGCAGGTGAGCCTCCTTTACTTTAAGTCTGGGTATGATCAGCTGTCTCTGAGCTGGGTCCTGGGATGTAAGCTGTAAGCCCCATTGGTTTTCCAAGTTACATTTTTGGGGGGCTCATCTCTCAGATAACAGGTCCCAAAAGTTAAGGTGCCCAATGTGGAGTTTGAACCCTTTGCTCCTTGGGGAGAAGCTCCAGGTTTTGAGTTTTCTCCCAATTGTTGGTCACCTCACTGGGGGCAGGGTTTATGTCCCAGTCCCTCCTACTTGCTTTGATGTGGTTTTCTTCTTGTTTGCCTAATGTGTGGTTGTCATTCAGGCACCCTTTAGGATTTTTTAGGAAGAAATTGTTCCATATGTAGATGCAGACTCAGTGTATCTGTGGGAGGAGGTGATTCAGGATTTTCCTGTATCACCGTCTTAAACTGGAAGCCCAAATCTTGTGTTTATTGACATTTTTTTACCAAGAGGCTCCAGGTTTCATCAGATGCTTAAAGAACCTGAAAGGTTACCAACCACTGAAGGAGAAGGATTTAAGGTAAAAGCAGTCCTCTTAGGTCAGGCAGATATGTCCAAAGCCAGTTACTGCTCCTCCTGCTACAGCCAAGTATACCAAAGTCTTGCCAACCACATCTTTTTGTCTGACCAGGTGATGCTAGAAGGTGTGAACTGAGAAGATAAAAGAGTAAGGCTCTGAAGGATCCAGCGTGACAAGGTTGTTCACAAACACACAAAGGGTAGGGAAAGTGTAAAAATGCCCCCTTGACACCGACAACTGGAAGTCCTTTTCTTTAAATTATTATTGTGATAAAATATACATAACAATTTAACATCTTAACTATTTTAAGTGTACAATTCAGTGGCATTAAGTACATTCATATTGTTGTACTATCACCACTATCCATCTTTAAAACTTTTTCATCATCCCAAACTAAACTTTGTACCCATTAAACAATAATTCCCCATTATCCCTTTCTCCCCGTCCCTGGTAACCACTATTCTACTTGGTTTCCATGAATTTGACTACACTAGGTAAGTGGAATCATACAGTATTTGTCCCTTTGTATCTGGCTTCTGTCACTTTAATGTTTTCAAGATTCATCCATGTTGTAGCATGTATCAGAATTTCATTCCTTTTTAAGGCTGTTTGTTAGTTGTGGGTTTTTCATATATGGTCTTTATTATTTTGAGGTAGCAGTAGTTTCTTTCTACTCCTAGTTTTTTTAGTGTTTTTATCATGAAAGGGTTGAATTTTGTCAAGTGCTTTTTCTGCATCCGTTGAGATGATCGTGTGTTTTGTTCCCTTCATTATGCTAATGTGGTATATTACAGTGATTAATTTTCATATGTTGAAACATCCTTACATTCCAAAACTAAATCCTACCTCTTCCTGGTGTTTATTCCTTTTATTATGCTGCTAAATTTGGTTTGCTAGTATTTTGTTCAGGGTTTCATCATCAATAATCAGAAGAGATATTATTCTTTAGTTTTCATTTCTTATAGCAGCTTTGTCTGGCTTTGGTATCAGGGTATTGCTGGCCTCATAGAATGAGTTAGGGAGTGTTGGTGTTCCCTCCCCTTCAAATTTCAGGAAGAGTTTGAGAAGAATTGGTATAAATTATTTTTTTAAATATTGGGTAGAATTCACCAGTGAGGCTTTCTGGTACAGGGCTTTTCTTTGTTGGGAGGTCTTTGATTACTGATTCAATCTCCTTACCACTCATAGGTCTAGTCATATTTTTATTTCTTCATGATTCAGTCTTGGTGGGTTGTATGTTTCTAGGAAATTGTCCATTACATGTAGGTTATCCAATTTATTGGTGTACAGTTGTTCATAGTACTCTCATTTAATATTTTTTTAATTTCTATAAAATCAGTAGTAATGTTGACACTTTCATTTCAGATTTTAATAATTTGAGTGCTCTATTTTGTTCCTAGTCAATGTAGCTAAAGTCGTCTATTTTGTAGATCTTTAGGGAGAACTAATTTTTGGTTTCCCTGATTTTCTCTACTGTTTCTCTATTCCTTATCTCCACTCTATCATTTCCTTTCTTCTACTAGCTTTGGGTTTAGTTTGCCCTTCTTATTTCAGTTCCTTAAGGGCTAAAGTTAGGTACTTTGAGATCTTTCTTTTTAATTTTTTATTTTATATTGGAGTATAGTTGATTTAGAATGTTGTGTTAGTTTCAGGTATACAGAAAGTGATTCAGTTATACATATACCCATTCTTTTCCACATTCTCCTCTCATAGGTTATTACAGAATACTGAGTAGAGTTCCCTGTGCTATACAGAAGGTCCTTGCTGGTTATCTGTTTTAAATATAGCAGTGTGTACATGTCAATCCCAAACTCCCAATCTTTCCCTCCCCCACCTCACCCTTCCCCCCTGGTAACCAAAGGTTCGTTTTCTAAGTCTGTGAGTCTGTTTCTGTTTAGTAAATAAGTTCATTTGTATCGTTTTTAAAGATTCCTCATATAATCAATATCATATGATATTTGTCTTTCTCTGATTTACTTCACTTAGTATGATAATCTCCAGGTCCATCCATGTTGCTGCAAATGACATTATTTCTTTCTTCTTAATGTCTGAATAATATTCCATTGTATGTATGTACCATGTCTTCTTTGTCCGTTCCTCTGTTGATGGACACTTAGGTTGCTTCCATGTCTTGGCTATTGTAAGTAGTGCTGCAATGAATATTGGGGTGCGTGTATGTTTTTGAATTACAGTTTTCTCCAGATATATGCCCAGGAGTGGGATTGCAGGATAACGTGGTAGTGCTATTTTTAGTTTTTTAAGAAACCCGCATACTGTTCTCTATAGTGCTTGTACCAATTTACATTCCCACCAACAGTGTAGGAGGGTTCCCTTTTCTCCACACCCTCTCCAGCATTTATTGTTTCTATACTTTTTGATGATGGCCATTCTGCTGGTGTGAGGTGATATCTCATTGTAGTTTTGATTTGCATTTCTCTAATAATTAGTGATGTTGAGCAGCCTTTCATGTGCCTGTTGGCCATCTGTATGCCTTCTTTGGAGAAATGTCTAATTAGGTCTTCTGCCCATTGTTTGATTGGGTTGTTTGTTTTTTTTTAATATTGAGCCCCATGATCTGTTTGTGTGGTTTGGAGATTAATCCCTGTGGGTTGCATTGTTTGCAAATATTTTCTCCCATTCTGTGGGTTCTTTTTTCATTTTGTTTATGGTTTCCTTTGCTGTACAAAAGTTTTTGAGTTTAACTAGGTCCCACTTGTTTATTTTTGTTTTTATTTTGATTACTCCTCTAAGAGACAGATAGAAAAAGATACTGCTGTGATTTATGTCCGACTGTTCTGCCTGTGTTTTCCTCTAAGGGTTTTATGGTGTCTGGTCTTACATTTAAGTCTTTCCGTTTATTTTTGTGTATAGTGTTTGTTAGAGAATCTTCTAATTTCATTCTTTTACATGTAGCTGTCCAGTTTTCCCAGCACAGCTTATTGAAGAGACTGTCTTTTCTACATCGTCTGGTCTTGCCTCCTTTGTCGTAGATTAATTGACCATAGATGCGTGGGTTTATTTCTGGGCTTTCTTTCCTGTTCCATGATCTGTATTTCTGTTTTTGTGCCAGTACCATACTGTTTCAATGACTAACTTTCTGGTATGATCTGAAGACGGGAAGCCTGATTCCTCCAGCTCCGTTTTTCTTTCTGAAGATTGCTTTGCCCATTTGGGGTCTTTTGTGTCTCCATACAAATTTTAAGATTTTTTTGTTCTAGTTCTGTGAAAAATGCCATTGGTAATTTGATAGGGATTGCACTGAATCTGTAGATTGCCTTGGGTAGTATAGTCATTTTGCCAATATTGAGATTCTTCCAATCCAAGAACATGGTATATCTTTCCACCTGTTTGTGTCATCTTTGATTTCCTTCATCAGCATCTTACAGTTTTCAGAGTACTGGTCTTTGGTCTCCTTAGGTAGGTTTATTCCTAAGTAAGTATTTTATTCTTTTTGATGAGATGGTAAATGGGATTGTTTCCTTATTTCTCATTCTGATCTTTCATTGTTAGTGTATAGGAATGCAAGAGATTTCTGTGTATGAATTTTGTATCCTGCAACTTTACCAAATTCATTGATGAGCTCCAATAGTTTTCTGGTAGCATCTTTAGGATTTTCTATATATAGTATCATGTCATCTGCAAATAGTGGCAATTTTACTTCTTCTTTTCCCATTTGGATTCCTTTTATTTCTTTTTCTTCTCTGATTGCCACAGCTAGGACTTCAAGATTATGTTGAATTAAAGTGGCAAGACAGGACATCCTTGTCTTCTTCCTGATCTTACAGGAAATGCTTTCAGTTTTTGACCATTGAGTATGGTGTTAGCTGTGGGTTTGTCATATGCGGTCTTTATTATGTTGAGGTAGGTTCCCTCCATGCCCACTTTCTGGAGAGTTTTAATCATAAATGGGTGTTGAATTTTATCAAAAGCTTTTTCTGCATCTATTGAGATGATCATATGGTTTTTTTATTCTTCAGTTTGTTGATGTGGTGTATCACACTGATTGATTTGCGGATATTGAAAAAAATCCTTGCGTCCCTGGGATAAATGTCACTTGATCACGGTGTAGGATCCTTTTAATGTATTGTTGGATTCAGATTGCTAGTATTTTGGTGAGGTTTTTTGCATCTATGTTCATCAGTGATATCGGCCTGTAATTTTCTTTCTTTTGTGGTATCTCTGTCTCGTTTTGGTATCCTGGTGATGGTGACCTCATAGAATGAGTGTGGGAGTATTCCTTCCTCTGCGATTTTTTGGAATAGTTTCAGAAGGACAGGTATTAACTCTTCTCTAAATGTTTGATAGAATTCGCCTGTGAAGCAGTCTGGTCTTGGACTTTGGTTTGGTGGAAGTTTTTTAACCACCGTTTCAATTTCAGCACTTGTGATTGCTCTGATCATCTTTTCTATTTCTTCCTGGTTCAGTCTCAGAAGGTTGTGCTTTTCTAAGAATTTGTCCATTTCTTCCAGGTTGTCCATTTGATTGGCATAGAGTTGCTTGTAGTAGTCTCTTAGGATCCTTTGGATTTCTGTGGTGTCCGTTGTAGCTTCTCCTTTTTCATTTCTAATTTTATTGATTTGAGACCTCTTCCTCTTTTTCTTGATGCATCTGGCTAAAGGTTTATCAATTTTGTTTATCTTCTCAAAGAACCAGCTTTTAGTTTCATTGATCTTTTCTATTGTTTTGTCATCTCTATTTCATTTATTTCTGCTCTGATCTTTAGGATTTCTTTCCTTCTACTAACTTTGGGTTTTGTGTGTTCTTCTTTCTCCAGTTGCTTTAGGTGTAAGGTTAGGTTATTTATATGAGATTTTTCTTGTTTCCTGAGGTAGGATTGTATTGCTGTAAAATTCCCTCTTAGAACTGCTTTTTGCCACATCCCATAGGTTTTGGATCGTCAGGGGGTTTTTTTGTTGTCATTTGTCTCTAGGTATTTTTTGATTTCCTCTTTGGTTTCTTCAGTGATCCACTGGTTGTTTAGTAGCATATCATTTAGCCTCCATGTGTTTGTGTTTTGTTTTGTTTTTTTTCTGTAATTGATTTCTAATCTCATAGCATTGTTTCAAAAAAGATGCTTGATATGATTTCAATTTTCTTAAATTGATCACAAACATGTGATCAAGTTTATAGCAATACAATATACAAGGAAATAATGTCATTTGCAGCAATATTACTCAAACATTAAAAAGAAGGAAATAATGTCATTTGCAGCATTAAAAAGCAGTAATGTCATTTGCAGCAATGTCATTTGGAGATTATCATACTAGGTCAAGTAAATCAGAGAAAGACAAATATCATATGATATTGATTATATGAGGAATCTTTAAAAATGATACAAATGAACTTATTTACTAAACAGAAACAGACTCACAGACTTAGAAAACGAACCTATGGTTACCAGGGGGGAAGGGTGGGGTGGGGGAGGGAAAGATTGGGAGTTTGGGATTGACACGTACACACTGCTATATTTTAAATAGATAACCAACAAGGACCTTCTGTATAGCACAGGGAACTCTACTCAGTATTCTGTAATAACCTATGAGAAGAGAATGTGGAAAAGAATGGGTATATGTATAACTGAATCACTTTCTGTATACCTGAAACTAACACAACATTGTAAATCAACTATACTCCAATATAAAATAAATTTTTTTAATTAAACAATTTAAAAATAGATAAACAAGAAAGACCTACTGTATAGCACAGGGAACTATATTCAGTATCTTGTAATAACCTATAATGGAAAAGAAAGAATATGAAAAATTATATATATACATATATGAATCACTTTGCTGTATACCAGAAACACAACATTGTAAGTCAACTATACTTCAATTTTTAAAATACCTTAAAAATAATAAAGTGAGTCTCTTGTAGATAGATTGCCAATCTATGCCTTTTGATTGGAGAGGCTTGTTTTTTCCATTTACATTTAAAGTAACTACTGATAAGGAAGGACTTACTTTTCCCACTGTTATTTGTCCTAGGCGTCTTATAGCTTCCCCCACTCATTACCTTCATTACTGCCTTCTTTAGTGTTTAGCTGATGTTTTGGTTTTTGTGGTTTTTCTGAGTATAGTCTGTAGGTATTTAATTTGTGGTTGCTCTTGGAATTACATATAACATTCTAAAGGTATAACAATCTAGTTTTAGTTTATAGCAACTTAACTTCAACCACACACACAAACTCTATTCCTATAGAGCTCTGTCCCCTTTCCTATATGTTAATAGTATAAAAGTTACATCTTTATACATTGCATACCCACTTACAGATATATAATTATTTTTAATGCATTTTGTCATTTAAATCCTATAGAAAATAAAAAGTGGAGTTACATACCAAAAGTATAATACCAATTTTTATATTTGCTCATGTATTTACATTTGCTGGCGATCTTTATATCTTCATATGGCTTGGAGTTACTGTCTTGCATCCTTTCATTTTAACCTGAGGGTCTCTCATGTTTCTTATAGTCAGGTATAGTGGTAATGAACTCCCTCTCACCTTATCTGTGAATATCTTAAGTTCACCCTCATTTCTGAATGACAGTTTCTCCGGATATAGAATTCTAGGTACATAGTTTTGTTTTGTTTTCAGCACTTTAAAGATATAATTCTACTACCACCTTTTGGCCTGCAAGGGTTCTGCTGAGAAATCATCTGCTAATCTGTTTGAGGATCCCTTGTACCTGATGAGTCTATCTTGTTGATTTCAAGATTCTTTGTGTTTATTTATTTGTAAGACAATTTCATTATATTGTGTCTCAGTGTGGTTCCCTTTGAGTTTATTTTATGCGGAATTTGTTGAGCTTTTTGGATTTTTAGATTTGTATCTTTCATCAAATTTGGGAAATGTTTGGCAATTATATCTTCAAATGATCTCACTGCCCCTTTCTCTCTCCCTCCTTCTGGGACTCCTACATGTGTATATGTTGGTCCCATTGTCTTTTCTTTCAGCTCATTAGACTCAATAATTTCAATTGTCCTGTTTTCAGGTTTGCTAATTGTTCCTTCTGTGTACTCAAACCTGCTGTTGAACTCTGCTAGTGAAATTTTCAATTCAGATACTGTATTTTTTAGCTCAAAAATTTGTTTAGTTTCTTTTTATAATTACTAACTCTTTGTTAATATCATTTTTTTCTGATTTCCTTTAGTTCTTTATTCATGTTTTTCTTTAGATCTTTTAACATGTTTATGATGGTCGTTTTAAAGTCTTTGTTTAATACATTTGATGCCCTGCTTCTTTAGGGCTGGTTCTGCCACTTCACTTTCCTCCTTGCATGGGCCATGATTTCCTGTTTCTTTGAAGTGCTTATGATTTATTCTTGGAAATTGGGCATTGAAAGAAACAGACATCTCTCCCACTCTTTGAATATACTTTCTCTGTGCCTGTGCACACCTTCACTGCTTAACTGGGTGTTCTCTGAACCTCGGGATCAGCCTGAGATGAAAGCTTAAGGTCTTCTCAGATCTTTCCTGAGCATATGTCTTGCCTGGGCCTGCTTGTGACTTTCAGAAGTCCCCTTTATATATGGCTGCTTTTGAATGAATGTCTTAATTTCCAAGATGGTCTCACCCCAGGTTGTCCCCAGGGCCTTAGGTGGTCTGTTGCATGTCTCCATCTGTAATCTCCTGCCCCAAGTGTCTGTAGTCCCCTTGCAGCTTTCACAAGTAGTGGCTGCCACTTGATACCTGAGTTAGATGAGACCAGTCCTTCAGGTAGCCCTCTGACAGACAGGATAGAACATTACACGCTGCCAATAGGATCTTCTCTGCTCCCTACAGATGGTGGGAGGAAAATGGGCTACTGCTGCCTCTAGACCAAAACTGCCATGCTATATACCCTGAGAAAAACCATAATTCAAAAAGATACATGTACCACAGTGTTCACTGCAGCACTATTTACGATAGCCAGGACATGGAAGCAACCTAAATGTCCATCAACAGATGACTGACTGGATAAAGATGATGTGGCACATATATACAATGGAATATTACTCAGCCATAAAAAAGAACGAAATTGAGTTATTTGTAGTGAGGTGGATGGGGCTAGAGCCTGTCATGCAAAGTCAGTCAGAAACAGAAAAACAAATACTGTATGCTAACGCATATATATGGAATCTAAAAAAAATGGTACTGATGAACCTAGGGGCAGGAATAAAGACACAGACATAGAGAACACGGCAGGGTGGGGGGGGGGGGGCGCGGAGGGGAAGCTAGGACAAAGTGAGAGAGTAGCATTGACATATATACACTAACAAATGTAAAATAGCTAGTGGGAAGCTGCTACGTAGCGCAGGAAGATCAGCTCGATGCTTTGTGATGACCTAGAGGGGTGGGGTAGGGAGGGTGGGAGGGAGGCTCAAGAGGGAGGGGATATGGGGACATATGTATGCATATGGCTGATTCACTCTGTTGTATAGTAGAAACTAACACAACATTGTAAAGCAATTATACTCCAATAATAAAGATGATGGGGGGAAAAAACTGCCATGCTGGGGAAGGATGAGGGAAAACAACACCACAAATTTTCTTACTGTTTTGAAGGTAGATTTTTCTTTATTGGGCACTTGCTAGGTTGCTGTAGACCTTTGACTTTTTCAGAATTCCTATAAGATTAGTTCAGCCAGTTTCCAGTTGCTTTTTGATGTTTCTGTGTGTGAATGAGGACTTAGAGCTACCTAGTCTGCCATTTCGCTGATGTCTTTTGACCACAATTGGGAATTCTTGAAGGAGTGATGATATGTCTCCAGGAGCCCTATTTCTTCCACTCTCATTTGTTTCTCTACTCATTGCTGGTTTGACTTCAGTGCCAACTGCCACACTGAAACTGCCCCTCACAGGGTCACCGGTGCAGCCTATAAGTCAAGTTCCACTGGGTACTGCCAATTCTTACTCTATCTTGTTTGTTCTTTTTGACACATTTTGATACTACTGACCCTTTTTCCTTTCTGGAAACTCCTTTGTTGGTCTCTGTGAATACATTTTCTAAGTTCTTTTTTTTTCTCCTCTTCCTGCAGTGTCCCCCAGGGTTCTGCCCTAAGCCTTTTCATCTCATGCTCTCCCTCCCCTTGGGTTATACTACCTATGACTCCTAGCCACCACTGGTCTACTGATGACTTTCAAATGGATAGTGTTTAGCACAGCTCTCTTTTAAGTCACAGATCTATATATCCACCTGCTTAATGAACATATATATTCGGATATTTCACAAACATCTCATACAAAACATCTTCAAAACAAATTCTTATCTTTATGTTCAGTCCATAAACCTGAGACTCATCTTAGCTCCCTCCCTGTCTTTTATCCCTGTCAAGGCACCACTGAAGCCATGTGAATCATACTTTCATAGCATCTTCTCTCCATTTCTATTGCCCAGTGCCTTCATTTTGATCAGCAAAATTTGTTACCTAGATTACTTTCTCCAGTCTATTCACTTTCCAATTCAATTACTGTACTGCTGACAGAATAATCTTTTTTTAAAGAGTAACTCTGATCGTGACACTCCCACTTAAAAACCTTTCTAGGTGCCTCCCCTCCCCCACCCCAACAAAGTGGCATTCATAAGAAAATCCAAACTCCTCAGACAGCATACAATATTTCTCATGATCTGGCACACGTTTTACAGCCACATTTATAATTCTACCTCTCACATAATTCTCCTGCAAACATTCCAGGGCTGTTTTTGCCATCATTCTTTCACATACGCTTTTATGGAACACATTCCCTACCCAAGACAGGTGCCTCATAAATGTATGTTGGATTAAAAGAAGAAAGTTGAATTATTACATGAAGCCAGGTTGTTTGTTAGAACTGAGAAGGTGGTCTTAATTCTACTTAGACTAAAACCAGCATGGTTTTCAAAGACTTCAAAGAGAGAGGTAGGAAGATGAAGGAATAGATCTTTGAATGACACTCTTCCAAAAGGATCTTCTTGTCAGAAACTATTATCATCATTTTCATTCTTACAGGAGTGGAATATGGAGGTTTGGTGGGCATCTATAGTTTGAATCACATCCCAACAATATATCACCAATGCAAAAATATTAAAAGAAGGGGGGCTTCCCTGGTGGTGCAGTGGTTAAGAATCCGCCTGCCAATGCAGGGGACACAGGTTCCAGCCCTGGTCCGGGAAGATCCCACATGCCACGGAGCAGCTAAGCCCATGCGCCACAACTACTGAGCCCGCGTGCCTAGAGCCCATGCTCCGCAATGGGAAGCCACCGCCATGAGAAGCCTGTGGGCCACGATGAAGAGTAGCCCCCGCTCGCCACAACTAGAGAAAGCCTGCGCACAGCAACGAAGGCCCAACGCAGCCAAAAATAAAATAAATTTATAAAAAATTATATTAAAAGGATTTTGAGATCAAGCAGTTCCCTGTAATTTGTAATGCCTCAAGCCTTGCTACTCTTTAAAGTGTGGTCCATGGACCAATAACATTGGCATTACCTGAGAGCTTTTAGAAATTCAGCATGGATGAATTAATTAAGATGGCTGAACAGAGTGAGAAATTCAACAAAGTGATGATAGAAAATATTAAAAAGTACCAAATAGAAGTCACAGAGCTGAAGAACACATTAACTGAAAATTGTTAAGGTGTTCAACAACAGACTACATGAAGCAAACAAAGGCTCAGTGAATTAGAAGGCAGGGCAGTGGAACTCACTCACCTAATCAGAGAAGGAAAAAAAGTGATGATGCTAGATTAAAGGGCTTGCATTATATAGGTCCCAGAAGGAAAAGAAAGTGAGAAAGGGGCAGAAATCCTGTTTGTTTGTTTGAAGAAATACTGAAAGATTCCCTAACCTGGGGAAGGAACTAGACACCCAGCTCCAGGAAGCGCAGAGGGTTCCAAATAAGATGAACACAAAGAGATCGTAAATAATCCCACATATATAAGGTCAAAAAGAATGAAATCTTGCCATTTGCGACAACATGAATGGACCTCAAGGGCATTACGCTAAGTTAGATAAGTCATACAGAGAGAGACAAATACCATATGATCTCTCTTATATGTGGAATACGTTTTTTTTTTTTTAAAAAAAAAGCAAGCTCATAGATACAGAGAACAGATTGGTGTTGCCAGAGGCGGGGGTGGGGGTGTGGGAATAATGGGTGAAGGGCTCAAAGACTAAAAAAATAAATAAAATGTTAAACAAAACAGGATTTCTGCTTATAATTTTAAGGGTCAACAGCTCCCCTGTGGACCCCTAGGACTCCAGATACTTCCAAGTTAAGAGCCCTTGTTCTAAAGTGACCTCCAAGGGATGTCTGTCCCTTTACCCTACTCAAATAGCAGATGTTTTGTATTTTACAGACACCATCATTGGTGGCGGTTTTTGCCATGATAGTCTGGCTCTGCCAACCCCGGGGAGAGCTTAACCATCTCCATGAGCATGGACTAACTATACACACCTAAGTCTACTTTTCTTCAGCCACCCTTGGTTTATCCTGGAGAAAAGGAAACCAAAGAAAGGAAAGAATTCATGGACTTGGTTACTTGGATGAATTTAGCAAGAAAACAATAAACCAAATTACCCTCTGGACTGAAGGAGGGAAGGGGGGCTTATTGAGAGGTGTTCAACTCTAAAGCTTACCACCACATTCCTAGTACATTATGCCAAGATTAACCTTCCATACGGTTACTCTGGGAGGGGGCTGACATCTCTGACCGGCTCTATACTGCCATTAGCCATTTGCTAGCAGAATACTCACAGACCACGGCAAAGCCAACCCTCCCACTGTGGACTAAGAAAAAATGTGCTGGTGGGTATCCTTTAAGTTGGCGTAAAGAGGGGCAAGATAAATGATCTCAGGGCCTCAAACAAGCCCCTGCACAAGGATCTTTTGCCCCACGCAGCCTGGGCATTGCAGCCTGTCCTGTGACTTGGCTAACGTGTATGTCACCTGTTTCTGCTTCCCAGTGCAATGGGCCTTGCGTCGGGCCTCGCCTCGCCGTGCAGCACAGACAAGTCTTCTGCCAGACCCGGGATGGCATCACCTTACCATCAGAGCAGTGCAGCACCCTTCCGAGGTAAGAGAGAGCCATGGACTGCCTTTTCCCAGGCCCTGTGTCAAAAGCACGGAAAGATGGTGGCAAGTAAACGTTTCTCCTCCCACCTTCCATGGTCCCAGCGGTCAGACACTCTTCCCTTTCACTTCCACTCTCCCCAGGTCACTGGCCTCCTAAAGGTAGATGGCTCAGTGGTGGCCTCGTGCTTAGTGAATGGGCCAGGCTGGGCTTTCCCCTTTCGGAGATGGAGAGAGAATGCAGAGGATGCTGTTCCCCTGAGGAGGCCTGGTGGCACAAGAGACCCGTGCTGGCTACAGGGCGGGCAGGAGGTCAGGTCCACAAAGTGGGCACCAGACCCCAAGGGCTCCACCAGCCTCTCACTCTTGTCCACCTCCCTCTAGAAGCTATGCTGAGAGCCCTGTCCCCAGGCCTCAGCCTACCACTCCTCTCCAGCCCCCAGCCCCTGTCATCCTTCCTTCCCTTGGGGAGAGGGCTCATCACCCCCCTCGCTAAGGTCCCAGCCCCTGAGAGCGGCTCTGCCAGCCCCCACCCTGGTAGAGCTCATTCTCAGGTCATGCAGTGACACGGACATTGCAGAGATGAGCAGACAGAGGCCCAGTTAGAGGAAGGGGTCTTCCGAGACCCTACAGCCGTTCAGTAACAGAGCAGAGATCAGAACCCAGGGCTGGCGGCGCTGGGAGTTCTCAGGGATACCTGAGATTTGGGGGTTTCCAGCACTGTTCTCACATCCGCTCCCCTGATTCAGCCCCCAGAGAGGCAGACCCTAATCCTGCCACCCTCCTACCACAGGCCCGTGAGCACCCAGAACTGCTGGTCCGAAGCCTGCGGCGTACACTGGAGGGTCAGCCTGTGGAGCCTGTGCACGGCGACCTGCGGCAACTACGGTTTCCAGTCCCGGCGCGTGGAGTGCGTGCACGCCCGCACCAGCAAGGCGGTGCCCGAGCACCTGTGCTCCTGGGGGCCCCGGCCCACCAACTGGCAGCGCTGCAACGTCACCCCGTGTGAAAACAGTACGTTCCAACCCCACAGAGCCTTCTGCAGATTCCCCACGAGGCGTCAGGTGCGGCGGGCAGTCCCCGGAACTGAGCCTGAGCATAGATAGGGCAGTGGACCAGCTTTCCCAAGGATCCTGAGCTAGGGCTGGAGTTGTGTATTTTCAGAGGGTGTGTGGGTGCATGCGGGCGAGCAAAGGTGCATGCAGGGATATATGTGCGCGTGTCCAGGCCACAAGAGATGGCTGGGTGCGGCCCAAGGGCTCCATCCCAGCCCCTGCGACAGCCAGGTGCTTTTGGCCAAGTGCTGGATGAAACCAGCCTCCAGCTCACCTACAGCAGTTCGGCTGGTACCCAGAGGGGACAACTAAACAATGGCTCTTGGGGAGGAAGCACTGTTTGCACCCAAGCAGCACACAGAGCACCTCCCGCTCAGCCAGCCCTGCACCCATCACGGCTCTGCGTCTCCCGGAACGAGGACCTGCCGACCCCCGCCCTCCTTCGCAGCCCCGTGGGCACCCACCGGTCTGTGCGGGAGCCACACCTGCGATCTGATACTCATTCACTCCCTCTTCCCTCGAGTCTAGCTCCTCCTCCTTAGCCCAACACCAGCATTTGTATCCCCATTGGGCGAGGATCTATTTTTTTCTTCCTCTGGACCCAAAACAAATTGGAGGTGCTTCTCCACAGGGAAGGAGACAAAGCATGAAGCAAAGAAAAGGGAATTTTTAGATGTTGCTGTGCAGTTTCCCCCACAAACAGGGCCACACTGAGCCTCCGATTCCCCACGCTGAGCAGATGCCATGTCGGCCAACAGTGCCAGTCCTTTTTCTAGACGGGGTGGGATTGTCTGTGTCCTCTTGTGTGACGCTGACCCACCTTTGTCAGCTCCCCACACTCAGGACCACTGTTCCATGAAAGTAGTTCAGACTTACTGTATTAACCACAGATGTCCACAGCCCGAATCCACGCCAGTATTAAAGACCCATCAGCCTGTGCCAGTGCTGAACTAGGACGCCACGGCGCTCTGGTAGGCACGGTGAGGGGAAGGAGTAGAGAGGCTCGGGAGAGAGGACGAGCAAGTGAAGCTTCACGGGGGCAAGGAGGGCTCACGTTACAGGGGATGAAGCCACCAGGCAGGTCCTCACTCGCACACCACCCCGAAGTGAGCAGACTTTAGTCCTTCCGGGAACCATCTCAAGGAGGAAGAGCGTCAGTCAGATACTCCAACGCCATGGGAAAAGGCCACCTTGCCTAGGAGGTGAGGCGGTCCCGAGCACCTTCGGGAAGGAAGGGGGCTATCAGAAAGGCCGCAGAGCCCCAATATTTGGCCCCCAGCCGCAGCCCGAGCCGCCCCCATGGTTGGCAACCTGAGGAGCAAATGGCCAAGCTCCACAGAGCAAGGCCAGCCCAGGGGTGCTGGACAGTGGTGGCCCCTCCAGCACGGGAGCCTGGTGCCCAAGGCAGACCCCAGGAGGCACCCAGTGGCCACGACTATTACCAAGCCTCCGTTTCACATCTCCTTTCTGTCCCCTTTCCCAGTGGAGTGCAGAGATACCACCAGGTACTGTGAGAAGGTGAAACAGCTGAAACTCTGCCAACTCAGCCAGTTCAAATCTCGCTGCTGTGGAACTTGCGGCAAAGCGTGAAGACAGGACGCGGGGAGAACGCTACCCTGGCAGCACGGAGGACTCACGCAACCACCTTGGACAGAACTTAAGCTTTCTTCGTTTTATTTATTTATTTCCCCCCTGTCCACCTCCACCACACACACCCTCATCAACCTCCTCCCTTGCCCTTCCCCCTCCCCAGACATGAGGACCCCAGCATGTCTTCTCTCTCACTTAGCTGGAGGACAGAATGAGGGGACAGGACAAGGACAGAGGTCTAACGGAGGTTGCAGAGCAGGCCGGGCCAGACAGAAAGAGTTCCCTGGAAGAGCCAGCTCCCTCCCAAACCTGGGTCCCAGAGAGACCTAGGAAGAGGCCAGCGCAGCCCCCCCCCCACCCCGCCCCGGGGCCAGCAGGGAGCCGGAGCCAATGGCAGACGGGAGAGAGAGACAGAAGGGAAGGGTGCCAGAGGGTTTGTGAAGCAGCGGTACTGACTCCGGACAACCAACAGCATCTCTCCTGGCAGGAGATGGTTAAGGCAGGGGAGGGAGGGCACCATCCATGCTGAGAACCCAGCCCAGGACTCAGCGCTCCCAGTGGGGGGCACAGAGCAGTGAGAACTCAAAACACGGCGGAGGTCAAGGGGAGCCCATCCAAGTAGACCTAAAGCACACAGCGATGCAGAAAACGAGGTGGGGAAGGAAGGGACAGAAGCACAAAGAAGCCTGTGCGTGTTCCTGAGAGGGGGAGCGAAGGGGACGGGGGAGCGAGCGGGCCGCCACACGAGGCTCTGAGCCCCGAGCCCGAGTGCCTGGCGTACCGGTGCAGGCTCCGGGGTGGGTGGGGGGCTGCGGTGCTCAGCTCTGGGCTCAGCACGGGCCCAGGCCGCGTGCAGGAGGTACGCCCTCCCTGCGGCGGAGAGGGGTCCCCTAGCGAGCCGCTCAGTGAACTTCTGCCCGTGCCCCCATGGCGGAGCTGGTGAGACAGCGGGGCTTAGCTGTGCAGTCAGGCCACCCCTGGCGTCTCCGAATCAAGCATCCCCCAGCCCGGAACGAAATGCTGACCTGGGCCAGGGTGTTTCGCTCATGAGTAGGCTGGGTTTCCTGCCTATATGGTTTTTACTGCTCCACTTGAGGGCCAAGGACTGGGGTCAGCTGGCCAAAAACCAACCCACTATTCAAGCTGCCAGAGTATCCATCAGATGAGAGCGACCGGGGCACCGGTGGAACCGCAGGCTTGCGTGGGCCCCTCCCGGGGCACGGTGACGGCTGCCCCGGTATTCAGACAACAGGCCGGGGCGGGGCGATGGGGCACAGAGGCAAAGCCAAAGGGTAACTAAAGCTTCCCAGACGGTCCTCAAAGGCTTTTCAACCCATTCCCTCCACACAGTGAAATACTATGAACTCTACCAGAATTAATATACATTGGTTTTGCTAACTCAGTGGGCAAAGCAGCATACACACTCCAGTAATGCCCGTCAGCTACAGTAACGTGGCTGCAGCAAAGTCAAGTGGCAAAACTGAAAATCTGGGACACTGTGGCTCATTGTCAATGAAAGCTCTCGCTCAGCAGAGTGG
This sequence comes from Eschrichtius robustus, assembly GCF_028021215.1. Taxonomy (NCBI): domain Eukaryota; kingdom Metazoa; phylum Chordata; class Mammalia; order Artiodactyla; family Eschrichtiidae; genus Eschrichtius; species Eschrichtius robustus. Next base: position 68,425,830 of record NC_090833.1, read on the forward strand.
TTTGGGGGCGAGTGATTTTGGCCTGCGCCCCGCATCCCAGTGGCCACCATTTAGTAGCAGCTGGGGCAGAGCAGGGTGGCCGGAGTCACTCACCCCTCAGCCAAACCGCCCCCTCACATACAGGCTCGCAAAACGTCACACACCCCGGGGCCACCACTGACATCAGGGCTGCATTTTCTAGCCAGCCTGGAAGTACAAGTTAGTGGGGGAGACATTATGCTTTGTCCTCCCCAGGTGAGCTATGGACAGTTAAGGCAGTTCTTTCTTCCTCACCACAATAATGGGCTCTAAGAAATCATGTTCCTAAAAATCAGTGTAATGTTTATTTAAAATAAAAGAGAATGTTTTCTATGTCTGTATATCTTTTGTGAATATTTATTAGGATTTCCTGTATAAAAAAGTGCAATATTAATAATTGTACATTGTCTTCCAGAAAAAAAAAAAACAAAATATTTGGGGGACTTTTTATTAACTTCCTGCAGTTGTGTTCCTGTAAACTCGGTGGTGATTATTGTATTGTTCCTATCTTTAATAGAACCTGATGTTTAACTCTGGATCCATTCGCTGTGTACAGAATACATTGTAAAAGCTAGCACAGGATGGCGGGGCAATAAGAGGGGATTCGTTTGTGGCACAATAGTTATGCATGGAATGTGGAAGGCAGATTCCATACTACTACTAATGTGGTTGATAATTTCTAGTTCAATAGCTATGGAAAACCAGTGGCCAATATTTCCATTTCCTAAATAGCCGGTGTCCTCCAGCCCCGCCACGTGTCGGGTTGTAGCAGGTGGAGGTGGGTTTCGGAGCGAGCTTGGAGGACCGAGCTTTGGGGTGGGCAGCAGCGTGCTCCTTGCGTGAGATGAATGTACATTTACTGTTTGTTCTGTGAATTGTGACTCAGCAGCACCAGAAGATTATTAGGGCTGCTGAAGAATGTGGAAGGAGGCACTTCCTCCTCTAAAACACAAGACTCTATTTATATTTTTTGTACAGATAATACAGCTTATTTATTTAAATCTTGTCGTCCGAGTCTCTATTAAGCTCAGCCTTCCTATCTTGTTTTGGGCAGGGGGTGGTGAGGCTGGTTCCCAGTCACTTATGTGAGTTTGGCTAAAATGGAAGAATCGCAGTATTCAGCTTTGCATGGGAAGCTGGGGGCCATGAACCCAGAGGAGCTAGATATACACAAACTGAGGCTTAGTGCTGTCTTTGACAATCATCTCATTTATGACCCTATCTATCAGCAGACCTCAGAGATATTGAGGATTTGGTTCCAGACCACTGCAGTAAAGCAAGTGTCACAATAAAGGAATCCCCACGAATTTTTTGGTTTCCCAGTGCATATAGAAACTATGTTTACACTATACTGTAGTCTATTAAGTGTATAATAGCATTATGTCTTTAAAAACAATGTACATACCTTAAGTAAAAATACTTTTTTGCTAGAAAATGCTAAAGATCAGCTGAGCCTGCAGCAAGTCATAGTAGTAACATCAAAGATCACTGATCACAGATCACCACAACAAATGTAATAATGATGAACACTTTGAAATATTGTGAGAATTAACAAAATATGACACAAAGACACAGAGTGAGCAAATGTTGTTTGAAAACTGGCGCCAACAGACCTGCTCAGGGTGGGGTTGCCACAAACCTTCCATTTGTAACACACACAGTATCTGCGATCCACAATAGAGCAAAGCACAATGAAGCGTGGTATGCCTGTAGTGGGAAGAAGGGAGCCACAGCACCTTCAGGAAGAGCGAGTGCAGGCATCTCCGGGGGTGTGTGCAGACTCGGGAGCAGGAGGGGTCTCACCCCCGGTCAGGCTTCCTGCCCCCGAGGGCACGCACAGCGCACAGTGGCTGTGTGCTGAAATCCTGGGTGTGCACCCTTGTCGGAGCTCCCATCTATAGATCATTCCTACATTCAATCCTCACACGCACCCTATGATCATCTCCATTGACATGTGGGTAGACAGAGACCCATAGAAGCCCAAGGTCACCCAGAATTCAAACCTGAGCAGTCTGGCTTCTTAGCCAGAGCCTTGCTCTTCCCCGCGATGCCGGCCTCAGCTCTTCTGTGCGCAAGCCGAGCAGGTGTGGCTGCCCAGGTGCGGGCACCTTTCTCTCCTACCGCTCAGAGGTTGGGAGAAGACGATGGCGGGACTTTTAATGGAGTTGCTTTCTCACCCCCTAAAATCAATTCTCATGGCATTGTAGGGCTCCTAGCTCCCCCTATTTTTAAAGCGTTTAATAAAGCTACTATAGAGAGTGCAGAAGAAAACAAAAGCATACTTGTAGAGTTCTTTATAAACAGGCTCTGGTGAAAGGGCAGCGTGTCCCCAGACCCAGACGATGTCCACACAGGGACCTTTGTGAGATACGCTCCAGGGGACCCCAGCCTGAAAGCCCAACTCCAGCCTGTTTCCAGCAACTCACCCCAGCATGTGACACTCTGTTGAACAGCGTAAAAATATGCCAGAAAGCTCTTCTTGAAATTCTAATTATTTTCTAAGGAGTTGTGGGGTTTGCTTTAAAGAAAAGACCGATGCTAGCGCTATAAATACACACATACCAGCAACCAAACAATGTTCCACAGAGACCCCCATGGAGGGTTGGGGGGAAAGAGTCAGAGACGCCAGAGCGAAAACCCAGGAAGGCTCAAAGGGTGGGAAGGGCTCAGACAGAATGTATGGAAAATCTTCCAGGCAAAATCACAAAGCTCAGCAGGGGAAAAAGAGAGATTCTGACCAAGATGCCACCAACCACAGTGTAAAAGTTTGGAATCTTAACCATGAGCCAGTCCTAGGATTGTAACTCCTCATGCGAGAGTGCCCTGCTTGGCCTCAGAAGTTTCCAGGACTTTGACAAGATGAGCTCAGAAAATCTGTGGGCCCATAGAGACCAGAATGATCAACAATCACCAGAGCTCACTCATGTCCCAGCTTCCTCACCTCTGAAGAGAGGATACCTCAGGGGATAGGGCTGTTGTAAAGAACTGGTTCATTCCTGTCGAGGAAATAGAAGGGGGCCTGGCATGTCACTGAAACATCCACTGAATGTTAATTGCTATTATCATCATCCAAGCTACCTTAGAGAGATGGGGAGATGATGGGCAGGGCTGGCAGAACGTTTGCTATGTCACGTTACTTCCCATTGTCAGCTTTCAGAGACTCTCGCCTATGTTTCCATTTTCGATTGAGAAACACATCAGTCATTCCTTAAAAGTTCAGTACCAAACAATAGCGTAAACAAGAGAGGTATTAGTGAACCAAGCTCTGTATCTTGGAAGAAAACAGATCCATCCACGTAGCAAACTCAAACATTCACCAAAATACTGACAAACTTCCAGAAATACTTCCCGAGACAGATATTATTTTATAATCCCAAAGTACAACGTAGTCTCAATTCAAAATACCCAAATGTACACATAAATCCCATTTCCTCTGATTTAGTTAAAAAAAAAAAAAAAGATGGAGAAATAGTCATTCATGAGCAAATACACAAGTAAAAGGTAAAATTAAGGATATCTCACTTACCAAGTGGTAGGCTTTCTCATAAACAGCATGGTATTATCCTCTCACCTCATCCTGCAAATAAACCCAAAGGAAATAACCCAATTTTATTAATGGTTCTCAGCTTAAATGAGACAAGTTAGATCTCAATAGTCTATCTGCAGCGCTCCCCAAAATAGGCAAATTCATCCACAAGGAGTAACGGAATCGTGGGGTAGAGAGAAAAGGACGGAGCTTTTGGGAAATAACCCAATGAAAGCTGACCTGTCTAGCAAGCTAACCCATGGGAGAATAAATTAGGAAACAAAATAAGGTGACACCCCCTTGGTTTTTTTCTCTCTCTGTCCCGCATTTTGTTTGATGAACCAACTGTGATTTAAGGACTTCAGGATGCAGACTCTGAACGCACTGAATGTGAGTTAAATCAGGGAAGGTTATCTACCCATGTCATAGACTGCCAATTAGGAAAATATCGGTGTTGATGCAAGCCTTGAAGTGAATAGTAAAGAAGTGAATACCCAGTGAATTCTACCAATCCTCTAAGATTAATCTAAAATTATTACCTCCCCCCACCCACCTATCCTGTCCACTTGGAGATGCTTTCACAGGTCAAATGCGTGTGAGCTGATCAGAGATTGTTATCTTCAACCAAATCTTAGCTTCTTACTCACAGCACCCCAAGGTTTTCAACTGTTTGTTGCCACCCCTAAAATTGGAAGGCAGGTATTGGTAATCAAGCCTCTGCTAATAAGAACTGAGCTGTCACCTTCTCTGTCAACAAGAGGTTTACAGCTTCACTCAGATGGATTCTATGAAGCACCTGGTCTCCATCAACCACATGTGTCACGCTTCTGATAACACAACATACAGATGTCACTCACCTCTGTTTTCCAAAGGCAAAATCCAACTTCAACCAAGGATTTCCCAGGCTGCTCCTAAAGATATAGTTTATATATGTGTAAACAGACATTAAATGTGCAGTTTTATGTGAGTGAAGAGAAAGCAGACAGTGGGGAATGGTTCTCCTGCCGAACATAAACAATGTTTGCTTAAGCAGAATGCTTAGGGGGACCTAAGAGATTACACAGTCAGCATCCAGACCAGAGAGCATGCCTGGGAAACCTGCTCCCTCCCTCTCCTAGATGCCATAAACAGCCTTCCTCCAGGTCTTTGTGATACCAGGGTTGACCTCGTTACAAATCCCACGAAGGATAGTAGACAAGCTGTGAACAACTTCGTTACCAGGTGAGCAAGTCTAGGAAAGGTTTAATGGTCAAGGAAGGGAGTGTGGTGATGAAGTGTGTCATGGGCTTGGTTTTATTCCCCCAATCCCCACCACCATTTTTTAAATAACAAGGAAAGGGCCAGGAAATGACATAGCTGAGGGTCAGCTGAAGGGTGATGAAGTTGTTCGCCAGTCCTCCAGGTAGCTCTCTGTCCCATAGCTGGAGCTCAGCAAGTCACAGTGCCAGGGCACAGAGCAGGTGCCAGGTTCACGGACCAGCCACTCTTGAGCTGGATTTCTTCACCTGCACACCTCCCCCCTACTGGAGTGGAGACACTCAAGGTAACCACCTGGAAGCAAACCCCCATGACCTAGATCCTCCACTCCTTTTGCACTTGTGAAGGTCTAGCCTTTGCAACTTGGGCCCAGCTGGGATGGAAAACCACCAACCTCTTCATCTGGTCCTAGTGGACCTCACTCTACTCGCCGCCACCAGGCAGTCCTCTGTCTCTTCTGATCTCATCTCCTTCTCCCTGATTTCTTCTCCCATCACATACCTTTCCTTTCCCTCAGAGTTTGACCAACTCTAGCTAAGCACCAACTCTGTGCCAAGCCCAGGCTGGACCCAGAGGACACAGGGTGAAAGCCTAGTCTCTGCTTTGAGCCCCCAAGGAGCTCAGAGTCCAACCAAGAAAGCAGACACATCCCACCACAAAGGCCAATGTGCCCTACTCCTCCAAGTTTGGGGGAATCTCCAGCCTAGTTTTCTTCCTCATTTGGTTCTTTCCACAGTCAGCAAGCCAGGGATTGCTCCTTTTATTCCTAATCCTCTCTCACTGGGGCTTTTGCAAAGGTATCCCGACTTGACTCCGTTCTCCTCCAACCACTTCTCATATAGCAGCTATCACTCCTGTTATATTGCCTGCAAATACATCAATGTAAACTGATGCATACGTGTAAAATTAACTTAAACCTACACCCTGGGACTTACCTGGTGACGCAGTGGATAAGACCCCACGCTCCCAATGCAGGGGGACTGGGTTCGATCCCTGGTCAGGGAACTATATCCCACATGCATGCCACAACTAAGGAGCCCACGTGCCGCAGCTAAGGAGCCCAAGAGCCACAACCAAGGAGCCCATGTGCTGCAACTAAGGAGCCAGCGAGCTGCAACTAAGGAGCCCACCTGCCACAACTAAGACCCAAATAAATAAATATTAAAAAAAAAAAAAAACCTACACCCTAGGGGGCAGCTAGCTAACATTTAATTACCTATTCATAAATCTACCCTCCAAAAGTGACCACTGCAAGCATTTCAAATATTGTTATCTAAATCTGCACCAGAGGGTTTGTTAATTACACAAAGTTCATTAATTACACACCAGTGAAATGAGCTATATTAGAGGACTGGAAAGGGTACACAAGCACCACTGCCCTTGTACAAACCATCTAAGTATCCGGCAAACCCAGCCGCCTAGAGCTCCAAGTCCAAGCTCTCCTTGGTCCTGTGTATCCCCACTCCCCGCACCCAACTCTTGCTTGATCTGACCAGAGAAGTTTCTGGCTGATCTCACCACAAGAACATCCACCTTGGAGTAACTGTCAGAGTGCCTAGGGTTGGAACGATAGGATTTGTTCAAGTCCACAGAGCAGGCTATGCGCAGCACTGGGCCAGTTTGCGAGCATTTATGCCTGTGCCAGAATTTGGTCTGAGATTGTTTCCACTGAAACACACCATCTTAGGGAGTGAGGCTGTGTAGGTGGAAACACAGAACTCCAGCCTCTCTTAATGGAGCTCCCATTTTACCAAGATAACCTGGAAATTGTTGGTCAGCCAAAACGGCTTAAATTCATTCACAAAGAAATATTCTCAAAAGACGGTTTGGGTCATACCAGTCCTCTGTTTTAAAGCCTTCTCCACCTCCCTACTGTTGTCAGGATAAGGAACGGACTCCTTAAAATGTCCTGAGGCTCCCCGCAAAAGCCCAGCCGCATCGCCGGCTGCTTTCTCTGGGTGACTGGCCTCAGTTCCTTGAAGGCTCCAGGGTCCATCCTCCTTCCCCTTGTCACCTTCCCATGAGCCATGGAACACTGGCCGCCATAGCCACCACCACCTACTCATCCCTTGGGAGTTTCCTTGGTACCCAGGGTGGGACAAATATGGAGGCTGTAAGATTTATTTACCACATCTCCTCTTGTAAATAGAGTGGATCCCCAAAAACGATCTTCTGTTTTGCTGAAAAGATGATGGTGGGTGGGAATAAAGAAGACAATGACCAACGGAAGACTATACTGCATGACATGATAGAAGGACGAAGAAATCCTAAAGGACAAGATCTGGATAACTGTGGCTGGAGAGGCTGGGGGGAGAGGAGACAGAGGAGGGAAGGGGGAGAGGTGAGGGGAGTCCCACCTCAGCATCATACTTACAGTCTCAAGGAGGCCATCACCACCCTTCAAGCTGACTCCCTGCCCTCCCCCTCCCTCAAAGCACCCAACACAATTACAATTACCTGACCCATCCCGGTGCCTGGTAACTCAGAAGATCTTTCCTTCTGTACTTCAGGAAAGACTCCTTTCTCCCTAAAAGTTGTAGTGGAGAAAGGAGAGGCAGAAAGAGGAAACATGCCTGGAAATTCTAGGATATTCCAGTCACCCGTTACCAGGGACCACACTGGGACCACAGCGGTAAGTGGAACTGCCAGGCCTGTCTGGCTGCAGAGCCTCTTCAAAGGCCTCACTGCACCTTGCTTCCCGCTTGAATGGCAGTCCTGCATTCAGATGCCCTATCCCAGCCCTCCGTGACCTCAGTGGATGGCAACTCCATCCTTCCAGGCACTCAGCCCAGAGGCTCTGGAGTCATGCTGACTCCCTGTTAATCTCACTCCACCTCCAATCAGCAGCACAGTGTAGTCTACTCATTGCCCCCATTTCTACCAGCCAGGTGTGCACCTGCCTCATACTCTATGTAATAAGCCTCCTACCAAGCCCTGCTTCTACCCTTGCCCACTGCCGCCCCTCACAGCAGCCGTCGGGGTGACCACAGTGACAGTTGTCATAGAAACCTGATCTGGGCACTTCTCAGTTGGCTCCCCTTAGAGTAAAAGCCAAATTCCTGGCAATGGTCTCTACAGCCCTCACTGGCCTCCTGACTGCTCCCTGGACACACCTAGGCCAAAATACGCCCACCTCAGGGCCTTTGCTCCAGCTTCTCCCTGACATCCTCATCTCTCCCTTTGAGACTCTCAAGTCCCCCCTTCTCAGTGAGGTCCACCCCGACCGTTCCTTGCAAGACACCCTGTACCTCCCAGAGCTCCCGGGCCCTCTTTATCCCGATCACGTTTTCCTTTTCCCATGGCTCTTATCACCTTCTAACTTACAATACACATGATGCTTTTTATTTATCATGTGTGTATTACTGCATTTCTATTATATATTACACACTATTAGATACAGTCATATATTAGTGAATTGCACAGTACACTTATTTATTATTGAGCGTCTCTCTCCCCCACTAGACTGTAAGCCCCACGAAGGGTAGGATCTGCATCTGCTCTGTTTACTGATATAGCCCGAAGCACCTAATAAATATTTTCTGAAGGAATGAACAAATTTATGTATGTATGTGTGTACAGATGGCTGGGAGGGGGAGGAGGAGGAGGGAGGGTGGTCAGCGCTGTGACAGACGGGGCATGCTGTCCCTCCTGGTGACGGAGCTGAGACAGCAGCTGTGGGACTGTGGGGGACAGGGAGGCGTATCTAGGGGGTGGAGGCACATATGATGGGATGTGTGGAGGGAGAAGGGAAGAGTTCTGAGAAACCACCCATCAGACAGGGAATTCACTGGATGGAGTAAAGGAAACGAAAGCCCATGGAGACGCTGGAGAACACCTAAGGGCCATCTGGATGGGTCCCCTGGAGGTGCCCACAGGGCAAGGGCATGGCGAGAACTATGGCTGACCCAGGAGTCTGGGAAAAGGGCTGCAGAGACACCATGATAGCCTCAAGTCAGACAGACCCCTGGGGCAGCCGGGCAAGCAGAGGTAGGAGATACAGCAATCTTCAGATCTCAGGGACACAGCCTTCCTTTGAGAGCTTATAATAAAACATACACAGCAGATGTGACCGTATGTTACCAAATCACAAGATGAAAATAACTTTTTCCTTGGAAAATCCCAAGGGATCTTTTTCTAAAGTGATTAACTATTTTAGACCAAAAGCTTAAAATGTAAAACTCTCTGCAAGTAACCTTCATCTCTAAATGTAATCATTCCTCATTATATATTACACTTGTAAGTAAGTGAGCATCATGGAAAGAAGCCCTATTGCAACTTAATCAACATTTTTGTATCTATTTGTGTGTGTGTGTGTGTGTGTGTGTGTCTGTGTGTCCAGAAGCAATTAGTGACTAGGTCTGAATGCTAACTCAGTACTAGGTACAGTGGCGAATCACTCACACATACAATTACCGTTCCCAAAGTTCTTTCAACCTTATTATTTCTGAAGCCACACACCTGCAAACCACAGAGCTTTTTAAAAGCATTCCAAATTCCATTCTTTTCTCTCAACTTCAAGAGCCTCCGGCCTCTCTCTAGTGGCGCTCCCCTTCCTCCAAATCCATGGCAACACTCAAAAACGTCTCTTCACTGTTCACAAGGTTTGTTTTACATCCAATGTAAAATCTTTTCATCCAATGCCTTGAGCAAGCCTGTGAGTAATTCGCCAAGTTGCTTAACCTCTCTGAGCCTCAACTCCCCGCCTGGACAGGAGAATAACAAACACAGAGAGGTTTGTGTGTGTATAAAGTGAGGTGGTTTGTGCTGGTGCTGTGGGAACTCGATAGAGTACGACACAGGAGATATGCGTTTGTGTCCACTGTCCGGGGCATGAACTTTCCCAGGCTCCCTGTGCCCTGCGCTCCGGCTGTGCCATAACTTCCTATTTATCAAGAAGCCAAACAATCTCAACGGACGGTGAGCAGGATGTTTCAGCACTCAGAGTTGACCCTGAGGCACGGCAGGATCCACTGTGTTTCTGCATCATCAAAGAAAGGTCCAACCGGGCTTCCCTGGTGGCGCAGTGGTTGAGAATCTGCCTGCCAATGCAGGGGACACGGGTTCGAGCCCTGGTCTGGGAGGATCCCACGTGCCGCGGAGCAACTGGGCCCGTGAGCCACAACTACTGAGCCTGCGCGTCTGGAGCCTGTGCTCCGCAACAAGAGAGGCCGCGACAGCGAGAGGCCCGCACACTGCGATGAAGAGTGGCCCCCGCTTGCCGCAACTGGAGAAAGCCCTCACACAGAAACGAAGACCCAACACAGCCGAAAGAAAGAAAGAAAGAAAGAAAGGAAGAAAGGAAGAAAGAAAGAAAGGAAGAAAGGAAGAAAGGAAGAAAGGAAGAAAGGAAGAAAGAGAGAAAGAAAGGTCCAACCACATGTTTGCATGCGTATGTGTTTTATTGCATTCTAAACTTCTTTGAGAAAAATGTATGATGAGAGGGAGACGCAAGAGGGAGGAGATACGGGGATATATGTATATGTACAACTGATTCACTCTGTTATAAAGCAGAAACTAACACACCATTGTAAAGCAATTATACTCCAAAAAAGATGTTTAAAAACAAAAAATCTATGACGAGCTCTTGGCAGTGTTTCTCCATGTGTGTTCCAATAGGTTTTGCACCATAAAAGGACTCTATTGTCGGAGTTGGAAACTACTGTTTCTGCCTGCTCGGCATTTATCCCTCCCTTCCCTGGAAACCATATTCCAGTTTTCTTTGGGGCATCCCCCTCACTCCCAGCCCTCCTACAGCTCGTGTAGTTCGCATGGGATTGACCCCACACATACACACTGCTCAGTCCAGGGGTGGACCCCGATTCTGGCCTGGACAATGAGTATTTTCCATCTCCCTGGCCATGGCCATCAGTTCAGGGACCAGCATGAGACACAGCCAGGCAAGACAGACTCAATTCAGGGATTTTTACTGGAACCACTGGAAAGAAACCCTTTAGCTAAAAGGATACTGTAAGGTTAGAATTGCTGGAAACTACCACGTGGAAAGAGCCTGCCTAAGAGGGCAACGCAGAAGAAAAGAAAGCCAAAAGACGAAGACCAAGCCCCCATCACAGCATTCAAGCCCCTGGATCCAGCTGTGCCTAAAGCCCACAGATAAAGCCCTAGACTGTTCAACTGCCTGAACCAACAAATTCCCTTTTTGATTTGAGCACTTGTAATTTGAGCACTTACAAGAATGCTGAGTCACAGCCTGGGTTATACAAAGTTAAACAAGGTGCCTTTACTATAGTGTTTCACAGAGCTTTCAAAGGATTAATACGCATCATGCATCTCCAACAGGAGGCTCTAATATGCAGCCTTTCCCAAACTTATATGTCCAATGAACACTTTTGATAACCATATCACAGGGCTGGTATTCCAAAGAAAAAACCTTGGGCTGATACATATTACCTGTAGGTTAACCTCAAGTTAAAATACTCCAAATCCCCATTCCCTTATTATTCTGGATAAATGAGATAAACGGGAATTCATTTATCCAACACTACTGATGCATTTGTCCAGACTTTGAAAATGTGTATGATTTTTTATTCTTTTTACTAGATTGGGGTCATAAGCACAAACTATGGTATATTTTCCAGACTTAATATGTATGCACATAAGAGTGTGTGTGTGTGTGTGTGTGTGTGCGTGTTATATTGGGATAATTCATGAGCTGCCATACTTTTGAGTTCTGCATTTTGTAATTGGGTTTGTTTTTTTTTTTTTTTGGCCTCTAGTCCCACTGCCAAGCTATTAGCTGTCACTGCTTTCTGTTCTAAATGTGTCTACTTCTAGCAGCAGAGTCTCTGACTCTTCTCTGGGCTAGTAAACCAGGTAAGAGAAGCTCTTTGGGAACTTTGTGTGTTAAACAAAAAAAAAAAGTGGAGGACAGGGGCCAATATGCTGAGAGTGAGCGCTGCGTAAAGTACCTGAGTTTCCATACATGAATTGCATGTCAATGACTTTTGGCAGTTTAAAAGCTGCTTATTTCCAGGTTCTTGCCTCAGTTTTGGACAGCTGAAGTTTCCAAATAACTGACCTCCAAATGTAAGAGATGTTACAATGCTTAGCCAAGGAAAGAGCCCCTCCAAGTCAATAGTAAGCATTGCGCCCTGCTTAAAAACTTCAAAATGAAAAAGTTTTGTTGTTTTTTTTTTATGTCCAGGAGAGCCTATAGTCCAAAAAAAATTCCATTTCTTAGTTTATAAGTCATTCACTGGCATAGATGTCAAATTTCAGTCATTTTTCAGGTATTTTGTCTGTCTATAACTCTCAAGTAGCTGCTTGCCTGTTTAAGGAGTATTTGTGGGCTCCCCTGTTTTACGGTCCTATAACATGAAATGGATGGGGTATTGGGGACATCAGGGAAGAAACCAAGCTTCCCCCTTGTCGTTGAAAGAACAGCCTTGGTCCTGATGAGGCAGGCAGGTCACAGGTGTGCAGGCGGGCTGGCTGGTCTTGGGCAGTAAAAGCCCACGAAAATCAGTGTTTTAGATTCAACCACAGGAATGGAAAGTTCCTGAATCATTTCAGTTAGCATCAAGCTGGGTTTGCTGCCACACTTCGAGGCTTGACAAGGAAAAGCCATCAGTACGTCTCATGTCGGCATCCAACCTTGTGACCCAGAGGGATGGCTTAAAGAGAAGCCCAGCTTAGCACTGCCCTGATGCCTTTTCCAGAATCCAGAGCACATGTTCTGAAAGGCTCCCCCAGTGCACCCCCAAAGTGGGGAGGAACCAAGCACCTGCTCAGCCAGCCATGTGGAAACTCTGAGCCTGCCCGGCCAAAGTAAACACCCCTGTCTGTCCCCACCCCTGGTGTTTATGCTCAGAAGGGCCTCTGTCCTCCACCTCACTTCAAGGCCTGAGGACCAGATGCGGGCCTGGGTGGTGGCTAGGCAGGCCTGAGGAGCCAGGGGGCCATTTAATCCGCAATTAGGACCTATACACACCCCTCACCTGCCCTGACCACTTCCTCTTGACAACTGCACAGCTGAAGAGCACTTTTGGAGGAAATGGATTGCTCAGTTCATCTTCATGCCCTAAATGACCAGATCCCACAAAGGCGCACCCCTCTGGGAAGGTTCTGTTGTGCCGATCCCATTGCCTTGGAGCAGTTTGCTTCACTCCTGCATCAGTGGCAGAAGTAATGGAGCGGGATGGGGAGGACAGCTGCTCTAACCGTGTACCTTACTGCAAACACTTTCAGGGCCATGTGACTATAACGAAAAGGCATCTGGACACACAGCAGGGAGTGCTTGCTCCCCCGCCACCGCCCGCAAGGCCCTGGCTGGGACAGCCGCTCCTGGTGTCAGAACTGGGCTGTGATTTCCGCTTAGTGGAGGGCTCTCTCTGAGCCCCCAGACCCTCCTCCATGAAATCGCTGGTGATGTCTGAAAGGGGTAGGGAGGAGGGTGACTGGCGCCGAGGACGGAGTGGGAGAGCACTGTCTGATGCCGTCTGCACAGCCTTGGAGAATGGCCTGGGGCTCAGAGGGTAGTGGCCCAAGATCCAGGGCTCTCATCACTTCATACACTGGTTGGTCTGGCACTTACTCTACACGGACTGCCCAGGTTTGCCTTTCGGTCCCATCAGCAGTAAAAGTCACCCTCCAGGTGTGCTTTCCAGTGGAGAAGACCCCACAAAATTCCATTAGTGCGGCACCACCTTCAACGGGCCCTCTGCCCACGCAAGTGCCTTCCCTCTCCCTCACATATACCATTCAACTCTAATAAAGCAATAATGAAATCATGAAATACCACAGGGAAGAAGATGGGAGGAGGGTCATCAGTGAACAAGGGTTTTCAAGAAAATGGAAGAAGATGGGAGGTAGATGGCAGAGTGAGCGTAGAGCAAAGCCCAGAATAAAAATGCCACAGACGGGGCTTCCCTGGTGGCTCAGTGGTTGAGAATCTGCCTGCCAATGCAGGGGACACGGGTTCGAGCCCTGGTCTGGGAGGATCCCACGTGCTGCGGAGCAACTGGGCCCGTGAGCCACAACTACTGAGCCTGCGCGTCTGGAGCTTCTGCTCTGCAACAAGAGAGGCCGCAATAGTGAGAGGCCCGCGCACCGCAATGAAGAGTGGCCCGCGCTCGCCGCAACTAGAGAAAGCCCTCGCACAGAAACGAAGACCCAACACAGCTAAAAATAAATAAATTAATTAATTAATTAAAAAAAAAAATGCCGCAGGCATGCTAGGGCTAATAGGGAGCAGGTCTGCCAGGCAGAACCCAGTAGGGGCTCAGGATTTGAAACAGCAGGTACCATTTAAAGCAGAGGGACAAACGGTGCTAGAAATGGGGATTCAATAGCCAGGACATGGAAGCAACCTAAGTGTCCATCAACAGATGAATGGATAAAGAAGATGTGGCACATATATACAATGGAATATTACTGAGCCATAAAAAGGAACGAAACTGAGTTACTTGTAGTGAGGTGGATGGACCTAGAGTCTGTCACACAGAGTGAAGTAAGTCAGAAAAAGAAAAACAAATACCGTATGCTAACACATATATATGGAATCCAAAAAAAAAAAAAAATGATCAGAAGAACCTAGGGGCAAGATGGGAATAAAGATGCAGACCTACTAGAGAATGGACTTGAGGACAAGGGGAGGGGGAAGGGTAAGCTGGGACAAAGTGAGACAGTGGCATGGACATATATACACTACCAAATGTAAAATAGCTAGCTAGTGGGAAGCAGCTGCATAGCACAGGGACATCAGCTCAGTGCTTTGTGACCACCTAGAGGGGTGGGATAGGGAGGGTGGGAGGGAGGGAGATGCAAGAGGGAAGAGATATAGGGACATATGTATAACTGATTCACTTTGCTATAAAGCAGAAACTAACACACCACTGGTAAAGCAATTATACTCCAATAAAGATGTTTAAAAAAAAAATTTTTTTTTAATAACTAATTATGCATCACATCTAAAACACAAATTCTCAGCCAGACTGAATCAACATTTCAGTAAAGCAAATGTTATAAATATGAAAATAAAAAATAAAAATAAATAAATAAATAAATAAAAATGGGGATTGTTGAAAGAATCACTGACAATGGGCCCCACCTTCCCCAGCCTCTAGACACTGCCTGGCATAAGATCCCAAAGCCAAGCCAAAACGGGGGGGGCACGTCTTCAAAGACTTTGACCCCTGTGAAAATGCAACAAGCAGTAAAACGGAGATCCTTCAAGCTATTCTTGGTGCTGTATTGATATCATAATTGGGAGGCCAAATCGAAAGACGGTTCCTGATCTTCAAACAATACAAGTGATGTGCCAGGGTCTTTATCCACACAGGTGGCCCCACTGTAAGGTGAACCAGGGGGTACGGGGCTCTTTGGCCACCTAGCCTTTTGACACAGGGCTGCCCCGTACAAAGCACAGGCAGGAAGACACCATCGTCAGGAGTGGGACATCCCAGCAGATGCCCCCGGGCACCATATGCTAAACCGGCAGACCACATCCACCCCACCCAGGGTCTCCACACCAACTAATCCCACTATCTCCAGCCAATCAGCCTCACCCTGAGGCCCCGCCTTCCTTAAGCAGGATAGAGTTTGCCATGTTTGGGCTTTAAAAGCTCCACCCGTTTTCTTCTCCAGAGCCCCATCCTCAGAGCATATTGGGTTCCGCACTGGAGAAGGTTCCCTGCTCGGCCATAACTTTTCTTCGTGTTCGAGCTTTGGTCTCTGATCATTTTTCTTTTATACCATGCTGAAAGCCTTGAAAACCCTGTGCTTTGGTAGGTGATTAAGCTCCCACATCATTCCCACAAATGAAAAACTCATGAAATAAATTATAAATGTGTGTGTATTTCAAGAGAAGGCAACATGCTTGAAGTCTTCCATCATTGGAGTCTGTTGAATAGGGTGCTACGGGGTATTAGAGCAGTGTGTGCACGCGTGTGCATGTGTTCGCACAGCTGTTAAAGAATCTTTCTCCCACAAACTCTTATATGGGAGCCCAATACACAGAACTGATTACAAGAAGCTGCCATGGCAAAGCAGGGGAGGGGAATCAAGGCCCCATCTGCTCAGCTCACCTTCTCTTTCCCTTCTCGTGGCCCAAGTAACTTCCGAAAATGACATTTCCAGGGAGCACCGTTAGCAACCCTGCCTCGGAACAACTAAAGAGTAAATTTAACTATATGAAAAAAAGGAGGCACTTTAACTTTATAAAATATACAAAATTTAAAACATGAGCAGTTATCCTTACCTGCACACTTGTAAACACTGACCAATAAAATCACAGGTAAATTCAGCCAGGCGGAATTCAGCCATCACCACCACCGTCTTCACCACCACGGTCCTCATCCTCACCTATGTTTAATAAATGAAAGGTGAGCCAGGCCTAAGTGACTGATATATACTCAATCATTCAATCCAAACAACAAAACCATGAGACCAGTACTGCTATTATCCACATTTTAAAGAATTGGACCAAGGTCCCATAGCTACTGGGTGACAAGGGCCAAGATGCAAGCCCAGGTCTGCTGGACTCTCCTTGCACACTCTTAGTCATGGTGTTCCACTAGGACCCATAACAGCCACTTGTGTCCTTCTTTATGTGTTTTATGAATTTTTTTTACTTGCATTAACCACTTTCATAAGAAGGAGGACAGGTAGTAGAGGGATAGCCAACTCCTTAAGTCCTAAAGAGACAGGCAAGGCAGGGATGCCCTGGGTGGCTCATCTAGCCTGGGGTCACCACGGAGGTGACCCCAAATGTCCCAAAGGAAGGGCTCAGAGGAAATTTCTCACCCCAAGGGGACTCAGTGCTCCTGAATCTGCCAGGTCTGCACATCCTTCTTCAGCTTCTTCCCTTCCTACTCATCAGAAACATTAGAAAAGCTTATTAGTTTTGATATAACCACACACTATCACGTAACTATACTAAGAAGACGGGGGAGAGAAGGAAGGGATGTAAAAGAATTAATATTCCTAATCTACCAAAACAGACAATGTCTAAAATTGATGAGTCAGGGACTTCCCTCATGGTGCAGTGGTTAAGAATCCGCCTGCCAATGCAGGAGACACGGGTTCAATCCCTGGTCTGGGAAGATCCCACATGCCACGGAGCAACTAAGCCCGTGCGCCACAACTACTGAGCCTGCGCTCTAGAGCCCGTGAGCCACAACTACTGAGCCCGTGAGCCACAACTACTGAAGCCTGCGCCCTAGACCCCATGCTCCACAAAAAGAGACACCACCCAATGAGAAGCCCACTCACAACTAGAGAAAGCCCGCGCACAGCAATGAAGACCCAATGCAGCCAAAAAAAATAAATAAAAATAGTGAGAAAATATTTTTTAAACTTTTTTTTAGTTAAAAAAATAAAATTGATGAATCAACAGAAAGCAGTATATGTATATTATTTAGGAATTTGAAGGAAAATATTAGCAGAAACAGATCCAATAATTTACAATTGTTCTCTGGGGAAGTCATAGTAGAGGCCAAGGGGCAGCTACTTAAGAGATTGCTACATTTTTATAAGCATTTTAGCACCATTTGATTTTTCAAATCAAGTGCCAATATTTGATTTGTGAAAATGAAACAAAAATAATAAAACCTACCCTCCTAAGTGGTCTCCTTTAGCTTAATGGACTCCAGAAAGGAGTTCAAACAGACAGTGCGGTTTGATGTGGTTTGTGGAGCCATGCGATCTGAGCCACTGCAGATGGGGGGTGCCTGGTGTTGGGTGAAGAGCCCTGGATCTTGAAACAGAAGACCTGGGTTCCAATCCTGGCCTTGGTGCTCCAAGCTCTGTGGCTTTCAGCAAGCTGCATAATCTCTCTGAGCTTCTTTACCCCATAAGGGCAGGCATCCAGACCTGATATAACCAAGAGGATTAAATAATATACATCCCAACCCAGTGAAGCAAACCTCGTGAGGAGAAAAGGGGTGGGGACCCGAATGTCTGGGCCAGGTAGGTGAGAGCCATGGAAAGACAGACTTGGATAAGAGACATAGGTTTCTTGCCCATGAACAGGCACTGAGCTGAAATTTCCCCTCTCCCCTCCACACTGTTCCCCAGTTCTCTGAGACCATGGAGTATATTTTAGGGTTCCACAGACTCAAAAGAGAGGCCGGTATCCCAGGTGTCAATCTGCATCCCTCTGTATGAGGCTCACCCAGACCTTGAATCCATCTGATCCTGGCCTGGGCCCTCTTGAACAAAGTCCCTCCTTGACTCTTCTGAATTAAAAAAAAAAAATCTCCAAACTACTTAGCCTTAGGATCAAACCTTAGGCCCCAAAGAGGAACCTCCAGCCCTTTCTCCAGGACAGGATCCAGCTCACCACTGTGTCAAGCCTTGTGAGAGGTCTGGTCACAACTGTCATTTTAGGACAAGCAGGTCCAGGAACCAGCCCAAGCTGAGGCCATTTTTTCCAGGTTCTGAGCATTTAGAAGAGCTCACAGCTCAAGGGCCAGCTGCCGACTGGCAGACAACACTGCTCGTGCTCATATGTCATGATGTGAAGAGGTGGAAAGATGCCTTGTGCAGCAGCCCTGGGCAGAGAGAACCCAAAACAAGACTCCAGATCAGGCCCAAGGCACTCCCACCAGGATGCGGAGGCAATGAGAGAGTCAGGCTGAAATCTCCCCGAAGGTCGCAAAGAACACAGCCTGCTCTCTGTGTAGACAGCGTGTGGGGTGAACACACAGACCTGCAGATTCAATCCCCCCAAAATAAAGTTTATATTCTTCGGCACTTCATACTTGGCAAGGGTTAATCATAATGTCAAGTAATACAATGATTAAATTAATAAAATACTTCTGGATGGGAAAAAAACCCTCAGAGACCAGCTTTGATTCCATGAGCACACAGTAAAGGACCCAAGAGGGGGAGACAGCAGAAGGAGGGTTAAGGGGACTAATTAGCCAGTGATTAAATGTCATTTTCCTTGAGTCAAGTGATTCTCATTTTATTCAAGTGTGCTGGAAACGATGGTGAAGATTTCTTTTTTTTCATTTTGGGGAATTCTTTTTTTTTTTTTTTGTCCAACGAATAACTCAATCATCTGCTTTTAAAAGTAGTGTGCAATTTCTAAATTACAATCTTTAAAAATCAAGCTGGCACTGTCAACTCCTGCTGGTTAGGATTTTCTGAATCACCTACAGAAAGACGGCTGCTCCGCCGAGAGCCTGTCTGGGAAACTGGCCTGTATATTCTGTGCCCCAAAGCATCTGTTTCCTCAAAGATGTAGCCGGGAGGCTCAGGGTATGAAGCCAGGCACCTGCTCATTGCCTTAGGAGTAAAGCTGATGGTATATGTGGTGTGGCCCTCCACAGGGATATCTCCTCGGGGGCCAGACCAGGGGGGCTTACAGCTTTTGGTAGTGATGGGAGGGCAGGGCACATAGTGGGCTCGTGTGGTGGTCAGGCAGTCCAAGGGCTCGGTGGGAAGGTTGAGCTGGGGGATGGGCTTGACTGGCTCGGTCTGCATGCTGGCCCACTGCTTATAGTCCTCTTTGGTCGTCGTGGAGCTTTCAAAGCGGCCACCCTTCTTGACCGAGAGCACCGGTCGGTAGGACTGAGCTGGGGCACCCTTAGGGTACGTGTAGTGGGCCCGCACTGTCGTCAGAAGGTCCATCTTTTCTTCAGGAGCAACAAAGGTGGCGGGAGCTTTGGAGAACATCTGGGGCGTTGGCCAAGCTTGGTACTTATCTCGAAATTCGGTGGTGTTAGAGAATGGCGTGTCTAGGGCACTAGGCCTGGCTGGAGGTTTCAAGCTCTTGGCTGGCTCTCCCATCAGGCCCCGGTATGACTCATTGTGAGTGGTAAGGCTTTCAATGGGGATTTCACAGGGTCTGAACTTCTCCGGCTCATACACATAGCGTTTCTCCATGGGGTGGGCCATGTAGCTCATCTTGTAGTTTGTCAGATCCTCCAGGGGGATGTTACAGAGCTTGAGTGCGGCCGGAGGCTTACAGCTCATGGTGTTCACCAGGCCCTTCATGGAGTAGTCATCCTGGTGTGTGGTTCGGCTATCAAACTTGGTGGACGCCGGCCGGTGGTTGCGTGGCAGACGAAGCAGTTCTCGTCTTGGTTGGTTCCAGGGTAAATAATCAGCTGAAAATAAAGCAGAAGTGGTAATCACTCATAAATCCAGTCACTCAACCTGCATGTATTCCAAGAAGCCCCAAAGCCACAAGCCAATCTCCAGTGAGATGTTCCCTGAGACAAAGAACAGAGTAGATCCCTGCTACCACCTCAACCAAGGCCTTGGTGTTCCAACTTTGTGGTATTTGAGGGCTACTGTGCAGAAGAGACAAATTTATAGGAGTCTCATCATACCCACAATGCTGCATGCAGGGATTTTAGAGGGTCCACGGCCATGGGAGGATCCAGGGAATCGATTCCAACAGAGAAGTCCAACCGGTGGTTTACCCTGATCCAAGAACAGTTCCACTCCTCTAAGGGGAAGGTGGCCTCTGTGAATCAGCAAAGAGTGACTGGGAAGGTGCATGCAGGGCAGTGAGACAGGGGATTCACAACCCACCACTGCTGGGCCACCAGCCAGACCTACCAGGCCTCCCTGGTCATCTGTGGAGTGACAGCCATTAAGTCCCTATAATCCACACAAATCAAATATGGCACTCCAAGGGAATAAGGGCATTGTGTTGGCTAGCCAACTCTGAATCCACAGGGAATTCTCTTGCCTACAAGAGAATTTACCTCTTGCCTACAAGAGGTTTTTACAAAGAAAACAAAAGCAGCTTCCCAGGAGTCTTTGAGGTGTATAGCCAACACCAGTGGAGTCCACAGGCACACTTTCTTTAACCAGCTTTATTGAGGTATAATTTGTGTAACATAAAATGTACCATCCTTCATACACAATTCAATAACTTCTACAGAGTTGTGCAACTATCTATAATCAAAATCTAGTTATACTGAGTCACCTTGCTGTACAGCAGAAATTAACACAACATTGTAAATCAACTATACTTCAATAAAAAAATAAATTTTAAAAATCTATTTGTAAAACATTTCCATCAACCCAAAAAGTATCAATCAATCCCATCTGCAATCTTCATTCCCATCCCTGGGCAACCATTAATCAGTTCTTGGTCTCTATAAATGTGCCTTTTTCTGGACATTTCCTATAAATAGAATTGCACAATAGGTAATGTTTTGCATCGGCTTCATTCACTAAGCAAGTAATGGAGGTTTATCCCTGTCATAGCATATATCAGTTCACTCCTTTTTATTGTTGAATAGTACTAGAGTATATGGATATACCAAATTTTGTTTATCCATTCATCAGTTGATGGGCATTTGAGTTGTTTTCACCTTTTGGCTATTATGCAAATTTCTGCTATGAACATTGATAGACAAGTATTTGTGTGGATATATCTTTTCATTTCTCTTACATAGATACCAAGAAGCAGAATTGATAGGTTATATGTTAAATCTATGTTAACTTTTCAGGATATTGCAAACTCTTCCAAAGTGGGCGTGCCACTTTACATTCCTACCAGCAATGTATGAAGCTTCTCATTTCTCCACATCTTCAACACTTGTTATTATGGTTTGTTTTTTAATTATAGACATTCTGTAGTGGGTGTTTAGTGGTATCTCGTCGTATTTTAATTTACATTTCCCTGATGACTAAAAATGTTGAGTATCTCTATATGTGCTTATTAGCCATTCATGTGTCTTTTTTGGTAAAATATCTACCCAAATCTTTTGCCCATTTTTTAAAAACAGTTGTTTGTCTTATTTTTGAGTTATAAGAGTTATTTGCATATTCTAGATACAAGTCCAATAGCAGATATGTGATTTGTAAATATTTTTTCCCGGTCTATCACTTATCATTTCATTTTCTTGCTTGTATCTCTTGAAGCACACAGAGGCTTTGAATTTTCATAAAGTTCAGTTTTTTCCCTATGTCTTAGCCTAAAAGATTTAAAATTTTAGCTTTTACATTTAGGTCTCTAACACTTTTTGAGTTAATTTTTTAGTGTGGCGTGAAGTAAGGCCTAAGCTCACTTTTCTGCATGTGGATATCTAATATGTCAGCACCATTTGTCAAAAAGACAAATTTTCAGCTCTTTTGGTTTGATTTTCACATATAACATTTAGGATCACTTTGCCAATTTCTGCAACAACAAGAACAACAAGCCTGCTGGAATTTTGATAGGAATAGCATTAAATCTATAAATAAATTTGGGTGGAACTGTATCTTAACTGTATTGAATCTTCCAGTCTATGAACATGGACTCTCGCTACCTGTTTCCATATTATTTCTCTCAGCACTATTTTGTACTTTTCAGTGTACAAGTCTTACATTTATTTTTTTAAATTTATTACAAACATTTTATTCATTTTGAGGTTATTATGAAAACTGTCTTCTTAATTTTGTTTTCAGATTTTCAATGCTAATATATATTTTTTCAATGCTAGTTTTTATATATTGCTCTTCAACACTGACACATTGATGAATTCATTCTAGTAGGGTTTTTGTGGATTCTTTAGGATTATCTTAACTGAGAATAAAGACAGATTTACTTCTTCCTTTCTAATCTAGATGCATTTATTTATTTGTTTTTCTTGCATTACTGCACTGGCTAGAACCTCCACTACAATGTTGAATAAAAGAGGTGAGAACTGCTATCCTAGCCATGTTCCCAATCTTAGGGGGAAAGCATTCAGTCTTTCCACATTAAGTATGATGTTAGCTACAGGGGTTTTTGTGGAAGCACTTTCAGGCTGAGGAAGTTTCCTTCTATTCCTAGTTTCTTGAGAGCTTTTATGGGTATCAGATCTTGTCAAATGCTTTATCTGTGGCTTTCAATCATGTAGGTTTGTCTTTTACCTTATTAATATAGTATATTACATTAATTGATTTGCTGATGTTAAACCAATCTTGCACTCCTGGAATAAACCCCACAGTTTTATAATTATTGGTTCTGTAACTGTCTTTTAATTTAGAGAAAAGTATATATTTACCTATATAAGCAGTTTTATCAGTGCTCTTTATTCTTTGCATGGATTTGTGTTAACATTCAGTATTATTTTCTTTTAGCCGGAAGGACTTCCTTTATTATTTCTTGTAAGGCAAGTCAGTGAGCTACAAATTCACCCAGTCTTTGTTTATCTGGGAATATATTTTCCCATCATTTTTTTTTTAACATCTTCATTGGATTATAATTGCTTAACAGTGTTGTGTTAGTTTCTGCTGTATAACAAAGTGAATCAGCTATATGTATACATATATCCTCATATCCCCACCCCTTGCGTCTCCCTCCCACCCTCTCTATCCCACCCCTCTAGGTGGTCACAAAGCACTGAGCTGATCTCCCTGTGCTATGCAGCTGCTTCCCACTAGCTAGTTATTTTACATTTGGTGGTGTCTATACGTCTATGCCACTTTCTCACCTAGTTTCCCATCATTTGTGAAGCATAATCTTTAATAGTTATAGAATTCTTGGTTGACAGGTTTTTTTTTTTTTCCTGTCAGTACTTTGAGTATGTCACACCACTGTTTCTGATGAGAAGTTAGTTAGTTATTGTTGCCATTTCCTTGTATGTTATAAGTTGTTTCTCTTTTGCTTTTTTCCAAATCTTTGGCTTTCAACAATTTGACTGTTATGTGAATAGGGGTGGATCTCCTTGCATTTATTCTCTTTGGATTGTGCTTCTTGGATGTGCATATTAATATTTTTCATCAAATTTAACAGTTTTGACAATTAAATATTTTTCTGCCCCTTCTTCTTCTGGGCCTCCCATTATCTGTCTGTTGGTACACTTAATGGTATCTCACAAGTCTCCGAGTTCATTTTTCTCAATTTTTTCTCATTCTTCAGATTGGATAATCTCTACTGAGACCTCCATTTTCATGGATTCTTTCTTCTGTCAGCTCAAATCTGCTATTAAGCACCTCTAATGAATTTTTTTATTTTGATTATTGTCCTTCCAATTGCAGAGTTTTCATTCAATTATTTTTAGGATTTCCCATTATAGTATTCTCTATTTGATTGGAAATTGTTGTTATATTTCCCTTTATTTCTTTAAGCATGGTTTCCTGTTGTTCTTTGAACACATTTATAATAGCTACTTTGAAATATCTGTCTGCTAGGTCTAACATCTGGGCCTCTTCAGAGATAGTTTCTATTAACTGCTTTTTTCCTGGATCACACTTCCCTGTTTCTTTTTATGCCTCATCATTTTTTTGTTAAAAACTCAACACTTTGGACAATATGCCGCAGCAACCCTGGATTCTGATCTTCCACTGGGAATAGTTTTTGCTGTTTGTTTAGTGACCTGTCTCAGTAATTCTACAGAGTCTTATCTCCCCTGCAATGTGCAGCCACTGATGTTTTTGTTGAGTTTTTTCTTTTTAATTGATTTTATTTTTAAGCCTAGGTTCCTAAGAGCCACCCTCTATCAGCATAGTTTAGCAATCAGCCTATGATTAACCAGAAGTTACACTTAATCACCTTAAGCCACTAAGGCTTTCACCATTTGCTAATGGATCTGTGTGTGGGTTGGAGAACATAGTCAAAGATCAGGCAGTTAACAAGTCTTCCCCGGCTTTTATTTTCTGCTGGGCTGTCTCTTGTCTCCTCTGCACATGCACCAGGCATCATATTCAGCCAGGAAAGATGAGTAAATAACTAGACCCTTTCTCTGATCTCTTGAGCCTGCACACTGCCTTGCCCATATGCACAGTCTTCCAGACCACCAGGAATATGTATGAGCTTATCAAGGCCTACTCTGTGTCTGTCTCATTCTCTGGATCCCTTTGGTAAATTTCTGACTGTTCTACTGGACTGTTGCTTGCTTCAAGTAGTACTGCAACCTCAGACTAACTGCAGAAGTTGTCTTCCCTGGTTGTTTTGCCATTAATATCACTATTGTTTTTATTGGAATGCCTGGGTATGTACTTTACTCCAATCAGCCCCCATTGGCAGCAGAGCGTCTGGTTTTCACAGCCCAGCCTGCCCAGGCAGAACTACCACACAGATGGAACTTGGGGGAGGGGTGATGGAAGCAGCCCCAGGATAAAACACCACACACCCCCACTGTTCATAACAAGGTTTAGTAGTTTTTCTTGAATAAATGGTTCTCAATTTGTTGTATGCCTTTGGTTGATTTCCAGAGTCCTAAAATGGTTGGTTTTTACTATTTTGTTGCTTTTTGGGAAGAGAATTTGTCAAGCTCCTCACTCTACCACTCTGTAAGGCCTGACATACCCACCCCCCCAGGCACACTCTTAAGCTTATTTTAGGCTAATAATACTACCAACTATTTATTTTAAATTGGCTTCATTTTAATTGAAAACCTAATCTTTCTCCAAGAGCCATTAATGGCTCTATCAGCATCTTGAAAGCATTAGGGGGCCTTAGAGGGAACCATCTCGCTGAATATAAACCACATGTTTCCCCCTCAGACTTTAAGCCTCACTGAAATGGGGGCATCTACCTGTAGATGCCTACACACTGCCTCAAGGTGCATGGCGGTGGGTAGGACAGGGTTTTCTGGCCCTCCTCTGTGATGGATGAAGTGTTAAGAAAACAGGTTCCTAAACTGAAAGTTGCCTCATGTGATTTCTGATACCCAACAATACAGTTGAAACCACATTATTATCTAACCTCCTAACTTCCTCCACCCAGCATATATTACAAAAAACCTCCACAGGACCCTGAAAACCTCAGAATTGCACATGACAAACGATTCACACGCCTGAAAAGCCACCAGTAAAAGCCCTTCAGGGCCAGAGTGTCATGTGCATAATTGGCAAGAACCTCTTTAAAAGAGATTCCATTCAATAATGTGCCTTTAAAAAAAAAAAAACAAAAAAAAAACAAAAAACTTAGCTAAACCTAAAGCTGAGTATCAACTAATTACACTCTCAATCTTTCCAATTGCACAGTGTTTTGAAAATGTCAAAATTACAACCAAATGCTACTGGAGCATATATTACAGGTGGTTTTCTGGAGCCCAGGGAAGGCGCTGGCCATAAGAGTAGTAAGAGAAAACTTTGAATATTTTTCCTATGGAACGATAGTAAGCAGAGCATATAGACATAATATAGATGCACCCATTGAAATACATATATTTAATGACCTTGGTCTTTGATTTCTTTTTTCCACAAGAGAAACAAGTCATCAAATGAGTGATAAACCAAGAGATAAGGCAAGGATGTGGACCCTCGAAGATGCATGAGGTTGTGCAGGACCAACCAAAGGGCAGAGTAAATGTCATGGGTCTTCTCTAACCTTCACTCCTGCTCTTGGCCTGCACCCACAGAGTAACAGACCTGGTGGGGATTTGTGCAAATCTAATGCCAAACGGTGTCACCTGGAGCCCTTGTAAACAGTGATCCAGAACAATTCGTTCATTTATTCCCTCACTAAACACATCTTTGTTGCCGCATCTCCGGTGCTAAAAACTGTGAGTACATGTTTGGCATTCAAGATCAAGTTTTGGAAGCCACTATATCATAGAGGAGTAATGGAAAAAATAAACCACTGAGATTATATGATATGGCAAGTATTATTCAAAAAACTAGTAAGACACATAGGTCACAAACTGACAA
Source organism: Eschrichtius robustus (assembly GCF_028021215.1). NCBI lineage: Eukaryota > Metazoa > Chordata > Mammalia > Artiodactyla > Eschrichtiidae > Eschrichtius > Eschrichtius robustus. Next base: position 68,452,174 of record NC_090833.1, read on the forward strand.
CTATAGGTGAATTCTAATGACAAATATGTTTTCTTTGACTACAAACTGATTTGTTTCTTTTTAAACCTGAATTTCAGAGGAGAACTATGAAATCCACCCTCAAGTACATATGTAGCCAGAATAAAACCAAAGGGTCGGGACTTCCCTGGTGGTACCGTGGTTAAGAATCTGCCTGCCAATGCAGGGGACACGGGTTTGATCCCTGGTCAGGGAAGATCCCACATGCCATGGAGCAACTAAGCCTGTGTGCCACAACTACTGAGCCTGTGCTCTACAGCCAGCAAGCCACAACTACTGGAGCCCATGCACCACAACTACTGAAGCCCACACGCCTAGAGCCCGTGCTCCACGACAAGAGAAGCCACGGCAATGAGAAGCCCACACACTGCAACGAAGAGTAGCCCACACTCACCGCAACTAGAGAAAGCCCATGTGCAGCAACAAAGACCCAACACAGCCAAAAATTTTTTAAAAAAAGAAAAAAAAGAATCTGCCTGCCAATGAAGGGGACATGAGTTCAATCCCTGGGCCAGGAAGATCCCACATGCCGCAGAGCAACTAAGCCCGTGCACCACAACTACTGAGCCTGCATGCCGCAACTACTGAGCCCACATGCTGCAACTACTGAAGCCCACGCACCTAGAGCCTGTGCTCCGCCACAAGAGAAACCACCGCAATGAGAATCCCGTGCACCCCAGCGAAGAGTAGCCCCCGCTCACCGCAACTAGAGAAAGCCCGCGCACGGCAACCAAGACCCAACGCAGACAAAAATAAATTAAAAAAAAAAAACCCAAAGGGTCTAAGCATGCCTGGTTCAGAAGAGTACTGTTGCTACTTCACTGGTATACATTCATTAAATACGTGTAAGTAGATAGCAGTTAACAGGTGCCAGAAGTTTAAGAAAAATAAAAGAGAAGAAGATAGGGTTTTCTCAATCTTAACTTTCTCAGTAGGGAAAAGTCAGCCATGATTCAGTTTTAGCAGCGGAATATTGTTCTCTGGTTTGCAGAGGGCAATTTGAGACGTAACTGTTTGGAGAAGGGGAGGAATATGGGAGAGCTGGAGGTAGGAGAGATTAAAACTTAAGTATTAGATTGTTGTTTTTTTTTTCTGTGTGTTGATTTTGAGGGGTGAGTATTCTGTGGAAGTGGGGGGACTTTCCTTAAAATAACACCACTAGGCTACTCCATCCTTGCCAACCCCTAAGGAAAGCAAGGAGCATTTCTCACCCCTAGACCTCTCCTTGCACGTAGGGCAAGGCGGGGAAGGAAAACTGAGCTGAGCAGGCAGTTGTTCTGAAGAATCTCTAACTATTCCAAGATTTGTAAATCCAGGCAGCCCATAGGGAGGATGTAGAAAGTAGAGGATGTAGTTGGATGAGCCCTACCAAGTCCCTGCCCCCTCCCCCGGTGAAGGTAAGTGCTCACTCCGGCTTTGTTTTTTCCTGCTGCCCAGTGTCCATTTTTGGCCCTCCTGTAAACACTGGATGAAAAGGGAGACAAACGAGCCCTGCAGAGGCCTGAGTGCCACCCCACCACATGCCTGGTTGTGCTGACCCCTTAGTAAAACATCTGCTATGGTGCCTGCTTTGTTGAGGGTAACGGGCAAAGAAAAAGATCCGTGCCCTCCAGGAGCTTGCAGTCTAGCCAAGGAGACAAATGTTAAACAAAATTACAAAATGAATTACAAAACAAGGGAGTACAAGACACTCTTAGAGCACCTAACAGGGTGTGTTTGGTCTGGCACGGGGGGAAGGTCTGGGACTCCCTCTCAAGGTGTGAACCTTCCGCCACTCGCTGAAGGATGATGCTGGACCGGAGACAGGAGGACAGCTCTCTAAAGAGGGAAGAGCCGTGCAAAATGCCCTGAGACAGAAAAGAAATGGAGCAAAGGAACTGAAAGAAGTTCCTGTGGCCGGAGCAGAGGGGCTCAGGGAGAAGGAACCAAATCTGCAAGGAAGCAGAGGAGTTGGTAAAGGTGTGGGATTTTATCCTAACAACCATAATAATTACTTAAGGAGTTTTAGGCAGAGGTCATGTGAGACTGCCATCTGCAAAAGCCCTCTCTGCTTCCATTCTGTGGATGACGGAGATGAGCTGACAAGGTCGAAGTGATGCTCAGGCCCATGTCCAGGTGTAGACATGGAGAAGACAGGGTTCGGTTGCTGCTAGGAGGAAGCAACCGCAGGACAGAAGAGAGGGAGTAAGAGACGGGCTGCAGCGATATAACGTGGAATAGGCTGTATGATGACAGGCACAGGTGGGGCTGATGCTGAGAAGGAAGGTTGAGGCATCAGTGGGCTGGAGATCCCAGTGAAGCCAAGGACTGCCAAGGTGGGCGTAAATAGGGGAGCAAGCCAGAAGGACCCGATGGTGGAGGGCGCGAAGGTGGAGCCATGTAGGGGTATGACAATATCCAGAATGTAGCTTGGCAGAAGGCGGCTACAGAAGAGTGGAAGAGGACGACACTGAAGGTAAGAAAGTAAAAGGACGCGCGCACACACACACACACACACACACACTCACACACACAAAGAAAGAAAAAGCAGAGAAGCTCAGCCACATGCAGAATCTTCAAGAATAATAGATTTAGAGCTCCTGGAAGGGCTTCAGGAAGATTCCTACACCCCCTCAAGCCTCCCCACCTCCCCTTGGCCAAGTGTTTGGCATGGCTAAGTAAAAGCCATTATCATGACAATCACATAGACACCCACAGACATGTGACAGGAACAGTTTAGCACATACTTTTAAGGCAGCCACGTGCATCGTAAGCAGCAAAGGTAATGGTCACAAAGCAGGCCTCCATCCCCAAGGTCTCAGCCCTGCGGCCCGTGCTCCACGGAGTGAGCGACACGCTGCCTGCGCTACCACACCCGCCACTCCAAACCCTCTCTCTCCTACTAGACCATGAAGTCAAGGGCAGGTCGTTACGCTTCCTTCACAGTTCCCAATACCATGCCTGGAATGCAGGAGGTGCTCAATGAAGAACGCAGTCGTCCCATTAAAATGAAGTTGAAAACTGGCAAAACTAATTTATGAAGTTAAAAGTCAGCATAATGGTTCTATCCTGGGTGGAAATGGTAACTGGAAGGGAGTATCAATGCTATATGTCTTGATCTGCATCCTGTTTCCACGTGTATTTACTTAAAATTCACTGGTCTGTATCATTATGTATTTGTACATTTTTTCTGTATGTTACTTTTTCATAATTTTTTTAATGAACCAATCAATCAGTCAGTGGTGGAACCCAACTAAGCTTAAACTTGAAACGCTTCCCTCATATAGGATGGGAACAGCAAGCTGAGGCAGGGGTTGGCAGGTATTTTCTGTAAGCGGCCAGATATTAAATGTGTTAGACCTCGCATGCCATATGGTCTCTGTCTCAGCTCCTCAGCTTTGCTGCTGTAGCACAAACGTAGCCATAGATAACAGAGAAACCAAATGGGTGTGGCTGTGTTCCAGCAAAACACAGTCATGATACTGAACTTTGAATTTCACTTACTATCCACATGTTCTAAAGTAATAGTCTTTTTCTCATTTTTTTTAAGCATTCAAAAATTTAAAAAGCATTCTTAGCTCCCTAGCTGTACAGAAACAGGCTGCAGGCCAGATCTGGCTACAAAAAGTACTCTGCCCAGCACTATTTACAATAGCCAGGACATGGAAGCAACCTAAGTGTCCATCGACAGATGAATGCATAAAGAAGATGTGGCACATATATACAATGGAATATTACTCAGCCATAAATAGAAACGAAATTGAGTTATTGGTAGTGAGGTGGATGGACCTAGAGTCTGTCATACAGAGTGAAGTCAGTCAGAAAGAGAAAAACAAACACCATATGCTAACACACGTATATGGAATCTAAAAAAAAAAAAAGACGGTTCTGAAGAACCTAGGGGCAGGACAGGAATAAAGATGCAGACATAGAGAATGGACTTGAGGACACGGGGAGGGGAAAGGGTAAGCTGGGATGAAGTGAGAGAGTGGCATGGACATATATACACTACCAAATGTAAAACAGATAGCTAGTGGGAAGCAGCCGCATAGCACAGGGAGATCAGCTCGGTGCTCTGTGACCACCTAGAGGGGTGGGATAGGGAGGGTGGGAGGGAGACGCGAGAGGGAGGGGATATGGGGACATATGTATACATGTAGCTGATTCACTTTGTTATACAGCAGAAACTAACACAACACTGTAAAGCAATTATACTCCAATAAAGATGTTTAAAAAAAAAAAATACTCTGCCCAACCTCTGCGCTGAGGGGGTGTGTGTATAAAACCCATTTCCCGGCCAGCACTCAGGCTCAGCCCATCCTTCCCCCAACCTGCCCCTCAAGCACTCTCCCACCTTTATAAGTAGGCAGACACTCCATCTTGTCCCCGCATGGATATTTACTGTCCCGAGGTTTGATGGGGTCCACTCGACTGACAGGGTACGGGTTGTAATCTTGTTTATACGACGTGAGCAGATCCATATTCTCTCCACTTGGGACAAACGGGTCGGGCTGGTGGATCTTCACCGGTAACACCTTGTGAGGCCCAAAATCTCTCCTGTAAGGAAAATAAGCACACACCTTGGGGGCCCTTGCCTTGGAATAAGGCTCATGGTTTCCATTCAACCCAGTTCTACAAATGCTTGCTGAGAAGTCATCCTCTCCTCTGTCCCTTAACCGCTCTTCTTCCTGTTTCCCACTTTCGAGAGAGATACCGCCATTCACTCCTCTCTCAAGTCAGACGCCTGCACGTGAGGTCCAGTCGTTCACCAGGTGTGCCCGCCTCACCAGCTCACCGGTGTGTCTCTCCCCCTCAGTTCAGACCCTGACCATTTCTCATGTGGGTCATGTGATAACCCATCCCCCGGGCTTCCTGCATCGTTCCCACCACTCCTACTTCTATCCTCACAGTGAGGTCAAAATCAACTCTCTAAAACCAAAATCGCACCCTTTCACTCCTCAGCTTAAAAATCTTCCAGTTAAAACCCAACTTCCCAGCATAGTATGCAAGCCTTCCTGGACCTGCCTCGGCCTCCTCCCCAGCCACAGCTGCCCCCTCTCTCTCCCACTCCCTACGCACATTCCACCTCGGCCACCCTGGACCCCTGGGAAGGTCTCCCCTGTGCCTGCTCTCTCCACCTCCCTCCCCCAACCTGTTCACTGTAGAGCTAACTTCTATTTTTCAGGTCCCACCACCTCCTTCTCTGTGCTCCCAAATAGCTCCTGCTAAGATTGATCTCCTGCCTCTATTCGATCTCACAGAAAACCCAGTAGAAAAGGCCAATAAATGGAGGCAATGAACCTTTCACTTCTCAGCTCTCTGGCATCAGCACCCCCATTATTTCAGGATATATGAAAACAATGGCATAGGAAAAGCATGACACCCTTTACTAAAGAGTTTAGGAAGCGCTCTCTTCCCAAAGCATCCCACAGTTCTAAAAAGGCCAAGATGCTACTGCACCACCACCACGAAGCACCCTGCAGCACCAGGGCTCAGCCTGGGCACCCACTGCCTACCGGGGCTGTCTGCGCCTCCCACTGCCCAGGGCAAACTCTCTTCAGCTAACATTCCCCCCATCCTCCAAGAACTTCTGCTTTACACAATGGCCGGTTTTTGCCTGAAACCCATTTATCCAACTGGACAAGAGGAAGGTAGGTTTTCCCTGATGGTGCTTGCCAAAACAACCTCACCAAGGGAAGGGGAAGGCTTCCGGACAGGAAGACATCAGGCCCGAACACCAATAAAACCTACTTCCTGGCCAAAATGCAGAGCAGCATTACCGAGCCATGCTTGACTAGCAGAGGTGACACGCTCCACTGTAACCTGTCTTGCATGAATTATACACATGGTTGTCGATAAACCCAAACCGGGGCCTGAAAATGCTTGCTGGGATGGGAGGAGGGAGTTAGGAAGCCGGAGAATTAGTCTCTCTAGGCCTCAAAGGGAGAAATAGGAGATGCTTCGGTTGAACTCCCTGTAATACCCTCTGGGTAGGTTTAAAAATACATCTCAGCAGCAGTTACCGGACCTGCAGCCTGGGCTGCCTTCTCGGGGGGCCCCATGTTGGCAAAGAGCAAGAGGAAGCCGAGTGACCTGAGGCGGCCGGAAGCTGACTGTGTAAGTCGGGTTGATGGGGGGAATGGGCTAAACAAGAACCCAAGAATCAACTCCACGCTCCTACCCTTCTTAGTGTGCAAGTACCTCACGCTGGCGTCTGTTCAGTGCTAAACCAACTGCAGCAGGGAACTAGAAGCGTCAGGCCCTAGGCTTCAGAGAGAAATGGAAATGCCCAGAAAACCCTGGTTGAAAACCAGTTAACTGCAAAGTGGCTTTCGTCAGAAAGTCTCTGTTCTCAGGGAAGGGCTCCTGGGGGGAGGTGGCTCTCCTCACTCCCCAAAGGGGCGGAGTGGGGTTGGAAGCAGCCTGAGACCACACAGCTCCATACAAACTTGTCTTCACTGACGGCTACCCAAGGGTTCAGCCCTCTTTGCTTCCAACAAAGGAGGTACCAGGGGATACCAGGAGCAGGCACTGAGAAACAAAGCTGAATGCCCAAGCTGCCCCGTGGAGCCCTCCGAAGCCCAGAGCAGCCAGGAGCGCTTTCCTGTCATGGCCCTGTCGCACCCTGGAACCCTGCACACAGGCCACAACGTTCTCTTCTGCTGTTACTTCTACTGAGGGAACCAACTTCCCCCGAGAGATACTGCAAGAACCTTCCTACAAGGCCTGCCAAGCTCTCTGGCAACTAAAATGTACTTAATGCCCCCATTTCCTGCTGCTACAAGAAAAGAACAGATAAATGCCCACAACCAAACTCACCAATTCATGGACTTTCCTGAAGCTGGTTTCTCAAAAGCAAAATGTGATACAGCAAAATCCTTACTTACCACATTCAGGGAATGAAATTGTTAACTGAATCTCCTTCTCCGACAAAAAATTTAAGTTATTGTAATGAAAGTACATTTATGGGTTGAATTTACTGAGCTAGTGATCTACCTCTGAAGAGAGGAAAGAAGTTTAAAGTTTAATTCATTTCTCTTCCACCCAAAATTATTTACTGTGGCTTAAGGGTGAATTTAATCAGAATTTATGTGTTTTCTCATTATGTTTTTATGTTCAGAACATTCACTGAAACCTATCATTAACCACAACATAACTGCAGGTCCCCAACCTCACATAATCTTACAGCCTTTAAGCTCACGTAAAAGAAAAATATTTTATCCTTCCCAGAAATTGCTCAAATTTAGTAGCTTTTTTTTTGTTTAAGAACACTCCCTTCTCTTCCTGTGGTACATTTCCTAGTCCCTGTGCCCATTCTGACTATGAACCAAAAAAAAAAAATTGGTCAAAGATGTTAAGTTTCTTTTAGGTGCATAGCCATAAAAGTTATCTAGTATGGAAAGCCCCGAGTTAAACTCTGAGTTAAGTAAAGGTTAAAGAGAACCTGCTGGGAAGCCATAACAATTTGACTTCCCATCATTAGGCAAAATTAAAGAAAGGCATTTGACAAGAGTCTGGCAAAAGGAAAGAAACTGTAACGTAACAGCTAACTAGGGTCATGAGCCTGGAAGAGGGAAAAGGATATTTTCATCATGATAAAGAGGATACGCAATACTTTTTTTTTTAATCTATTTTTAACGTTTATCTACGCAAACTTCAGAATTTGTGAGTATGCCCAGATAGTTCATCATATTAAATGGAATCCATTTTAAGAAGAGCTCCTGCCTGGAAATTAACCCATGAACTTACGATCAATTAATCTACAACAAAGGAGGCCAGGATATACAATAAAGAAAAGACAGTCTCTTCAATAAGTGGTGCTGGGAAAACTGGACAGCTACATGTAAAAGAATGAAGTTAGAATATTCTCTAACACCATATACAAAAATAAACTCAAAATGGATTAAAGACCTAAATATAAGACCAGAAACCATAAAACTCTTAGAAGGAAACATAGGCAGAATACTCTTTGATAAAAATCGTAGCAATATTTTTTTTGGATCTGTCTCCTAAAGCAAAGGAAATAAAAACAAAAATAAACACACGGGACCTAATTAAACTTAAAAGCTTTTACACAGCAAAGGAAACCACCGACAAAACAAAAAAATAACCTATGAAATGGGAGAAAATATTTTCAAATGATATGAGCAGTAAGGGGGGTTAATATCCAACATATATAAACAGCTCATATAACATCAAAAAAAACCCCAAAAAGCCTGATTAAAAAATGGGCGGAAGACCTGAATAGACATTTTTCCAAAGAAGACATGCAGATGGCCAACAGGCACACAAAGAGATGCTCAAAACTGCTAATGATCAGGGAAATGCAAATCCAAACCACAATGAAATATCACGTCACACCTGTCAGAATGACTATCATCAAACAGAACACAAGTAACAAATGTCGGAGAGGATGTGGAAAAAAGGGAACCCTTGTACACTGTTGGTGGGAATGTAAATTGGTACAGCCACTGTAGAAAACAGTATGTAGGTTTCTCAAAAAACTAAAAATAGAACTACCATATGACCCAGCAATTCCACTCCTGGGTATATATTTGAAAGAAATAAAAACACGAATTCGAAAAGATACATGCACATCAATGTTCATAGCAGCAGTATTTACAATTGCCAAGATATGGAAGCAACCTAAGTGTCCATTAACAAACGAATGGATAAAGAAGATGTGGTGTACATATATATATATACAATGGAATACTACCCAGACATAAAACAGAATAAAATTTTGCCATTTTCAACAACATGGATGGATTTGGAGGCTATTATTCTAAGTGAAATAAGACAGAGAAAGACAAATACTGTATGATATCACTTACATGTGGAGGTGGAATCTAAAAAATACAACAAACTAGTGAATACAACTGAAAAGAAGCAGACTCACAGATATAGAGAACAAGTCATCAGTTACCAGTGGGGAGAGGGAAAGAGAGAGGGGCAATATACCGGTAGGGGATTAAGAGGTATAAACTATCAATATTATGCATAAAAAGCTACAAGGATATACAGTAGAAACTCACACAACATTGTAAAGCAACTATACTCCAATAAAAATTAATAAAAAAAAAATTTTTAAAGCTACAAGTATACATTGTACAATACAGGGAATATAGCCAATACTTTATAATAACTATAAATGGAGTATAATCTTTTAAAATTGTGAATCACTATATTGTACACTTGTAACCTATATAATATTGTACATCAACTATACGTCAACTAAAAAAAAAAAAAGAGTTCCTCCTCTTGGCCCAAAGCCACTCCCTTCACCCCTGACCTAAATCTCCTCCCTCTTTCTCAAGGACCCCTATTGTGGAACCCGTCAGTGGTTTCACCTTTTCCTCCTACTGGCTGCTTTCTGTCAGTTTTCGGGGTTTTTTTTTTGTTATTTTGGCCAAGCCACGCAGCTTGTGGGATCTTAGTTCCCCGACCAGGGAATGAACCCAGGCCCTTGGCAGTAAAAGCATGGGAATTCCCTCTATCAGTATTTAAACATGCTGCAGTCTTTCCCACTTTTAAAGGAAAACAATAAACAACAACAACCCTCACTGGAGTTCACTCTCCTCCAGTTCTCTCCCTTCCACTTCTCTCCCCTAGAAAGGGCTGTCTACAGATACAGGCTGGCCTTCCTTACCCCCTACTCATGCACCATCTATCAAATCTCATTCTACTCACTCCCTGCTTCAGCCAAGGCCTCCAAAGTACCACCTTATTTCCAAATCCAGTCACTGGTCCCCAGGTTTTTATCATTATGCACATCTTCATGGCATCCATCCTCTCACTCATTTTTGTAATACTCTCTCCCTTGACTTCTTTGATACTACTCCTTGTCATCTGTCCCCTTAACCTCTTCTATGGGGTTTTGCTCCTTGTCTTTCCATTAATTTCATTTCACTACTTCCACATGTAATTCTGAAACTCCCAGGATACACGAACCCTCTAAGGAAACCATTACGTCATTGCAGGCAGGTTGGGCAGGCCATTCCAGCACACTGAGAAAGATCCCTAGGCTGATTCACAGGGCTTGATTCGTGCCCCTTAACCTGGTAAGGACACACTGAGCCCTCCTAGTCTTCTCTGTGACAGACCGGATTCCAAGAATACACCTCCAGTACGGACATCCCTCAGTATCCAGTATCCGTGGAGGATTGCTTCCAGGACCCCCCATAGATACCAAAATCTCTGGATACTCAAGTCCCTTACATAAAATGGTGTAGTATTTGCATATACCCTGTGCACATCCTGTTGTGTACTTTAAATCATCTCTAGATTACTTACAATACCCAGCGCAATGTAAATGTTATGTAAATAGCTGCTAGCGCATGGAAAATTCAACTTTAGCCTCGGGGAACTTTCCGGAATTTTAAAAAATATTTTCAATGCACAGATGTGGAACCCACAGATATGGAGGGATGACTGTACCTGTCTACTCCTCTACTCTCTCATCTCCTCAAACCCCACTAAAGCTGAGGATAAAATCTGTCATTGCTTCATACAAACTCTGGACAAAATATGAAAACAACTAGCTGTGAGCACTAAAGAGCAACAGAGATAGGCAAATTCTGGAGCAGAACCAACAGGGGGAAGAAGCGAATGGTACTGGGTGAGTCTCCGTGTTAAGCTTCCTTTTTTTTTTTTTTCAGTGCTTCCAGTCTGAAGGCAGGCTCCAATCTGTGCCAGGCAAGGCAGCTAAAATGTGAATAGACAACCTTCCATCCTTCTTGACTGAAGAACCAGAGGATGAAGTTTGAGGCAACCACAGATGCTGGAAAGTGAGGAAGGAATCCTGAAAAGGGGAGACCAGAGACAGGACGGCTCAAATTCTGTTTATAAATTGGGCCCAAATCTCTGGCTGACCTCACTTGCGTGGGACAGACTTCAAACAATTGTGCTAAAGATAAAGAACTGAACTGAGATTAGAATTGCACCCAAAACACCAAGTTTCCATTTTGAGTCCAATCAACTTACAATCTGCTTTAAAAAACACACTCTACAGAGGAATGTAAAAAAAATCCAGACTCTACATGCACTCCAATGTTCATTGCAGCACTATTTACAATAGCCACGACATGGAAGCAACCTAAGTGTCCAACAACAGAGGCATGGATGAAGAAGATGTGGTACATGTATACAATGCAATATTACTCAGCCATAAAAATGAATTAATGCCATCTGCAGCAACATGGATGGACTTAGGAAATTGTTATAGTGAAGAAAGTCAGACAGAGAAAGACAAATATCATATGACAGTGCTTATATGTGGAATCTTAAAAAAAAATGGTACAAATGAACTTATTTATAAAACAGAAATAGAGTCACAGACATAGAAAACAATCTTATGGTTACCAAGGGGGAACGGGGGGAGGGATAAATTAGGAGCCTGGAGTTGACATATACACACTACCATATATAAAACAGATAACTAATAAGGACCTACTTTATAGCACAGGGAACTCTATTCAATACTCTGTAACGCCCTCTATGGTAAAAGAATCGAAAAAACAGTGGATATATGTATATGTATAACTGATTCACTTTGCTGTACAGCAGAAACTAACACAACAGTGTAAACCAACTATACTCCAATAAAAAAAATTTTTTTTAATCCAGAGTCTCCACAACATAACAATAACAATGCATAGGGCAGGAGGGACTCTGAAGGGTCGGGTGAGAGGCCTCTGCATTTGGCACCCTATGAGCAAGTGAAACTAGATGATGCACAAAGGAAAAGAAAAAAAAGGTTCTGCTGTTTGCCTTCTGCCACAAGAGTAGCATGTCCCCAAAAGGAGCTTCTCTTTGACTCTGGTACCCCAGAATAAGAAGACCTGTGGAACAGAGTAGCCAATATGTAGCAACTGCCATGCAAGACTTAATGACAAAAACACAATCTGGGGGGACCTTCAAGACGGCAGAGGACTAACATGGAGATCACCTTCCTCCCCACAAATACATCAAAAATACATCTACGTGTGAAACAACTCCTACAGAACACCTACTGAATGCTGGCAGAAGACCTCAGACCTCCCAAAAGGCAAGAAACTCCCCAATACCTGGGTAGGGCAAAAGAAAAAAGAAAAAAACAGAGACAAAAGAATAGGGACAGGACCTGCACCAGTGGGAGGGAGCTGTGAAGGAGGAAGTTTCCACACACTAGGAAGCCCCTTCACTGGCGGAGACTGCGGGTGGCGGGGGGAAGCTTCAGAGCCACGGAGGAGAGCGCAGCAACAGGGGTGCGGAGGGCAAAGCGGAGAGATTCCCGCACAGAGGATCATAGGTGCCGACCAGCACTCACCAGCCCGAGAGGCTTGTCTGCTCACCCACTGGGGTGGGCGGGGGCTGGGAACTGAGGCTCGGGCTTTGGAGGTCAGATCCCAGGGAGAGGACTGGGGTTAGCTGTGTGAAGACATGTCTGAAGGGGGCTAGTGCGCCACAGCTAGCCGGGAGCGAGTCTGGGAAAAAGTCTGGACCTGCCTGTTTCTCAGTGCGTGAGGAGAGGGGATTCCTTCCCCATGTGCCCACAGAAGGCAGAGCACCACCTAAGTGAGCTCCAGAGATGGTCGTGAGCCATGGCTATCAGCTCAGACCCCAGAGACGGGCATGAAACGCTAACGCTGCTGCTGCTGTGCAACACGCCACTGCCAGGGTCCCGAGATCCAGGGACAACTTCCCCAGGAGAACACACAGTGCGCCTCAGGTTGTTGCAATGTCACGCCGGCCTCTGATGCCGCAGTCTCACACTGCGTTCCAGACCCCTCCCTCCCTCCCCCCCGAGAAAGCAAGAGAGCCCTAATCAGCTGCTGCTTTAACCCTCTCCTGTCTGGGTGGGGGACAGATGCCTGAGGGCGACCTACACGCAGAGGCGGGGCCAAAACAAAAGCTGAACCCCAGGAGCTGTGCAAACAAAGAAGAGAAAGGGAAATCTCTCCCAGCAGCCTCAGGAGCAGCGGATTAAATCCCCACAATCAACTTGATGTAACCTGCATCTGTGGAATACCTTAATAGACAACGAATTGTCCCAAAATTGAGGCGGTGGACTTTGGTAGCAACTGTACACTTGGGGTTTGCTGTCTGTGACTGATTTGTTTCTGACTTTTATGTTTATCTTAGTTTAGTTTTTAGTGCTTGTTATCATTGGTGGATTTGTTTATTGGTTTGGTTGCTCTCTTTTTATTTTTTTTCCTTTTTTAAAATTTTATTATTATTTCTTTAATTTTTTTTTCTTACTTTTTTTTCTTCCTTTTCTTCTGAGCTGTGTGGCTGAAAGGGTCTCAGTTTTCCAGCCGGGTGTCAGGCCTGAACCTTCAACACGGGAGAGCAGAGTCCAGGACATTGGACCACCAGAGACCTCCCAGCCCCACGTAATATCAATTGGCGAGAGCTCTCCCACAGATCTCCGTCTCAACACTAAGACCCAGCTCCACCCAGCGGTCAGCAAGCTCCAGTGCTGGATGCCCCATGCCAAACAACTAGCAAGACAGGAACACAACCTCACCCATTAGCACAGAGGCGGCCTAAAATCATACTAAGTCCACAGACACCCCAAAACACACCACAGGATGTGGTCCTGCACACCAGAAACACAAGATCCAGCCCCACTCACCAGGACACAGGCACCAGTCCCCCCCCACCAGGAAGCCTACACAAGCCACTGAACCAACCTCACCCACGGGGGACAGCCACCAAAAACAACAGGAACTACGAACCTGCAGCCTGAGAAAAGGAGACCCCAAGTTAAACAAAACAGTAAGTTAAACAAAATGAGAAGACAGAGAAATATGCAGCAGATGAAGGAGCAAGGTAAACACCTACCAGACCAAACAAATGAAAATAGGCAGTCTACCTGAAAAAGAACTCAGAATAATGATAGTAAAGATGATCCAAATCTTGGAAATGGAGAAAATACAAGAAATGTTTAACAAGGACCTAGAAGAACGAAAGAGCAAACAAACAAATGATGCACAACACAATAAATGAAATTAAAGATTCTCTAGAAGGAATCAATAGCAGAATAACTGAGGCAGAAGAACAGATAAGTGACCTGGAAGATAAAACAGTGGAAATAACTGCCACAGAGCAGAAAAAAGAGAAAAGAATGAAAAGAATTGAGGACAGTCTCAGAGACTTCTGGGACAACATTAAATGCACTAATATTCAAATTATAGGGGTCCCAGAAGAAGAAGAGAAAAAGAAAGGGTCTGAGAAAACATTTGAAGAGATTATACTTGAAAACTTCCCTAACATGGGAAAGGAAATAGTCAATCAAGTCCAGTAAACACAGAGAATCCCATACAGGATAAATCCAAGGAGAAACATGCCAAGACATATATTACAAAACTATCAAAAATTAAATAGAGGACTTCCCTGGTGGCGCAGTGGTTAAGAATCCGCCTGCCAATGCAGGGGACACAGGTTCAAGCCCTGGTCCAGGAAGATCCCACATGCCACGGAGCAACTAAGCCCGTGTGCCACAACTACTGAGCCTGCGCTCTAGAGCCTGCGAGCCACAACTACTGAAGCCCGCATGCCTAGAGCCCATGCTCCGCAACAAGAGAAGCCACCTCAACAAGAGAAGCCTGCGCACCGCAACAAAGAGTAGCCCCCGCTCACCGCAACTAGAGAAAGCCACGCACAGCAACGAAGACCCAATGAAGCCAAAAATAAATAATAAAATTAATTTATAAAAAAAAAATTAAATAGAAAGAAAAAATATTAAAAGCAGCAGGGGAAAAGCAACAAATAACATACAAGGGAATCCCTATAAGGTTAACAGCTGATCGTTCAGCAGAAATTCTGCAAGCCAGAGGGAGAGGCAGGACATACTTAATGTGATGAAAGGGAAAAACCTACAACCAAGATTACTCTACCCAGCAAGGATCTCACTCAGATTCGACAGAGAAATTAAAACCTTTACAGACAAGCAAAAGTTAAGAGAATTCAGCACCACCAAACCAGCTTTACAACAAATGCTAAAGGAACTTCTCTAGGCAGGAAACACAAGAGAAGGAAAAGACCTATAAAAACAAACCCAAAACAATTAAGAAAACGGTAACAGGAACATACATATCGATAATTACTTTAAATGTAAATGGATTAAATGCTCCAACCAAAAGACACAGGCTCACTGAAGAGATACAAAAACAAGACCCATATATATGCTGTCTACAAGAGACCCACTTCAGACCAAGGGACAAATACAGACTGAAAGTGAGGAGCTGGAAAAAGATATTCCATGCAAATGGAAATCAGAAGAAACCTGGAGTAGCAGTTCTCATATCAGACAGAATAGACTTTAAAACAGAGACTATGAGAAGAGACAAAGAAGGACACTACATAATGATCAAGGGCTCAATATAAGAAGAAGATATAACAATTGTAAATATTTGTGCACCCAACATAGGAGCATCTCAATACATAAGGCAAATGCTAACAGCTATAAGAGGAGAAATCAACAGTAACACAATCATAGTAGGGAACTTTAACAACCCACTTTCACCAATGGACAGATCATCCAAAATGAAAATAAATAAGGAAACACAAGCTTTAAATGACACATTAGACAAGATGGACTTAACTGATATTTATAGGACATTCCATCTAAAAACAACAGAATACACTTTCTTCTCAAGTGCTCATGGAACATTCTGCAGGATAGATCATATCTTGGGTCACAAATCAAACCTCAGTAAATTTAAGAAAATTGAAATTGTATCAAGTATCTTTTCTGACCACAAAATTATGAGACTAGATATCAGTTACAGGAAAAAACTGTAAAAACTACAAACACATGGAGGCTAAACAATATGCTACTAAATAACCAAGAGATCACTGAAAAAAATCAAAGAGGAAATCAAAACATACCTAGAAACAAATGACAATGAAAACACGATGACCCAAAACCTATGGGATGCAGCAAAAGCAGTTCTAAGAGGGAAGTTTATAGCAATACAATCCTACCTCAAGAAACAAGAAACATCTCAAATAAACAACCTAACCTTACACCTAAAGCAATTAGAGAAAGAAGCACAAAAAAAAAAAACCCCAAAGTTAGCAGAAGGAATGAAATCATAAAGATCAGATCACAAATAAATGGGAAAAAAATGAAGGAAAAAATAGCAAAGATCAATAAACTAAAAGCTGGTTCTTTGAGAAGATAAACAAAATTGATAAACCATTAGCCAGACTCACCAGGAAAAAAAGGGAGAAGACTCAAATCAATAGAATTAGAAATGAAAAATGAGAAGTAACAACTGACACTGCAGAAATACAAAGGATCATGAGAGATTACTACAAGCAACTCTATGCCAGTAAAATCGACAACCTGGAAGAAATGGACAAATTCTTAGAAAAGCACAACCTTCCAAGACTGAACCAGGAAGAAATAGAAAATATAAACAGACCAATCACAAGCACTGAAATTGAAACTGTGATTAAAAATCTTCCAACAAACAAAAGCCCAGGCCCAGATGGCTTCACAGGTGAATTCTATCAAACATTTAGAGAAGAGCTAACACCTATCCTTCTCAAACTCTTCCAAAATATACCAGAGGGAGGAACACTCCCAAACTCATTCTACGAGGCCACCATCACCCTGATACCGAAACCAGACAAAGATGTCACAAAGAAAGAAAACTACATGCCAGTATCACTGATGAACATAGATGCAAAAATCCTCAACAAAATACTAGCAAACAGAATCCCACAGAACGTTAAAAGAATCATACACCATGATCAAGTAGAGTTTATCCCAGGAATGCAAGGATTCTTCAATATAAGCAAATCAATCAATGTGATACACCATATTAACATATTGAAGGAGAAAAACCATATGATCATCTCAATAGATGCAGAAAAAGCTTTTGACAAAATTCAATACCCATTTATGATAAAAACTCTCCAGAAATTAGGAATAGAGGGAACCTACCTCAACATAATAAAGGCCATATATGACAAACCCACAGCTAACATCGTTCTCAATAGTGAAAAACTGAAACCATTTCCTCTGAGATCAGGAACAAGACAAGGTTGCCCACTCTCACCACTATTATTCAACATAGTTTTGGAAGTTTTAGCCACGGCAATCAGAGAAGAAAAAGAAATAAAAGGAATCCAAGTTGGAAAAGAAGATGTAAAACTGTCACTGTTTGCAGATGACATGATACTATACCTAGAGAATCCTAAAGATGCTACCAGAAAACTACTAGAGCTAATCAATGAATCTGGTAAAGTAGCAGGATACAAAATTAATGCACAGAAATCTCTTGCATTCCTATACACTAACGACGAAAAATCTGAATGTGAAATTAAGGAAACACTCCCATTCACCACTGTAACAAAAAGAATAAAATACCTAGGAATAAACCTACCTAGGGAGACAAAAGATCTGTATGCAGAAAACTATAAGACCCTGATGAAAGAAATTAAAGACAATACAAACAGATGGAGAGATATACCATGTTCTTGGATTGGAAGAATCAACATTGTGAAAATGACTCTACTACCCAAAGTAATTGTCAGATTCAATGTAATCCCTATCAAACTACCAATAGCATTTTTCACAGAACTAGAACAAAAAACTTCACAATTTGTATGGAAACACAAAAGACCCTGAATAGCCAAAGCAATCTTGAGAAAGAGAAACAGAGCTGGAAGAATCAGGCTCCCTGGCTTCAGACTATACTACAAAGTTACAGTCATCAGAACTGTATGGTACTGGCACATAAAACAGAAATATAGATCAATGGAACAGGATAGAAAGCCCAGAGATAAACCCATGCACATATGGTCACCTTATCTTTGATAAAGGAGGCAAGAACATACAATGGAGAAAAGACAGCCTCTTCAATAAGTGGTGCTGGGAAAACTGGACAGCTACATGTAAAAGAATGAAATTAGAACAATTCCTAACACCATACACAAAAATAAACTCAAAATGGATTAAAGACCTAAATGTAAGGCCAGACACTATCAAACTCTTAGAGGAAAACATAGGCAGAACACTCTATGACATAAATCACAGCAAGATCCTTTTTGACCCACCTCCTAGAGAAATGGAAATAGAAGCAAAAATAAACAAATGGGATCTAATGAAACTTAAAAGCTTTTGCACAGCAAAGGAAACCATCAACAAGATGAAAAGGCAACCCTCAGAATGGGAGAAAATATTTGCAAACAAATCAACTGACAAAGGATTAATCTCCAAAATACACAAGCAGCTCATGCAGCTCAATATCAAAAAAACAAACAACCCAATCCAAAAATGGGCAGATCTAAATAGACATTTCTCCAAAGAAGATATAGAGATTGCCAACAAACACATGAAAGGATACTCAACATCACTAATCATTAGAGAAATGCAAACCAAAACCACAATGATGTATCACCTCACACCAGTCAGAATGGTGATCATCAAAAAATCTACAAACAATAAATGCTGGAGAGGGTGTGGAGAAAAGGGAACCCTCTTGCACTGTTGGTGGGAATGTAAATGATACAGCCACTATGGAGAACAGTATGGAGGTTCCTTAAAAAACTAAAATTAGAACTACCATATGACCCAGCAATCCCAATACTGGGCATATATCCACAGAAAATCATAATTCAGAAAGAGACACGTACCACAACGTTTATCGCAGCACTAATTACAATAGCCAGGACATGGAAGCAACCTAAGTGTCCATTAATAGATGAATGGATAAAGAAGAGGTGACACAAATATACAATGCAATATTACTCAGCCATAAAAAGAAATGAAACTGAGTTATTTGTAGTGAGGTGGATGGACCTAGAGTCTGTCATACAGAGTGAAGTAAGTCAGAAAGAGAAAAACAAACACTATATGCTAACATACATATATGGAATCTAAAAAAAAAAAAATGGTTCTAATGAACCTAGGGGAAGGACAGGAATAAAGACGCAGACGTAGAGAATGGACTTGAGGACATGGGGAGGGGGAAGGGTAAGCTGGGACGAAGTGAGAGAGTGGCATGGACATATATACACTACCAAATGTAAAATAGATAGCTAGTGGGAAGCAGCCGCATAGCACAGGGAGATCAGCTTGGTGCTTTGTGACCACCTAGAGGGGTGGGATAGGGATGGTGGGAGGGAGGCGCAAGAGGGAGGGGATATGGGGATATATGTATACATATAGCTGATTCACTTTGTTATACAGCAGCAACTAACACAACATTGTAAAGCAATTATACTCCAATAAAGATGTTAAAAAAATTTAAAAACACAATCCAAAAAAAAAAGCAATGTACAGGATCAATCCAAATTTCTTGACATACACAGGGAAAATGTGACCCATTCTCAAGGGAAAAAAAAGATAATCATGAAGACCAACCCCAAGCCGACCCAGATGTTGCAACTAGCAGGCAAGGATTATACAGCAGCTATTTTAACTATGCTTAGTTGCAAAATGGAAAATAAGGTCACAATGAATTAAAAGGCAGGGAAACACAGAAGAGAAAGAGAAACTATATATAAAAAGAACCACATGTAAATTCTAAAACTGAAAAACACAACATCTAAAATAAAACACTCACTGGATGGGCTTAATAGCAGAATGGAAATAGAGGAAGAAAGAAAGACTCAGTGAACTTGAAAATGGATGAATAGAAGCTCTCCAATATGAAGGATAGAGAGAGAAAAAGATTGGGGGAAAGAAATGAACAGAGCCTTGGGTACAGAAAAAATACTTAAAGAAAGAACGGCCAAAATGCCCCCCAGATTAATCAAAGATGCACATCAAAGGCTCTTAAACTACCCAAGCAAGTCTAGTGCTGAGACCTTTTACTGCATGTCTTAATTCTCAGGTCCAATCTATAGAGGTGAGGAAGTATATCCCCACTGGGATAGCTGTGAGTGGAGAAATATGTATTTGAACAGGAAATGTGTAATATTCAATAGGTAGGAAAAGACTCAAGCCTACTACCGTCTTGCTTCTTTCCTGGCTTTTCTAAAAGCCCTTTCACTTTTAGCTCTTCCCCCTTACACTCCTATTTACCAAGGAGTCTGGTCAATACATGAAGGAATCTGTGCCACCAACTTTCTGCCCTCTTCCCTGCGCCAAGCCCATCAAGTGTGAACCCGATTCCATCCTCCCCCTCTGCACCTCCATTTCACCCTACCCTCGGCCCCCTCCCTTTAAGAAGAAAGGTCTAACACCATCTTGAAGACTCACCTCTTTTTTCAGAGGCTGTCCACTTTGCCCATCTTTAGGGATCTCACTTAGCTAACAAAATAATGTCCCAAAATGGGGCCCAACTGTTTTACATGGTGACATGCCTAAGGGGAAATGAGGCTTGAAGTGCAAACCTCTTATTCATAAATTGATCTCAGGTTTACCCGAACCAAAGGCAGATCCTCTGTGAGAGAATTACTAAGGGCTGCAAGAAACAGTTCAACGTTAAGAAGGGCTGAAAAGCACAAGCATTCACCTCATGGCACCTGCTGTAAATCCCCAAGATTTACAGTCAGTAAGAGTTGTGTGCAGCTGTAATCATGCCTCACGCTGGGATGATAACCTTTCCAGAAACCAGGTGTTTTTTGTGTCTGAGCTTAATCGCCAAACCTAGCCAAGCCACGGGCCACGTGATTTTTTCATGCAGCAGATGGCAGCCCCGCGTCCAATCTCAGAAACTAAGCCAGGTCAGCCTTTAGATAGGTAAGCGGGTCGGACATTCTAATCATCAGAGTTCTAAGGGCAGAAGGATGACAATCCGCACAGACACAGAGGTGTGCAGACACAAGGCTGACCCATCCTCTCCCCAGCGTCCTCTGGCAGAGAACCTAGATGACAGCATCTCTGCATTTCCCAATGGGGAACAGTTTTACTGTATGTATTCAGATATGGGCCAGAGTCTCTGCTGAGTTTATAAAGTTCAGAAAAGATGGTTAGTAAAATCTTGATTTTTGTTCATTTATGTCAATAAAAGCCCACCGAAGCTCAAAAAAAAAAAGAAGGCATCCTGATAGGGGCATAGGTGTTTTTTTTCAGCCTATGAAAACGTGCCCAGCAGGGTAGGCACGGGGCTGAGAAATGATGAGATTGAGGGACGGGGGAGAGAAGAGATGTCTTCTGCTCATCTCCCCTTTAGTCCTCTTTCTGGGGAAGGAAATAAAGGAGAGGAGAGAAGCATTTCTGTTCTTTTTTTTTCCCATGGGTAACCATGATCCTGCCACTTTTTCTTTTTAAGGCTCTTACAATCATTAATAAGTTGTTTTGGAAATTCTTTCAGTATCTTCATTCTTCCACTCTGGCCATATCTTAACATGAATGATTTTGTTATTCTGGCCTTGGCAGGGACAGAGAGACTTTCTGGGTGCTATGTTTATTGTTGTAAGTGACACAAGGCAAGGATAATTTAGGACAGGTCAAAGGGCAAGTTTTTGTTTTGCAAAGCACCAGCGGGAAGAGGGCGGGCGTGTGGGGCTCCACTGGGGGCCTCAGAGCTAGGGGATGGGACAGGACGCCTGCTCCAGAGAAAGGATTTGTCCTCATTCTCCTGAGCTTGTGGGCAACAAGCAGAAAGCATCCCTCAACATCCAACCCTCCAAGTATCCAAATATTTCCAGGACAATATCTGAAGCTGGCCTGTACTCTGTATTCCACAAGGCACTCTTGACTTCCTGCAAATTGGGTACAAAGAGAAGTGAAGACCAGCATCTAGAAACTGAATGTGATGTTTGTAATCCATTCCTCAACACTGCTCTTATCCCTTCCTACCAATTACATGTCTCTTATACATAAGCCTAGTTCCTTTCATGAGCATTGACTGTGGTTTCTTAAAACGGAAAGCAATGCTCCAGAATGATCCACTTCTCCTGTTGTGGTCTTTAGACTCATAGAAACAAAGAATGCTGTTTTCCTGGGAAAATGAAGCCCAAACTTTAAGGTTTATATTGTTTAGTAAGTCACAGGTTGAAAAACAGGTTGCATAGATTACATTTTTTTTTATGAATCAGGACCCAGAAACCTTGTGCTGACCTCAAATCATTTAATATAACTACTCAGCATAAAGGTGATCTGATTCAAGTCAAGAGTCAGACAAGACCCTCGACTCCCTCTCATTCTCAAGCTGCCCCTGTCCAGGGGTTCCCACAAAGCCGAGGAATCCCTGGGCTTCATTCCCCACATTGTGGGTCTTTTCTGCCCCATAACCCAGACATGGACTTCTTCCTTTGGATCTAGAAGACAGCAGCTTTTAGGAGGAATACTTCATGCCTCCAACCCACATTCTCAACAGAGGACATTTCCAGGCCTATCCTGGGGGAAACTGAATGAACTGGTGTTCTGCTTAGCCAGGGTCACCTGGGACCTTCACAGAAAAGCACAAAATTGCGAGGCAAAGGGGGAAGCAATAGGAAGAAATTTTACCAGGTCTTGCAAACCTGAAATGTGCGGGCATCGTGGTAGAACAATTTCACCTCCACCGCACAGCAATCCTGCCCTGTAGGGATGAGGAACTTGGGAGGCAGAGATGGCGCCCAGCTCTCAGGTCTCATGTGGGGACTAAGCTCTACAACCTGAAACACTGCCCAGCTGACTCAAAGATGTTTCTACTCCTCTGGGTCACCAGTCACAGGTCATCACCTGGAGATCACTAACTGAGCTGTCAACAGCAGATTCTGTTAGAGCCCTGCAACACGTGGAACAACCCTGAGACTGATCATGTGTCCCCATCCCCTCAGTACAGATACCTCTGGCAGGCCTGACATGCTGAGCCACGGGGTTCAGTCTCCACACAGAGCTGGAGCTCAAGAATCAGAGTTGCTAAGTCAAGGGTAATGTAAAAGGAAATATTCTTTGTTCATATTCCTGAAGAACGTTCAAGGAGACCCCAACTCAAACTCTATAGCATAATTTCAAAAAAGCTCAAGTTCCCTTTCACCACGACCAACATCACTACCACCACCCAAGCTGACCTGGAGCTTCTGTGCAGAAGCCCAAAAGCTCCTTTTTCTGCAGGAGCCACCCTCTTTCTAGTTATTATTTTCCTTTCATACTTAACTTAACCTCCCACCCTTTTGATGTAGATCAATTTACAATTCCCACCCCACAGCTCCCCCTTCCCCTGCCCCAGCCCCAAGCAAGAATCCTTTCTCCTTAAGAGGGGGCTAGGGAAAACTAAACAGGCTAATAAATGCAGGATCTTCTTTCAGAGATACAGGAAATTAACATTCAGGCATTAATAGCATGTATTGACAGTGCACGTCAATGCAATCTGAACGTTAGGTTAATGCTGTACATTACTCCATTAGTGGTGTGCATTTATACGTTCACACTATTGCCCTCACCTCGATGTGGTCAGGCCTTCCATTGGCGTGCACCCTTTCTGGTACTCCAGCTTGGGCTTGAAGGACTCTCTGGGCAGGTAAGAGTGATAGAGAGGGTAGTTCCCGGTATATTCGGAGAAAAGACATGGTTTCTCTGTTTTATCATAAATCTTGGTAGGCAGGTGTGGACAGTGATGCCGCCTAATTTAAGAAAAAGAAAAAAAAAAAAGGAACGTTAGGTTGGTTACCTTCTTGGGAAGAATACATTCAGTTTGCTACCTCCTCAAAATCTGACCCAGAGTATAAAATCATGACTGCTGGCATTGAAAACAGCAGTTTAACCCTTCCTTTTCTCTACTGAACTATGTGAAGCGGCCAGAATTTCTTAAATGATCTGTAACTGCAATTGGTCAATTGTCAAAATTCCTTGAACCATAAAATGACGCACAAGCATGGCTGATGACCAGCCATCACACGTGCCATGCTGCTTGTTTAAATACTGAAATACTTCCATACCGTAATAGGTGAATGGCTGTGGCCCCCAAGGCATCTGAGAGCCAACCTAGTCCCTCCCCTGAGACCCTCCCTCCCAATCACCCAGCAATTAAGGGCTTAACACCTGCCCTAATGGGGGCTCCAAGGCTGTGCTCTAGGGCCAGGCTACTGTCTTTCCTCATTAGTTCCTGGGTCAATTCAGAACATCACCCTCGCACACAAGTGGCATCACACATAGCAGAACCACCTCAGTTCTGAGTACACTAAACACCACTGACTATGTGAAACCATTTCTACATTGAAAGTCTGGCTCCTTTATTCTTTCAGGTCTCACTTCAATTGTTGCCTCCTTAGGCTTCCACTAATCATCTTTACCTAAAATACACCCCTCCACGCCCTCACCTCTCAAACAGAGTTTCTCTCATCACGTGGATGCCTTTCCCATCACTTACTCTTATCTGTAATTGGCACATTTGTGGCTGAGTTTATTATTTGTCTCATCTATCAAGCTCAGAACCTTTTTCTATCTTGTTCACTGCTACAGCCCTAGTACCTCTCATATTCTGCCTGGCACAGAGTAGGCATTCAATAAACATTTATTAAACGAATACTGAACATATGAATGAATGATTAAATAAACTTTGTGCCTCATTATGCAGGTAGATGATAGATAATAATTTGAAGTTATAATTTATAGTGAGTTTTTCCATTTGACATGCATGGTAATAAATGACCTGATTATTCTACTTATAGGTGAATAAAGGGCAGCTATTTGAGCTGTCCAAAACAAAGTAGTGTATCAATTATTTAAATGCCCACATACAATCCTTGCAAACCAGCTAGGGTACCTCTAATCATCAGACACCAGCACATCAACAAAACTCCATGTTAGTGATCTCCAACTTAGTTATATCCAGAAATGGCATAGAATTTTTTTAAATGTTTTACACTAAACTGATTCTGATTACAGAAACTAAGATACACAGTATTCTGGGGCAGCACATCAGAGAAAAGAGAAAAAGAAACAGACATACAGAGAACTCATCACTGCTCCAATCAAAAGCTGGTTTCTAGGCAACAATTAGCATGCTGCTCCCATTGTTAATAAGTTCAACCCTCTACATAAACATTGCTGCCACCACTGTTATTACTGTGTGCCTCTCTTCAACCTCCAGCCACCGCCCCGCCACCCGACCCCCCCGGGGAAAATGGTCAACACCTGCATGGTTCGTATGGATAGAGCTGCATATGAACAAGTTTATCCCTATTTTCATTTCACGTGTAGATTTGTGTATCAGATTAGGATTCCTACAAACCTCAAATCAAAAGCCAAGTGCTGGTTACTCAAAAATACCTCTGCAGATATATTTTATTCAGCCACACTCTGAGAGAAAAAAAATCAAGATTTTATTAAGGGTAACTTAAGATGTTACAAATTTGTTATATTTACTTTTCACTTTTGCTATTATAAAAGTACTAGTGGTTCATGGTGAATGTTTTCTATTTTCCTAATTTACAAGGAAATTTTACATAAAATGCAGTCCTTATGATACGAATATCTGAATTTCAGTGTCAAATACACTGAAAAGTTTCCTTTTCCTTTTTTTAAAATGTACGTTGTTGGCATTTAATGTGCAAAGATCCATATTTATATTTTATATATATTTAATGAAGTATCTCCTAAGCATAGGTACACAAATAAGTGCTTTCTTTTGTTTACTAAGAAACACATTTCCCACAGTATATGTTAGACGTTATTACCATTTCTATGCTCAGAATCAGTCCAATTATCTGCGATTTCAATTTGGGCCAATTAGTACCCTATCATTTTAGGATTCCTACAAACCTCAAATCAAAAGCCAAGAAATGCTGGCGACCCAAAAATACCTCTGCAGATGTATTTTATTCACCCATACTCTGAGAGAGAAATCAAGACTTTATTAAGGGTAACTTAGATTCAGGCACTTGCAATAAAGTGGACTCCACAGGCCTAACAGTATTTTCCCTCTCTAGTGCCCTTGTTTTTTAAACCAGTAAAACTTTGCTTTTATATAACCCCCTTTCTGTATTGTTACTTTTTAAAAATGTAACATATTGTAAAGGCTCATTCCAAAAGAAAAATAAATGGCAAGAAAATACACTGCAACTGGTATTATAAGAGGGGATTTCAGTATAGCAACACACTTGCATCCAGACATTGATGTTCCATTAAATGGAATTACATCTAATATATATTTATAGGGCAGATTTTATTTATTTGACATGTTGGTAGTTAACTAAGACCTTGTCTCACTTTGAAACATCAAAAACGCTCAACCGAAAGTCAACTTTTCATCGCCTAGTGTGCTCATGGCGCCACCCTCTTTCCTCACCTGTGCCCACCCCAGCTTGAGTGCCCCTCTCAAGACAGGAAGCACCGTGTATTCACCTTGTTGGTGAAGTTTAAAGGTGGAACCCCTTTATCCAGGAGTTCCTCAAGGATAAGGACCAAGTCTTCTACTTCTGTGTTCTGGAAACTAGCCCAATACCTGATATATTTTACTTAATAGCAGATGGACAGTGTATACGAGGATGAACTGATGAAAGAAAGATATTTACAAAGACATGACTGATTTGTTCTAACATTAGTAGAGCCAAAAGGGAAAATACAGATCAGATTCTCAGTTTTTATGGACCTAGACAGTGTCTAAATAAAGTTTGTGGGATCACCATGCATGAGGTATTCAAAAGCAGTCTTCACAGTCATGAACCAAAGAAAGGAGAGACCTCTTCTCCCAGCTCTCTGATGCTTGTACCATTTTAAAGGAGCTGGTGGGCCACCTTGCTCAGGAGCACACTGAAACAAGCCAAGATGGGCCAACAGACAGAGAAGAGAAGGAGAGTAAGGTTTCCTTAATCTATCAGAACTCTGAAGTCTTTCCACTCCAAAAATTACTAAAGGACCACAAGTAAGAGGAAATAATCCCGACTTTTTCTGACATTTGGTAAAGGGAGCAGTAGAGACCTTTCAATGGAACCCAGAAAAAGTTAACAGTTGACACCAAGCTAGAATCATAGAATTTTTTAATTGAAAGGGGCCATGGAAAATATCTGATCTAACGTGCCCACTACACAGATGAAGTATCTGAAGCTCAGAGAACCATGTATGTAACCCAGCCATAGAGAGAACCTAGGTCTCCATCACATCTGAATGACCAAGTATGTTTCCTGAGGTGCATCCAGCTCAAAGCCATCTAGGACTCAGATGACCCTAGAATGGATGATAGAACTTTACGTATATAACAAGTCCCTCCAGAATAGCACCATCCAATAGAAACAGAAGGCAAGCCATGAATGAGAACCACACATGTCATTTTAAATGACACATTTTAGTAGCCACATTAAAAAGGTAAAAAGCAGGTGAACTTAATTTTAATATTTTACCTTTAATCCAATCTATCCAAAATACCATTTCAACATGTAATCAATACCAAAAATTGAGATATTTTATTTTCTTACTATGTCTTCAAAATCCAGTGTGTGTCTCACATTGACAACACATGTCAGGACGACCACATTTCAAGTGCTCAACAGCCATATGTGGCGGTGGCTTCCCTACTGGGAAGTGCAGGTACAGACAAAAGAACTGCAAGCACCCTGGTGCTGGAAGCTCCCCTAGAGATGGAGGAAAGACAAAGATGCTCAGAAATATTTTTGTTGACAAATAGGGTATTTGCCTCTTAGACTCTCTGACCTGCATTCATGTAACACAATCAAAGGCATTAAAAGACATGAAAAATTAGTTGGAGGATTTTTTTCATTATCTCCTCACTCTACAGAACTGAGCTTCAGTTTTATGCACCTGGAATGCACCCTGTAGCTGCTCTCTTTCCTGCCACCTCCACTTTTCCAACATGTTTCCCTTCCTTCAAGGCCCATCTTGAATGCTGCTTCCACCACCACCATCACCGCCATCACCACCACCACAGGAAGCTACTGATGATCCCACTGTGCCTTGCTACTGGCCGTGACTCTCTCTCCTCTGACTGTGCATGGTGTAGTGTCCCTACCTCTTTCAGGACCCTTTACCTTCTGCTCTGCCTTGCATGGTCCTCTACTTATAAATTTTCAGGTTAAGAATTTTCATGGTTGCAAACAAAGCTGTTCATCAGGGGAAAAGCATGGTAATTCTTCCTGCCCCCAAGAGGCAGCATGAACAGTAGCTACTAGAACACAGCTCTGGACTTTTCAAACAAATGAACTTCCAGTAGTTCTTTAGAACCCAACCTGTTTGTAAGCAGAACAGCTTTCGGTGGATATGGGTGACTCGTCTTGCCTCTCCCATGGTCTTTTAGAATCCCCCGCTGAGCCCAGCCTGCTGTGGGCAGTGAGGAGGGCTCTCCACTCCAGGGGGCAGAGGGCATGGCAGAAGGAGACTCTGGAGGCAGGGAGATGTAGGTTTCCAATCCTAGCCCTGTCACTGACTGCTTGTGTAATGTGGAGGACATTATTTAACTCTTCTGAACTTCGATTTCCTCCTCTGTAATTTGTGGCTAACAACTTCTACCATTTAGTGTGATCGTGTGACTTTTTCCTCAGATACCAGAGGGAAAACGCCTAGCCCAGTCTAAGGCCAGCACTCTGATTAAGAGGCTATGTTTATTGAGCAATTACCGTACACCACATGGGCTAGGAGTTCTGTAGCTCATCCCATCTAATCCTTACAGCAACGCTATGATGGAAGCACTCTTACTTTCCTCATTTTACAAACATGAAGACTGAGGTTTAAGAGATGTGATCTCACTCAAGGTGACAGAGCCAGATGGTAATGAAGTCAGGACTAGAACCCCAGGCCTTCTGCCTGGTTCCAAAGCCTGTGCTCTTAATCACAGCCATATACTGTGTGGCTTAATGGGATGCCAGCCTGTACCAAACACCTCTGTTTCCTGGCTGCTCTGATAAACCTAAGGGCAGACAATTAATAGGCAGTTCTTAGACCTACCCATTCCCCGTCCCCCTAGCTACACTCAGTCTTCCAGGACAGGATGTGCTCCTCTTTCCCGAGGACCCCAAAACCATTCTAATATAAACCAACAAATAGATGCAATTCCAAGTGCTTTTCAAAACGCTGATCATTCCACAGAACTTTCTTTACTGTCTAAACAAGACAGTCTCATTAGACAAAGTCATAACAGTAACAACCAGGAAAACAAAGAACATGGAACGCTGGGTCTCAAAGGACCCTCAAGATTAGCCAACCCTTCAGCTTCGTCAGGCAGGTGTGGGCACTGAGATGGAGGGACGCCAAGCTTCTGGCCAAGGTCACACAGCTTGTCAGCGGCAGCGTCCACCCCGGGTCCCACACCACCTCCCACATAATTGACTTCCATTTACAACCTGACTTAAAACTCCAAGTGCAGACTCTTAAAGGATTTGCAGCCCAGTTTTCCTTTTGTCCGGTAGTTGGGAGCCTGTGACCTGTCACAGCTGCCATGCGAGGGAGGAAAACACTTAGAGCGGAAAATGCATTCTTGGTCTAGAAGAGGCGAAGGTGCCAACCATCACCAAACCTCAAGTCAAAAAGTCATCATTCTATGCCGACGGTTTAGAATGATTTCAGGGTGTCTGGAGTAACAAGAACTCTGAGATCCTAGAGGCAGCGTCCTCTCAGAGGAGGACCTACATCTCTGGAACGGTCTTCTCCCTGAACAGCTCACAAAGCCAACCCAATTAGCCTCTGAGGATGGACAAAGCCAGTGCTTTTCCCAACATGCATGTGTATCTACCTGCAGTGGCTTATAAACTTTTTAAATGTTTACTAAACTTTGTTCTCTCCTATTTAGAATATACCCAGAGGCAAAGGGATAAGTGAGAATGCTTTTATGAACTGCAAAATAAGACCACTGTTGAACATACATAGATATATTTCATACCAATCTTAAGACAAGACGACTCACATTCCCCCTACCTACATCTTCTACCTAGATCTTTAAAGAAACGTTGCATTGTGAGAACTCTGAATAACTCCAGCTTATACCCTGCCCATGGTGCTAGGAAATTGGGCAGGGATTATAAACTGAACCTTTGGTGGTGACTAATCCTTCAGGGGACCAGATTCTGGGTAACAGAAAGCAGGGCCATCTGGTACAAATATGACAGATAGATGCAACTGATGTACCAACTAGCAGTGGCTGCCTGGGAGCCATACTGAAAAATTCATAGGTCACAGCCAAGTTTAGTGAGGATGACCGTCTTGATTGATGAGCCATGCCTGTCAAGGGTGCTGGGGTAGGGAAGTGGGGATGGGTGATAAATATATGTATGAATGAACCTATCAACAAAAGGCAAGGAAAGGGAGGGAGGGAATTCTGGTGGAAATGTCCTAAATGGTGACTTATAGGAATCACACGTTTGGAAGACATCTAGAAACAACAAAGCCATAAGAATATAAAGTTGCCAAGATGAGAAAAAAGGAATTAAAAACAAGGCCAGGCTTCCCTGGTGGCGCAGTGGTTGAGAGTCTGCCTGTCAATGCAGGGGACGCAGGTTCGAGCCCTGGTCTGGGAAGATCCCACATGCCGCGGAGCAACTGGGCCCGTGAGCCACAATTACTGAGCCTGCGCGTCTGGAGCCTGTGCTCCGCAACAAAAGAGGCCGCGATAGTGAGAGGCCCGCGCACCGCGATGAAGAGTGGCCCCCGCCTGCCACAACTAGAGAAAGCCCTCACACAGAAACGAAGACCCAGCACAGCCCTAAATAAATAAATAAATAAATAACCCTTTAAAAAACAAACAAACAAAAACAAAAGAAAACAAGGCCAAAATCTTGAAGAACACCACATTTAGGAAGCAGGATAAAGAAGCCTCAGGAGGAAAACATTGACAAAAAGAAGAAAATTCGGTGACAGATCAAATAAAAGATTTTAAGTGTTCAACAGTTAAATGCCTCAGAAAAATGTCACACGGTGACTAGAAAGCAGCTTCAGCAGAGTGGCTGTGCTGGATCCAAGGAACGGATGCCGCTGAGGAAGTGGAGGAGGGGAGAGAGACCATGCTGAAAAATCTGGTGACAAAACCAACAAGAAAAGTCCAACAGGAGTTCAAGAAATTACCCAGGACATACACAAGAACTGTAAACTATGTGATTATCTTCATGCGGTATTGGGTAAAAGAAGTGAAATCAGATCATCTTTGTAGGTAGAGGAACAGAGTAGCAGACAGGGATTCTTTGATGAGCAAAAACAATTGCTGGAGCCAGAGCTTGGACTACAAAGGAGGTATGATTAAGGGGGGGAAGGCGGGCGGGGTTCAAGAGACAATTTGAGAGGAGAGATGGGAATCTGAGCAGCACCAGTCTGGTGGCCTTGACCCAGGACACAAAGGCATCGAGAGAAAGAAAGCGGATGAAATGAAGAGGTTCAAGGCATGCACAGGGCACTCTAGGGAGTGTGTTGAAGGGGCAGCTAGAAAAGAGCGCAGACTCGCTTCCAAGGAGTAGTGATGCCAAGGGAGAGGGGCCCAACTAGGACCTTGTGCGGCAATGCTCAGAAGCTCTGAGAAAGATACTCTGGTTCAGCAGACTGTGAGGCAGAGGGCCTTGTTGGATGGCAGGCACCAATGAGAGGAGCTCGGCTGGGGCGTGCAGCCATCAGGCTGAGTGGGCAGGAGGGCAGTCAGCGAGAGCCAATGGTCCTTTGAAAAGCCAAGAGCCTGGAGAGAGCAGCAGACAGTATGTCCAGAGCCACAGAAGAGCACCCCAGGGGCTCTCCCTGTCCCTTCCTCCTTGGCAGTCAAAAGGAAGAAGAGTTTCTTCGGTGAAAAAAAATAGATGAATTGAGGAAACCTCTTCAAGAAGGTGCAACTGGTCAAGGCATCCTGAGGAGACATAGGGCAGGCATTTTGGCAATGGCCCCACTGAGTCTTGGAGAGACACACAGAAAGGACCATGCCAGTCACCAAGGCACCTTCTCTTTCCACCTCTTAGACAACCAACCCTCTGGGGGAAGGCAGTTGCCACCTGGGCTGTTCCAACTTGGCATGTCTCCTCCCCACCAGCCCTGACAACACTCTACCCAGACCCCTAGTCCCACCTGACCCGCTTCACTTCCTTCAGATTTCAGCTCAAAAATCCCTCCTGCCAGGAGGACTTCCCAGACCCCTCATCAGATCACGGCCACTCTGCTCATCCCCCCATTCTCACACCACATGCTGGCAGCCCCTTGCTCAGTCTGACGTCCTGGCAGGCAGGTCT
Organism: Eschrichtius robustus; assembly: GCF_028021215.1. NCBI lineage: Eukaryota > Metazoa > Chordata > Mammalia > Artiodactyla > Eschrichtiidae > Eschrichtius > Eschrichtius robustus. The sequence continues at coordinate 68,484,190 of NC_090833.1, forward strand.
TGGGTACCACTGCCTTCGTGCCTGGCACACGGTGGGCATTCGATACTCGATTGCTGAAAGCAGGCAAGAAGAACAGGGGCAAGTACCATATGCGGCTAAGTCGTGTCCATTGTGGCCTGAGCAAGCAGCACACCAAACAAACTGTTTAAAAAGAAAACCCAGCGGCTAGATTCATATTTGTTTACCCTTGTGGCATGGCGCTTCCTAGGTAAACATAGCTTAGAAATTGGTTTTAAAAAAACAAATCCTTGACCCAATCTCAAATCACACACATACATAATTTGAGCTGGATCACAACAAACCCTAATGTGCAAGCTAGAATTACAAAGTTTTTAGGGGAAAACACAGGCAAATACCTTTGTAAGAGTAGGAGGCAAAGATTTCTTAGGTCACAGAAAATAATAACCATAAAAGAAGAAATTGGTTAAGTTAGACAAAGTCAAAAGCTTCTGCTCATCAAAGATACATTTAAGAAAATAAGCAAGCCACACATTTGGAAATAATATTTGCAAAACAGATATCTAGCAAAGGACTGTTATCCAGGATATATAAAATCATCTATAACTCAATAATAAAGACACAAAAGTAACAAGCAAAAATCTGAACAGACACAAAAAGATATAAATGGACAACAAACATATACAAAAGTGCTTAACATCATGAGTCATCAGGGAGAGACAAGTTTAAACCACAATGAGATACCACTACACACATAGCAGAACAGTTAAAATTAAAAAGACTAACAAAACCTACTGTTGGCTAAGTAGAGTACCAGCATTGTCATTCACTGTTGGTAGGGATGTAAAATGGTCCAAACCAATTTGGCAAAAGCTATGGCAGTTTCTACATGCTGGCCTACCTCCCAGCCCAGCAATTCAATTCCTAGGAATTTATCCAAAGAAATAAAAGCCATACATTCACAAAAAGGAGTTGGACAAGAATATCCAAAGAAGCTAATTCATATAACCAAAAAGTAGAAACAGCCCAGGCATCCATCAATGGGAGGATAGATAAATCGTGGTATCATCATTCAATGGAATACTAATCAGCAATAAAAAGAAGCAAACTACTTGCAGCCACAAAGCAGCAGACACATAACAGCATGGATGAATCCCATGAACACTTTTGTTGAGTGAACAGAATCAAGAGTGCATACTTTACGATTCCATTTATATGAAATTCTGGAACAGTAGGAACTAACCTATAGTAGAAAAAAAATCAGCTCAGGGGTTACCACAAGGAGAGAGAGATAAGAGAATGACTGGGAAGGAGTATGCAGGAACTTTCTGGGGCGCAGGTATGGTTCTACATCTTGATAGGGATTGGAGTTACACAGGCACATGAATTTGTCAAAATTCAGCCAACACCTCAAGATCTGTGCATGTCATTGTAAATTTATCTCAAACGAGAAAGGAAACCAATACTAAACTGTTAATGACACGAATGCTGAACTATTTAGGGGAGAAGTTTACTGATGCATGTGATTTACTTTGAAATACATAAACGAGATGGACTGACGGATGGAGGGATAATGGGAGGACTAGATGGAGAGGTGTGTCGATGCGGATGATAGCATCTAGGCAGTGGATATACAGCCGTGCACTTTCAAATTCTCAACTTTGTCATATGCTCAAAATAATTTTTTTTTATTTTATTTATTTTTTTGGCTGTGTTGGGTCTTCTTTGCTGCGCGTGGGCTTTCTCTAGTTGCGGCGAGCGGGGGCTACTCTTCGTTGCAGTGCACGGGCTTCTCACTGCAGTGGCTTCTCTTGTTGAGGAGCACAAGCTCTAGGCGTGTGGGCTTCAGTAGTTGCGGCACACGGGCTCAGAAGTTGTGGCTCACAGGCTCTAGAGTGCAGGCTCAGTAGCTGTGGTGCACGGGCTTAGTTGCTCGGCGGCGTGTGGGATCTTCCCGGACCAGGGCTTGAACCTGTGTCCCCTGCATTGGCAGGTGGACTCTTAACCACTGCACCACCAGGGAAGTCTGCTCAAAATTTTTCATAATAAAATGTTGGAGAGGAAAAAGAGCAAGAACAAGTTTCTAAAAATCCTCTGTAGATGTGATCATGGCATTGTGATTACGTAATATAGTGTCCACACGTTTAGAGAAGCACGGTGAAGTACGTAGGGGTGAAATGACATGACGCCTGGAATTGATGGATGAATCAAATGTGACAAAATCTTGATAATTATTGATGCTGGAAGATAATTATTGACGGGGGTTCATCACTATTCTCATTTTTGCAGATTTAAATTTTTTTAATTAAAGAAATATTAAAACAAATCCCTAAGAGGCAGGGCCTACATGAAACAAGCACATATCTGCTTCAGCAAGAGTTTCCCCGAGGCCAACACGGCTTTAATCCAACCACCTGGGACAAAACAGGATCTTGATTTAAGCTGATGATAAGTGCAGAGCCAGCAACCAAAGGAAGCTTTCCTTCTCACACTCTGAAGTCTGTGTCAGCTGCACCGGGCTTGTTCCCATGTGGCCTTTTAGGGTCCTCCAGCCAAAAAGCAGCAAGCTCACATACTTAACCGGAGTTTCACTCTCTTCTCAAGAAATCGAGTGAGTACCCCGTGCATTTCAGATGAAACCCAACAGCTGTGCTCAGCAAATCTTCCCAAGGCTCTCTTCCAGGCATTGCCAAAAAAAGAAAAAAAAAACAAAAAACCAAAGCCTCTTTAATCCCTATTTTTAAATAATAACTGTCTTTGACCCACCACCTCACCCCTAACCCAAGATTGCGTTGATGTCGAGCACACTGTAATTATTCTTATCACAGCATTTATCCCACAGTATTACAGAATGCTTGTTTGTTGCCCAGACTGGGCTCCTTGGTATGGGGAGTGGGGGGGTATCTTGTTCACTATTATATAACCAGCTAAGCACGATGCCTGGAACACCTACATGCTTCCTAAAATAGTTTTGGGTGGCTGGGTGAACAATTTGTAAAACGTGCACAGTTCACAGAGCTTTTCCATATGGTCTCCCCTTCCTTCTGCCACCCCAAGAGCTAAGCAGGGCAGAAATTATTCGCCTCCCCACAATATCCCAGATAAGGAAACAAGGCCAAGGGGGCATTCAAGATGCGCTCAATCTCACAGAACAATCAGTGGTAAAACCTGGGCCAGGGCCAATTTTGCTAACTCCTTGAGATGTTCTTTTCATCATATCAAATTCCTTTCTGAGGAAAATTCAAGTTGATCACTCAGAAGACGAGACACTTCTCTAACCACGATTAAAACGCTTGGAGTTAGGGATCCTGTGGCCTCTGAACTGACTGAATTTAAGAGTGAACAGGACCCAATGAGCAAGGATCTTCCTCGGAAAGCAGGGAGAGTAAACAGCTGGATAAACGCCACTACCCATAAAACCCCAGATGTTCGGCTTGATGTTTCAACATATTAAAGGTCTCATCTAATTAATTAAGGTAAAAAGACAACAGGGGCGCTGTACACCATGTTAATCTCCACCAGCCAGCTGACATCAGCTGCTCGACATGCATTAACCTGTTGCAAAATTTCTCCCTCCAAACACGCCCCTTCCCTCATTTTGCATAAACAACCACCAAGTGCTGTTTTCATAGCCCCTTTGGAGGGATCAGGGGCTGGCTAGGATTACCCTGAGCTGTCATCTATGAGGTCAAATTACCCCCAAGCAGCAGTTCACACAAAACTCGTCCTCTTCTCTTAGCTTCAAGTTGGGGGAAAGAACTGGAAGTTCTGGTGAGTCTGTAAATAAAACACTGGCCATCAGCTGAGGTGCATGCCCTCCCCGAACCCATCCACGCACACATGAAATGCAGCCCAGGATTCCTGCTTTGAGTTTCAGCAGGTGAACTGGCAACAACTTGCACGGGGCCAAAGGTCCAAAGAGCAGGTCTCCAGGCACAGCTGCGCTCCATCCCCTTCAGAAAAGCAGCCCAGCGTCCCGTCTCTAGGGTACGAGCATGCTTTATATGTCCTATACGGAGTTACCAACAGGCCTGGGAGCTGTCAAGGGCCTTGTGAATTACTGTGGAATTACCAGGAACTTCACTGTATTTACTGATACTCCATTGCCTTGGGCTCCAAAACTTGGTGCTGAGGTATCTTAGCCTCCATGCTAGGTTTTCAATGCCAAGGTCTTGTCGTGTGAAGATTTCTGGGAACCTTTCCTTCTCTAAATGTGGACCTGTCTCATGCTGTGGGTAATGAGGAGGAAATGGTTCCCATCACCTCTCCCCAGCCCCAGCCCTCCTACCCAGTATCATTTCCCACCTAAGCAACCACAGAAAGGAGTACTTTTGTCCTTCACAGCAGCAAGTGGCCAAGCAAGACACGCAGACAGAACAGATCTGAATCTAGTAGCCAACGCTTAATTTCAACTGTGAGGATTTTCTCCACTGCTTGCTCATAAGCTACTGACTTCACCATCATAAACTGAGTATTCCCCGTGCCCCACTGCTGCTTGCTTCAATTCTAGAAACCTCTGGAATTTCAACTGATACCAAAATTTCAACTACTGTTATATCCTCCATCAAAAAAGATTTACCAATGCTAATCTACATTTTTTTGTCCTCTGCCTCTAAGGAGCTTCTCAAAATTTGAGCCAAACCTCCTATAATGTCATTAAAGTGAAAGAAAAATAATTTAAACAATGAGTGGAATGATTTTAGAAAAGTAGCCTTATTGAGCTAAATTTATTCCTTTGAGTACCAGAAATATTTTTAAACAAGCATTTGATTCTTAGGGACTGAAGTCACTGTTACAAGATCACCCCCCCCCCCAAAAAAAAAGCAGGAGGCTGAATTTCCAGTTTAATTATGACCACAGATGAGCAGCTGGAATGAAATTACTTCACTGTGCTGTGTGTTCATAATTCATCATATCCAAGTGATCTCTGACTTCATTAATGATTTTTCTCTACTTCTCCTCAGATGTTTAGCTTAAAGGGAAATTTTTTAAATTACCTCTTTCCAACTGTACTTTTTCAATATACTCTTCACTCTGGAAATTCAAGTTTACTGGTATTAACTTTATACTGATAGTGTAAAACGCACTCCTTCAATAAAACATGACCTTATAAAATGTTAAAGGCAACCCACTCTTATCTCTGAACAAATATCCTGCTTTATATCAACTGCCCAATAACCAATAACAAAAGATTCAAGTTTTACTTTGTTACCTGACAAACACACAAAGATTTCTGGCAGAAAAAACCAAGTTACAGGGCTTCCCTGGTGGCGCAGTGGTTAGGAATCTGCCTGCCAATGCAGGGGACAGGGGTTCGAGCCCTGGTCTGGGAAGATCCCACATGCCACGGAGCAACTAGGCCCGTGAGCCACAACTGCTGAGCCTGCGCGTCTGGAGCCTGTGCTCCGCAACAAGAGAGGCCGCGACAGTGAGAGGCCTGCGCACCGCGATGAAGAGTGGCCCCCGCTCACCGCAACTGGAGAAAACCCTCGCACAGAAACGAAGACCCAACACAGCCATAAATAAATAAATAAATAAATTTAATAAAATTAAAAAAAAAAACAAAACCGAGTTACAGAAATTGTACTTTTTCCTTTTTAGGTTTATATGTTTTAGCTAAAATCAGAACTTGTTAAACCCCTTGGGCTTCTGGAAGAATGCAGCGGATTTAAAGAGCATTTCTTACTGGACCTCCCAGATGCTGGCAAAGTCCTAGGGAAAGAGGAGGTTAGGAGAGAACAGGCAGATATACACACACGATGGGTATTCATTCCATTCTTGATTTCTGGTAGAAGACAGCCCTTTACCAAAAAAATTAGATTCACAAAAATAAAATTCTTGGCTCACTATCATCTTTGCGAAGTGACCTCCTCTTTCTCTTCTCAAACCACTGAGGAAATAAACACCATACGTTTCCATTAACCTGGATGAAAACTGTTCTCCATGGGGCCTTTGGCTTTTCATAAAGGTAGAAAATCCGTACACCGGTAGATCTATACACCTTCAAAGATAACAATATGAATACTCAACATTTACTGAGCACTGACTATGTACAAGGCACAGCCCTTAACTCTTTATCTGTATTATCTCAGTCTTTACAACAACCTGCCCTTAGACCAAAAGGCTTACAAAAGACCCAAATCCTCAGGTTGTGAGTCAGGCTGCACAGAGCCCAGGGCTGCAAAGGGCAGTTAGAGGACCAGCTCAATGCAAAAGGCACACAAGGGCATGAACGAGGGAGCGGACCTGGGTGTCCATCTCTGAACCTCTAAGAAGCCTGAGGTGCCAAGGGTGGGCCTCCCCCAAGCTTCCGTGAGACTCCATCCCTTTCCTCATCCTCTCCCCTTTGCTCTTCCCCTAGCTCTTTTTCTCCTCTTGGTGCCCAGACTACTCTAAACCTTGAGTCCTTCAGGATTCACAGCAGAGACCATCCCCAACCTAGACAACACTCAGGGAGAGAAAGCCCATTGAGAGAACACAGTGTCAGTGGCCTCAGGTACTCAGGAACCCGACCTTCTGCAACCAGACAAAGGAAAAGTGAAAGCTACTTCCCATAAACCTTTTCACTAACTGGAATCAGGTCATAAGCCACACCCAGCAGCAAGGGGAGCTGCGAAGTCAAAGATCAGGTTTCTTTGGTCACCACAGTGGGCAACAGGCGAGACAGATGGGGATACTTTGAGTGGTCACCCAACAGAATCTGTTGTCAAAGTGATTCTAACAAAATAAGGCATTTTTATGTATTGTCATGTAGTACATGCAGGTACCATGTAAGCATTGGTGAAAACTCTAATGGAATGGTAATGGGTTTTAAGTATTCACAAAACTAATATGCACATTTATTTCCAGTTGCACACTATTAGAGAGGATTCTAAAGCACTAGCACCTTTACACTAGCAACTGTCTAGCAACTGTCAACATAGTTGCCGTAAAGTTGCACATCCCAATGGAGTTGGACAAAAATGTCATGAAATACTGCAAGCCAAATAGAATTTCAGAAATCACATCGGGGGACAAGAACTATTTACTCTAGAGTGTTGCCTTGTATTAGCTCTAACAGACACACACACACACACACACACACACACACACGAATCTCAAACAAAATGAAGCAGCCAAAGCTCAGACTGTGTCTTGCACTTGTTCCCATTATTATATCATTATACCTCCTGGTTAAAGGGTCCCCTGGAGCTGTGCTGGATACAAAGACAAGCTAGTGGCCTCATCTGTCAACTGACTCCCAAGTTTCATTTAGCTTCTCTGGCTGCTTGAGCAGGTATTCCCATATCTGCCCCTTTCCCCTGTAGCCTTCCAAAGCTGCTTACAAGGGTGAAAAGAGACAAAAATCTTCCCAGATAGAGAAGATGCTTTGGTCTTACCTATTCCATTCTCATCCTCTGATAATCCCAACATAACATTCACAAGATAAACAATGCATAATAGTAGTACAGGTTTGTTAACTCTTCCATTTGTTCATTGATCCGTTTATTCATTCATTCATACAGCATTCATAAAGTTCCTATTATATCATGTACCATGTTGGGTGGGGAAAAGAGAAGGCACATATTCCCTGCCTAAAAGCACATATCCATTACTTCTTATCTCCACTTCTTAACATTGGCGCTCAGCATTCAGAAATGTGGGGAGGCAAAAGAAGAAGCCCTTATGCCTTATGAAGACATTGGTGGCAGCATCCCCAAGGGGCAAGAAAGCAGGCGGTAAGAGGTTGTAGACACGTAGGTGGCAGACAGAAGAGGCAGCCAGACAGTCAGGAAGATTAGTTACACTGAACAAATAAGTAAATATAGTGAGAATAAAAGGAGTCAGATTTCTCACTCTGAGAAGGGATTTCTGAACATGGAAAGAAGGCTGCAAAGACCTCTGAGGTGTTGGAATGGAATTAGAAGTATTGGTGTAAAGTGATGGGTTTTTAAATAAAAAATAGATAAAATATTGATTTTTTTCTGTATTTGTGTGTGTGTATATATATACATATTTATACGCACGACTGTGTGTGTGCATACAGAAGCAATGAGCTCAGTGAGGAATCAAATTTTGGTTTCTAAATATCACCCTCCACTAAAATGAATCAGAACAATTTGAAGAAAAGTTGATTTCAGAGTGGGAGCAGAGAAAATACAAGATGATCCTGGGACATCTGTGTCAGAATATAAGGAAATGCTTAATAAATGATGGGCATCTGTCAAGAGGACAGAGCCAGCTTGAAGAAAACAAATCAGGAACAATTTGAGGATTAAAATGATAGTTAACAGGTTATAACCCATTGGTTAAAACAGAACCATGAATCCATACTGAACATACATATATAAATGGAGGAGAAGGGAACCCTCTTTCTTACAGTAGAAAGCCAAGTAATAAATGCAGAAATGGGGGAAATAGATTATTTCTATTCAGCAACCATGGTGGTGGTGCATGCAGGTGGGAGTCGACCATGGATGCTAAGGTTGATGGGTGATATTTTGATGAGGAACAGGATATTAGTACAGTACTGTATACCATAGTAATTAAATACAAAGGGAAAATGGCAGCTGTACAGTGGAGACACCTGGCAGACCCCATCATGACCAGATGATCAAGGTTAACATCACCAGTGATAAGACAGGTCATCATCATGTGTCTCTTGACGTGATACACCAGGAATATCTTAGTGCACGGCCTGAGTCTAATTATGAGGAAACACTGGACAGACCAAAGTGAAAGGTTGTCCTACAGAATGAAAGGCCTTTCAAGGGCATGAGACACAGGGAAAAGACAGAGGAATGTTTCCAGGTTAAAGGATACTGATGCGGTAAGATAACTAAATAGAATGCATGTTCCTAGATAGGATCCTGGACCAGAAAGGAAAAGAGGACATTGTTGGAATGCTCGGATAAGTCTGAATGGGGTCTACAGACTGTACAGTGAGTATTGTTGTATCGATGCTGATCTCCTGATTGGGATGCTTCTACAATGATAATGCAGGAGGAGCGGTCCTTGTTTTGGGCGACATTAGTGGTGATGAGCATCTCAGAAAAAAGATGTGTGTCATGTGTGGCCACGTGCATGTGCAGAGAGAAAGAGGGTGACCGGAAATGGAGGTGAAATATTAACAACTGGAAAATCTGAGTGAGGTGGAGGAGATACAGAATTCTTATACTGTTTTTACATTTTTTTGTATGTTTGAGACCATTGCCATTTTTTATAAGAACGTATGATATAAGAAAGAGGCCCTGACGCCACTAGGACCTGAGTTTTAATTCTAACTCAGTAATTTATTTGATCTATGACCCTAAGGAAATAATTTGAGGTTCAGTTACAGCATTTAAAATTAATTCTTACTGTGCCTCACAAAATTGAGATTAAAGTAGATAACCAATAATAGTCACCATTTACTGAGGACTTAATATTGTATGCTCACATTTTAGAAATCCTATTTCTAAACCACTCAACAACCTGGCATAGTATTATGATTCCCAATTTACAACATGAATAGCCTAAGACTCAGAGAAATGACATGTCCTCTCCTTAGTAAAAAAGCAGGGCTCAAGCCAGGAAGTCAGCTTCAAAACCCTACCTTCATTCTACTGCACTGGGCTTTTCAGATGGGCAGCTCTTCCCAGTGTATTTAGGATGCTGAAGGAACTCGATCAACATTGATTTTCCTACCAACCACCTAGTAGAAGAGCAGATATATGATTAAATGATTATACTATAATGTGTTAACAATATTATGTATATGCAAAATGCAATGAGTAACTAAAAAAAGAACAAAGTGATTTTGTGGGGTCTGGCTCTGTGGCAAAAGGGTGAGGAGGGTTCAAAGGCAGTTATACTTAATTGATGTTCAAGGGTGAGAAGGCAATGGAGAAGCAAGGGGAGGCAAGAGGCAAGGGACTTCAGGCAGAAGTTCGGCAGATACAAAGCCATGTCAGCGTGGCGGCCGGGGTGTTGGGGAAGCAGTGCACAGAGGGAGGAAGCCAGCTGGGGAGGGGTAAGTGATAGGTGGGCAGAAACCAGGTCAGGAAGAGTCTGACATGCCATGTTTAGAAGTTGACACTTTGGAGCTTGCCTGGTGGCACCGTGGTTAAGAATCCGCCTGCCAATGAGGGGACACAGGTTCGAGCCCTAGTCCAGGAAGATCCCACATGCCGCGGAGCAACTAAGCCCGTGCGCCACAACCACTGAGCCTGCGTTCTAGAGCCCACACGCCACAACTACTGAAGCCTGTGTGCCTAGAGCCCATGCTCTGCAACAAGAGAAGCCACAGCAATGAGAAGCCCGCGCACCGCAATGAAGAGTAGCCCCCGCTCCCTGCAACTAGAGAAAGTCCGCATGCAGCAACGAAGACCCAATGCAGCCAAAAATAAATAAATAAAATAAATAAAATTTTTTTAAAAAGTTGACACTTTGCCCTCTTGGCTAGGGAGGACACGGCACATCTGCTATCAGCGCCTCTCCCTACATGTCAGACATTACAAATCATCGCACTTTATGACACTTAAGGCAGCCCACACTTCAGACAGCCACTACCAAATAACTGGAATTGACATCTGAAATAAAATCGTTTGCCGCCCCTGCTCTAGGCAACGGGGAAACTTACAGGGTTTTTAACAGGTGGCTGGTAAGATTGGCTCTGTTCTTAATAGAGCACAACCAGCACAGCAGCAAAGACTGGTCAAGAAACAGACTACAGGGAACTTCCCTGGCGGTCCAGTGGTAAAGAATCCGCCTTCCAATGCTGGGGGCGCAGGTTCGATCCCTGGTCAGGGAACTAAGATCCTACATGCTGCATGGCACAGCCAAAATAAATACATAAATAAAAAGAAACAGACTGCAGGCATGGTAACAGGTGAGAAGGCCACTACAACAGTCCTGTGCGATGTATAAAGGAAAGGTGCACATCCAAACAAAGTCAGGATTTGGTCAAACTCCAAGCTTTCATCTAGTCATTGTCAGAAGGCATATTATGGTGGAGAAAGCATATAAAGTGCTCTTCAAACAATAAAATCCACGGCAAGCTGAAGGCTGTGCTCAGGGGACAGTGAGACCCAGGAAAACAGACTACACTAGGAGTGAAGCAGGCAGACCAAGAGAGATGTAAGTTTCACTAACCTTGAAATTCCAGGCAAACATAGTTGCAAACTGACCACAGCAGTACTGTAACACCTATCAGGTATCAGGTGCTGTCAGACTATTAGTCATTCCCGGCAACACTGAGGTGCTCAATTAAAGGATATTATTGAAAGGCAACTAGTCGCAGTTTCTACATCTTGGGAAAAGACATGATATTTAAGCACATATTTTTTTGTTTCTTTTTTTAATTAATTCTTATTGGAGTGTGGTTGATTTACAATGTTGTGTTAGTTTCTGCTGTACAGCAAAGTCAATCAGTTATACATATACATATATCCACTCTTTTTTAGATTCTTTTCCCATATAGGTCATTACAGAGTACTGAGTAGAGTTCCCTGTGCTATACAGTAGGTCCTTATTAGTTATTTACTTTATATATAGTAGTGTGTATATGTCAATCCCAATCTCCCAATTTATCCCTCCCCCCCTTTTTCCCCCTTGGTAACCATAAGTTTGTTTCTGACATCTGTGACTCTTTATCTGTTTTGTAAATAAGTTTAAGCCCTTAAATTAAAATGCACACACATAGATAAACGCCTGTGTGCGCAGAGACCTAGGACACAATGAGGAAGCATTCCAACCCAGGATGTGGGTGAGAAACTGGTTTCTTGAGTTTTAGGAGCAGTGGAGTGCTGGGTGTAGTCAAGAGTACTGGGTAGAACTGGGTTTCATCTCTTCTCTGGGCCTCGGTTTCCTTGACTGGAAAGTGAGAGAAGGATAAAGATAATCTCTTCACACATAATAATGCTGCCTCTGAACTCTCCTCTCAGAATGAAAAGAGCAAGGAGGTTTGGGAGAGCGTTCTTGCTATGAGCACAAGAACGTCAGGCTAAATCCCCCTGAGTGCGAATCTGGTGAGGATAGCAACTCATGTCACATCCAGAAACTTGGTAATACGATTGAGAAAACTGGAAACACATTGCAAGGGAAAGCCTGGGGAGCATACTACATTCTGCTTAAAGATGCTGACTGTTTTTGAAATAAAACTTTAAAACATGCCGTAAAAAGCAACTTTTCCTCTGGGGAAAGAGTGGCCTAAAGTGTCTTTGATTGTAACTATGGGAACGGCTTTCATCTGCGCTCTTTATGAGGTTAATTGTAACTCTCCCCCAAGCTCAGAATCTTTCTGAATCTTGTGGTTGTAATCTTACACTCTGCGTGATAAACCTTCGTGTTCAACAGGCACATTCCAAAATGTTTGAACTCGTGGCTCAGAAAGCAGTCAAATGAGTGAAGGCTGATAAAAAGAAGCTCTGTTTTTGCTAGCCTGCATGCGTGTGTGCACGTGCACGCACGCACGCACGCACACACACACACACACAGCCTGCTGACTTCCAGCTACACCCAGTGAAAGTGCTTTATGTTTGACTTCTGCTCTTCTAAGTGATCAAGCTTCATCAGAAAGGACACCGCAACCCGCACAAATGTGAGGCACTTAGCACAATGCCTGGCTCACCGTAACCCCTCAGCAGCTCATAACTGTTATCATTTATCCTTCTTTTTCTTCATTATTGCTGATGGACTATAACACTGTTAGTATTTAGCAGTCATTGCGAGATTTATTCCCTCCAATGAGGTCATCTTCGTGGAGCACATAACCACAGAAACACCCCTATGGAATGCTGTCGTGGTAGCCCTTTTTTACCAATGGGCAGAAGACAGTTACCATAAATGTGTTGTTGATACAGAAAAAAAAAAACCCCACCATGTTGTTCTTTACATTGTTTCATATAACAAGGACCGCCACTGAAAACTGTGGTTCATTTTCTCCTCCCAGATGCTAATAGGAATTAATCTCCTGCTGTACTTTCATGGCTCCCTTATAACAGGCTCACTAGTAATAATTATGTGTGAACATTTATCGAGCATTTGCCACATGCCAGGCACTGTGCTAATCGTTTTGTTTATTATTGCATCTTCACTACAACCCCATAAGATGCTGCTGTTATTCTCACCTACATGAGATGTCTGAGGCTTAGAGAGCTTAAGTTATCCAAGATCATTCATTCAGCGAGACACATAGCTGGCAAGGGGGTGGAACCAAACTCGAACCAGGTGTTTCTGAATCCAATGTCCGTGTTCATGTTTTTCACTAGATTGTAATTACTAAATAAAGGGTTCTTAACTTAGAATCCTTAAATGAACTTCAAGGGATCCATGAGCCCCCTGGAATTGTATGTAAAATGGTATGTGTATGTACACATTTTCCTTGGAGAAAGTCCAAAACTTTTACCGTATTTTCAAGAGTCCAGGACTCAAAAATATATATATATATTTTTTAAAAAGCCCAGACTCAGGGCTTCCCTGGTGGTGCAGTGGTTGAGAGTCTGCCTGCCAATGCAGGGGACACGGGTTCGAGCCCTGGTCTGGGAAGATCCCACGTGCCGCGGAGCAACTAAGCCCGTGAGCCACAACTACTGAGCCTGCGCGTCTGGAGCCTGTGCTCCGCAACGGGAGAGGCCGCGACAGTGAGAGGCCCACGCACCGCGATGAAGAGTGGCCCCTGCTTGCCGCAAGTAGAGAAAGCCCTCACACAGAAACTAAGAGACCCAACACAGCCAAAAATAAATTAATTAATTAAATAAATAAATAAATTTAAAAAAAAAAAAGGAAAAAACTCAACTATATGCTATAAAAAAAAATTTTTTAAAAAAAGCCCAGACTCAGGTGGGACTATATCTTACCATCTTTATATTCTGCACCACCACTCCCCTCACTGCCCCCAGCACCCAAAAGCAGTGCCTAGTACATGATAAGTACTCAACTACCAGTTATCTAATTGACCCCATTCTCTTCTCTGGTCCTTTCTTAGTCTTTTCCCCCATGGAGACTCAATCAGAGTGATGAAATTTTTACAGTTCTGTTTTTAAGCCACGCACATGTGAGAGCTCCATTAGCACAGTTCCAGGGCCCAGCCTTTCACACTGTTGCCCTTCACAGCCACACGCTACAAAAGAGCAAATAGGACCCCATCCTGCCTTCTCATCTCATCTCAGAAAACCACACATCTGCTTGTTCTGGCCTGAAAAGCTCACCTGCTGAGGGAGAAATGCCCAGCACGGCATAGTAGCACACCTGGCCCTTCTGCGTGAGCCCGAGCCCCATTTTCAGAATCAGCTGTCAAGTAACCCTCTGCTTTATGAACAATCTCACATTTTAATAAAAGTCATTGTGCAAGGTGAGCTTTTGAAACAGATGCCCCAATTTCCAACTGAACCGTGTGTAATGGCTAGGAAAATAATAACCCATTATTGCACTTTGGGCATGCCTGTGTGCCAGGCACTGTCCTAGATCTTTCCATCCATCATCCTGCAATCCTCACAAGAGCTTAGGCAGATATTATCAACATTTTGCCAATGGAGAACCTGAAGTCCTATCAGAAAGCTTCAATAACTTCTCAAGAGCCGAGATCTGACCCCATGTTGGGCCAACGCCAAAACCCTAACACATCTCTATCCCTGCATGCCCCCATTTTCTCATGGAAATTATTCTGTTTTTTAGAGAAAGTTTACTCAAGTTGGACATAGCAAAGATGTCCAGGCCTCAACATCTTAAGTAGCTGCAAAACTATCATTTCACAGCACTCTATCAATACTAACATGGGATAGCATAGAATGTTTTCCACTCTTCACGAGTAAAGGTAAGAAACAACTAGTGTATTTCTTAAATCTATTCTAGATGCCTCATTAAAAGTCATTTTTGAATCCCATTATTCAGTTACATTCAACAAACAGAGGAGGTTCAATGCACTCAGCTAGAGAGTATGGAGAAACCCAAAAGAGTGAGGGAGCCTTGGCCCCTCCATGGACCTTCCAATCAGCTGAGCAGACGAATCTCCAAATTGTTTCATGCATTGCTAAAGCAAGAGAAGAACAATTTCCTCGCATGCTAATGGACCTCAGAGGAAGGAAATAAAGACAAATTGATTTTCATGGGGGCGGGGGTGGGGATGGGGGTAGGGAGGAAGGTATGTAATAAATACAGAATTCATGAGGAGACAGCACCCAAGCTGAGAACGAGCAGGCTGTGGCCTGTGAGGGATGAGTGGACAAAGGTGAAGGGCGGTGTCTGAGCAAAGCCTCAGGGAGAAGGCACAAGGCCCTTGACATGATGGTCCACAGCCACTCTCTGCCGGAAGTGCGTGGCCTGGAGGTGGCCGTGAGGCTGGGAATTGCACTGGGAAGGGCTCACCGACCTGCTCCATTCAGTGAGGGCAATGCGAGCTCAATGAAGGTTGTGGATTGGGAGTGACCCGATCAGCTCTATTTTCCAGCAGGATTGATCTGGTGGAAGTGTACAGAGGGAGAAGAGTCCAGAAGCAGGGGGACCAATTACTGTCATCTGGTGGTGAGATGATGAGGCCTAAACTAGAATGTGGAAGTGAGAAAGTAAGGAGTTAAGAAACGGCTGTATCAGGGGGATGCAAGGAAATTCTCCACCAGAGCAACAGTCTGAAATGGGGTGGTTAGAAAGGGAGTTTTGCTTGAGAAAGGGAAGGATTTCAGGTTTTTAAGTTGATTGATTCTGATTGATTCAAGCATTTACACGTTAGGATTAACAATTTAGACTAATTTCAAAGTTTAATTGACAGGGAGACCTGGAAACGGGGTCATTCTGGAGTCATTTTCATGCTCTGAGGTTGCCGAGCTCTTTCATAAAGCTGTTTTCTGGTACCTTTTGGCTTAAACTCTCAGAAGCAATCGTAGGAACAGAGGCGCTGCTTGGGAGCGTGTGTTTAAGCAAACAAATCAGAAGTACAGTGGGAGGTGGAACATGGCTGTGGTAGGTTGTGTTTGGAATCTGCCGTTCAAAAGGAAGCTTCAGGAGATGAAGAAGGCGAGTTTCAGCAGCTCATTAATCCTCCAGACGCACCGAAACTCGTATGTGATGCTCACCAAACTCCCCGCTCCGTAAGGAAGGCCTGGCCTGCAGGGGAGCCTTGTGGCCACTGGCCCGGCTCCGAGCAGCTGCAGGAGAGGACGGAGGGGGGCCCTGTGCTGAGCTCAAGGGAAGTCTCCACCTGGGTGGGCCCAGCTTGCCTTTGGGAATTTTCCAGATACACTAGGCCTCTTCAGTATACTGGCAGATCACAAACTTTCAAAATCCCTATTTTTCCAATCTGAAATAGCATTACATTCAATTTGCGTGAGGAGGTGCATATATTTTTTGGATTCCAAACAACAAAACTTGTTCTTGAAAGGTTGCAAAGTACAGAAGAAGGATAGAAAGAAAAAAAGAAAAACTCACTGAGAACTCAAGTATGAACCATCAGTCAACATTTTGGTACTTTACCTTCCAGTCTTTTCCACCTGCATTTTTAACATAGTCAAGAGATTTTCACCTTTAAAATGTGGTTACCCTGTAGAGCGTTATGTAAGAGCTGAGGAATACATTGACTCATGGACTTGTGAAACTCAGATCTGACCAGCCCGTAGTCCAGCACCTGACAGCAGAACAGGTGTCAAGTGTTAAACCAACTTCAAAGTCTCTCCTCAGAGCCTCTGGAAACGGATATGACCACATCGATGAGCAATCACTTCAACAGAAATGCTTCTCCCCCGTGCTCCTAGTTTATTTCTTTGTGGCTAATGATGATTAAATAGCTTGCTCATGGAAGGAAGGGAGAGAGAGAGGACAAGGCCGCCCCCCACTCACCCCTACTCTCAGTCATAAGATACCCCGTGGTGTTCTCATAACAACACTTGCACATCTACATCATTTGCTTTTATGTCAACAAACACCTTGGGAGGTGAGCGAGGCTGGTCCTCACCAATTTCCAAAGGAGTCTGGAAACTGAGGCAAATGGAGGGCGAGTGACTCACCAGAGGTCATACAGGTGGTTGGGGGGCAAAACCAGAACTAGAACTCAGGCAATGTGCCCCCTCCACCCTTTCCAGAGGGGCCCCCGAGCAGATGCCCTGGAGAAGGGCGCAGATGGAAGCTCCTCACGCCGCGGGGAACCCTCCCTGCACCGGTGTGATACGAGTCATCACAGCCATCTCACAGTCCGGCGTGCAAAACCAACTCACTCTCCCTTTCCGCACCTCCGCAGACTTCTCAAATGCACTGAAAGAACAGATAGTCACAATTGGGAGTAATAACTTTTGCGCTCCTGATATGCATCACATTTCATCTCACAGCAACCCACAAGGAGCCTGGGCCCTATTTTATAAGTATAAAAAACCAAACAGAAGGGCTCCGCAACTTCTCCAAAGTCCTGCAGTAAGTTCCAGAAACAGGATCCTAAATGCAGCTCTGCACAGCTCTGCATTTTGCCACACTCTTGAAGTTCCGAGGCATTCAGCTCCCGGAAGCTGGGTGAGCTGGACCTTGTCACCCGGGAGAAGGAAAACCCTATCCCAGCAGAGGCTCTCAGACCTCTCACACGTTACCCCGTGTCCCCACCGTGGCTAGGCAGGGCTGCATTCCTGAGGGCGGCCTGCAGGATGAGCGGCAGAGCCCTCACCAAGCCACTCAGCCAAAACTGGCCACAGGCCACAATACTAAGATGCCCAAGCAGTGAAGATACAGCTGTCCCCAAATCTGGAGAAAATATAAGCCCTGTCGAGTGAAACCAAGAAAACATTTCACTACAAAATGCAGTGTGATGAACTGACATGTCCTGCACCACCCCGAGTCATCGGCAGACTTCAGAAGTGTCACCATCGCAGTGGGGGGTGACCCTGAGCAGTGCCTTCCTTCAGGTGACTTTGTATGTAACATAACATAGGAGAGAAAGCAACAAGCAGAGACATGAAAAGGCAGTTCAGCTGATTTTTCACCAAGATACCTGAGCTTTTTCACCAAAGCCATTCCATTCTAGGTTAACTTGCCAGATTTAGAGATACCCGCCTTTGAAAAGAACGGCATTTGAAGACTGACCTTGGTAATCTCTCCTTAATTCATTCATGGAACTTCTATATACCCAGTTTGTGAGAGTTTATGGAGATATGAATTAAAAGCTATGATCCTTGACCTCAAGGAGCTCCAAGCCCAACAAGTATTTACGCTCCTAGGTAATTGCTTTGATGGCTGTGTTTACATAAAGCTCAAAGGGAGCGCAGAATGCTGAGTGCCTCAATCAGGAGAGGAAATCAGGGAGGGCTTCCAAAATGAGGTGGTATGGGGCTAAGGAGAGTTAGCCAGATCGACCATTTGCAGGGAGGACATCCAAGGAAGAAAGAGCAAAGGTACGAAGTGAGAGAGAGCAAGGTAAATTTCCAAAATCACCATCAGTCCTATATTCCTGGAGCATAGAATGACAGGTGAGAAAGGTCAGGAGACTAGGCTGGACAAGGAGGCAGAGGCCACACCTTGAAGGGCATGCAGAGAAGCTGAACAACATTCAGAGAAGTTTCCATTATACGCTGGAGGTGACAGGGACCCCAAATGAGTCCCGAGCAGGGAAGAGAAGGTCATGTGTCTTTCAAAGATCTGTCTCTGGTTACAACGTAAAGGGTGGATTGGAGAGCCCAGGGAGGCCTATTCGGAAGCTCCTGCACCAGTTCAAACACAATTCATGGGATCCTGAAGCAGGCAGGGGTCTCAGCAGTGGAGAGCAGAAATGTTACGAAGTAGAATCGTCAGGACTTGGAACACTCTTCAGCGTTCTCTGCTGTTAAAGAACCAACGCAGGCCTCGCTCTAGCGAGTATTTTCAGTGGAAACCCGAATGTTGGAAGTTTAATTACATACAGTGTTGTACATACAGTGGGACAACGGGAGCTGGACTGCATGGAGAGGTGAGGTCCATTTTGTTATTTGGTTTGTTAGCTAAACAGAGCAGCCTTGGGCTTAGGTTATGGGGCTCCCCGACTGCACCTCCTGGCACGGCTGCCCAAGGAAGAAGCGGGCCCCTGCAGCTCAGAATGGAGCCCAGAGGTCTCCTGCCAGAAGAGGTGAGAGTATTCGGGGCCACCTCTCCGTCTCTGTCTCCCCTGCCCCTTCTGTTCCGGCAGCTGCATTCCAAAGACTAATGAGAACAAGATGCAACATGGTTTAACAGTTTTGATACATTCCTTAGCAAAACATAATTTCTTTAAAAATACATGGACTGCCTTACAGTGACTCCATCAGGCAAGACACATGTCAGGGAAAAAGCATGAGAAAATTTGGCAGGTACATATAACATGTCAATAAATTAAACGAAGTTTATTTTCACAAAACCAAATGGTCGGACTTGCGTGCAGTTTCCTACAAAGGACTAAGAATTACTCCCTAGAGAGAGTAATCAAAGTGCAATTAGAGCAGTCTTGGAATTTTTTTAAACATACTATCCTTTCTTCACACATGATTGCTCCTGCATTTTTAGCAAGGGTCCTTAACTCAGAGAAGTAGTAATGGGCTTTTCTAGGTTTGGGTCCTTCTGTGATAACATACAGTCATAAAACAGGTTTTGTGGGGGTTTTTTGGGTTTTTTTACAAAAGCAATTGGTTTACAGTTAAGGCTAAATGTCCTTCACAATGTATCCACTCATCTGTTCATTTAACAAATAATAGCATTGCCTGTTGGGTTGGTCTATTTCAAATGCCGGCAACAAAAAATTTATTTTCCTAATGATGTCAATAATTTTAAGCCCCCCGGCAAGACTTTTACCACTCTGGATATTTCATTAAAATCCTAAGTTATTTGAGTAAAAGGTTTTTTTAATAAAAAGAGACTATTGTACCAGGGTGACTCCATATTTTCAAAATGCAGCAAGTGGTAAAAAACTAAAAATAGAACTACCATACAACCCAGCAATCCCACTACTGGGCATATACCCTGAGAAAACCGTAATTCAAAAAGAGTCATGTACCAAAATGTTCACTGCAGCTCTATTTACAATAGCCAGGACATGGAAGCAACCTAAGTGTCCATCATCGGATGAATGGATAAAGAAGATGTGGCACATATATAGAATGGAATATTACTCAGCCATAAAAAGAAATGAAATGGAGGTATCTGTAATGAGGTGGATGGAGTTAGAGTCTGTCATACAGAGTGAAGTAAGTCAGAAAGAGAAAAACAAATACAGTATGCTAACACATATATATGGAATCTAAGGGAAAAAAAAAAGGTCATGAAGAACCTAGTGGCAAGACAGGAATAAAGACACAGACCTACTAGAGAATGGACTTGAGGATCTGGGGAGGGGGAGGGGTGAGATGTGACAGGGTGAGAGAGTGTCATGGACATATATACACTACCAAATGTAAAATAGATAGCTAGTGGGAAGCAGCCGCATAGCACAGGGAGATCAGCTCGGTGCTTTGTGACCACCTAGAGGGGTGGGATAGGGAGGGTGGGAGGGAGGGAGATGCAAGAGGGAAGAGATATGGGAACATATGTATATGTATAACTGATTCACTTTGTTATAAAGCAGAAACTAACACACCATTGTAAAGCAATTATACTTCAATAAAGATGTTTAAAAAAAAAAATGCAGCAAGTGGTCAAAGAACAAAGAAACCAACAATTGAGGAAGTTAAATATAGTTTTCAAACAAATCAGACTAAAGATGGATGATATATGTCTCAGAAGATGGCAAAGAGACTTCGCCTCCCTGTGGCCTAACAGAACTGAAATCATCTTCTTCCAAAAAATAATATCCCACCAGGTTTACAAAGATTTTCAAGATTTTTATCTGTAAATATCTGCAGAATTTCAAAAAGATTCAATAGTAGGAGGCAAGGGGAACAAAGGCTGCTATACACAGTCGTACAGGTTATGTACTGCACAAGGATGACAGGGTGACATCTAAGAGGACACCATTCACTTTGGAGACATTGTCAATTTATAAATTTAGACAGTTTTTCAGGAGACACTAGTGAAAGGTATTGCTCTGAAACTCAGCATGACAATTTTCTGACAGGTGGAAGTAAAACACATTGAGGAAGGGGGTGCCTGTTTCTAATTTGCACAAAGGCTTCATATGGGTAACAGTGGCTCTGGTGGAAAAGTTATGATTTCTGGATGACACAGTTCAAGTGATTCTTTGGAATGAACTGCTGCTTTGAGTCAGCTTTCCAACCCAGTGCCTTGCACATAGCACTCCTTAAATGTTTATTAAAACAAGCCACCAACATGAGTGTCAGGTACAATCAGCTCAGGTGATTGACCAGGATGTTACTGAAGACAGCGTCACGATTCAATTGTAGAAGCAATTGTCTCAGCACAGAGAAGAGCAGGCGAGCTTGAGACCACACACCACACCCCTTAATCCAGGGACAGCCACGTGCTTCCTCTCCCTCTTCCTCAAACCTGGAAACAAGGAACTCCAAGATGGCTGAGCTGCAGGATGGCAGCAGCCCTGATCCTTTGGTCACTGCACAAAAAAGAGCCTCTGACTTTGATAAACCTTTGTCATAACTAATGAGATGACAGGGTTTGTTTCTGCAGCATTGACTAGTATTACTTGACTAATACACTAAGGTCAAGATATGGGGCCCTGCGTCCCCTTTCCATGCACTCTCCTCAGGCTGTCCGCCTGCCCAGCCTGCCGTGACCACCTGTATTCAGTAATGCTATGGGGAAGGAAGGGGAAGGGAGGAGGGAGAGCAAGGACTCAAGAGTCTCTTACTCTCTGAACCCTCACAGCTGAAGTCTTCGCTGAGGACTGCACGCTTGCAGACACTAACAGTTCCCTTTGAGAGTGACCCCAAGTTTGAACACTGCTCTAGGATGCCTGAAATAATCTTGATGCCATCTGCTTATCCCAAGGAAAAATGTCAGGTCCTCATGGTGTATCTGAAAGGGCACAGAATGAGGAATCAGGAAGAACAGGTTTTAGTGTGGGATTTACAGCTTCCTAGTGACAGAGTGACTCTGAAAGTGCCCCTCATCTCTGATCATCACTGCCCTCTTCTTCAAAATCGGGCTAATGGTATCTTCTCTAAAGGTGATAATGAGGCTACAAAACACATGTAAAAAGAACATTTGAAACAAAGCATGTAAGCGTAAGAAATAGTTACAAAAGAAGAAAAGCATCCGTTCAAACTTCTCTATATAACCTAGTTCATGAGTCACCCAAACCCCCAAATGTCCTTCCAAATCCTCAGGAGAACAAAAATATTCCTAACTAGACATTTAGGAATGTCTTATTGCACGTGTATTACGTTAGGCTATATGCACAACGCTAATAAAATTTCAGCTTACATCTGTATAACACTCTATAGTTAAGTTCTTTCATATACATGAAATCATGGCAGAGCTGTGTATTTTATATGCTGAATGTATGTTTTATAAAGCACTTGGGCCTTTGGATAATCTGTGTATATACTACATGCATGCCCATCGTATGTAACTAGGAGTATAATATTATTTAAATTATTACACGATGTATTATCATTGTATCTTTATTTTTATAACATATTAGTGGCAATATATATGATTTATACCATGCTGAGCACTTTGTCAGGAAAAAAACCCCTAATTAAAGCTAGATTCAGGGACTTTCCTGGTGGTGCAGTGGTTAAGAATCTGCCTGCTAATGCAAGGGACACAGGTTCGATACGTGGTCCAGGAAGATCCCACATGCCGCTGAGCAACTAAGCCCGTGCGCCACAACTACTGAGCCTGCGCTCTAGAGCCACAACTACTGAAGCATGTGCCAAAAATCAATCTATCAATCAATCAATCTAGACTCCTGTGGGAAAATATGATTTGCTTTATGATGATTCATTTTATACTGGTTTCCAGATTATATAGCTACATAAATCAGGGTTCTACCTGAACGCAGTTTGTGAAAATAATTAGAAAAAGAGGATATTAAAACCTTTGGAAATTTCCTCTGTTTTTAATTTTCCCCTATGGAATTTATAAGTTTTTTATTTTTAAAAGGAAGTGAGATCATTTGACTTTAAGTGCACAAAAAGCAGTTATAGAAGGAAGTTATATTGATTGTAATAAGGCATGAATAATCTCTCTCTCCCATCATCTATCATTACTTTCCTGGAAAATGGCAAATATCCCACCTCCTTTTAACGGAATCATCTGAGAATGGCTTTGAGACTAGAAAATTAATAAAACAAAACGATGCCAGAACCTAACATTCTATGCCTCTTTCTTTCCCTATCCCACTGCTTTTTAGGTGAAACTAGAGAGGAGACTCTTCATCCAATACCAAAAGACTAATTCAATTAAGCTTAAACAGAAGTCCTGTTTTATATGGATATTAGTACAGTCTGCACTGATGTTTATAAAGAGCTTAGAGATTTTTAGGTTATTGATGTTATCTGAACCCCAAGTGCTCAAATAGCCATAGTTATTAATGCAGATTTATCTTAGAGAACTTCAAAAATATACATTTAATTTCTAGAGATGACCAATTCATAATTAAAGAATACTAGCTATAGGAAGATTTACTTTTTTAGCCATCATGCACACACACACCCCTGTCTCATGATACCTCATTCTTCAAATGTTTAGTCCTTTCAGACTTTTTTTTTAAACAAACAACTCAAAAGTTATATCACCAAAAGAACCATAAGAAGAATATCAAATTCACTTCGTACTATGCTGAAATAAAGTTTTGAATCTGAATTATGTCACTCAAAGGTTCTCAGCATGTAGGTGGTGGGTAGCTTTCTCCGGAGTATAATTTAAGGGGCACAGTAAACTCTTAACCTATCCCAAAGCAACCTCCACATCAAGCCTGAAGCGACCAGCACCTGAGCCACTGACAGTTGAGGAATGGGGAAGAGGGGAGGAGAGGAACTTTTTTGTTTGTGAGTAGGATGTACCACATAGAAGAGGTGTTTCTTTACCTATGTTGTCTTCCTTAAACCTTAAAACAGCCACTTGGGCAGGGAGCATCACCTTTGTTTTATAGAGAAAGCAGATGCTCAGAAAGTAACTGGCCCAAGGCCACACATGTACAAGTGTCAGACTGAAGCTCACATCTGATTCCAGATGCCAACCACCTCCCAAACTCTGAGAAGGATTTTAATTCATAGATTTTAATTTTTCTTCTATCACCAAATAATCTACTTCCTATAACCTACAATGACAGGCATTCAAAAGTAAGGAAATCAATAGGTACTTAAAGGTTATTGTATAACCTAACAAAGACTCCCTCTTAAAATGGTTACCAGAGAGGGTCCTCAGCCCATTAACACATACTAACCTATTAGGATGGGATGGTTTTGCAGATTATCTGTTTGTCACTGAGCACATTGTCTGGAAATAAAACCCCTAATTCAACTAGATTTCCATAGGAAAATATGATTTGCTTTACATTAAGGTTTCTAGATCTATGGCCACAGAAACCAGACCTGGCTCAACAGCTTCTGAAGAAATGCAAACAAGGGACTGAAAAATGCAAAAGTGGCCCAGGGCTGAGGAAGTCTGGGAATCTATGCAATAACAGCAAAGGGACACCATCAATAAAGGTCTTTTCAAAATGCGAGGCACTATTTAATCCTCAGAAGAACCCTATGAGATAGGTGTGATTTGTCACACCATCCCATTCTACAGATAAGGAAATAAGGCTGAAAATTTTAATAAATTTGACTGCTTCACATAATATATTCGTTTCCTCCAAAACAAAGTACCACACACTGGGTGGCTTAAACAGCAGAAATGCATTGTCCCACAGTTCTAGAGGTTAGAAATCCAAAATCAAGGTGGTGGCAGGGTAGGTTCCTTCTGAGGGCTGCGAGGCAGAATCTGTTTGTTCCACACCTCTCTCCTAGTTTCAGGCAGCCTCAAGCATTCCTTGGCTTCTAGATGTTCTCTCTGTGCCTTCACATCGTCTTCCCTCTGTATGTGTCTGCCTCTGTCCAAATTTCCCCTTTTAATAAGGACACCAGTCATATTGGATTAGGGCCCACCCTAATGACCTCACGTGACCTTGATTACCTCTGCAAAGACCTGATTTCCAAAGAAGGTCACATTCTGAGGTACTGAGGGTTAGGACTCTGACGTCTTTGGGGGGACACAATTCTACCAATAACACACAGCTATTAAGTAGTCAGGCTGGCTCTGATTAACCACTCATCTATAAGCCTGGGCTCCTTGAGGAGGCCAAGCCCACTCAGGGGACAGAGTAGAGCCTTCCAAGCGAGAGGGCTGGAGAGAGATAAGGGGAGCAGGAGGCAGCAAGGGTGAGGAAGCCAGGGACCGCCCCTTGAGCGTGTACTATTCTACTGATTTGTTTCAAAAAACCACCCCACAAATCCACTGAGAGCTTATCCGAGATCACACCTGCTGTGTGGGCAGTATGCATTAACGTCCTGTAGGAAATGCAGGGCTTGGTCAGCCTCAGCCTCTGTCCTCAGACAGACTTCATTCAGTGGCTCAGCCGGTGGGGGGGGAGAGGGGATACACAGAGAGCTCCTCCATAATCACTACAGTGAAAGACATCATGTCCAAGACCACATGGGAGGGGCGGAAGGTACAGTGCACTATGGAAATACAGAGCAGCACAACTTCATTCCAACTGGGGATGGCTTCAGGAGAGGGCAAGCTTTGCTATGGGCAGGTGTCAACATGAGAAGGTGCAAGACACACATCTAGAAGGCAAAGAAAGCCAATACCTGTTGAGAGCTTTAGATGGAGGGCCTATGATGCGGGGCTCTCATGGAAGCTACCACCCTCAATCCTTACAATAACTCTAGGCAATGGGTATTCTCCGCAATTTACAGGTGAAGAAGCTGAAGCCTGGAGATTTCAGGGAGGGGAATAAGGTGAGAATCCTAACCTCCAACTCATCTGGAAACCCAAAGGTCTTACACAGCACAGGACTCAGAGCTGGCTCTCAAGAGCTACAAAACTACAAAATGAGTAAAGCCAATTCATCTTCGTATCATTTCTGACACTAAAAACAAAAGCAAAAGTATGGTTCAGCATGCAAAATCAGAAGGATTTTATTTCAAAAATACCAAGTCTGCTCAAATCCACTTCAGTATGAAATAAAATCATTTCTTGTAGCCAAAGTAGAAAAAAAATTCAGAAAGGTATAAAAGTGGTGATTTCTAGAAACAGAAGTGATCATGTAGCGAGCTAGGGTAGCTATGCATATGTGGGTGTGTTTGTGTACGTGTGTTTTTACGTGTACATTTTTTCCTTTAAGCCATTAGAACCTTAGGAAAATTTTATGACAATAATGTGCCATGTACATAAAAGACAGATGGGTTAAACTTACTGTTTTCTTAGGATCTGTCTGGCGTTTGACAGCCACACACCAGTGCACTATCTGGAAAGATTTAGGACCTCTGCTGTAAAATTATTTATTAGTTGTTATTTATACTACGTGCTCACCAGCAGACCACCCAGTGCTGTGACAACAAAAGCAGTCACGCTGCATCTCTCCAAAACAAGCAAAAGACTACAGGGGCCACCTCTGGGTGTCACCACTGAAAGATGTGGCTTCCGGCAGGGAAGTATGTTCTATGTTCTGAAGGTGCTGCCATCCTAACAGAGACCAAGTAAATGGAAAACGCTGGGCTCAGCATGAGGGGGCTCTGGCAAAGCTGTCCCTTTGGAGGTCTCAGTTCTGTCATCTGTAAAAGGAAGGGCTGCACCAAAAGCCTCTCAGATCCCTTCCCCTCTGAATCCTGGATGTTTAGAAGACGAATCTGTTAGCAGTTGCACACTAACCCTCAGATGTGATCTGGGGCTAATCTCAGTGCCTGGGGGCCTCAGGATCTGACAGGCTGCCAGCATCTTTTTGACCTCCCAATTTGGCTTGAGTAAGCTAACAAGGCATATCTGAACATTCTTAAAGGCTTCAAAAGAAAAGCTCTTTGTATAATGCTTAATTATGATGTATTAAATATGTCAAGGTTGTGGTTCCACTAGACCATCCAAGAAGAGATCGAGTTTTTCTTTTTGAAATGTAGAAAGTAACTATAGAATGCCATGTTTCTACCACTTACACTGATTTAAACGAATAAGTAAGTATAAAAATAAATGAATAAAGTAAGCTTCTCCCCCCAACCCCCTGCCCAAAAAAAAAAAAAATCCTTTGATAATCTGTAGTTTTTCTTTTGAGCTATTTGTCTAAACTTTCATCAACCTAATACACAAACATCTTCTTCGGTACATGGAATTATTCCACATTAATCCCCTCATTTTTAGTGGTCAACATCTCTCTCTCAGGCTGAAGCTGGCATCAGCCAAAGTTTCATCATGAAATAACTCATTCAGGGAGCTCACCACTGGTATGGTTCAGTCTCCTAATTTTTCTGAGAGTGAAGTTACCTGTTCAGCCAAAGTCATCTAGGTCTATGGCCTGGACTGGAACTTCTGATTCCAAGTCCTGCTCTCTTCCCATTAAAGCAAGATAGTCTCTAGGCTGGAAGGAGGGAACACAAAGGGATGTTGCCCCCATGCCCTTTCTGAAGTCTTGTTCATATTTAATGATTCCCAAACCTGGCTGCATCGCAACCATTTCTGGGGACTAAGTCCCACTCCAGGCCTGATGAATCTGTCCTACAGAATCTACACTTTTTTCAAAGCTCCCTCAAGTCATTCAGGTTTAGAAACTGCACACTCATAATACCCAAGAGATCACAAGAATCAACTTTACCAACTTCTAAAGGCAGGAAGAGCACTTTAAGCAAGAGTGAGACTCTTAACAAACAGAAAAAATATAAACAGATACTTATTCTATCTTGGGAAAAGGCAAAAGCATAATATAGCTGGATGTTGCAAAAGAACACAGTAAACCCTAAAACGAGGAGAAAGTAAAAGTAATCAAAACAATAATGAATTTAAAATAGAAATTTTAATAAATAAAGGCATTCAATAATGTAAAACAA
This sequence comes from Eschrichtius robustus, assembly GCF_028021215.1. NCBI lineage: Eukaryota > Metazoa > Chordata > Mammalia > Artiodactyla > Eschrichtiidae > Eschrichtius > Eschrichtius robustus. Next base: position 68,512,023 of record NC_090833.1, read on the forward strand.
TAAAATAAGTACCCTAATAAAAGTTTAATTTCCAAACATACTCAAAAGTAGAAATAATCATTTAATAAATTTCCAAAGCATCATCCATTCTCCACAATTATCCAGATTTTGCCACACTTCAAACCCCCTTTTTTCTTTGCTGAAGTATTTTAAAGTAAAGCTCAGAAATTACCCTTGTATACTTTAATATGCATGTCTACAGAAAAGGCTTTTCACAAAATTCAACATCCTTTCTTGATTTAAAAACAAAAACAAAAACTAGGAACAGAAGGAAACTTCCACAACATGATAAAGGCCATATATTAAAAACACAGAGCTAACATGATACTCAATGGTGAAAGACTGAAAGCTTTTGCCCTAAGATCAGGAAAAAGACAAGGATGTCTACTTTCATCACTTCTATTCAATATAGTATTAGAAGTCCTAGCCAGAGAATTAGTCAAGAAAAAGAAATAAAAGGTACCCAAATTTGAAAAGAAGTAAAATTATTTCTGTTCACAGATGATATAATCTCATATGTAAAAACACTAAAAAAAATTGTCTTTACTGTTAGATCTAGTAAATTCAGCACAGTTGCAGGGTAAAAAGATAAAATAAAAACACAAAAATCAGTTGAATTTCTGTACACTAACAATGGACAATCCAAAGAGGAAATTAAGAAACCATTCCCATTTATAATAGCACCAAAATGAGTAAAATACTTAGGAATAAATTTAATTAACAAAGGTGGTGAAAGACTTGTACACTAAAAACTAAACTGTCTGAAAGAAATCAAAGACAACACAAATAAATGGAAAGACATTTCCATTTCCATGTTCATTGATTGGAAGATTTTAATATTATTAAGATGGAAATACTACCAAAAGTAATCTGCAGATTCAATGCAATCCCTATCAAAATCCCTGGCATTTTTTGCCGAAATAGAAAAACTCATGCTGAAAATCATATGTAATCTCAAGGGACTCCAAACAGCCAAAATAATCTTGAAAAAGAAGAATAAAATGGGAAGACTCATACTTCCTGATTTTTAAACTTTCTACAAAACTACAACAGTAATCAAAAGAGTGTGGTACTGGCAATAAGAACACATATATAGACCAACAGAATAGAATAGAGCACTCAAAAGTAGACCATTGCATATATAGCCAAATGATTTTCAGAGTGTGTCAGGACTATTGACTATTGATAGAATCTTCAACAAATGGTGCTGAGAAAACTGGACATCCACATGCAAAAGAATGGAGTTGGACACTTACCTTACATCATATATAAAACTTAACTCAAAAGGGAATAAAGGCCTAACTGTAAAAATAAAAACTATAAAACTCTCAGAAGAAAACACAAAGGGAAAGATTTGTGACACTGGATTCAGTAATGATTTCTTGGCTATGACACAAAAACACAAGCAACAAAAACAGATAAATTAGACTTTATCAAAATTAGAAACTTTTGTCATCAAAATATACTATCAAGAGAGTGAAGAGACAACCCACAGAATGAGAGAAAATATTTGCAAATCAAAAATCGGATAAGGTATTAAAATCCAAAATATATAAAAGAACTCCTACAACTCAACTACAACAACAACAAAGAAAAACACAATTAAAAAATCAGCAAAGGACTTGAACAGGTGTCCTGCAAAGGATTTATACAAATGGTCAATAAGCACACGAAAAGATGCTCAGTATCATCAGTCATTACGAAATGCAAATCTAAACCACAATGAGATACAACTTCACATGCATTAAGATGGTTATTATAAAAAAAAAATTTTAATAACAAGTGTTGGTGAGGATGTGGACAAATTGGAACCTTTGTGCATTACTAATGGGAATGTAAAAAGAATGCAGCCTCTGTGGAAAATAGTATGGAGGTTCCTTAAAAAGGTAAACATAGAATTACCATTTGATCTAGCAATTCCACTTCCAGGCATATACACTAAAGAATTGAAAGCAGGAACTCAAACAACACTTGCACAGTAATGTTCATAGCAGCATTATTCACAATAGCCAAGAAGTGGAAACAACCACTTTATCCATCAACAGATGGATAAACAAAACGTGGCATATACATAAAATAGAATATTATTCAGCCTTAAAATGGAATGAAATTGTGATACATGCTACAACATGGATGAACCTTGAGGACATTATGCTAAGTGAAATAAGCCAGATAAAAAAGGACAAATAGTGTATGATTCCACTTATATGGAACCTAGAATAGGCAAATTCTCAGAGACAGAAAATACAATAGAAGTTATGAAGGGCTAAGGAGATGGGATAATGGGGAGTTATTATTTAACAGGTACAGAGTTTCTGTTTGGGATGATGAAAAATTTCTAGAAATAGATAGTGGTAATGTTTGAATGTACTTAATGTCATTAAATTGCACATTTAAAAATTGGTTAAAATGGTAAATTCTGTTATATTTTATCATACTAAAAAATGAAGACAACGCTTTAAAATATGGTTATTTTCCTAATCTGGTGATCTATTTTTAAGCATTTTAGAATATGTGGCCTCAAAACTTCATCAATTCTTCTAAATATTTTTAGATTCTCCTTTCCTCTGCTCCATTCCTAAATCTCACCCTAGTTGACCAACTTCTATTTAGAACAGCAAAACATTACTTTCTTTTCTTAGAGCTTATTTCTAACAATCATCATCTAAATTAGGAATCAGCAAACTATAGCTCTGGGGCCAAATTTGGCTTACCACCTGTTCTTGTACAGCATGTAAGCTAAGAATGATTTTTACATTTTAAAATAGCTGAAAAAATTAAGACAAATATTTCATGACACATGAAAAATATATGTGATTTAAATTTCAGTGTGATAATAAAGTTTCACTGGAACACAGCCATGCTCATTCGTCTATGTACTGTGCACAGCTGCTTTCATACTACAAAGGCAGAATTGAGTAGCTGCAACACAGAGGACATGGCCTGCAAGGCCCCAAATATTTACTATCTAGTCCTTTACAGGAAAACTTCGCCAATACCTGATGTAAACAATCAACTCGAAAAAGGCCAAACTGCAATGTAAAACCACACTGAATTTTCCACTGAGCTAATGCAGCACTTGGTCATTTTTTTTTTTAATAGATCTGACATGGCCATTTCAGACTGAACTGACCTTCACAGATCAAATCAAAATTTCTGAAAGAAGCACAAAGTTATTTTAAAGACCATGGTGAATAAGAAATCCGGGGGGGTGGCGGGGGATGGTCACCACTATATTTGAAGGGTTGAGTGATTGTGGCAGAAAATGCTAGTAGCTACCTACCCCATTATCTATATTCCCCTTCTTCTGTGGTAACAGAATCCCCAATTTTTAGCTGCACCAGCTAGAAAGGCTTGTATGACACTTCTGTGAAGTGTACATGATTTGGGAGTTAAGGGAGACTACCCTTTCCTGCAGCCTAGAATATGGATATAATGGCTGGAGGTTAAACAGCCATATTAGATTATGAGGCAAAGCACTAGAGAGGGCAAGTCATGAAGACAGAAAGATCCCGGGCCCCTGACCTTGTGAGCTGCCCTATTAGCCCTGGACTTCTCTTAGGGGAAAGAAAAACAATCTTTTATCTTGTGTAAGCCACTGTCATTTCACATTTTCTAACACATGTGGTCAAACCTTGTCCTAAATACTTCAGTGGTATAAAGAAATAAAGGTACGGACTCCCCTGGTGACGCAGTGGTTAAGAATCTGCCTGCCAATGCAGGGCACATGGGTTCAAGCTCTGTTCCGGGAAGATCTCACATGCTGCAGAGCAACTAAGCCTGTGCACCACAACTGCTGAGCCCACACGCCACAACTACTGAAGCCCGTGCGCCTAGAGCCCGTGCTCTGCAACAAGAGAAGCCACCGCAACGAGAAGCCCATACACCGCAACAAAGAGTAGCCCCAGCTCGCCGCAACTAGAGAAAGCCCGCGTGCAGCAATGAAGACCCAACACAGCCAAACCTAAATAAAATAATTACTTAATTAAAAATTTTTTAAAAGTCTTGATTAACAGTAAGGTGAAAAACAATGAAATGAATAAAAAATATTTTTAAAAAAAGAAATAAAGGTAAAGTTGACCCTAAAACACAATTCTGAATGAGATGAATTTTAAGGACAAATATATGGCCTATTTGGGAATGGCTGAGAGGAAGGAGTCAGGTGACCCATTTGGTCAGGGCCTTACATTAACAGAGCATAACAAATGGGCATATTACGTCTCATATTATTTAAAAAGTAGGCTGCAATTTGTACTTATGCTTGTATATTTATAGAAACTCTCAGAAAAGATACGTAAGAAACCAAAAACAGTGGTGCCTTAGGTAAAGGGAACTGGGGGACTATTTAAACTTTTTAGTCATGAACCTTCATTTCCTTTAAAATTTTTTTTCTTAAATCTTAAATTTCTGAAAAATAAATTAATAGTACAAATGCTGCAAACTCAAGCCTAAATTCCCTAGAATGCTTGAAATAATAATGATGAAAGATTTGGGGCAGTCATTTGTATTTTAAGACGGATTAGTTTAGTCAGATTGCTTTTGATCAGTAGACTAATTATTCATTTCTTCATGCAAATACTCATCGAGAGACTACAGTGTGCCACTGTCTTTATGGAAGTATAACCATAAGTCAGTCACCAAACAAGTAAAATGCAAGTTGCAAATAACAAAAGGGCATTTCAAAGTCAGGAAAGAAAGGAGAAGTAATGGTAGAGCCTGGGACACAGGGGGTGCAGGCAGCCCTGGGTCTCACTGGGGGTCTTTGCACAGCCACAGGACACAACTCCTGAAGGATGGGGCAGCAGACAGCTAGGAAGGGGATGTGATAGAAGGACCACAGGGACCTGTAAGACATTTTCCCAGGTCTCATGTCCGACCTCTAACCCCCTGGCAAGCTGCTGCTACTGTGATGGCACTCAGCCCACCTGTGGTGTCACAGGGTGAAGAATGGGACAAATGGAGTTGGGGGGCACGGAATGTAAATTGGTGCAGTCGCTATGGAATACTGCATGGAAGTTCCTCAAAAAGTTCAAAATAGACCTACCATATGATCCAGCAATTTCACTTCTGGTTATACATCCAAAGGAAATGAAAACAGGATACCAGAGATATCTGCACACCCACATTCACTGCAGCACCATTCACAATATCCAAGGCATCGAAACAACCTAAGTGTCCATCAAACGATGAGTGGACAAAGAAAATGTGGTATCTATACACAGTAGAATATTACTCAGCCATGAGAAAGAAGGAAACCCTGCCATTTGTGACAACGTGGATGGACCCTGAAGGCATTATATTCAGGGAAGTAAGCCAGGCAGAGAAAGATAAATAGTACGTGATAACATTTATATGTAGAACAACGAAGTCAAACGTCAAACTCATAGAAACAGAGTAGAAAAGTGGTTGCCGGGGACGGGAGGTAGAAAAAATAGGGAGAGGTTGGTAAAAGGTACAAACTTACAAACTTCCAGCTGTAAGATGAATAAGGTCTGAGGAGCTCATGTATAACATTATGACTATAGTTGATAACACTATATTGTATAATTGAAATTTGCTAAGAGTGGAACTTAATGTTCTTACAAAAAAAAAGATAAATATGTTAGGTGATGGATACGTTAATTAACTAGATGGGAGGAATCCTTTCACAATGTATATCAAACCATCACGATGTATATTTTAAATATCTCAGTTTTATTTGTCAATTATACTTCAATAAAGCTAGGGAAAAAACTGTAAAAATAAAAAAATCTTTCCAATAATGGTTTAAAAAGGGGAGTTGCGGAGAGGGAATTGTGCCCTAGCCACTGCAGGGACCTTTTCAAGGGCAGGCCAGCTCTCTGGAAGCACTTTTGAGCACGCATGCAACTTAGCCCCTCAGCTAGGTGAATGATGATGACAAGACCCAAAATTCATTAATCCCCAAATCAAAAGCAATTCATCATCCAGCTAATTGATGGATCAGTTTAGTCAAAATGGCCAAATTTCATACATGCAAACTTATTTCCAAACAAAAATCCATATTTTACCTTCAAATAAACAAAGATGCTTCATTTTAATCAGTGCCACACAGCTCCGGCAGACAGAACTGAATCTTATCTTTATTGCCCGTCCTTTTCCTCTCTGTGTTCAGAGAATAAAAGACTGATGCTGACAAGGTTACACTAAAGCTATTTTCGGTATCTGCAGAGGAAAAAATAATCTTTATTTTTAAAAATCTTCCAAATTTAAAAAAAAAGAAAAGAAAAAAAAATCCCAGCAGAGATGAGAAAGGTCAAAAGGGATTTTCAAAAATTAAGTCACCCCAAACCATCACAGCAGAAAACTCCCCAAGAAGATGTTGGTTTTTAAGCAGGGGGAGAGGAGACCCACCACTTCTGAGATTCCAGCTTCAGCTGAAAATAAAAACTCAACTAGGAATACCCAGAGATATAGCGATGATGACATAAACAGTTCACAAAGAAGCCCCCAGTTCTAAGACGTGGGGGAAACAGCAGATGCTTTTTTGGCTCTCTGCAAACTCCTGAGACCCCAGGTGGAAACTGTGAAGTAAGAGAAGCAATTTGGTATTTAAATCTGTGAGGAGAGGAGTACACAGAACAAAATGGAACAAGTATCAGGGAAAATCAAGATTTCTTGTGGTGTTATTCCCCAAGTGCAAGCACTCTGCCTACTAAAACAGCTGTGAGAAATCCTGACTTTCTTACACTCTTTCATTACCAAAGCCAGTCAGATTTTCCTTTACTCATGCAATTTCCATCACCTTCAAAAGAGAATATTCACTGTTTCAAGAAGCAAAGTCCATTAAAGTTTTTGGGGGTCGGGGGGGTGTTGGTTTACGAATAAACATTATTAACCTAAAAAAAACAATCTTATATGAAGTTGAGACGTAGTAAGTTCATTTTCACTCATTCTGCACCTTACTCTTCCCAGGAGGGTCTAAAGTGCCTCAGTAGCTCTGAAGACCTCGTTGGGCACTGGAAGCCGCATTCCGTGGAGAGGCAGCCCTGACAGTGTGAGGGCTGGAACCCCCATTTCCTGCCTGCTTATGAATCAGGCTTTCCATCATGTTCACCTCGGATGGGAAATAAAGATGATGCAGGGGCTACTGTTTCTTTACACTTCTGGTCCTACTATACAAACACTCCAGGTAGCCACATTCCACACTTCTAGAAACCCCAATCTTTCAGAGCACAGCCAAGAAGGTGGAAGCGACTGGAGTACCCCCCAACACTGAAGATCTCCCAGAGCAGGGAGATCTTATGAGGCCTCCTGCAGGCCCTTTACTTGACTCCTTTGTATACATTGTTTGGTTAGCTGATTCTCCAGAACAGAAGCAGCTTATTAAAAAACAGGGATTTAAAAAAAAAAAAAAAATTACAGGCAGGCACACTGACTTCAAACAAGGCACTTTTTAAGAGAGGATCAATGGGTCCATATTTCTGTCATCAGAAAAAAAGTTTATTAAAGAAATAGAAATGGTATATAATAGTATTTTAGGAAATTTTCTTTCAAAGTGATTTACCTGAGCAGTAAACATGGCAAATCCTGCCCTTCTCAATAAAAGGGCATAAAGAAACATTTTATTAGACCCAATTACTATGATTATCTACCAAATATTGAACTTTTAACCACATGCCAGGCTCTAGGCTAAATGCTCTACATACATTATCTCATATAATTTTTACCGTGTCAAGGAACTAAGACACAGAAAGGTTAAAAATAAATGCAGGGGGCTTCCCTGGTGGCGCAGTGGTTAAGAATCCGCCTGCCAATGCAGGGGACACGGGTTCGAGCCCTGGTCCCGGAAGATCCCACATGCTGCAGAGCAACTAAGCCCGTGAGCCACAACTATCAAGCCCAAGTGCTGCAACTACTGAAGCCTCGCACCTAGAGCCCGTGCTGCGCAACAAGAGGACCCAGTGCAACAAAGAGTAGCCCCTGCTTGCCGCAACTAGAGAAAGCCCGTGCGCAGCAATGAAGACCGAACACAGCCAAACATAAATTTATTTATTTATTTATTTATTTATAATAAATAAATAAATAAATGCAAGTCTGTCTAACTCCAGAATCCCTACCCCAGTCACTACACTACGCCGTCCTGCATTGCTCTCTCATTGCTTTATGTACATGACGAAACTGCATAAATTTTAAACTCTACAGAAATAGGAATTAAGTCTTCTACTTATCTACATAGTGCCATGAAACTCAAGCAAAGGTCAGCGCATCAAAAGGCTTTTAAATACATGCCGACTGGACTTCAGTAGCAAATAACTCATTTTTTAACAGTCCTATTTCTGCAAATCCTCTAGAACTACCCAAGGAGGCATCCAAGCCATGGCCCCCTCTCTGATGAGGGAGGCAGGGATGGGCACAGTCACAGCATCAACACACACGTGTCTCTTCCTCCCTTTGCATTGAGAACCCAAGGACCATGGGTGATTTTAGCAACAAACGGACCCAAGGAGACATATCCTGGAGCCTATGGAGATTCCCCCTCAACTAAACTGAGCACAGGAGTGAAAATAACCAGAAATGTTTCCCAGTCAGCACTCACACCCCTCACCTGTCCAGAACTAAGTCTTAAGACTGTAAGACCCGAGGCTCGGCCAACAGCCTTTCTGACTGAAGGCAAATTAGTGGAAAATGAAGGCAAAAATAGGATTCATAGGCTAGTATGTTATGTATCTTTAATCAGTATTAACTTTACCTAATGTCATGTGGCTATTTATTCAACCCAAACTGACACAGAAAAAAATTTACAAGTTTAACAGCCAGTTTTTTTAAAACCCAAGACCCAAATATTCCATATATGCTCTTTCTCTTCCCCCACTTTTCCAAACTTCCACATTCTTATTAAACCATTGCAAATATACCAGCATTTAGGATGGATAAAAAATGAAATGAGAGGAAACAATGAGGCAAAGATGAGCCACTTTGTTGCTTTAACCAAAGGCAAGCAAAGAGAAGAGAAAGTAAGATTTGGAACCTTTGTTTTCACTTAGCTGTACTTAAGTCACCATATGCGGTTAAGAGCTAGTTTTATTTTCTTAAACCTTTGCGATACCTTCAGGTACACTCAAAGGTGCTAAGGGGCCTCAACCCTAACACCACCCAAAATACTTAGGCCTAAATTCATAAAATCATTTGTAATACGGGACGTCCCTTGTGGTCCAGTGGTTAAGACTCCGTGCTTCCACTGCCAGGGTCGCAGGTTCAATCCCTCGTCGGGGAACTAAGATCCCACATGGTGCAGGGCACGGCCAAAGAAAAGAAAAAAATCATCTGTAATAGCTAAGATGTAAACAGGACCTAAAGTAAAAAATGGCACATGCGAATGTAATTTAATAATTTATGGCGTTATCTATTGACTTGTACATCTGGCACAGACCATAGGGGCAGGGCGCAGACTGAGTCAGAGGCAAACGTGGGAAGGCACCCATAGCACTGCTCCCACAAGGAAGCCTGGCAGAGATGGTCCACGCAGCCAGCCCCTCACTACAGGCGGGGGCGTCAGAACACCACAACGGGGCCTCCAAATGAGCAAATCAGAGCACTCCCCTTGCTCAGAACTCAGACAAGCAACCTGGCAACTATATTTTGGCTTCTACTGTTAATTTTTCTAAAAGCAAAGTACACTCTGGCCAGCAAAAGTGAGTTTCTAGGCCCCCTCGGCAGATACGTCTCATTCTAAATTGAGGAATAGACATTTTGGTTAACACACCAGTCTCTATTGGCCTGGTTAGTGTTAAGGCACGCCCAGGGGTGACGGCTCAGCTCTTGAGGTGCTGACAAGCAAGATTCTGTGCCAGTGAGAAGCACTGCCGAAAAATGTTAGGCTGTCTCCACGCATCAGGCATTTTCCCAGAAACAATCCTGCCTCATCAGCCTCCATCAGACCTCCACGACCTCCACCTAGGCTGAGAGGCAGCTCCCGAAGCTAACTGGAGGCCCTGCTTGCACACGCTTAGTTCAAACTGGCTTTCAGATTAACTGAGTAAGATCAGGAGGGGAAAGGAGTTCGTGAAAGTGTGAAGAGCACACAGCCTGCTGCAAGCCCATTCAGCATGCAAAACGCAGGTGGGCGCCCAAATAACTTCACTACGGTGATAGGGCCAGGCTAGCAGCTTCTGCAACTTTTACTTCTTGAGAGATTATATTGCCCTCTTGTGGGATATGGGAAGGTAAAGTTTCACGGCTCTTCCCCTTCCCTTTATCCAAGGACACTATGGAGAGAACAAGCCCCTGCTTGGGGCAAGAGCAAGACGGTCACCACTTAGGAATGTGGGCAATGGTAACTGTCACATCTTTTACTTTTTCAAGAGAAACAAAGTCCAGACTTCTTAAAAATTGGGAAATATCACACTTTAGCAACCAATTCCTTTTTGGAGGAAAAATATTTGGCAAGCTCCCCATTTGTGAACTGGGTATTGCACACTAGTCTGTAGAACAGTCTGATGAGCCTGGAAAACAGGGTGTTAGAATAGTTAGCATTCTGAGTATAGTTAGTATACAGGGTGTCAGCACAGCTTGGGGAGCCTGGGACACAGGGTGCATGGTAGGGAATAGCTGGAAAGGCAGGGTAGGGTCTTGAATGATGGAGAGTTGGTTCTTTGATCAACGGGCAACTACCAAAGGCTTTGAACCAAAGCCACGTGATCTGAGTTTTAGAAAAACTGCTGTGGGAAATAGCATTGTGTCTAGTCCCAGCCAGAGCAGAAGTGAAAAAGAGAACCAAGGAGCTCAAGTAAGCACCCTGTCCCCCAAACATGGTAGAAAACTGCAAGATGCTGTGTCTGTGGGTGGAATCTTCTTGCTGAGATCTAAGGCTTCCTGAGAGAAGAGCGCAGAGGCTCAGGAGGGCCACAGCTCTGTCGCAGGTATTACCAGATGTCTCCTCCACCCACAATTAGAATGCGGGACCTCCCACCGCGGAGGCTCCACAGGCGGAATGAAGGCAGCGGTGCTGACTCTGCTCCTGCGGAGGTTACGGCCTCCGTGAACGAGACCACTAGACAGGCCAGGGAGAACTGGAAAGCATTAAAAACCTCCCTGCGAGGTTTGACTAATACTTACGGGCGGCGGTGGCGGTTGAAGTGAAAGGTCCTTTCCCAAGGGGGATTGAGAGGCAAGTCAGAGCTCCAAACAGAAGACACTTCTCACTGATGGTGATGGAGGGCGATGAGTGCCCGCATCACATGTCAAAGCTGCTTCCAAACAACCCTTGCCAAAAACTCCTGTAAGAACAGACTACATCTTTACCTTGTTTCTTTTTAATCAACAACTGAAAAGATCTGAAAGCCTCAAAACCGTGTCTCTTCTCCTTAAAGAAACACATGCCTTTTGTTTTTGAGGCCAATACTCCATGAAGGAGCTATGTGTTTCTTAACGTGTGGTCTGTAGCCCACCTGCATCAGAATCACGAGGGTTCATTGTCAAAACTTGCAGATTCCTGGACCCTCAGGGCCACAGAATCAAACTATACGGAGGCAGGGCCCAGGAATTCACGTCTTTCAAAGAGCTCTCCAGCGGATTCTTAAGTACACTTAAGTTGAAGAACACTGAAATTTCAGACATTTGCATGCAGGGGAAGGGCACCAGGTGGGGAAAGCTTTGTCTCTCTCCAAGGACAATAGTATAAGATCCATTCCTGTGATACAGCCATCATTGCAAGGCTATCAAATCATAATCCGTGGTTTGAGAATGCCTCTAGCCCAGTGATTCTCAACCAGGCCGATTTTACCCCCCAGGGAACATGTGGAAATATCTGAAAGCATTTTTTATTGTCACACCTGGGTGGCTGCCACCGACATCGAGTGGCCAGAGGCCAGGAATCCTGCTAAACATCCTACCATGCACGGGACAGACCTCCACATCAAAAATACCAAAATGTGCCACAGCTGAGAAACCCTGATCTAATTTTATTTTCCTAAGTTGGTACAGAAATGTAAACAAATTAATTTTCAGCAATTTCTTTTTTTAACTGCCTAACATCCGAAACCCTTCCTTTAAGGAACTCCCAACCATGTTCATCTTGTGAGAGGCGGTGCCCACCTCCAGAAATCAAAACGTAAAACACCCCTCCCAACACCCAAGTCCACAGTGAGGCCTGAGCACATGACCAAAGCACAGCAAATCAGAAACTCCCACCTGGAAATTTGAATATAGGACAAGTGATGCAAAAATAAATAAATAAAAAGTGGGGTGAGAGTGAAGAATTTGCTCCAGGGGAGTGACATCGGCAGGGCCAGGGCTACGTCCAGGGGCAGTAGCTACATCAGCAGGATCCTCACCAGATGGTCTCTGGAGAATGACTTTGGCTGTGGCTCTGGCCTCCTGGCCTCTTCTATACCTTCCCATCTGCCATCCTCGGCTCTCCACCCTTCTCAATCATTCTGTGCATCGCACTACAGCTTTTCATTTGTTTAAATCTGCTTAAACCAGCCAGTGTTGCTTCAACCAAGAATTCTGAATACTATAACCATCCTAAGAGCTCTCATTAGTACCAGCACCATCATTAAAAGATAGCCACACCAAGTTCCTACACCTTATGCAGGGACTTAGAAGCTTGAGAAGCTAAGGACAGCAAAACAGAGACCCTAAATCCACACACGATAATGACTCAGAGAAGGCACCCAAGTGCGCTATGGGGATGGAAGATCTGGACCTAGTCACCATGTTTTTCTTTCCTATGGTACTGTATTATGTGACGTTATTTAAGATTCCCCAAACTCCTTTTGGGGAAGAAAGCACCTTGATAAAATCCATTTCTAAATAGAGCAGTAGAAGAGAAACAGGAAGGCTTGATTCATGGAAGCGTTAGAATTTCAGGAACTGCCATCATTGGCAGCAAGGAGGGGCTTTCAAGCCCACAGCCCAGCTTAGAAAAGGCCCCAAGGTGGTGTGCAGTGAATCGTCACAAGGCGAAAGAAGCATGGGTCACTCCAGCATTGCAACGGAACACGTTTCAAAAGTCCCTACGCTGCTTGTTGGACTTGAAATACATTTCCCACTAAAGTATTGCTTCATGTGATGGCTAGAGTCCCAGGCTAGCCCACAAAAGCCTCCTAAATATGAACTTCTACATGTAGACATAATCAGGGAAAGTTATGGAAGCAAAAAACTGAAGCTCCTTTATACATTAACCGAAGGTTATCAAAGGGCTCTCAGAAAAGAAAGGGCACCAAGTAATGAGGCAGGTTCAACAGGAGCAGTGGATGGAGACAGGAGGCTCAAGTCTGCACATGTGCTTTATGCATTAAATATGAACGTCTTAATAACCCTCTTAACTTCCTTGGTTTTTCAGGCACATATGGATCTCAGCTTATTCTTCGTATCACATGTACCCATAGTTCTTTCCTCTGCAGTAGTCTTTCAAGTTCAATCATCATATTAAAATAAATGCTATGCTCCCCTTCCAGAAATCTGGGTTTTCAGTGCTGAAAGGGACCCTAGAGATCCTTTCGTTAAAGCTCCTGTCCAAGCAGGAATCCTTTCCACAGCATCCCAACAGGCACATGCCCAGCTCAAGGGCGAAAGGCAGTCCCCTTCAAGTCCCTACGGTTCTAACTGCTACAAAATTCTTCTTTCTTCGTATTCACCTCGGATAAGCTTTCCTGAAGTGACCACTCAGTGGTCTTAGTTCTACCCTGTGAACAACCCAGAACAAGTACAGGCCCTCCTCTGCAGAATATAGCCTAGTTAACTGTCTATCCGTCTACTGACCTTGTCAAGTTCAAGTTCTCTCACTTCCAGAATGCACCCCCCATAACCTGGCCTTCGTGATCACTTGCTGGTATTCTTTAAAAAATACAGTGCCCAAATGGAAAAGCATCCTTCAGTTGTGATCTGATCAAGCCCAAGTCCAACGAAGTAATTACATCTGCTGACTTGGACACCCTATTGTCACTTAGCATGAAACAAAGTTAATGTTTCTTATCAGTCACATCATACCATCAAGATCATATGAAACTTGTGGTTAAGTAAAACCCCCAAGACCTTTTCACAAACTATGGCCAAGACAAACCTCTCCCATTATGAATATGTAGAACTGATTTTTCATCCCAAATGCAGAACTTCATGTTTACTCTTGTTAAGTCTCAGCTTGGTTTCAGGCCCTGCATTCCAGCCTGTCAAGATAAGTTTGAATCTTGACTCTGTCGTCTATCACTTGCTATCTTCTTCTCATTTTGTGTTTTCAGTACATTTGATAAGGATGACTTCTATGTCTTCGTCCAAGTTTTGATAAAAATGTTGAACTGACAGAGCTAACGATGGAGTCCTATGGCATGGTACTAGTGAAATTGTTCCAAGTAGGCAAAAAGCCATCAGTCAACACTCTAATGGGTCTGCTTGTTCAATGAGCTAGGAATCCACCTCATTATACTATCATCCAATCCATCTTTCACCAATTTCATCTTCAAGGATATCTCGGCAAGAGTCTTCAAGACGCCATTCATTTCTCCTAATCATTCTTCTTCCTACCCATTCCCTCTTATACAAAACAGCCCCCTCCCCCAACTGCCCAGTTTTTATCATGTAACTCCCACAGCTCAGCTGACTGAACCAAGAGGAAGGACCCCGGATGCCAGAGGAACCAGGTCACAGGCTGATCCAACCAGGCCCTCTTCCCCTTGAAATGTGGAAACAGTACACTGAATTCTAGTCAGTCTCTTTGGTTACCTGAAATGGTAAGCAGTGTAAAGCGAGGGCTGGGCAGCCACACGTGGCCGAGGTGCAGAGTGCTGAGAGGAAGCCAGATAAGACATGCCCCCAAGATCATACTAGGCCACAACGAGGCCTGAGAAAGACATTCATTCTCAGCAGCTACTGAGTAATTTTTGGCAAACTCAAGAGAACATCTGTCCATCTTCAGCTCTGTGACACATCTCCACTTTTCCCTCACTTCTCCAAGATCACCAACAGAAGCCCCAGGAGACCTCTGCAGACACCTTCTGCAGAACCCTGAGATGGAAATTCTCTGGGCCTAGAAAAAAAAGGTGTTATGGACAATAGGGGCTACTGCATTGGGACTTCCCTGGTGGCGCAGTGGATAAGACTCTGCTCTCCCAATGCAGGGGGCCCAGGTTCGATCCCTGGTCAGGGAACTAGATCCCACATGCATGCTGCAACTAAGAGTTCTCATGCTGCAACTAAGGAACCCGTCTGCTGCAACTAAGGAGCCCGCCTGCCGCAACTAAGACCCAGTGCAACCAAATAAATACATATTTTAAAAAAATAGGGGCTACCTCACTGTCTGAAGATCATTAATTTTTTATTTTAGTTTTATTGTGATAAGAGCACTTAACATGAGATCTATCCTCTAAATTTTCAGTGCACACTACAGTACTGGTGACTACAGGTACAATGCTGTACAGATCTCTAAAACTTATTCATCCTATACAACTGAAACTACATGTGTTGATTAGAAACTCCCCATTTCCCCCTCCCCTCATCCCTGGCAACCACCATTCCACTCTTTAATTCTATGAATTTGACTCTTTTAGACAACAGGATGAGTAGAATCACATTTGTCTTTCTGTAACTAGCTTATTTTACTTAGCATAACATCCTTGAGGTTCATCCATGCTGTCACATATTACAGCATTTCCTTGGTTTTTTTAAACTAAAGAATATTTTATTGTGTATATATACAATATCTTCTTTATCCATTCATGCATCAGTGGACATTTAGGTTGCTTCCACATCTTGGCTATTGTGAATAGTGCTGCAACAAACATGAGAGTGCTAAGATCTCTTCAACATCCTGATACCAATTCTTTTAGATAAATACCCAGAACTGGGATTGCTGGATCATATGGTAGCTCTATTCTTGCTTTTTTGAGGAACCCACCATACTGGTTTCCATAATGGCTGCACTTTGCGTTCCCACCAACAGGGTGAAAAGGCAACCTACAGAATGGGAGAAAATATATATCCAATAAGGGGTAACTTCCAAAATACCTAAGGAACTCATATAACTCAATAGCAAAAAGAATAACTTGATTTCAAAATGGGCCTAGGACTTGAATAGACACAGATATATGGAAAAAAAATGTTCAACATCACAAATCATCAAGCAAATGCAAATCAAAGCCACAATGAGATACCCCTATTATTAAAACAAACACTAGGCTTCCCTGGTGGCGCAGTGGTTAAGAATCCACCTGCCATGCAGAGGACATGGGTTCGAGCCCTGGTCCGGGAAGATCCCACATGCCGCGGAGCAACTAAGCCCGTGCGCCACAACTACTGAGGCTGCACTCTAGAGCCCACGAGCCACAACTACTGAAGCCTGTGCAGCTAGAGCCCGTGCTCCGCAACAAGAGAAGCCACCGCAATGATAAGCCCATGCACCACAACGAAGAGTAGCCCCCGCTCACCACAACTAGAGGAAGCCTGTGCACAGCAACGAAGACCCAAAGCAGTCAAAAATAAAATTAAATAAATTAATTTATTTTTTTAAAAAATACTATTTGTTTTTTAACAACACTATTATCAAAAAACAAAACTGATGATCACTGATTTTTAGAAGCCCAGAGATGTTAAAGGACCTGAACAAGTTCACAAACCTTATCATTAATTAAAACCAGGACTAGAATGCAGACATTCTGACTCACTGTCCCAAATTCTTTCCTTAACACTACCCACTGCCCTCCCATTTGAAGCAGGATACAAAACAAGGGATTCAGTCAATTCTTTGCTTTTCATCTTGAGCTCTTGTTCACAGATTTATGTAGACTTTATTTGGAGAACAGAGTTGAGATATACTTGAAAGAGAAAATGGGTCGTTTAAGAGGAAAAGTTTTGATTTTTTAAAATAATCATGTAAATGGTAACGTTTCCAAACTAAGTAACTGACCAGCACGGGCAGAAATTTAACTTGTTCCTTACCTTACAACTCAATTTGTTAACATAAGAACGAGGGGCTTTTGGATATCCTGGATATCTAAGATACATGGATATACTTGGCTAAGTGGTTAACTTGACAGCTGTTTAGAAACACTGTCGTTTCCTTTTACAGAAACAATCACAGATACTTCAAAGTTATTCTGAACGAGCCCGTAAAGAAAACTCCAGAACAGAATGGTAGAGTATGCTATGCAGTGAGGATGCCTTTAATCCCTGGGTCATTGTATTTAAGACTTGGAAAGCTCTAAACTGAACAGAAACTCAACCTTAATGTTTGTTAATGTCAGTCGGAACTTGAGAAGTATAATCATTGCTGGACTCAAGGGCAGACGGCCCTACAAGGGCAGAGGGCCTCCCAGCTGTGTCAAGAGCAGATTCAATCTTTGCAGACCATCCCTATCCTCCACATTTAATCGAGGCCCCCAAGCACTTCAGCACATCACTCTGCTTTCATTCTCTGCAGAGCATTTTTCACTACCTACCAGTGAATAAACAAAATTAACACTCTCCCCTAGAGTGCAAGCTCTTCACGAGAGCAGAGATCTTGTTCACACCTCCCAGAACCTCATGACCTAGAACACAGACCGGCATCTTATTTATATTTAAATAGTAACACTTATCTATGCCTTCCGATGGACGCCAGGCATTGTTCTGTTGGCTTAATAAGGACATAAGCCTCACAACAACCCTATGAAGTAGGCTCTGCTGTCATCTGCATTTTACAGATGAGGACCCTGCGGCACACAGGAGACTGTGCTGTAAGATGGGTCAACGAGACACAGCTGGCGAGTGGAAAGGCTGGGATTTGAACCCAGGTGGTCTGGCTTCACGATCTGTGCTAACTCCTATACTCAGCTGGCTCTCATAGTAAATTCATCAATAAATTATCTGTTGAATTTTTTTAAATGCCAAGAATAGAGTGGAGATTATACATTTTTAAAAAAAATATTAACGAACTACAAATCCATTCAGGAGATCTAACTGAATAACAGGCTTAACGTCAGTCTGATTCAGACAGTGGACATCTATTTTAACAGAAAAAAAGAGAAGGGGGGGTAGAGAGAGAGAGAGAGAGAGAGAGAAATGCTGCTTCTTAAGTACTTCTTTTGGGGAGGAGTGTTTTATCTGTGATTCGCCTGCTCCAACCCGTCAGTGGCTCTCTTTGCTGTGTGAGCTCACATTCTGAGGCACGGACGGGCCCCCGTGCAACCTGCCTCTGTGGAGCTTCTGGTATGATCCCCCGCTTCAGGCCCGAGCCCTCAACGTGGGTGTGATGTCTCCATGTCTCTGTCCACCAGGCCCCGGCAGCTGGTGCAGACAAGCCCTCAGCAACATAACATTTTCCTTCAGAGCTTGCCCCGCCTGTTAAGGTATGGTTATTACCCCTGTTTTCAACTTGCACAAGCTTGCACAGTTACAAAGCGGCAGAGCCAGAATTCGAAACCGGGCAGCCTGACTCTGGAGCTTACTTTCCTGACCACCCCAAGCATATCATTTCCCCTTCCTATAGCTTGCACGGCACCCCCTCCCAGAGTGATCTGTCCCACCCCTGAAATCCTACGTCACTTATTTTATTCATCTCGTCCATTTGTAGCTTAGCTATGATTTCCCCCCATGGGACATGTCATCTCCTCAAATGAACTTTATCACCTGAAGGCCAGTCTAAGATATTTTAATATCGATGGAGGGAAGGGTGTTTAAAACTACCCAGGGCAGGACGGAATTGGAGTGGGGTTCTCTAAACTCATCCACTTAGAAACTCTAAGACTGAGTAGGTCATTTTAACGACTGTAATTTCAATTACTACTAAGCTGTACTCTGCAATTTCCTAATATCTGAAATTTGACTAAGTATATATACTGACTTATATTCATTTTATAAGATTAAGGGTATATACAAACAAATATTAATTCTGATATCACAAAAATACCATTATTTTTGATGAGCATATAACATTCAAGTGCATAAGTTCTACAATAAAAATAATTCAGTGTTAAAGTGAAAGATTTTTTTTTTGTCTTGGCTTCTCTATCTGGATTCTGTTAAAGATAAAAAGTCACCAGCAAGCATCTATTAAAAGCTGTTCTTTGTCTTTTTTTCTTAATCAGAATTTATGAAGTCAATTTTATTTAAATTAAAAACAAGAATTCTTCTTGAAACATGTAATATCAAACCAACTCCTCGATTTTTTTTCCTTCCTCTTAATTTATAACAGAGACTCTAAGAAAATAAAATCTAAGGTTAAGGAAATTTCCATCGATGTGAAGAAAATATTTTCCAAAATTAAAATAACAAGTTCCTCCCTGGTTAACATAACTGATTTAAGTTGCAGATACATGGCTGCCCCTGAGATCACCTTCCTCCCCAAGGTCTGTGAAAAGGCCAAATCCACATCCTTTTCAACAATTTGCAAGTCCTCTATGGGACTACCTTTTTTATGAAATGCTGCACATACTACCAATGCTACATAAATATTTCATGATACATTACCCAGTCCTGGAATTTCCTGCAAGATTGCACAAAGTCTTTAAAACAGTGCACTGCAAGCCATAAAATAATCAGATATAAAAGTAAGCTGTATCAATCCCTTGATTAACCACAATTTTTTTTTACAAGAATTTCAGAAAAAGTACTGTTACTACATCTTAATCTCAGGAGAGAGATTTGCTATTTATATTACTTTACTAAAAGGCTTTTAGAATTACACCTCTTTTTTTACATCAGGTAATATTTCTCAAATGGACAGGAGCCTTTCCGTTATAATCTACCTTCAAAAATTACCCATTGTGACTTGAAAACAGATCATAGACTGAACTGTAACATCTAGCAGAGTCTGATACACAGTAAAAGATGAAAAAAATTTAATTGTTGACCTAATTGTGCCTAAAGCTTAACAAAATGTGTTCTTGTATATTAAAATTAACCTCAATGCTTCAAATTCCTATTCTGTAAAATAAGAGCTAGAGACCGCTAAGATTCCTTTCAGATTTAAAAAGCTAATTAGCGGGACTTCCCTGGTGGCTTGGTGGTTGAGAATCCGCCTGCCAATGCAGGGGACACGGGTTTGAGCCCTGGTCCGGGAGGATCCCCCATGCCATGGAGCAACTGAGCCCGTGCACCACAACTACTGAAGCCCGTGCGCCTCAACTACTGAGGCCTGCATGCCTGGAGCCCGTGCTCCGCAACGGGAGGGGCCGCCGCAACTACAGAAAGCCTGTGCACAGCAACGAAGACCCGACACAGACAAATAAATAAATAAATGTATTTTTTTTAAAAAGCTAATTAGCAATTTATTTTATCTACAGCCCTCCCCAGAACCCTCCTCCTCCCCACCCCCAGTTGCAAATTTAGTAATCCGGGATAAGAACAGCTCAGTAAACAGAAACCTTCCCCAGGGAAAATGAAGGCTAAGATCAAGGAATCAAATTTCCAAGCTAAGCAATGCTCCCCATGTTGAGGGACCACCCCCCCGCCAATCCCGAAAGATAATAATGTATAAGAAAGTGCTTTTAAAATTTTCGAAACACTACAGAAATGTAAGGTAGTATAATACTGAAAACTGTGAAAGGTGGCATTTTTTTCAGTAACAGGAAGTACTGGGGACATTCAGATGATCTTATTTTCTCATATACAAAAGTAGGGTGACTACAATCAAACACTCAAATCCCCCAATGTAGCTCTGTTGTGTCAAGACAATTAAGTGGTAGGATGGTTAGAAACAATTTTTAAACTGTTCCATTACTGTATCTCTACAACTCATGAATATTTTTGCTTACTTGGCATTGATTGCACTGAAAAGAGATTATAACACTTTATGGTAATAATACCGATCGCCAGATCTTGATTGTCAAGTGGAGTGCTGCTGTGGATGGAAAGCCTTGAGCTTAATTCAGGAAAATGCGTCTGGTTTTTTAAAACCTGCAAAGCTCATTAAAAAGTTTTATGAGGGGTTGGAATCTCCAGATTTAGATATTTGCAACACCTTCACTTTGTCATCTGTGATCTACTCTCAAGGTATACCACTTCCTGAGCTCTGCTGGGCCCTAAACTCTAATTGCTCATTCTATAAAACTTAAGGTAAATCTATAAAAAATTAAGCTGAAGAAAAACCCAGAACGAGGTGTTGCTTTCCCTTTAGGCTGATCTGGCAGTGAGAGTTGGTTGGGAGAAGGCTGCCATCTTGTGGCCAAAAGAAAGAACTGGCTCCAAGAGCGCCACCCATTCCTCGAGCCTCTGACAGCTGCTCCCACAAAGGAAGCCTACCTATCCAGCTCTCCGTGTGCATCCTGAGCCTCCTCAGTAACAAGAACGGAGTCTTCAAAAATTAAAGTTGAGGACTTCGCTGGTGGCGCAGTGGTTAATAATCCGCCTGCCAATGCAGGGGACACGGGTTCGAGCCCTGGTCTGGGAAGATCCCACATGCCACGGAGCAACTAAGCCCGTGCACCACAACTACTGAGCCTGCGCTCTAGAGCCCGCGAGCCACAACTACTGAGCCTGCGTGCCTCGAGCCTGTGCTCCGTAACAAGAGAAGCCACCACGACAAGAGAAGCCACCACAACAAGAGAAGCCACCACAACAAGAAGCCCGCGCACCACAACGAAGAGTAGCCCCCACTCGCCGCAACTAAAGAAAGCCTGTGCACAGCAACAAAGACCCAATGCAGCCAAAAATAAATGAATAAATAAATTTTTTTAAAAAATTAAAGTTGAAAGGACATTAAAGAACTATTTGCTCAAACTAAGCCTTAGGAGGAAAATGCAGTGGAAGAGGAAGAAAGAGATGTGGGCTTCCTTCCCTCCCTGGCAGTCCCAAGAGCCTCCACAAGTCTCCTGATTTTAAAAACTTGGAGGAACTGAAGCCCTGGGAGATCAAATGACTCACTCAGAAACCCCAGGCTCCCCTCTCCCACTGAAAGACTCTCTCCTCTGACCAGCAGTGTTCATCTTCACACATGCTTTTCCTCCAGATTTCTCATCACTTTTTCCCATAATCTCAGGCTGGCAAAGTAAAAAATCTTCGACTTCTAAAGCTTAGAGAACACCTATATAATTCCTCTCATTCCTTCCCAACCCATTTCTGAGCAGATTTAATTGGGGGTGAGGAGGAAGCCTTCCAAATAATGAGACTCTAGGTCAGGGTTGTCCAGTGTAACTCTGCAATGATGGAAATGCTCCCTATTTGCACTGAGTAATAGAGTAGTCACTGCACACACGTAGCTATTGAGTGTTTGGAATGTGGCTACACACATGACTGAGTACATTTTATTGAATTTCAAACAATTCAGATGAAGTTGCCACATGTTGCTAGTGGCTAACCTATGGGACAGCACAGCTGTAAACCCTGCCTCCCTAATCCATTCCGGTATAACACCTTGACAAACAAAACCCATCTATTTATTCAAAAGGGTATGTTTTGACTGCTCTATGGAGAACAGTTTGTTAGTATTATACGGCACACACACAAACAGAAAACATGGGCTCTGCTTTCCAAGAGTACACAAGGAGGGGAGAAAGCATGCAGACAGATAACTAGAACCATTAACAGAAAATGGGGTCCCTCTCCAATGGGGAGCTACGGGGCTCGATTAATGAGACATTCAACAGATGCAGGGCCTTAAAAGATCATGCAACAGGAGGAGGGGACACAAGCATTTTAGAAAAGGGGAAGTAAGGGTAGGGGAACAGAGACGGGGGGGTCACAAGGTCTGCTTAGGGGACGCCAGGAAGCCCAATTCAGTATGAGTGGTCTTATGTAAGGGGGACATGGAGAGAACTAGAAAGGTACATTAGGACCAGTTTCCAAACATAAAAATTAGAGACCCAAGGGGAGAAAAATGAGAATAAAAAGGAAGGAACCAATATAGATTGCAAAGGAGGATGGTTCGAGACTTTGGAGATGATATGAATACTGGGGATGGTGGAGGATAAGAGATGATTCAAATTTTTAAACCCAGGGTAAAAAGACAAGGATGTCCACCCTAGCCACTTTTATTCAACATAGTTTTGGAAGTCCTAGCCATAACAAACAGAGAAGAAAAGGAAATAAAAGGAATTCAAATTGGAAAATAAGAAGTAAAACTGTCACTGTTTGCAGATGACATGATACTATACATAGAAAATACTGAAGATGCTACCAGAAAACTACTAGAGCTCATTAATGAATCTGGTAAAATTGCAGGATACAAAATTAATACACAGAACTCTCTTGCATTCCTATACACTAACAATGAAAGATCACAAAGAGAAATTACAAAAATAACCCCATTTATCATCACATCAAAAAGAAAAAAATAGCTAGGAATAAACCTACCTAAGGAGGCAAAGACCTGTACTCAGAAAACTATAAGATACTGATGAAAGAAATTGAAGATGACACAAACAGATAGAGAGACAGACCATGTTCTTGGATTGGAAGAATCAATACTGTCAAAATGACTATACTACAGAAAGTAATTGACAGATTCAATGCAATCCCTATCAAATTACCAATAGCATTTTTCACAGAATTAGAATTAAAAAGTTTGCAATTTATATGGAAACACAAAAGGCTCCAAATAGCCAAAGCAAACTTGAGAAAGAAAAATGGACCTGGAAGAATCAGGCTCCCTGACTTCAGACTATACTACAAAGCTACAGTAATCAAGACAGTATGGTACTGGCACAAAAACAGAAATATAGATCAATGGAACAGGATAGAAAGCCCAGAGATAAACTCACGTACCTATGGTAACCAAGTCTATGACAAAGGAGGTAAGAATATACAATGGAGAAAGACAGTCTCTTCAGTAAGTGGTGCTGGGAAAACTGGACAGCTACATGTAAAAGAATGAAATTAGAACAGTCTCTAACATGATATACAAAAATAAACTCAAAATGAATTAAAGACCTAAATGTAAGACCAGAAACCATAAAACTCTTAGAGGAAAACATAGGTAGAACACACTGTGACATAAATCGTGGCAAGATCTTTTTTGATCCACCTCCTAGAGTAATGAAAATAAAAACAAAAATAAACAAATGGGACCTAATTAAACTCAAAAGTTTTTGCACAGCAAAGGAAACCATAAACAAAACAAAAACACAACCCACAGAATGAGAAAAAATATTTGCAAACTAATCCTAACAAGGGATTAATCTCCAAAATTTACAAACACCTCATGCAGTTCAACATCAAAAAAACAAACAACCTGCTGAAAACAACTGGCAAAAGATCTAGACAGGCATTTCTCCAAAGAAAACATACATATGGCCATAAAGCACGTGAAAAGATGCTCAACATTAGTAATTATTAGAGAAATGCAAATCAAAACTACAATAAGGGAGACTTCCCTGGTGGCACAGTGGTTAAGAATCCACCTGCCAATGCAAGGGACAGGGGTTCAATCCCTGGTTCGGGAAGACCCCATGTGCCGCAGAGCAACTAAGCCCATGCACCACAACTACTGAGTCTGTGCTCTAGAGCCCGCAAGCCACAACTACTGAAGCCTGCATGCTCTAGGGCTCACGTGCCACAACTACTGAGCCCACGTGCTGCAACTACTGAAGCCCACGTGCCTAGAGCCTGTGCTCTGCAACAAAAGAAGCCACCGCAATGAGAAGCCTGCGCACCGCAACGAAGAGTAGCCTCCACTCGCCACAACTAGAGAAAGCCTGTGTGCAGCAACGAGGACCCAATGCAGCCAAAAAAAAAAAAAAATTGTTAAAACTACAATGAGGTATCACCTCACACCAGTCACAATGGCCATCATCAAAAAGTCTACAAACAGTAAATGCTAAAGAAGGTGTGGAAAAAAGGGAACTCTCTTACACTGTTGGTGGGAATGTAAATTGGTACAACCACTATGGAGA
Organism: Eschrichtius robustus; assembly: GCF_028021215.1. NCBI lineage: Eukaryota > Metazoa > Chordata > Mammalia > Artiodactyla > Eschrichtiidae > Eschrichtius > Eschrichtius robustus. The sequence goes on from NC_090833.1 coordinate 68,536,784, forward strand.
ACAGTATGGAGGTTCCTTAAAAAACTAAAAATAGAGCTACCATATGGTCCAGCAATCCCACTCCTGGGCATATATCCAGAGAAAACCGTAATTCAAAAAGATACATGCACCCCAGTGTTCACTGCAGAACTATTTACAAAAACCAGGACATGGAAGCAACCTAAATGTAAGCAACCATAGACAGATGAATGGATAAAGAAGATGTGGTACATATATAAAAGGGAATATTACTCAGCCATACAAAAGAATGAAACAATGCCGTTTGCAGCAACATGGATGGACCTAGAGATTGTCATACTGAGAGAAGTAAGTCAGAGAAAGACAAATATCATATGGTATCACTTATATGTGGAATCTAAAAAAAAAAAATGGTACAAATGAACTTGTTTACAAAACAGAAATAGAGTCACAGATGTAGAAAACAAACTTGTGGTTACCAAGGGGGAAAGGGGAGGGGAGGGATAAACTGGGAGATTGGGATTGACATATACACATACATAAAACACATAACTAATAAGAACCTACTGTATAGTATAGGGAACTCTACTCAATACTCTGTAATGACGTATATGGGAATAGGATCTAAAAAAGAGTGGATACATGTATAACTGATTCACTTTGCTGTATACCTGAAACTGACACACACTGTAAATCAACTATACTCCAATCAAAATTAATTTTAAAATGAATAAATAAATAAACCCAGGGTAAATGGACAACAGACGGCACCATTAATGGGGCAGATACTGGAGAAAGGGAACGTGGTGACTATCTGAAGGTTGTTGAACTTGAGGTTGACGAGATAACCAGATGGACCAACAAGCACTTTGAGAAGTGAAATGAGACTGAAAGAAGAGAAGAGAGGCTGAGGGATGTGAGAGTCAAACCAGAGACCCCTGACTGAAATCGGAGTAGAGGGGTAGGTACAGGAGGAGGAGGAAGGAAAGAAGAGACCCATGGACAGACTCTGCATCCAATGGGAAATAGCCCCTTTTCAGGGGTGAAGGAGAAACAGGGAAGGAACGTCCCCTACTACACTGACAGGACAGAGACTTCTCACTGCACACCCTCTGTACCTCTTCAATGAGCATTCCGGGCTTCCTAACTGGAATGCATACTGGGCAAAGATGGAGACTGGATCAGATATTTCAATCCCAATGTCCACAAGAGAGCAAATTAAGCCCCAGTCCTACCTGAATGACTCAATACCTCAAGAGGAGACTGGAGGGTATGGAAAGGGCCCAGCAGAGGGTGAGCCGTAGAGCTTTTGCCTCAGCAGTGTGGAAAATTAGCCCTAGATTAAAACACTGCTCGGGATCCCCCTAACAAACCTTAAAAAGCAGGACCCGTGCTTCCATGTGATCTAGTTCAGTGGTTCCCAATCCTGGCAAATGGAGAAATCACCGAAAGACTGCTGGTGGGGCCCACCCTCAGAGAGGATGATTTAACAGCCTGGTAAACCAGCATCACTTTAAAGCTCCCCAGGTGACTCTAGGGAGCAGCCAAGGTTGAGAACCACCCACTGATGCCAGAGATGTGTAAGATTTCTCACCCAGTTATTAGAGTCCCCTTTTATTCTCCCCACTACTGATGACATTTGCAACATTGATGTAACAAAGTTAGCAAGCGTTTTTTGCAGCTTTCAAGATGCTAACGTATTTTAAGCACAACCCACTAGCAGGAGTCTCACACACATTATCTCACTGACTACTTAGAGAATCCTGGAGAAGTTCAGTTACCTGCCCAAGACCCCACAATTAGCAACAGCCCACGAGCGCTGACCCCAGAGCCGCCCCTCTTTTCTGTTGCTCCTGTGCTGTCCTCAAGCCCAGCAATTCTTAGATGTCCTAAGAAGGAGATGAAAGAAGCACCTCAGGCATTGGGAGATACAGGAAAGGAGTCAGCGGCAGAACTTTGACTACAACCCATGATTTCTACCTGGAACCACCTGCTTCACCCAAGCATGGTTCATAAAGGCAATGGCCAGGAGAGACACCTGGCAGGGCCAGGACAACACAGTGCAAAAATAATTTCCTTTCCTTATTCTTGTTCAACTCTATACCAGTGTGGACATGAGTTTTAGAAATACCTTACACCCCTAAGTAGTTAAGAATTTCTCTGAATGAGAAACTCAGTTACATGAAAGGATTCCTCTTCCCCAAAAGGAGACCAACAAAAGACGCAAGACTTGGCCCAACCTGGCCAGGGGGGTTTCTATCCTTGTCTGACACTCTCCAGGCTGCAGGGAAGGGAGCACAAACTCTGCGGGTCTGTGCCCACTGTCAACGTCCGTGCAGCTCTGGGGGGAAGGAAAACGGAGAAGGCCTGAGAACAGCCACGTTCGTCGGGGCTGATTCAACGCGGCGCGTTAACTGCTAACACACAGTCAGCAGCAGCCTAAAAGAGGCCGACAAGTGGACGCATCCGCCGTGCTGCTGCCTGAGCTCGAAGCTCAGGGTCAGGGCTCAGCCTAGCTTTCAGAGTCTGAAATGCCAGGTTCCTGGGCCCTAGGCGCGGGCGCGGCCGCCTTACCCGCAGGAGCACAGGTCGCAGATGCACTTCCTCTTCACCGGGGCCATGCAGAGGCCTGCAGGCCGGCGCAGAGCATCCCCCGCCGCTGCCTCCTAGACCCCGACCGCCTCGCAGGGGGCGCGCCGAGTCTCCTGGGGCTTGCCAAATACTGAATACTGACTCCAGAGAAAACTTAAGTGACCCTTTCGCAAAGTCCGCTCTTCCGTTTCCTTCCCTGAGCAGACCTTGCACGGGAGCAGAACACAGCGTGGACCACGCGGGCCCGGGCGACCTCCCCCTGCACGCACCGCCCCCCCCCCCCCCCCCCGCCTCCGCCCGCCCTAGGCCCGCTGGGCCTCTGTGACGTCACCGGGAGCACCGGTGCACCTGTGAGGTCAGGAAGCTTGCAGCGGCTTGCCTGGCAGGCCCAGGACAAAGGTCCCTCATTGGGCCTTGTTGAAACCTCAGGAAAAGCGAAGAATATGACGACTTTGGAAAGCTCGTGGGTGCGCAAGTCGGCAAACGCCCTGCTCACTTGGGCAAAAAGGCCGAAAGCCCCACCCCCATCACACTGGGTGGCAGTTTCTATCTCTAGGATCCAGGGTGCCCCTTGGTACAGAAAGGCGTCCATTTCCAGATCTTCCTCGTGGAAATCGATGCCTTCAGCTCTTCACATAGACCTCACACTCTGAGAACAAAGCAGCTTCAGGGCGCCTCGGCCTTGACTGCTCAGGTGGGTGCTCAATCACTGCCCCAGGTGATAGTAATGGTGCCGGGGCAGTGGTCCTCAAGTTTCCGTGTGCGTCAGAATCACCTGGCTTGATAAAAGCCAGATTGCCACACCCCACCCCCGAGTTTCTGATTCAGTGGGCCTAGCAAGTTCTGAGCCACTCTCATGCTGCTAGGCCAGGGGCCACACTTTAAGAAGCGCAGTTTGGGAGATTATTTTGCCCTCTCTATAAGCAGCCTTCCCCTATTATAGTGTTTCTTCAGCTCACCTGACCCTAAGAACCACTACAGATCCTACCTAGAAATCACTGGCATCAACATCTCTAATCTGGGACCCTAGTTTCAACAAGAAGCCAGGTGATTTGAATCACAGAGCAAGCTCAGGAGACACTGCTCTGATGGGTGGTTTGGAATTAAACAGGATGACTTCCCCATTGTGGGACATGGGAGCTTCAAGTATTGACAGCCCTATGCTTGTTTTTCTTTCCCACACTTCCTCACTCTTCCCATTAGGTTTTTTTTTTTTTTTAAGTATTTATTTATTTATTTATGGCTGTGTTGGGTCTTCATTTCTGTGCGAGGGCTTTCTCTAGTTTTTTTGGCAAGCGGGGGCCACTCTTCATCGCGGTGCGCGGGCCTCTCACTATCACGGCCTCTCTTGTTGAGGAGCACAGGCTCCAGACGCGCAGGCTCCGTAGTTGTGGCTCACGGGCCCAGCTGCTCCACGGCACATGGGATCTTCCCAGACCAGGGCTCGAACCCGTGTCCCCTGCATTGGCAGGCAGATTCTCAAGCACTGCGCCACCAGGGAAGCCCCGCCATTAGTTTTTGTGAAGGAGTGAGTCAGTAAGTCAGAGGCATTTTAGACTGCAGAACACTTAACAAATGGCTTTTTTTCTTCCACGTTAGGCTCTAGAATAGAGATCAGCAAAGTATTGCCAACAGGCCAAATTCAGCCGGCCACCTGTCTTTGTAGGGCCAGCAAGCTAACAATATTTGTTTACATTTTTAAATGGTTGAAAAAAATTAAAAGAATAATACATGACCCATGAGAAACATATAAAATTCAAGTTTCGGTGTCTACAAAAGTTGTAGAAATACTCCTGATTTTGCCTCTTGGCCCACAAAAGCTGAAATGTTTACTATATGACTTTTTACAGAGAAAGTTTGCTGACCTCAGCTCTGAAAAGTCAACGAGGAAGATCCAGAGGGGAGCAAAGCTTCCTGATCATTCGTAAGAACAGGGGAGGGTGAAGCTGCTTTTGGAAAGCTGAGGGGACAGGATGGAGACAGGGGAGCTATCGGAAGCCAAGGAAAAGCCTGCATGCCATCGCCTGCCATGGACAGAGAACATCACATGGGCCTTACAGAGGAACTACAGCGATGAACACCAGCCTTCTCTTGATAGCTGTCGAAACATTATCTATGAATCTTCCAGAAGAAAAATGTCACACTCATGCCCCCAGACTTGGATGAGAACCACCCCCCCCGTTCAAACTGCCCTTGCGGATAGCAGCTTTGTCAACAACCCATGGCACTCCCAACTTCCCCCGTCCCTGCTCTCAACAGAGGGTGGAGATCTTGAAAGATGAAGATGGTATGGATAAAATGGCATCAACACTGGTACTTTTGTAGAGCTGGTGCTGGACAAGACAACCTTTCCTCCCCCTCCTTGTTACAATTACTGCCCATGTTTTGTTAGTTCCAGACAACTCTACCCTAGCTCATATAAACAACTCTCTAATCCTGTTCCAAAACGTCCTTGCCTATGAAGAATTTACTGTCACTTGCTATGCATTAAACACTTTTGCATACTTTCCCTTAAGCTCTCTTGTCTATCTCTTAAAACTGACATAAATCTATCTTACCCATATTGCAAACAAAAACACTGAAGCTAGGACGTAAACTCACTCAAGATCACACAGCTAATGAGTACTAGAGCTGAGATTCAGGCCCACTTTGATCTTTCTTTTCAAACTTTTCCTCCCAGGAAAGAGAATGAATGGGTAAGCTAGGGATCTTAGGGACCACTGCAAATGGTATTTTATCTTAATTTTATATTTACTTCTTAATATGGCCATCTTTAATATTTCCCCAAAATCTTTTTGTAAAATTGACACTCAGTGAACCTATACAATTTCCTGTGGCCTTAAAACCCATCCAACCCCAAACTCACAGCTGTATACCATCGGAAAATCTACTCTTTCTAGAGCACTGTTCAAAATCTCTAGTTACTCCTCTGAGTACAAAGCACTTTAGCAAACATTGCCTTTTTTACCATCTTTAATTATTTGCAATTGCTAAACTTCATTGGCACCAATAGAAGACTAGCCCATCATGACACATAAATTGGGCATCTACCATTCATTCCACAAACACTTATTGATCTCCTATGATGAATCAGACACTGTGCTGAATGACAGAGACAAGGAAAAGGAACCTCATGGAACTTAATATAGAAGGAGAAGCAGGTGACCAAAATATAGCTCAAGTGTATCATTATGAACTATGTTAAGCATCAAGAAGGATAAATAGGGGGACCTGGTGAATTCTATCAAATATTTGAGAAAGAAGTAATACCAATCCTACACATGATCTTTTAGAAAACTTAGGAACACTTCCCAGTTAATTCTACAAGGCCAGTATTACCCTGATTCCAAAGCCAGACAAATTTGTCACAGGAAAACTACAGACCACTATCTCTTGTAAATATAAATGTAAAAATCCTTTTAAAATATTAGCAAACTGAACCAGCAATATATATAAAGGATTATATGCCATGACCAAGAGGAGTTTATCCCAGAAATACAAGGTTGTTTTAACACTGGAAAATCAATTAATGTACTATATACCACATCAATAGAATAAAGGACAAAACTACTTGATCTTCTCAATGATTCAAAAAGGCATTTGACAAAATCCAGTAACCATTCTTGGTTTTTTTTTTTTTTTTACAAAATCCTCAGGAAATTAGGAAAAGAATGGAACTTCCTCAACCTGATAAAAGGCATTTACAAACAAGCTACAACTACCATCATGCTTAGCAGTAAGACTGAATATTCCCTGCCACTGTGAGAAACAAAACAAGATGTCTGTTCTCACCACTTCTATCCAACACCCTACTGGAGGTTCTTGCCAGTGGAATAAAAAAAAAAAAAAAAGTTAAGAGCATCCAGATTGGGAAGGAAAAAATAAAACTGTATCTACATATGACATGGTCCTATACGTAGAAAATCCTAAGAACTCTACACAAACACACACACACACACACACAGAACTACCAAAAACAAAAAAGTTAAACAAAGCCGCAGGAGACAAGATCAATTACAAAGTCAATTGAATTTCTACATGCTAGCAACAAACAATCCAAAAGTTAAATTAATAAAACAATGCAATTCACAAGAGCATAAAAATGAATACAACACCTAGGAATAAATTTATCCCTTAAGTACAAGACTTTTACAGTGAAAACTACAAAGCATTGCTGAGAGAAATTAAGATATAAATGAATGGAGAGATATACCATATGCACGCATCAGAATTTTCAGTATTGTTAAGAAGGCAATTCTCCCCTAACTGATTTATAGATTCAGTGCAATCCCTGTCAAAATCCCAGCAAACTTTTTCTTACAGAAATTGGTGTGCTGATCCTAAAAATGTATACAAAAGGCAAAGGACCTAAACTAGCCACACAATTCTGAAAAAGAACAACAAAAAAGACTTAAACCCCCAATTTCAAAACTTAGTATCAAAACTATAGCTAAAGTAATCACGACAGTATGATATTAGCTAAAGATAGACATACAGATCAAAGAAAAGAATGGAGAATCCATAAATAAACTCTTACATTTGCGGTCGATTAATGCCAAAAATGTGTCATGGCAATTCAATGAGGAAAGGATGGTCTTTTCAACAAATGACACTGGGATAATTGGACATCCATATACAGGAATTTAAAAAAAGAACTTAAACCCTCACACCACCTCATACAAAAATTAACTCAAAATACACCATAAACTTAAATGGAAAACCTAAAACTGTAAAACTTCTAGAAGAAAGCATATAAGTAAATCTTTGTAACCTTTGTTAGACAAAGATATCTTAGACATACACCAAAATCATGATCCATAAAAATAAAACATTGACGTATTGGACTTTATAAAAATAATTTGCTCTTCAAAAAACACTATTAAGGGACTTCCCTGGTGGCGCAGTGGTTAAGAATTTGCCTGCCAATGCAGGGGACACGGGTTCGAGCCCTGATCTGGGAAGATCCCACATGCCGTGGAGCAATTAGGCCCGTGAGCCACAACTACTGAGCCTGCACGTCTGGAGCTTGTGCTCCACAACAAGAGAGGCCGTGACAGTGAGAGGCCCACGCACCACGATGAAGAGTGGCCCCCGCTTTCTGCAACTAGAGAAAGCCCTCGCACAGAAACGAAGACCCAACACAGCCAAATTAAATAAATAAATAAATAGCGTTCCCTTTAAAAAAAAAAAAAAAAGAATCTGCCTGCCATTGCAGGGGACATGAGTTTGATCTCTCGTCCAGGAAGATCCCACATGCCGCGGAGCAACTAAGCCTGTGTGCCAAAACTACTGAGCCCGCATGCCACAACTACTGAAGCCTGCGCACCTAGAGCTTGTGCTCCACAACAAGAGAAGCCACCGCAATGAGAAGCCCGTGCACTGCAATGAAGAGTAGCCCCCACTCACTGCAACTAGAGAAAGCCTGCACACAGCAAGAGCCAACGCAGCCAAAAATTAATTGATTAATTAATTAATTTTTAAAAAGACGATTAAGAGAATGAAAAGACAAGTACAAGCAATCCTGAGAAAGAAAAATGGAGCTGGCGGACTCAGACGCCCTCACTTCAGACTATACTACAAAGCTACAGAAATCAAAACATAATGGTATTGGCACAAAAACAGAAATATAGATCAATGGAACAGGATAGAAAGCCCAGAAAGAAACTCACGCACCTATGGTCAATTAATCTATGACAAAGGAGACACAAACAATGGAGAGAAGACAGTGTCTTCAATAAGTGGTGCTGGGAAAACTGGACAGCTATTTATGTAAAAGAATGAAATCAGAACACTCTCTAACACCATGCACAAAAATAAACTCGAAATGGATCAAAAACCTAAATGTAAGGCTGGATACTATAAAACTCTTAGAGGAAAACTTAAGCAGAACACTCTTTGACATAAATCACAGCAATATCTTTTTTGATCCACCTCCTAGAGTAACGAAAGTAAAAAAAAATAAATAAACAAATGAGACCTAATTAAACTTAAAAGCTTCTGCACAGCAAAAGAAACCATAAACAAAATGAAAAGGCAAACTTCAGAATGGGAAAAAATATTTGCAAATGAAGTGACCAACACAGGATTAATCTCCAAAATATACAAACAGCTCATGTAGCTCTATGTCAAAAAAACAAACAACCCAATCAAAAAATGGGCAGAAGACCTAAATAGACATTTCTCTAAAGAAAACATACAGATGGCCAAAAAGCACATGAAAAGATGCTCAACATCACTAATTATCAGAAAAATGCAAATCAAAACTACAATGAGGTATCACCTCACAACAGTCAGAATGGCCATCATCAAAAAGTCTACAAACAGTAAGTGCTGGAGAGGGTGTGGAAAAAAGGGAACCCTCTTACACTGTTGGTGGGAATGTAAACTGGTACAACCACTATGGAGAACAGTATGGAGGTTCCTTAAAAAACTAAAAATAGAGCTACCATATGATCCTGCAATCCCACTCCTCGGCATAATCCTAAACCATAATCCTAAAGGATACATGCACCCCAATGTTCACTGCAGCACTATTTATAATAGCCAGGACATGGAAGCAACCTAAATGTCCACTGACAGCGGAATGGACAAGGAAGATGTGGTACATATATACAATGGAATATTACTCAGCCATAAAAAAGAATGAAATAATGCCATTTGCAGCAACATGGATGGACCTAGAGATTATCATACTAAGTGAGACAGAGAAAGACAAATATCATATGATATCACTTGTATGTGGAATCTAATTTTTTAAAAAAGAAAAGAAACAAATGAACTTGTTTACAAAACAGAAACAGATCTACAGATATTGAAAACAAACTTATGGTTATCAAAGGGGAAACATGGCAGGGGGAGGGGAGGGGAGGGATAAATCAGGAGCTTGGGATGAACACACACACACTGCTATATATGATAGATAACAAAGGACTTCCCTGGTGGTGTAGTGGTTAAGACTCTGCACTCCCAATGCAGGGGGCTGGGGTTCAATCCCTGGTCAGGGAACTAGATCCCACATCCATGCCGCAACTAAGAGTTTGCATGCCACGACTAAGGAGCTGGCGAGCTGCCACAAAGGAGCTGGCAGGCTGCAACTGAGGAGCCTGCTGCAACTAAGGAGCCCACCTGCCACAACTAAGACCCGGCACAGCCACATAATAAATAAATAAATAAATATTAAAGAAAAAATGATAGTGCCTACTTAAAAAAAAAAAAAGATAGATAACCAACAAGGACCTACTGCATAGCACAGGGAACACTTGTCAATATTCTGTGATAACCTATATGAGAAAAGAATCTAAAAAGGAATGAATATATATACATGTATAACTAAATCACTTTGCTGTACACCTGAAACTAACACAACATTGTAAATAAACTATACTCCAATAAATTTTTATTTTATTTTATTTTAATAAATTTGTTTATTTATTTATTTTTGGCTGTGTTGGGTCTTCATTGCCGCACGCAGGCTTTCTCTAGTTGCGGGGAGCAGGGGCTACTCTTCGTTGCAGCGCGCGGGCTTCTCATTGTGGTGGCTTCTCTTGTTGCAGAGCATGGGCTCTAGGCACGCGGGCTTCAGTAGTTGTGGTACATGGGCTCAGTAGTTGTGGCTCATGAGCTCTAGAGTGCAGGCTCAGTAGTTGTGGTGCACGGGCTTAGTTGCTCTGCGGCATGTGGGATCTTCCCGGACGAGGGATCAAACCCATGTCCCCTGCACTGGCAGGTGGATTCTTAACCACTGCACCACCAGGGAAGTCCCTCCAGTAAAATTTTAAAAAAGAAAAAAAATTGCTACTATGTGAGTGACCACTGAAGCAACTTGGAACTGATGTCAGTGATAAGGCCAACAGAAAGAAAATAATTTAGTGAAAAATTAAATAAAGAATAGTTGATAAAGGAAAATAAAAAAGATAAGTACAGACTGAGAGAAATACTTGCACATCATTTATCTGATAAAGGACCATATCCAGAATATGCAAAGAACTCTTACAACTCTTAATAACACAACCCAATTTTAAAAGAGCAAAAGATTTTAAGAGATACTTCATCTAAGAAAATATATGAATGCCTAATAAGCACATGAAAACATACTTGTGCAGAAAAGAGTTAACAAAGCAAGCCTGAGACTGCTATGCTTAGAAAGTCCTACTTGCAAGGATTGCCCTTGGCTAAGAACTTGGATCTCAGGAGAGTTCCCACCATTCCCTAGTAACAATAACTCACTGTGCCTAAATTGTAAACAATGTAGTTTACACTGAACACCTACTTTCCCTCTAGGAACCTGAAATTTTGGTGCATGGTAGGTAAATGGTGCCTACATGACTGGCCCCCAATAAAAAACCCTAGGCCCTGAGTTCCTAATGAGATTTCACGGTAGACAACATTTCACACGTGTTGTCACAACTCGTTGCTGGAGGAATTAAGTATATTTTGTGTGACTCCACTGGGAAAGGACTTTTAGAAGCCTGTGCCTGACTTCCTCCAAACTTTACTCCATGTGTCTTTTCTCTTTGCTACTTTTGTTATGAGTTCTTTTACTGTAATAAATCATAGCCATGAGCATGACAACATGCTAAGTCCTGTGAGTCCCCCTAACAAATCATGGAACCTGGGGGGTGGTCTTCAGGACCCCCAACACAATGTATGACATCAATAATCATTAGGGATATGTAAATTATAACCATAGTGAGACTCCACCTCACATCCATTAGAATGGCTATGAACCAACATTGTTCCCAAGGATCTGAAAAAAGTGGAACTCTCATGCATTGCTGGTAGGAGTATAAAATGCGTCAGCCACTTATGAAAAAGTTTGGTAGTTTCTTTAAAAGTTAAACACATACTTACTGTAATTCTACCCGTAGGTATTTACCCAAGAGATATGAAAACATGTGTCCATACAAAAACTTTAATATGAATGTCTATGGTAGCGTTATTCATAATGGCATAAAAACTGGAAACAATTCCCATTTCCATCAACTGGTGAATGAACAAAATGTAGTAGTATATATTCATACAATGGAGTACTATTTAGCAATAAAAATAAATGCAATACTGAAACATGTTACAATTTGGATGAACCTCAAAAACCTTATGCTAAGAGAAAGAAGCAAGATACAAAATAACTATATGATTCCACTTACATAAAATTTCTAGAGAAAGCAAATCTATAGAGACAGAAAGCAAAACAGTAGTTGCCTGGGTCTCAGGTTGGGAGTAGAGACTGACTGCAAACAGAAGCAAGAGAAATTTGGTGGGAGGTGGTGTGATAGAAATATTCTAAAAATGAGCTGTGGTAATGGAAATGTACCTTATATACAATGGATGAATTATGGTAGGTAGATTATACCTCAATAAAGTTTTTTTTAATATTTCAGTTTCAGTGGTGTATAGTTGATTTACAATGTGTTAGTTTCAGGTGTACAGTCAAGAAAGATTTTTTTTTAATTAATTAATTTATTTATTTTTGGCTGTGTTGGGTCTTCGTTTCTGTGCGAGGGCTTTCTCTAGTTGCCGCAAGCGGGGGCCACTCTTCATCGTGGTGCGCGGGCCTCTCACCGTCGCGGCCTCTCTCGCTGCGGAGCACAGGCTCCAGACACGCAGGCTCAGTAGTTGTGGCTCACGGGCCTAGTTGCTCCACGGCATGTGGGATCTTCCCAGACCAGGGCTCGAACCTGTGTCCCCTGCATTGGCAGGCAGATTCTCAACCACTGCGCCACCAGGGAAGCCCAAGAAAGATTTTTTTAAGAAAAAAATCACTTGTAAAAAGTCCCCTTCAGTGTCATTATCAAATTATTATTTAGTTTTGAGTAATTTAGGTAAAGATTTTTCTTATTTCCCAACAAGGTGGTAGATTAAACATACAGATTTATCTTTCTCTCTCCAAAATCCCACCAAAATGAGAGTAATGGGAGGACAGGGTATGGACAAAGATAGAATAAGAGATAATAACATCAAATTTGGGGAAGCAGAAAAGCACAAGGAAGAATGGTGCCTGACTTAGCTGACCCAAGAAAACTGAATCCTTAGCCAACAGCAAAGAAAGCTGGGAAGAAGAATTATTTTTACCACAGAACCTCCAAAATGTTCAAGATTCAGCAGCATCAGTGACAGTAAAACACTAGAAACAGAAGGACTGATTGAAGACCTGTTTAAGAAGCAGTTAGAGGATATATGGTACAACACAGGGAATATAGCCAATATTTTATAATAACTATAAATGGAATATAACCTTTAAACATTGTGAATCACTATGTTGTATACCTGAAACATATAATATTGTACATCAATTATCCCTCAGTAATTTAAAAAATGAAGCAATTAGACCCACAGATCCCCTCCCCAATTCCAGATAGCCAGGGAACTGCTCCTCTCCCACTAATCCCAAATGCTATCAGTTTTTATTCCCTGAAAAGAGTAAACCAGAGTGTCTCTGAATTGGAGGAACACCAAGGACATTGAGGAATGGAGTACCATGTTGAAAATAGGAGGATTAAGTGAAGTCTGCCTATAAACTGAATATTAGGACCCTGGTTTTCTTCTCCTAGAATGACCAGAATGTTATTTATCAAGCTTATATTCATCCCAGCCCAGCAGAAGAATCTTGGAAGAATCAAAGCAGCCAAATAGAACAAGTCTAAAGATGCAGGCAACAGAAGTTTCCTCAAAGAAATGGCTCAGCCAGATGACTTTCCAATGAACCTCATAGTCTGCCAGTGCTACCCACAGGCTTTAAATGAATTTAAATAGGAGCAGACAGCCAAAAATCACTAGACAACTGAGGAAAGTTTCTAACATGAAAAAGACAGACTAAAACAAAACAAACCAACAAAAGAAATTTGGAAGAAATCAAGACTAAACAGAGATGAAAACTTTCTTTAATGTTACCAATATCCTCAAAGAGGTAAAAGATGTTTTGTCCAAGAAAATAATTTATAGTTGTAAAGGAACCATCAGAAAAAGAAATAGCCTATGGAAATTTAAAATATGATACCAAAATTTAAAACTCCAAAGAAGAGATAGAAGGTTAAGATGATGAAAATCTCCTGGAAAACAGAACAAAAAGACAAATAGAAAATAAGAAAGGGAATATAAAAGCATTAGAGGATAGTTCATGAGATCCAATATCCAGATCACTGGAGTGTTGATAAGAGAGAACAGAGAATACAGAAGAAATGTATCATCAAAAAAGTCCAGAACATTTTCCAGAATTAAAGGACATGAGAAGGCCCAACACAAAGCAAATTGGGGCTCAAAGTTTCAGAATGCCAGAGATAATGAGAAAATCTAAGTTTTTAAGAGAGAAAAAATGGATCAATAATAATAATAGTAAATAGATCAAACACAAATTAACGGGCATCAGACTTACTAGAAGCTAAAAGACAATGGAGTAATGCCTCTAAGACTTTGAGGGAATATTATTTCCAACCAACCGAATGTCAGAGTAAAAATAAAGACAATTTCAGAAAGGCGATGTCTTGAAACTTTTATTGCTCTCATGCTTTTTATCAGGAAGCTACTGGAGAATGTGTTCCACCAAGTGAGTGAATAAGGTAAAAAATGAGGAACGGATAGGATCAAGGAAAAAGGGTACTTAAGAAAGGGGAAGGAAATCCCTGGATAGTGAAAGGAGATCATTTCACCTGTAGAGGAGACACTGAGGATCCCAGAACAGATGTCACCAAGGAGATGAAATTGAGTTTGAATGTAATGAGATTTTCCATACATTATTTTGTATTATGACATTTTGCTGTATGTTTTATTTCCATAAACCAGAGCAAGGGAGGATTTTTTAACTTCTTGTCTTGCACACATGTTAACATAGTGCCCTACACGTACTAGATATTCAAATTTTTTTTTAATTACAAGGTATTGCTTTATTTTTATTTTTTTAATAATTATTATTTATTTTTAAAATTTTTGGCTGCGTTGGGTCTTTGTTGCTGTGCACAGGCTTTCTCTAGTTGCAGCGAGCAGGGGCTACTCTTTGTTGCGGTGCACAGGCTTCTCACTGCAGTGGCTTCTCTTGTTGTGGAGCATGGGCTCTAGGCGCACAGACTTCAGTAGTTGTGGCTCGCAGCCTCTAGAGTGCAGGCTCAGTAGTTGTGGCGCACGGGCTCAGGTGCTCCGCGGCATGTGGGATCTTCCCGGACCAGGGCTTGAACCCATGTCCCCTGCATTGGCAGGCGGATCCTTAACCACTGTGCCATCAGGGAAGCCCAATATTCAAATATTTTTTATTTTATTTTATTTTTTTCTGAAAAGCAGCACTGTTTTTAATGAGTTTTAGTCCAGAATACAAAGCAAGGTGCTAGTTGTTGCCTCAATGATAGTACGATGATAAACAATGGCTTTTTCTTCCCCCATTAGGTAAGTTACAGATGTGTATCAGATGGACAGGATGAGACATTTGAATAAGTGAATGGAAGAATGGAATACCTATATATTCCATTAGAATAGAGTATAGCACACTAAAAAGGGCTGTATGGTGGATCTGGAGTATCCTAACTTAGGAAGCTTCAGTATCCTGAAAACACTGATAAATTCTGAATGAATGATACTGAATAACACTAATTCATTCATCTACTTAAAGACCAAGGACAAAACAATGTTATAGGGGCTTCCCTGGTGGCGCAGTGGTTGAGAATCTGCCTGCCAGTGCAGGGGACACGGGTTCGAGCCCTGGTCTGGGAAGATCCCACATGCCGCGGAGCAACTGGGCCCGTGAGCCACAACTGCTGAGCCTGCGCGTCTGGAGCCTGTGCTCCGCAACAAGAGAGGCCGCGACGGTGAGAGGCCCGCGCACCGCGATGAAGAGTGGCCCCCGCTTGCCACAACTAGAGAAAGCCCTCACACAGAAACGAAGACCCAACACAGCCAAAAATATAAATAAATAAATAAATAATATTTAAAAAAAAAAAAAAAAAAAAAAAAAAACAATGTTATATTTTCAGGGGGGCAGTATGGCCTATTATTAGGCAAGTAGACCCTGCAGTTACTCTATATGAGTTCAAATTTCCATTTCAACACCTATAACTAAATTATATTAATGGATACATACTATTAATTGAGGTAAATTATGACATCAATAGTATAAAATGTGGAGAAGAGGTAAAAATGGAGAGTTCTTATACGCAAGTGAAGTTAAGTTTTTATCAGCTTATTTTAAGTCTATTTTAGACTGTTAAAACTATAAGATATTTTATTTAGGCCCTTTGTAATCACAAAGCTAATGCCTATAGAAGTTACACAAAAGAAAAAGAGAAAAGAATCGAAACACTACAAAAAAAACAAAACACAAAGGAAGATAACAAGAGAGAAAAAAAGGACAAAAGAACTACAAGACAAAGAGAAAATAGTTAACATAATGGCAACTGTAAATCCTTCCCTATCAATAATTACTTTAAATGTAAATAGACTAAACTCCCCAATAAATAGATACAGAGTAGCTAAAAGAATATGAAAACCAAGATTCAACTGTATGCTGCCCATAAGAAACTCACTTTAAATCCAAGAACACACATAGGCTAAAAGTGAAGGGATGGAAAAAGGATTTCCATGAAAATGGTAACCAAAACAAACAGGAGTGGCTAAACTTCTATCAGACAAAGTACACTTTCAGTCAAAAAAACCCAAAAAACAAAAAACTGTCCCTAGAGACAAAGAAGGTCACTACATAATGATAAAAGGGTCAACTCAACAGGAAAATATAACAATTATAAATGCACGCACATCCAACATCAGAGCACCTAAATATATATTTAAAAAATATTGACAGATCTGAGAGGAGAAATTAACAGCAATACAATAATAATATGAGACTTCAATACCCCACTTGCAATAATAGACAGAACATCCAGAGAGAAAATCAATAAACAGTGGACTTGAACAACACTATAAACCAAACAGATTATACAGAACTTTTCACCAAACAGCAGAGGAATACACATTCTTCTTAAGTGTGTACAGAAACATTCTCCAGGATAAATCACATTAGGTCACAAAACAAGTCTTAAAAAATTTAAGATCAAAATCATATCAAGTATCTTTTCTGATCAGAATGGAAAAACTAGAAATCAATAAAGTAAGAAAGCAGGAAAATTCACAAATACATGGAAACTAAACAACACACTCTTGAATAAATCACTAGGTCAAACAGGAAATCAAAAGGGAATTCAAAAAATGTCTTGAGACAAAAGCAAAAACTCAACGTACCAAAACTTATGGGATGCAGCAAAAGCAGGACTAAGAGGACTTAGGACGAAGTGATGAAAAGCTACCTTTAAAAAGATCTCAAACAACCAGACTTTACACCTCAAGGAACTAGAAAAAAGCAGAATAAACTAAACCCAAAATTAACAGAAGAAAAGAACTAATAAAGATCAGAGAAGAAATCAATCAAATAGAGAATAGGTGGAAAAATCAACAAAACTAAGAGTTGGAGTTTTTGAAAAACTAAAACCAACAAACCCATAGCTCGAGTAAGAAAAATGAGAGAAGACTCAAATAAAATCAGAGATGAAAGAGGAGACATCACAATGGATGTCTCAGAAATAAAAAGGATCAGAAGGGACTATTACGAACAATTATGTGTGTACAAATTAGATAAACTATAAAAAATGGATAAATTCCAAGAAACATACAACCTACCAAGACTGAATCAAGAAGAAATATTGTAGAAAGCCTGAACAAACCAGTAACATATAAGGAGGCTGAAGTAGTCATCAAAAACCTCCAAAGAAAAATCCAGGACCAGATGACTTCACTGCTGAATTCTACCAAACACTAAAAGAAGAATTAATATCAATCCTTCTTAAAATCTTCCCCAAAATAGAAGGGACTTCTGTGGTGGTCCAGTGGTTAAGACTCCATGCTCCCAATGCAGGGGGCCCAGTTCAATCCCTGATCAGGGAACTAGATCCTTCATGCTGCATCTAAGAGCCCGTATGCTGCAACTAAAAGATCCCACATGCCACAACTAAGATCCCACATGCCACAACTAAGACCCCATGCAGCCAAATAAATAAATAAATAAATAAATAAATAAATAAATAAAAATTTTTAATGGAAGTAAAGGGAATACTTCCAAACTCATTCTATGAAGCCAGCATCACCTTGATAACATAAGAAAAGAAAATTGGAGGCCAATCTCTCAAATGAACATAGATGAAAAAATCCTCAATAAAATACTAGCAAACCAAATTTAACAACACATCAAAAAGATTATACCAATTTTGATTTATCCCTGGGATGCAAGGCTGTTTTAACTTATGCAAATTAATCAATGTGATACACCACATTAAAATGAAACATAAAAATCACATGTTCATCTCAATAGATTCGGAAGAAGCATTTGACAATGTTCAACATCCATTTGTGATAAAAATTCTCAACAAAATAGGTACAAAAGAAAATTTCCTCAACATAATAAAGGCCATTTATGAAAAGTCACAGCTAACATCATAATCAGTGGGGAAAAACTGAAAACTTTTTTCCTAAGATTCGGTACAAGGCAAGGATGCCCACTCTTGCCACTTCTATTTAACATAGTACTACAAATACTGTAAATATCAATCATACAAAAGAAAAAAAAAAGGAATAAAAGGAATCCAAATCAGAAAGGGGGAAGTAAGATTCTCACTGTTTGCCAGTGACATGATCCTATAC
This sequence comes from Eschrichtius robustus, assembly GCF_028021215.1. Classification (NCBI taxonomy): domain Eukaryota; kingdom Metazoa; phylum Chordata; class Mammalia; order Artiodactyla; family Eschrichtiidae; genus Eschrichtius; species Eschrichtius robustus. The sequence continues at coordinate 68,555,003 of NC_090833.1, forward strand.
ATAGAAAACCCTAAGGACTGCCCCCTCCCAAAAATCTTAGAACTAATAAATTCAGTAAAGTTGCAGGATTCAAAATCTATACATCTATACACAAAAATCAGTTGTGCTTCCAAAAACAGACACATAGATCAATGGAACAGAAAAGAGAGCCCAGAAATAAACCCACACACTATGGTTAATTAATCTGTGACAAAGGAGGCAAGAATATACAATAGAGAAAAGATAGTCTATTCAATAAGTGGTGCTAGGAAAACTGGACAGCTACTTGTAAAAGAATGAAAATAGAACATTCTCTAACATGATATACAAAAATAAACTCAAACTGGACTAAAGACCTACATGCAAGACTGGAAACCATAAAACTCCTAGAAGAAAACATAGGCAGGGGCTTAAGAATCTGCCTGCCAATGCAAGGGACACAGGTTCAAGCCCTGGCCCGAGAAGATCCCACATGCCGCGGAGCAACTTAGCCTGTGCGCCACAACTACTGAGCCTGAGCTCTAGAGCCCGCAAGCCACAACTACTGAGCCCACATGCCACAACTACTGAAGCCTGCGCACCTAGAGCCCGTGCTCCGCAACAAGAGAAGCCACGACAATGAGAAGCCCACGCATCACAACGAAGAGTAGCCCCCGCTCACTGCAACTAGAGAAAGCCCGCGCACAGCAACGAAGACCTAACACAGGCAAAAATAAATAAATAAATAAAATTATTTGTTTAAAAAAGAGAGAAAGAAAATATAGGCAGAACACTCTTTGACATAAATTGCAGCAATATTTTTTTGGATCTACCTCCTAAAGCAAAGGAAATAAAAGCAAAAATAAACAAATGGAACCTAATTATACTCAAAAACTTTTGCACAGCAAAGGAAACCATCAACAAAACAAAAAGACAACCTATTGAATGGGAGAAAACATTTGCAAATGATATGACAGATAAGGGGTTAATATCCAAAATATATAAACAGCTCATACAACTCAACATCAAAAAAACAAACAACCTAGTTTAAAAATGGGCAGAAGACCTGAATAGACATTTTTCCAGCGAAGACATACAGATGGCCAACAGGCACATGAAAAGATACTCATCATCGTTAATCATCAGAGAAATGCATGGTAAAACCACAGTAAGATATCACCTCACAATGGCTATCATTAAAAAAAAAACAAGTAGGGACTTCCCTGGTGGCCCAGTGGTAAAGAATCCGCCTTCCAATGCAGGGCACGTGGGTTCAATCCCTGGTCGGGGAACTAAGATTCCACATGCCGCGGGGCAACTAAGCCCACAGGCCACAACTACTGAGCCCGCGTGCCTCAACTAGAGAGCCCACATGCCACAAACTACAGAGCCCACGTGCTCTGGAGTCCGAGTACCACAGCTAGAGAGAGAAAAAACCTACATACCACAACTAGAGAAGAGAAAACCCGCACACCACAACCAGAGAAGAGAAAACCAGCACACCGCAATGAAAGATCCCTCATGCCTCATCAAAGATCCTGCGTGCTGCAACTAAGCAACTAAGACCCGACACAGCCAAAAAACACAAAACACAAATAGATGACCTAAATGGGAAGGAAATCCAAAAAAAGAGGGGGTATATGTATACATATAGCTGATTCACTTTGCTGTACAGTAGAAACTAATACAACATTGTAAAGCAACTATACTCCAATAAAAAATTTTTTTTAAAACCCCACAAATACCAAATGTTGGTGAGGATGTGGAGAAAAGGGAACCCTTGTACACTGTTGATGGGAATGTAGGTGCAGCCACTATGGAAAACAGTATGGAGGTTCCTCAAAAAAATTGAAAATAGAATTGCCATATGACCCAGCGATCCCACTTCTAGGTATATATTCAAAGGAAAGGAAATCACTATCTCAAAAAGATATCTGCACCCTCATGTTCATTGCAGGATTACTTACAATAGCCAAGATGTGGAATCAACCCAAGTGTCCACTGATAGATGAACGGATAAAGAAAATGTGATTGATATTAATATATCAATAAATATCAGAGAGAGAGGAGAGGGAATTCAGCCATAAAAATGAAAGAAATCCTGCCTTTTGCAACTACAGGGATGGACCTTGAAGGCATTATGCTAAGTGAAATAAGTCAGACACAGAAAGACAAATCCTATATGATCTCATCTATATGTGGAATCTAAAAAAACCAAACTCATAGATGCATATTGGTAGTTGCCAGAAGTGGGGTGTGAGAAGGTTGGAAAAATGGGTGAAAGTGGTCAAAAGGTACAAACTTCCAGTCATAAGATAAATAAGTTCTGGGCATGTAATGTACAGCATGGTGACTATAGTTAACAATACGGTATTGTATATTTGAAACTTGCTAAGAGAGTAGATCTTAAAAGTAATTATCACAAGAAAAAAATTGTAACTATGTGAGGGGATTGGGTGTTAACTAAGCTTATTGTGGTAATTATTTGGCAATATATATATATCAAATTATTACATTGTATACCTAAAACTAATACAATATTATATGTCAAGTATATCTCAATAACACTGGGGAAAAGGGGGGAAAAATCACCATAATCCAATATATGTACTAGAAGAATTTAAATAAACTGAATGCTAAAGACCAAAAATGTTCAGCTTTTCTAAGGAACAGTACAAATTCTTCTGTTGATATATTTTAGCTAAAATTTATGTCAATATCCACCTGTAGAATATGGTGTTACAGAACATTCTTACTGGCTCAGAAAACTGAAGATGTGTTAAGTTTTAAACAAAGAAATCAAAAGAAATTTTTTTACATTAAAAAAAGCAGAAATGGAGGTTTATATATACAACAAAATATTATTCAGCCTTTAAAAGGGGGATCCTACCATTTGCAACAACAAGGATGAAACTGGAAGGCATCAGCCTGAGTGAAATAAGCCAGACACAGAAAGGAAAAACCTTGCATGATCTCACTTATCTGTAGAATCTAAAAAAAGTCAAATACATAGTAGCAGAGAGGAGAATAGTTATTACCAGGTAGGGGGAAGTGAAGGGTAATGGGGAGATAATGGTCAAAGGATACAAAGTTGCAGTTATGCAGGATAAGTAAGTCTAGAGATCTAACCTACAACATGATGACTATAGTTAACACTGTATTGAATACTGGAAATTTACTAAGAGAGTAGATTTCATGTGCTCTCACCACATACACACACAAAAATGCTAACTATACAAGATAGGTTAGCTTGACCATAATCATGTCACTGTGTATATCAAATCATGATGGACACCTTAAATATATACAATTTATATTTTAAAAATAAATTGCATTTCATTATGTAATAGACGTGTAACTTCGTAGAGTTACCTAACCCCTGTAAGCTTCGATTTACTGACTTGAAAATGAGGTTATTTATTCATAGGGTTATTGTGAGGAGTAAGTAATGTTCTATATTAGAGTTTCCTCAAGCTTTGGAATTCTGATTATAAATCCCAAAGTCTGAGACTACCGAGAAAGCAGGTGTAAGAAAGGAACTTGCTTCCAAGTGGAAAAAGCACTAACTGGGAGTTAGGATATCTCCCGGGAGGGATTCACTACCATTCAGCTGTGTAGCAATGGGCAATCACTTACTTCTGAACATCTGTACAGTTTTTATCTCCCCTGTCCTTGTACTGAGTAAACCAGGGAATCTGAGGAGGCCTAACTGGGCGGAGAAGTTAAGCCTTCTTCGGCTTTTCCCTGTCTGCTGCTCAGGCCTAAAACCACGCAACAGCACACCGCGCTCTTAAAGCGCGTAGTGGTGCGCTGGGGTTTTTTCGGCCACGAGATGGCAGCATTCTCCCAACTGCCCACACACGTACAATTTGCAACCGTAAGCCCCGTTTAAATAGGAGAACAGAACACCAGAGTCCTGGGTTCACCTTCCATTTTCTCTTTCGGGTGGGCCCTGATGCGTTTCATTAAAACAGCGGTTTATCAAAGCTCGTTGGGCAGCCACGGCCGAGAGCGCGGGTTCTCGCGAGATCGCCGCCGGAAGTGGGTGGCAGCGGAGACGCAGAGACTCTCCTTTCCGGAAGGCGAGTGTTTCTCCGTAGCGCCTGCAACCGTCTATCCCACGGCGCTCTCCCCCGAGAAAGAACTCACCGGTCGCCGCCTTCCCAGCCCCGAGCTCGCACCTTCGGCTTCCCCGGCTGCACAGCTGCACGGCCCGGCTGTCGGACCCCCCGCAACCCCCGGCCCCTCTCTCCCTCCGACCGCGCTGCAGTTAGGCCGCGCCCTGAGGCCCAGTCCGCGGCAGCTCCGGCGGGTGATGCCAAATACAGCCATGAAGAAAAAGGTGCTGTTGATGGGGAAGAGCGGGTCGGGGAAGACCAGCATGAGGTCCATTATCTTTGCCAATTACATCGCTCGCGATACCCGGCGCCTGGGTGCCACCATTGATGTGGAGCACTCCCACGTCCGATTTCTCGGCAACCTGGTGCTGAATCTGTGGGACTGTGGCGGTCAGGACACCTTCATGGAAAATTACTTCACCAGCCAGCGAGACAACATCTTCCGTAATGTCGAGGTTCTGATTTACGTGTTCGACGTGGAGAGCCGCGAACTGGAAAAGGACATGCATTATTACCAGTCGTGTCTGGAAGCCATCCTCCAGAACTCTCCTGATGCCAAAATCTTCTGCCTGGTGCACAAAATGGATCTGGTTCAGGAGGATCAGCGTGACCTGATTTTTAAAGAGCGAGAGGAAGACCTGAGGCGTTTGTCTCGCCCGCTGGAGTGTGCCTGTTTTCGAACATCCATCTGGGATGAAACGCTCTACAAAGCCTGGTCCAGTATTGTCTATCAGCTGATTCCCAATGTTCAGCAGCTGGAGATGAACCTCAGGAATTTTGCCCAGATTATTGAGGCCGATGAAGTTCTGCTGTTCGAGAGAGCGACGTTCTTGGTCATTTCCCATTACCAGTGCAAAGAGCAGCGTGACGTCCACCGATTCGAGAAGATCAGCAACATTATTAAGCAGTTCAAGCTGAGCTGCAGTAAATTGGCCGCTTCTTTCCAGAGCATGGAAGTTAGGAATTCTAACTTCGCTGCGTTCATCGACATCTTCACATCAAACACGTACGTGATGGTGGTTATGTCAGATCCGTCGATCCCTTCTGCAGCTACTCTGATCAACATTCGCAATGCCAGGAAACACTTTGAGAAGCTGGAGAGAGTGGATGGTCCCAAGCACAGCCTTCTTATGCGTTGAATATTGCCAAAATGCGCTCTCTGAAAATGCTGAATTGCCTTCCCCCTTTTTCTTTTAATATTCATAATGTCGTGTGCTTAAAAGTGGGCTTTGAAATGTGTGCTGCTTACTTCTTCCATCCCTTTCTTCCCTTCTCCCCAGTCTTTAAGCCTTGGACGCTATTTACTCAGCTATCCAGTAGAGCTTCAAGATGGCCTTTCTGAAAAGTTGGTATGGTGTTAACACTAAAGTAGGTGGTGGTGTATGTGTGTATGTGTGTTCTGATTACCTGGTTATAATAGATATACACATCAAAGCCTTTACAATATCTTCCTGTATTCCTTACAAGGTTGCAAAGGTGGAATGTTATTTTATCAGCAAGGTATTAAAATGCATTTATAAATTCTTTTTGGCTTCAACCATGAATAAACATTTGCTGTTAGCAATTTAAAATATGGTCTTATTTGAAATAATTTGAAGGTGGTTAATATTAAAGCTATAGATTCTGACTGCCCGCAAGTATTGCTTAATTGGTAAGTTTGATTTTCTGATCTTGGCTCCCATCACCTTAACGATGTTTCACAGCAACTGTAGCAGTGTGGTTAAGAGAACGGTCTCTGGAGCTAGACCACCTGAGCTGAGTTAGTATTCTAGTCCCTTCACTTACTAGCTCTGTGAACTGGGCAAGGTACTTAATTTTACTGTGCTTGTTTCCTCATTTGTAAAATATGGATAAGGATAGCACTACTTCATTGGGTTAAGATTAAATTAAAACAACATGGAAAACATTTAGAATGGTACCTGGCACATACTAAGTAATGTCAGCTGTCAATACCACCCACTGAGCCATTCTTCCTCCCCACTCCCAAATTACTGGATGTGAAGCCTAGCTAAATATTTAAGCCCTTACTAAATCCCAGGTATTCTTAAATACTTGATGTGCATTTTCTTACTCAATCCTCACAACCTGTGAGGTAGATTACTTTTATCTGTTAATAGATGAGAAAACTGGTATGACCTTATAAGGTTATACAGCTGAACCTAGGCAGTATAATTGCAGATCCTCCCCCTCTCCTAACCGTTACATGCCACTACTAACTCCATTGACAGAAAAGTTCATCATAAAAATCCTAGCTTTTTAGCTGTAAATTATTCCTTCATATAAGTTCCCTTATTTTATAGATTGAGTAAACTAAAGCCAGGAAGTTAAGTGACTTCTCTCAAAGAATAGTGTTTCGCTTTGGGCAAGATCACTTTCCCATCTGTATTTGTCTGGAAATTGGATAATTTTGTATCAGATTCTTAGATTACATACTTTTGGGAATGAATTCTAAGGTTCCTATTTTGAATTGGCAGTGTGGTATAGTGAAATCAAAAAACAGACCTAAATTGCCCCGTTTCAGCCGCCTCATAGATTGTTTTAAATGAAATCTAAGTATCTTAGAGCCGAAACACCTCTGATCAACTCCTCTCACCTCTCATTTTACAAATGAGGCATTATCTCTATTTACAGACATTAAATATAAGTGATAGGGAATTTCCAAACCTTTATAAAGTTATTTAACATTTATTAAATCCTTTATAGCAGCACCTGTGAATGACAAGATCCCTACCCATAAAGAGCAAGAAGCTGTTCAGATATGTTATTAAGCTAGTCTAATTAGGGCCTTTGGCAACAAACTAATATAGACTCCAAATGAACTCTGAGGGTATATATGTACTTTTAAAAATCATTTTAGGGCTTCCCTGGTGGTGCAGTGGTTAAGAATCCGCCTGCCAGTGCAGGGGACACGGGTTCGAGCCCTGGTCCAGGAAAATCCCACGTGCCGTGGCGCAACTAAGCCCGTGCGCCACGACTACTGAGCCTACGCTCTAGAGCCCCCGTGTCACAACTACTGAAGCCTGCGCGCCTAGAGCCCGTGCTCCGCAACAAGAGAAACCACCGTAATGAGAAGCCCGCACACCACTATGAAGAGTAGCCCCCGCTCGACGCAACTAGAGAAAGCCCGTGAGCAGTATCAAACACACAGCGCCGCCAAAAATAAATAAATAAAATTAATTTATTAAAAAAAAATCATTTTAAAATACATTTAATAAATCTAGAGCTAGGTGGTATGAACGTTTATTCAAGACTAGTATGTAAAACATTTACAGATAGTCCCATGGAGGACTCACAAATATTTTAAATTCAGGATGTGGATTTAACATTCACAGTGCATAAGGCAAAAGGTTTATCAACTATGTATCTGCAACTTAACGTGAAAGAGAATTTTACTTTAGCAAATACTTTCTTTACATTAAGGAAAATGTCCTTAAACATATCTTCTTTAATTTTAGTATACTCAGAGTAGGGGAAAAACAGGGTTTCCTTTTATACAGGTCTCAAGAATTTAAATAAAATTGACTCCATAGATCAAGTTTAAGAAACACATGGTAAAGAATGGTTTCAAAATAATTGTATTTTTGTTTTCAATTAAATTCCCCCAAATTGATTTTAACAAATAGTCTTTATTCCACTTGGTAACATTTTTCATGTTAAGCAACATTATATGCTTGTCCTCTTTAAACATTTAAAACAATTAGGACATAGGGGCATTATCTGAAGTTTCAAACTGATAGAGAAGTCAGTTTACACACCTTCATCTTATGAATAGTGATTAAAACAAGGTATATTCTGCTGTGAATGTAATGAGAAAAAGCACTCTTACAGCAATAAAGTAGCCCTCCCTCTTTACCATTACTTTAATTCCATCACACAGAAGGCAAAGAAAACAATTCCAATACTTCAATATTGATCTGCTAAGGATGATCTATGGCCCTTGGAGTATATGTATGTATGGACACACCCCACACACACATCTACGTAAGTATATGTCTGTATGTATTTAATCAATACAACTGGAGAAGTCACATACAACCATGAAAAAATACAATAAAAGCAATAAATGAAAAATACTAAGTGAATAAAAGTTAACATAAGCCATAGGAGATTTCAGAGAAGGGACAGTCCCATGGATAAGAGACTAAAACTTCAAGGTGAAAGTGAGATTTGTTCTGAACCCTCAAGGACAAACTATAACTGTGAAAGGCTGGGAGGTGAAGGTAGGATATTCCAGCTTCAGAACTGTGCATTAAGATTTTTAAAGACACATGCCCACCAAAGCATTTCAGTAAAAAAAAAAAAAAAAGGGAGATCATAGTGGAAGGGGGAAAAGAGGAATCTATGGAGAAGACCTTATATGCCTTTAAATTTGAACTCAATTCTGGAATTAACAATGAACCATTAATGGAATTTTAAACCAAGAAATGATATGGTCAAAGCAGTCCCTTAAGGTCAAAAGGCAGGTATGCAGGCAATATTGGATAAGGAAGAGGAGTCATAATCAAAATGGTTTAGGAGAAAGTGACAAATCTATTATACTTTTGTTTATACTACTGGCATACAAAGGACAGGGAAGAATGCCAAAAACTGTCAGCCTATCACAGGTGTGACTCACTTAACAACGATGTGGTTTTTGTAAATCCATTAATATCCAAAGATATTTTGGTCTTGTGATTCCCAGTAATTCAGGGCCCACACTTACTGGTGAACTTCAGCTTCCTTATCAGAGAGCTAAGATCTCTAAAGCAGAATGTAATAGTGTACCTAACTTCTTTAAGATACCCCAGAGCTAAATGTGAATCTGTATCCCCTAGCAGTGGCTCTCAAGCTTTTTATTGAGCCTAAGAATTACCAGGGAAGCTATTTAAAATGCAGATTTCCAATCCTCACTTTGGACCTACAGAATATATTTCTTAAGATGTATCCCAGGTAATTCCTCAAGTCCATCTTAGACCTAAGTCATTTAAGCTCCCTAGCTTTGGTATCATAACCTGTAAAATAGGTACAATATAACTATCTTACAGAGGTATAAGAATTAAATGATATATGTATTATTAAGTATCCAGGAATAGCTCTGGCATTTTGTAGATGCTAATATGATAGCTCTACCTTCTTAGCATGTTAATTTTGGATTTACCGATACTATGTTTCTTAAGACTAGAGGACAGTTTCCCAGTAGACTTACACAGTCCCTATTTGTTCTGTTAATAAAAGAATATGGCACCTTAGGAGAAGCTTTTCTCTTCCTCTTTCTTTTCCACTGCAAAGAAGGTAGTTATTTGTGCTTTTCTTCTGTCATTTCTCACAAAAAAAGACTGGCCTTCAAACTTGGATCAAACAAGCAACACAGAGAAAGTAAGCCAAAATGAGTGAAGAAAGACGAAGTATTAGCCCATCCACTTCCAGAACTCTTCCCTTCAACTTTTCTCCTCTTCTTGCCAGTTTCTTGGCAAACTGGACAAGGCTGTGATGGTTAAGAGTTGAGGCTAGACACAGGGCTGCTGCAGGTGCTACCACCCTTCCAGTGTGTGCTTAACCTCCTGGTTCGCAGAGGGCAATGTCATGTATTCACTTGGATGCTAAAGACAAGCCCTTTTCTTGGCCAGGGGGTCTGACTACATGAGGCAGGACACTATACAGGAGGCCTCACATCTGACTCCCATTTAGAGTACTGAAGGCCCACTCCTGCAGCCATATCCTACATCCTGGCCTTTTAGTTACTTCTAGGAGGTCTTGTTGGTATATTAAGGAAGGAAAATAGGGTCAAATCCTAGCTTCACTACTGACTTAGCTGTGTAACACTGAACAAGTTATTTAACCCCAAATTCAATTTTCTCAAGTTAATTTGAAGCTATTCTGTAGGCAGTGGGGAACTGATGGTTTTTCAGGAGGAAAGTAACAATCAAAATTAGCTCCCTTAACCTGCTGTATAGCACAGGGAGCTCAGCTTGGTGCTCTGTGATGGCCTAGTTGGGTGGGATGGTGGGTGGGGGGCAGGGAGGTCCAAGAGGGAGGGGATGTGTGTATGAATATAGCTGATTCACTTCACTGTGCAGCAGAAACTAACACAACATTGTAAAGCAATTATACTCCAATAAAAAATTTTTAAAAATAAAAAAATTAAAAAAAAATTAGCTCCCTTCCCCAAAAACAGTGCCCCTCCAAAAAAAACCAAACACAGACTAATTTTTTAATTTACATTTTTTGTTAAAATAAAAAACTAGAGTTAAATTCTCAAAGTCTAAATTAGACTAAATATAAAACTGCTATACAACCCACTGAATGGATTTATAGTTAGTGTCCCTCAAAAGTATCTAGTCATCTTCCACCTTTTTCCTTTTTTCTAAATTCATTCTGCTCCAGTCTTCACTATCATCACATGCACTTTATTCCATCAAACATCATTTTTCAGGATCAACCTACCTGAATAATCATTAAGCCTCTTTAGAGCTTTCCCAAACTTATACTTTATCATTTTGATTATACACCCCAAAGCATTACTTTCCTCACTTTTTTTGTTTAGTACCAGAATGTTGTAAAAAGAAACAATAAAAGTTGTTTATTTCCCTAAAAAGAAAGATCAGTATATCCAATGGCTATTAAGTTAACCACTTAATAAAACACATCAAAAACTACTCATCCTTATGTTAATTAACTGAAATTAGAACATACTGAATTAACCTAATACTTTGCCATTTACTTCATGCTTACAAGATTATGCAAGAAACCAAAATGGCTTCTCATAACTTGTTTGCTTTCCAAATACTTCACATTTCAACCCCATATCCATACAGAGAGAGAAAATCCAAACATACTCTCCTTACTTAAAATCAGTAGAGAAGGCTAAAAAGCATTATTTAGGACTTTTTTAGACCCTGAAAAAGTTACACTTCCAATGTGTATTTAAATTACAAATGTTTTTATCCTGTGACATTGCTTCAACTTAAGTTCATCATAGTTAAGTTGACTGGGCTACTGCTTCATCTTTCAAGTCAGATGGAGATTCTTTTGCATCAAGGCTCTTATTCAAGATTTCTTCTTCTGCAAAATTGACTTCAAAAAGAGAAAAAAGGGTAAGCAAACATTATGAAGAAAATATAGGACAAATTCCAAGTAGTAGCAAATTTCAGTAAAAAGTTCACATGCAAATATGTAACTGCAATAAAATTACCATTATTCTGGGACTTCCCTGGTGGCACAGTGGTTAAGAATCTGCCTGCCAATGCAGGGGACACAGGTTCCTGCCCTGGTCTGGGAACATCCCACATGCCGCAGAGCAACTAAGCCCGTGCGCCACAACTACTGAGCCTGCACTCCAGAGCCCGTGAGCCACAGCTACTGAAGCCTGCATGCATACAGCCCGTGCTCTGCAACAAGAGAAGCCACCGCAATGAGAAGGCTGCGCACCACAACAAACAGTAGCCCCCACTCGCAACAATTAGAGAAAGCCCGCGCGCAGCAACAAAGACCCAACTCGGCCAAAAATACAGAAATGAATTAAAAAAAAAAAAGTAAGATGGGAGTAGGATGGGCCCTTAACCTACAGGACTGATGTCCTTATAAGAAGGTACACAGAACACAAGGGGAGAATACCATGTGAAGATGGAGGCAGAAATGTGTTATGCTGCCACAAGCCAAAGAACACCTGGAGGTTATCAGAAGCTAGAAGAGTCAAGAAGGATCATCCTCTAGTGCAGGGGTCCCCAACCCCCGGGCCGTGGACCACTACCAGTCCGCAGCCTGTTAGGAACCAGGCCGCACAGCAGGTGAGTGGCAGGCGAGCGAGCGAGGCTTCATCTGCCGCTCCCCATCGCTCATATTACCACCTGAACCTCCCCACCCCCCCACCATGGAAAAATTGCCTTCCAAGAAACTGGTCCCCGGTGCCAAAAAGTTTGGGGACCGCTGCTCTAGTGGCTTCAGAGGGAACACGGCCATGCCAACACCTTGATTCTGAATCCTAGCCTCCAGAACTTGTTTTCTCCAGAGACAAAAAATTTCTGTTGTCTTAAGCCACCCAGTTTGTGGTACATTGTCACGGCAGCCCTAGGAAAGTAATACAATGACCTACCTTGTTTTGTCACTGCACCCCCATCAAATTATTTCAAACAAAATCACAGATACTATATTCTTTTATTTTTTTTTTTAAATTCAAATTTATTTATTTATTTATTTATTGGCTGTGTTGGGTCTTCGTTGCTGCGCACAGGCTTTCTCTAGTTGCAGCGAGCGGAGACTACTCTTCATTGCGGTGTGTGGGCTTCTCACTGCGGTGGCTTCTCTTGTTGCGGAGCACGGGCTCTAGGTGCATGGGCTTCAGTTGTTGTGGCACATGGGCTCAGTAGCTGTGGCTCGCAGGCTCTAGAGCGCAGGCTCAGTAGTTGTGGTGTGTGGGCTTAGTTACTCCACGGCATGTGGGATATTCCTGGACCAGGGAACGAACCTGTGTCCCCTACATTGGCAGGCAGATTCTCAACCACTGCGCCACCAGGGAAGTCCCACTATATTATAATGATATTTAACATAGCGTTTCTCAACTTTTTTAGAACCACCTTCCATTAGCCAAAAAGATTTTGACAAGGTTTACTTTCAGTAGTTTGTGTTACAAAAGCAACAGGTTTCGGGCTTTTGGTTTTGTTTTCCACCCCTGTCCCATACCAATTGTAAGCTATATAAAAATCACTAGACATTCTGAAAGTACCCATAAAAATGATGGGTTCACTCTTCTCATCCTAGGTGAAGGAATAAGGAGCATATTTTGTCACATTAACAATAAAGATCGTGTAACATTCACTGCATGCTATTTTTAGGAGAAGGTGAGAGAAAACTTCAGCAGGTTAATACGCACATTATCTACTTAAATCTTACCTGTTAAATTAGGTAGAAGTTCTCCAAGACTACATGGTATTGTGGTCCTCAATCTTTGTTCCACTGGAGAAAACTTAATTAGTGGTGAAAGAGACCGTTTTCTCTCACCAAGGGACATGCGTGAAGATGGTTTTGTATAGTCAATGTGCAAATCATGAGTGCCCAAAAAGTTAAGCATATCATCAGTTTGCATGTATTGGGAAGTAAGGCTCAATTCTGGTTTGTGTCTTTCAAGTGTTTCAGGATTAGAGAGGCAAATTTCTTCCCTTTGCTTGGACAGAGATTTCTTCAGAGCCTCATATCCACTGCAAGTAGCCTGTAAATTAAAGTCTGATTCTGGAGTATTCTGTCTTCCTCCCACAGCACCTTCTGGGAAAATGCCACTGTGCATAGGACTATTTGGTTCCAGTTTAAAATTGGCCTCTGTACTACTGGAGCTATTAAGACTTAAGTGACCAACTTCTTCTGGAAGAGTTTCATGTAATATGCCAAAATCACTATCTTTAAAACTGGAACTAATTCCACTTGATATCTGAAAAGAGTTCCATAACATACTTTTATGCATGGAAAGATCTTTGTAAGAAGCTTTCGAGTGGTCTGATATTTTAATATACTCTTCTTCACTGCGACCTATCACATCTCTCCTACTGCCTACAGCAGGGGAGAATGTCTCTATTTGGCTAGTTTCTAAAAACTTGTTCTGTAAAGCTGTACATTCCAAATCTTGCTTACAAATTATGTCCTTATTTAACAAATCTGACAGATTTTGTGTTGTTGGTTCACCTATGCAACTGGTTACCACAGGTTTCTGAAGCACACACTTGAGGCAATCTGAAACAACTTTCTCTTCAGGCAAGTGAGAATGGCTAGAATCGGACACAGTGGTTGCTGAGAAAAAACTGTCCACATTAAGCTCTTTTTGATTATGCACCACAGGTAAGGATTCTGGCAATACTTCTCTATGTTCAGTATCCATTTGAATTGGTTCTGTACTTCTGTTATCTTCTATTTTAACAGCTTTTCTCCATGAGCTCCTAATTTCACTTACTAATTAAATGAAGGGGGAAATTACACAAGTTATTAATAAATTCCCAAACAGAACATGCAACTAAACATTTCATTTCTAGTGCTTAAGATAAAACTGACTCAGTACATGTTCATAGATATGCCAGTTGGATGACAAGGCTCCACAATATACCAAAGCCCAACAACATCAAAGAATTCCATCTCCAACTGACCATACACAAAAAATGAAAGGTGTTCCTGAAATGTGCATATACTTTCACACAGCACATACAAATCACATGTATTAAAGAGATATTTTCTTAACCATAATTCAAAAAGAGTCATGTACCACAATGTTCATTGCAGCTCTATTTACAATAGCCAGGACATGGAAGCAACCTAAGTGTCCATCGACAGATGAATGCATAAAGAAGATGTGGCACATATATACAATGGAATATTACTCAGCCATAAAAAGAAACGAAATTGAGTTATTTGTAGTGAGGTGGATGGACCTAGAGTCTGTCATACAGAGTGAAGTAAGTCAGAAAGAGAAAATCAAATACCGTATGCTAACACATATATATGGAATCTAAAAAATAAATAAATAAATGGTTCTGAAGAACCTAGGGGCAGGATAGGAATAAAGATGCAGACGTAGAGAATGGACTTGAGGACAAGGGGAGGGGGAAGAGTAAGCTGGGACGAAGTGAGAGAGTGGCATAGACTTATATATACTACCAAATGTAAAATAGCTAGCTAGTGGGAAGCAGCCACATAGCGCAGGGAGATCAGCTCGGTGCTTTGTGACCACCTAGAGGGGTGGGATAGGGAGGGCAGGAGAGAGATGCCAGACGGAGGAGATATGGGGATATATGTATATGTATAGCTGATTCACTTTGTTATAAAGCAGAAACTAACACACCATTGTAAAGCAATTATACTCCAATAAAGATGTTCTTTATAAATAAATAAATAAATAAACAAATAGAAAAAAAGGGTTTGGCATGCTTATTTATTTATTTATTTATTTATTTATTTATATTTATATATACTTATATATATACAGCATACACACACACACACACACACTTTTTCTGTAAAGGGCCAGACAGTACTACTTCAGGTTTTGCAGGCCATCTTATCTGTGGAAACTACTCAGCTCTGTCACTGTAATGTGTAAGTAGCCATAAACAATATGCTGACAAATGAACAAGGTTGTGTTCAATACAACTTTATGTACAAAAAGACATAGGGTGGGCCAGATTTGGTTTGCAAGACGTAGTTTGCCAACCACCAATCTATACAGTGGCTAGGTTCAACCTGAACTGAATCCATTTAACTTTGGACATGTCATTTCTAGTAGCATAATGGAAATTATATTTAATCACTCACCCAGGATGATGTGCCTACATGAGGACAAGAATATCAGAACTTTGCCCACACAATATAGGTTGTAAGAAGAAAGTACGGGGGAGTCTGATTAGCTTGGGAGAGGTAGGTAAGATCTCTGTGCAGAGTTTCTGGCTGATGCTGCTGGTTGCTGACTGGAAGAGTACAGCCTCCAAACTCTATAAATGTTGATCACAGATCAGATGTGGAGGCAGAGGGTATTTCTGAAGTGATCAACTAAAATATTTTCCAGGAAAAAGCCAAGTAAAACAACTAAAACAAAATTGTACAGTTCTAGGGCAAAATAATACTGCTGAAGGACTGCCATATAAGTGACAGTGCCCACAGTTGATATTTCAATAAAAGTCCCCCACATGAAAACAAACAGAGCCAATGCCACTAAACTGAAAGATACTGAAAAAAGTTTTAAAGTGAGTTTCCAAAAGATTTGTCAGACCATGGTTCTAATAGTAGTAATGTCTAAGAAAGAAACTAGTGACAAAAAACATTATTAACTTACTCAAGTTTTCTGGAGTTCGGGGAATTTGATTCCTTGTTAAGAACGGGTCGGAAACTAGAGAGTCAATTAGTCCCTCTAATATTACTTCTTCTCCTTTAGAAGGCTGTGGTGAATCAGATAAAACTGCCCTTGCAACCTAAACAGAAAAGAAAAAGTAAAGCAAAAATTACCAAGCCCACTGGTAGAATGCAACAAAGGCCCTGATAAGAACAACAAGCACAAAAATAAACTCAACAATGTAGCTCCCAGACACTCCACATAGACTCTTCAGGCACAATCCTATTAAGGTGAAATCAAACCCCAAACCCGTTTCCTCCCTTATCTTAAATGGATACCCTGTTACACAGGAGAGAAAAGATAAGAAATCTTTATACTTGGAAAGATTTAGATATAGTTCTGACTGCAGTGATCTGAACTACTATCTGCCACACTTTTGAGCTTCACAATTCCATATCTGCTAAAATGACTGGTTCTAAAGCATGCAGGTTCTTCTTAATCATAATCCACCGCATGGTAATACCTCTACTAATAAACACAGTACATTCTGACAACAAACTTCTTGGCCAGAAACCTCATCATCAGACATAAATTAGTGAAAACATAGGGATACATTTCTAAAATAGAGAAAAGAAAGTGCACAATATGAAAATAGCACTCTGTATTAACAACATTTTAATAAAACCAGAAAGCAAAAAACAAGCAAATTAAAATCTCTGCACCCTGAAATCCCTAAAAAAGAAACTGCCTACAACCATAATCAAACTGACTCCAATTCACCCTCCTCCATGAAAATAGAGGGCTCCTTAGAATTCTAACACTAAATATTCCTTGTCATAATAAACACTATTAAAGAGAATTAATTTCACTTTACTTTCAGAGTTTTATGAGATTTTAGGGCTCTCCTCTTGCATCCTATCCATTCCACTGCTACTGTAAATTCTTTTAACCAGAAAATGTGCCTTTCCTCCCATATCAGGAAAGAAAAAAAGAATGACTAATCATCTTTTCTTTAGTATAGAGTCAATCAGCTAATACAGAGAAACAACAGAACTTTAGAGATTTAAAAATATTTAGAGACCATGAAACTGGTCCAACTTCCTCAAGTTGCAAACAAGAAAAATGACTGACAGCCAGCTCTCTTATTTGGACAATATTTATTAACTTTTTTCAGGATCAAGATAAAGGAGGGAACTCCAATACCTCAATCAATATGCACTAAACCAAACTTTTCTTTCAGTCTCTCAGGAATGTAAAACAGCTGATTTATTTTCTGGCTGTTTATCCAAATTCAAACAATGGGAAATATGTAATAAAAATAACATTAAAGGGCTTCCCTGGTGGCGCAGTGGTTGAGAACCTGCCTGCCAATGCAGGGGACACAGGTTCGAGCCCTGGTCTGGGAAGATCCCACATGCCACAGAGCGGCTGGGCCCGTGAGCCACAATTACTGAGCCTACGTGTCTGGAGCCTGTGCTCCGCAACGGGAGAGGCCACGATGGTGAGAGGCCTGTGCACCGCAATGAGGAGTGGCCCCCACTTGCCACAACTAGAGAAAGCCCTCGCACAGAAACGAAGACCCAACACAGCCAAAAATAAAAATAAATAAATTAATTTAAAAAATAAAAAAAATTTAAAAAATAACATTAAAGAATGGCCTGACCATTTCATTTGTATAAACCGAGTTCTGTAATACTCAGCAATAGTCGTATTATGTGGTCACTTGCCCGTGAAAAGTAGAAAAGTATTAAGGAACAGAGCTGGTTAAGAAAACCAAGATCATAAACAATCATGTATTTATTCACTTTTGAAATATTTAAAAAGCAGAAGGACAAAACCTTCACTCGGTGATAATATATTGTATAGTCTTTGTTCTAAAATTCAAAAAAAGAGGAAGCTCAGCTAAGCAACAGATAACATTCACAGAGTATTTTAACAAGTATAATCATTGGGTGTATTTATCCAACAATTTATGTAATGGTTAATTCCAAAAATATTATACATGTATTATTTTTATACTTTTGGATAGATATAGAATGGGACATGTGTTCTAAACCATGGATATAATCTTAACTAAATAAGTTTATTTTATATCTGTTTCTACTTTTGGGGAGGGCCAATTCTGCTTTAACCATGATTTTTATTATCTGCGACCTCCCTTCCCAAATTACACCTAATCAATAATTAACTGTACTTTACTTATAACCCCAACACCATTGAGAAAATGACATTTCAGTATACTTATTACAATCTTTTTCTAACCTCTTCTACCAGATGATCTTGCTCTTTTTGGAATGGATCACTTTTTTTAGCTGGCAGAGACCCTCCAAATGCACTACTCTCTGCAATATTTGATGATGAAGAGTCTTCCGCTTCAAATTCTGGTGTTTTCTTAGAAACTGTTTCATTTTTCTCTCTAGGAGTTGTCAACTTCGTGTCCTGAAGAAGATAGACATGTAATGTTAAAACCTTAATAATTGTACCTCATCTTCATTAATGTTTATCTATAAAAGGTTAACATTATTGTAAAATTAAATGTTCACTGGCAGTTTAAAAATTCCAGTATTCCCATTTAGAAGTAATAACTAATGTGTAAACAGGAATGGTACATAATGTGCACATACTAGGAAATGTGAAAATATAAATTTAATAGGGATATCAACTAAAGTAAAGAATATTTTATCATATGTGAGTATGGCCAGAATTAATTTTAAATTGTTTTAAAATGTACCTTTTCAAGTAGTGTAACACTGTTTCTATCTGATGGTGAAATGGGCTGCAACAGAAAAGAAGCAGGGCTAAAAGGAAAAAAAATTAATAAATCCAAGTTATGAGTAAGAAAGAATTCCATTCACTTGATGTATCTGAATATTCTAAGGAAACTGTCTGCCCCGTATCTGTCCGTTACGATTTCACTCAATTCGTCCCGGTCATCAAAAGGCAGTTTATTATTCTAGGGAAGTACAGTGACAATTAGAGCAGTACTTCAGCCCAATTTGTGTATCAGCCTCCCAAATTATGAACATTATCCTTACCCACTATGTATTTTAAGTCAACAGCATTTTTTACAAGGGTTGGATGACTTGATGAACACTCAAAAACTTGAGTACAAGGTAAAAACAAATTCAATTAGGGACTTCCCTGGTGGCGCAGTGGTTAAGAATCCGCCTGCCAATGCAGGGGACACGCGTTCGATCCCTGGTCTGGGAAGATCCCACATGCTGCAGAGCAACCAAGCCCGTGAGCCACAACTACTGAGCCTGCACTCTAGAGCCTGTGAGCCACAACTACTGAGCCCGAGTGCCACAACTACTGAAGCCCCTGCGCCTAGAGCCCATGCTCCGCAGCAAGAGAAGCTGCCGCAATAAGCCCGCGCACCACAATGAAGAGTAGCCCCCGCTCGCCGCAACTAGAGAAAGCTCATGCACAGCAACAAAGACCCAATGCAGCCAAAAATAAATAAAGAAAAATAAATTAAAGAAAAAAAATTCAATTAACTAGAATCACGTTATTACAATGTCCTCAGGCTTCAGACCACAGAAGCACTGTAGCAGAGACTGTAAGATTCTTTTGATATTTCAGGTCCAGAATCAATTTCTCTTATGCTGAATTTTCTATAGCAAATACATTACACTTACAGTAAAGTCATAAGGTTATTCAATGCGAATTTGCGGCATTCCACACATAGTGTTCCTTAATCTCTTAGATTCTCTTGTCCCTTTTGGTAAACATGAAAACCTTATGCATCTTTTCACTATAATTACAAAATAAGTTGTTAAATTTTTTAAGCCTTCAAAGTAATGATAACTTTATTTATCTTCATCTTGAAAGTGCCTTCAAATTCAATCATGGATTGGGTCTGCTCACTGACCAAAAGCTTTTCTATTCTAGGTAAAATGGAGGCAGGATTACCACAGAAACCAACTTCAACATCAAGCATGCTGGTGTTTTTCCTTCTGTTCATAGACAGAAAAGTACAAAATTAACAACTTTGCAAATATTTTATATAATAGCAAATATGCCTTTCAAACTTTTTCAAATGTGCCCTTCTTGAAATCTACCTTCCAAACATAATTCAAAATCACTGAAATTGCTTGTTTCAACTTCGCCTCGACAGGATATAATCTAGATATCTAAGGCAAAAGATTAGTGATTACTATCTAGTGTGATTTTATCCACATTCTTCCCCAAAATTGACATTAAAATGATCAGAAAGCCCTCTGAAGCAGGGCCAGCAAGCCCTATGGACCAACGCCACTAAGATGCCACCAAAAGACTGGTGAGCTCCTTGAAGATGAGGACTATGTCTTACCAAAGGCTATTCCCAAGTCCTAACACAGTGCCTGGCGCTTGGTAGTGCCACACGATGGATCAATGAATAAATGTCACTTGAAGATGAGGTTCTATAGATGCCACCAAATTTTTCTATCTGAATCATTCTTGCAGAGTCTCATAATAGAGAAAAATGGAACCACATTCTATACCTCCTCTCTCTCATTTCTGAATTGGCACATGCTATTAGCCTTGTTAATATCTCAATTCAAGTCAACTTCAAAGCAGCCCTGGCTCAGTCCTTACTCTCTACCCACTTGCCAGGCCAAAAATGAGGCCCATGAAATCCAGATAAAAAGGGTATTGATCCCACTGTGGAAATTAACCCTAAAAGCACTACCAAAAGAAAAAAGACATGCTTTTTATAGCAGCAAAAATTTTGAGGAAAACCTAAAGTCTAAAAATAAATGAAATGTTAAAAAGCTATTTTAAGCGGTAATATAATGTTAAGTAAACATACACATACACTAAAAAAACTGCATTTATGCTATGTTAATGTTGAGAAAATTTTGTATTTTAGAATACAAGACTTTGGAATTGGAAATAAAGTCTAAAAAAGAACTTGGGAAAGAATCTGAAAAGTGATTTATTGGAAATTGGAAACTTTAGCTAATTATTTTTTATTTTCACTTCTTGTTGTTGTTATAACATGTCTACAATTAACAGAGAAATAATAAAAAGAGAAAGGAAATAATAAAATGAGATTAGAATTCAATTTCTAAGACTAAGGATGTTTGTTTGGAATGCATGCAAGATCATACTGCCCTATCTCTGAAATGTAGTAAAGGAGAAACTGTAGAGGTTAAAGGTCTAGAAGAACTGTATCACCACCACTAGAAATATCATGGAACCCTCCTTTCCAGAAACCACTGCAAAGAAAGGTAGTACCCAGAGTGTATAGCAAAGGCATCATCAGTCACTGAATTCTGATTGTAAGTATGGTGCAGCCTCCATGAGCTCACTCTGATCAAAACCAAGCCAGGAGACTTATGGAGAAGACTACTTAATATTTTAGTACTTGCGAATGAAAACCACATGTGAAAGGGCAAACAACACACTTACTCTAAAAACTACATTCATCTCATGTGTTTTAACTGCATAATTATATTAACCATATCCACATATGAATTTCCCAATTAACTACACTGATATTGATGTAAGATGATGCCACTACAAATAAAATATTTAGTATAATAGCTGAACTACATGCCAAAAAAAGGGTATTTCTTTAAGTGCAGTCTATCCGCATTACACATGAAACATTTTATTACAAAATACCTTTTACAGTAAAGAATTCTGAGCAACATGTTTACTTCCATATCCCAGTAACTCAACTCTTTACCTCTCTTCTGTTCTCCTATTAGGCAGTAATAATCTTTCATTTCCCATTAAGCGTTTATCCCTCATCACCAAAAGCCTTCCTCTACCTCCTTTCAATATCCCAACCTATAAGTAAAATAAAGCGTGAAAAGACAGTTAAAAGATCCAAGAGCTTAGAAAAGGATAAATGTGGAAGTCAAAATTATTTAATACAACTTTTTCCTATATTAAGAGAATTCTATTTGAATTAAATTCTTAGGGGCTGAGCATCTGGCTCCTGTAGAATTCTGACAGTACATCTTAGTACAAAATTCTACTTCAAGAAAGAATCTTGAGGTTGAATGGAGTTCATAAATAAAATCAGATTTGTGAATTAATCTACTAACTCCATCAATCTTTAGTCCAGCAAGAGACTTTAAATCAAAATATTTAATCTGCTCTCTCAAGGACAGACAGACCAAAAACATAACTGAGATCAGGAAGCACCAACTATTTCCCTCTAAGAGGCATGCTTTAAGAACAATTGTGATAAGGGGGTAAAATTAGCAAGCCCAATAACTTTACAATTTCTTCACTTTACAAGGTCTTCACTGCAGATTTCATTCTATTTCTTTAGGTACTCAGAAATTCAACATCACACACAGATCTAAGAACAAAAATAAAATTCTCCCACAAGTAGTCCTGACCTCCTGTGAACCAGAAAATTTGCAGAGGAAACTGCCAATAGCATAATTTCACATGTAAGTTTTACTCTAGTTATGGTATTTCAACTTATTAACTTATTAAGAGTATACAGAATGAAGGGGGCCTCAAGTCACTTAAAATTTAGAATTTTCTTTTAGAATTATCCTAAGTATTTTGTTTCCATATCTGTGCTTCATTAACATGGGGAAGTTGAACTGAAAATCAACTATTTAAATCAAAGGTTAATCAGAAAAAGCAAAATAATAAAGGAATCTATTTAGCATATCTGTGTTTGACTGCTACCTAATGTTTAGTTTCAATAAGGGACACATTCACATTTAGTTTAGAGATTTCTGCTTTTATAATCTGGCATCAGTTTATTTAAGGGATAAATAGGGTAATAGAGGAAAAAAGACAATAAAGTAAGAATACTCCTAGTTACAACAAACTAACTAGGTTCAGTTTTTTCATATGCTAAATTTTGGGATTAGATTGAATCAGAAGTCTTCCCAAAAAAATTTTTTTTAAGTACAGAACTCTTTTTATCAAATGGCATATAAAGCCCCAATATATAGTACAGATAAAGGAGTAGGCTGCTCAGGTTGAAGTGGGAAAGGCTGGAACAGTCACCGGTTAAATTTGATTCATCCACAGCACCAGAGGGCGCTGCAGAACACAGACTGAAAACTACCAACTAGATCATCTCAGAAGTCCCTAAACTCTTGGATTTAGTCAACAGCCACAAGTGATTTCAAAGACGTTCACAGACACAAAAAGGCAAAAATTCCCAAACTTGCATTAGATAATTTTCATATATGTCTTTTTCTTCAAAAATTAGGTAATCCCCGTGAGTCCCAACATTTAGATAAGAATAGAAGGAAAAAAATGCCCTTGCAACAGAAATGTTGAATCTTTCCTGAAAACGTGGATCCACAGTAGGAAAACACTGTCTGGTTAAGAGAAGAAAGTTATGAGCTATCTCACAGTGCAGAAGCTTGAAAGCTGGCTGAAGATGGGACTAAAATTAATTAAGAGAAAAAAAATCAATATGAAAATCAAATTTCTTTTACCTGTTGGCTAGATCACATTTAGTTTCCAGTATATCACTTGCCCTTCTGCAGTCATTTTCCTGGATATGTTGCTTACGTGTATCTAAAGGAATAGAAAAATTAATTACTCTTTAATTATGTTTGTACGTTCTAATATTCAGAGATCTCTTGAAGTTCTACAACAACTTCTAAACAGAAGAAAACAAAAATAAATCCTAATAGGAAAAGACAATTATTCAATTATTAAGTATAAAGTAGTATGCATGACAGTGATGGAGAATATGTACAATAGGCTTTCCTAGAAAGACAGCTCACACAAACTTTCCCAAAAAGGGACAATCCATAATTCTCAAGTATTATACAGCCATGCTTCATGTTTAAGTACACAGATAATGCAATTACCACATAAACCAGCCAAAAAGTTATAGTACTTAGCATATTTTAGCCCAGCACTTAGGACATCAGTCAACCTATGTATTTATTCTTCAACATATCACTTAATAACTATGTGTCGTTACTGCACTAACAATGGGAAAAAGAAATTAAAAATGGAGACCTGTCTTCAAGGAGTCAGTACAGGAAAGACTATTGACAAGTACATACAGAATTATGGTATACTGCTACAGTATTATGATACAAGTATGCACAGAATGCAAGGAGGCAGAAAGGCACCTGGCCCAGAGTGGGGAACATGAAGAAGCCATGAAAGTACTAAGAGAATAAGTTGCATGTTTCGTGTGCCACAGCATAAGGTATATCTAGTGGAAGCATGATAGGCAATGAAATTGATGACAAAAGCCATGGCTGTATTTCAAAGGATTTGATATTCCAGGAGCTCCTCTTCTTTCAACATGTTAGCTTCTGAAAGACTATTTATACATGTGTCCAAAGTGTTACTGTATAAGAAGCCAATGTGTATACTATGTAAAGTTTTCCTTGTAATTCATCATAATGCCACCTCATAACATTCTCAATACCCTATGCTTTTGAACCTACTAATTATGATGGAGTTACTGTTATTTATAAAACATTCCAAAAATAAGCACAAATACAACTATACCACAAACTTAGTAGACAACCATTAACTAAAATGATGATGATATAGTCAACATCTTGTTATAACCTGTAATGTTAAAGAATTGAAAAAGAATATATGTGTGTGTGTGTGTATATATATATATATATATATGTTCCTTTTCAGATCACTGAATCACTTTGCTGTACACCTGAAACATTGTAAATCAACTATACTTTAATTTTTAAATATTTTAAAGATTTTTTAAAAATAAAAATGATGATGCCCAACTTTAAACACCATCTGGTGGTGGTAGGCAGAGTTCATGCACATTTGTTCTGGTATGAAAGAAAGTCTGTAAGGTAAAAGCTGCTAAGTGAAAAAGCATCTAGAGCCTTTTTCTCTTTTCCAAAGGTGATGGGTGATGGAAAGCCACTGGTGGGTATTACACCAAGAGGTGAAAAGGATCATATTTACATTACAGAAAGATCACTGACAGCCATTTGGAATATAGAACAGATAGACTACTGGAGGCAGAGTAGCTAGTTAGAACACAATCACATGCAAGAAATGATGAAAACTAAACTTAAGATGCAAAGATAGCAAAGGAGGGCACAGTCATAATAGGGCATTTAGGAGGTTAAAACAAACTGAACTCACCACTACAAAGCAAATGAAAATAAAGCAGACACTGACTCCTACCGTAAAGACACTACAACTACTAAATAAAATGTAAGAAAAAAGGAAAGCCCAGAAGAATAAAAATCATCACATGACAGAACCAAAGATGGAAAGCACAACAAGCAGGGTAAACTTAAACTGAGAAACAAGGGCTCAGTGAGGCAGGCTCCAGGGGCTGAACACAGGAGATTTAAATGCCTACATGGTAACAAGAAACATCATCTCAGGCCTCTCAGGCTGGGATCTGAGAGACTGCCATAAGACAAGACACTGCAAAGACTGCTCTGCCTCTGAAAAGGGATTACAAAAATTCTGCCAACTGGACAGGGAAAGCCTGCTGTCTACCTGGACCCCTTGGTGAAAAAAAAGTATAGAAGGAAGGAAGGAAAGTCATCTAAAACCTAGCCTATTCAAAAGGAGGTGTGAAATCCATAATTATACTGGCTACTTGTTTTAGGAATCCCAAACCAAAGACATTAACTGGTCTAGTTCAAGAGAAATCCCTGGGACTCTTGGCCACTCTGTAGAGGCCCTTCTGCAATCCTGGGCCCACATGACTCCTCCAGAGGTGAGGGACCCACTGAAGTTGACATTTCATTCAAATATTTTAATATTAATATTTCAATAGAACATCAGCAGGCAGAGTCTACAGGAGAAGTACCTGAAATGAAGAGATACTGGGAAAACTGATAAAGATAAAAATCAGTACATTTAAAGTGATCAACAAAAAAGAAACAACAGGGGCCATAATGAAAGAAGATGACACCATGAAAAAGAATGGGCAGTTTTGAAAAAAGATGCAAATAAAGAATACATTCATGAAAACTAAATACTAAATGGACAGGTGAAAAAGGAGATTAAACATAAATAAAGAGATAATTAGTGAACCATAGAGAGATACAAAGAAAATACCCAGAATGCAGGTCCAGAGTTACAAAGAGGTTGTAAATATGAATGAGAATTTATGAGATATGGGGGACAGAATTAGAAGTCCCAATAATATGAGGTATAAAAGAAAAGGACCAAAAGAATGAGAGAGGGGGGTAATATTACAAGAGATATTAGTGAATAAGTTTCCAGAATTGAAGAAAGATACGAGCCTTCACACTGAATAAGCACACACAAGTCCAAACAGGCTAAATAAAAATCAATCCACATTTAGATACAGCTCAATGAACCTGCATAATACAAAAATAAATAAGTCTTAAAAGCAACCAGAGATCAAAAATTACCTACAAATGAATGACAATTAGACCGACAGCAAATGTTTCAAAAACAAAAGAAGGCAGAAAGCAATGAGATCATATTATTAAAGTCCCAAGGAAAAGTAAGTGTTGATCTTGAATGCAAACTATCATTCATGAGTAAGTAAAAATAAAGACATTTTCAGAAAGACTAAGAGATCTTACTATTCAGGGTCTGTCACTAAAAGAAGTGAAAGATATACTTCGAGATATACCTCTCAAAAGGAAGGAATAGAACAAAAGTAATATTGACAAAAAAAAATCAGTATATGTACTGGTAAATCACACACAATGATTGTTAAAAAGAATATCAATGTCATTTTTTTTTTTAAGGGGTAGGGCATTATCCTAGAATAAAAGTCAGTAAGAGGACGAAACAACCATATACAATGAGTGAACCCTCCTTGGATCCTGGTTCAAAAATAAACATTTACAAAGAACATGTTGGGGGATAAGAGAAATTTTATTTATAAACTTAAGAACAGCAGAATGGTATATGTATGGTTAGATCCAAAGTAAAATTATTTTTATAAACATACATCAGAATAAACTTAAGATTTAGGATAGTGGTTACCTCTGCAAATGCAGAATGAACGGTCAAGGACAAGGGGTTAATATCCAAAATATACAAATAGCTCATACATATCAATATCACAAAAACAAACCCAATCAATGCATGCCACAACTAAAAGTTCACATGCCACAACTACGGAGCCCACAAGCCGTAACTAAGGAGCCCACCAGCCGCAACTAAGGAGCCCACCAGCCACATCTAAGGAGCACACGTGCCACAACTAAGGAGCCAGTGAGCTGCAACTAAGGAGCCTGCCTGCCATGACTAAGACCCGGTGCAACCAAATAAATATTTTTTTAAAAAAAGGGCAGAAGATCTAAATAGACATTTCTCCAAAGAAGACATACAGATAGCCAACAGGCACATGAAAAGATGCTCAACATCACTAATTATTAGAGAAATGCAAATCAAAACCACAATGAGGTGTCAACCTCACACTTGTTAGAATGGCTCTCATTAAAAAGTCTACAAATAATAAATGCTGGAGAGGGTGTGGAGAAAAGGGAACCCTCATCCACTGTTGGGGGGAATGTAAATTGGTGCAGCCACTATGGAGAACAGTATGGAGTTTCCTTAAATATCTAAAAATAGAACTACCATATGATCCAGCAATTCCACTCCTGGGTATATGGGCGGAAAAAACGAAAACTCTAATTTGAAAAAACACATGCACTCCAATGTTCATAGCAGCACTATTTATAATAGTCAAGACATGGAAGCAACGCAAGTGCCATCAACAGATTATTGGCTTAAGAAGATGTGGCATATATATACACACATACACACACAATGGATATTTCTCAGCCATACAAGAGTGAAATACTGCCATTTGCAACAACATGGATGGACCCAGAGAATATTATGCTTAGTGAAATAAGTCAGACAGAGAAAGACAAGTACTATATGATATCACTTATATGTGAAATCTAAAAAATAATACAAATGAATTTATATACGAAACAGAAACAGACTCACAGACACAGAAAGCAAACTTACAGTTACCAAAGGGGAGAAGGAAGCGGGGGAAGGGACAAAGGAGTATGAGATTAACAGATACAAACTACTTTAATACATAAAATAGATAAGCAACAGGATTTACTGTATAGCATAGGGAATTATAGCCAATATCATGTAATAGCCTATAATGGAATATAATCTGAAAAAAAACCCCAAAATCACTATGCTCTGCACACCTGAAACTAAAATAATATTGTAAATCAACTATACTGCAATTAAAAAAAAAAAGAATACTCAAGGAAGGGTGGATACTCAAGGGTTAACTACACCAGTACTTTAAAAAAAAATCTAAAGCAAATATTGCAAAGATTTGACAAGAGTGTTCAGTAAACAGGTATTTATAATATTCCTGTACTTAATATGCTGAAATATAATTTTTAAAATCCACTGAAAAGAAAAATCACTTCAAGAAAGATGTAATATGTAAGGTATAGGAGGGAAAAAGCTGTTTTACTTTAAGCAAAGTAAAGTGGTTTACTACAAAAAGTATAAAATAATGTTGAGGTTCCCCAGCCCAGACCAAGGCTCTAGAGGAAAAAAAAAAAAAAAGGAATCCCAAGAGAACAAACTCTGCAATGTCTGAAGGAAAGGGTTACCCCCAAAGATCCTATCAAACACTTTTAAAATGTGGACTTCTAACTAAACTTCATAAACAGACAAATATTTCCTCACTCTGAAGGCGACATAGAAATCTCCAGATGGACGTGAGGACAATTTCATGGTTTCACAGGGCCTAAACTAAGTATGCCAAGAGTACAAAGGCCCTTTCCAAGCTGAAGTGAGAACACAATGGCAACCAAATATGCCAAGAACTATCAAAGTAATTCTATCATCATAAGCAATGCTCTGTATCTGAAGCTCTGTATCTGAAGATCTTTTTCATTAATCAAACTATGCAGTCTTTTGTGTCTACTCTTATGCTGGCGCCTATCCTTGACCCTTGCTCTCTGGTCTATGATCTTTCCCAACTAGTGTCCTCCCCACATACACCTGACTCCCAAACCAATCACCTATCCTAGCTGTGTTCATCCTTTTTCTTCCTAAGTCCTGTGCTAACTGCTGCCACAACCGATGGCCTGCCTAAACTCAACTGTGACCTATACTTATTACCTGCTCCAGACTGGCTACATAATTCATACATTTTTTATTCATTTATCCCTCCACCTATCTACCTTACATTTACTGAACCCAATAAAAATTTCTTGTACACAAGTACCAGGCAATTGGTGAAACTGAGTATGAAATGGGTATTAGATATTGTAGAGAAATTAATTTTTTAGGTGTGATAATGGTATGATATTTGAGGAAACTGAATGAGATAATTATTAATTTTAGGTGTAATATTAGTATGGTAATTAAAGAGGAAAAAGTCCTTATTTTCATGGGAATGCATGCTGAAACACTTAGAGTGAAGTGGTGTTAAGGTCTCAGACTTACATGGTTTAGCAAACAAACATACACATTTAAAGCAAAAATCTCAACTGTTGAAACAAGCAACAGTTAAGTATTCAGGTAATTACTGTACTATTCTTTCATGTTAAAAAATTGTGGGCTTCTACACAAAACTTGTAAACGAATATTTATAGCAGCATTACTCATAATAGCCAAATGGTGGAAATAACCCGAATGTCCATCAAAGGACGAAGAGATCAACAAAATTCAATTCAATCATACAACAGAATGTATTCGAACAAAGTAATGAAGTATCAATACATGCTACAACTTGGATAAACCTTGAAAACATTGTGCAAAGTAAAAAAACTGTGCAACTGAAAGAAAGGAGACACAAAAAGCCTGTTAACTGAGGCTCATATGACTGAAATGCTATGTGCGTTTCACCACAGTAAATAACTGGGAAAAAAAACATGAAAGTTTATAAAAGAACTATTATCATAGTGAGAAATATTAATGAGAGGGAAGTTTAAAAGAGAAAATAATAAATAACCAACCTGGAAGTGAAGCAGGGTACTGCAAAAGAATACTCTTCGCATATGCTTCTTCTGAGGCAGGATCAAACGAAAGGGGAGACATAGGTGGTAAAAGATCCACAGCCTTAAAACACAGAATTTGTTATTTTGAAATATACACACTTTACTCAGTACCACAGTAACAATACTAAGTAAATCTATGAATGGATGATATTTTTTTCCCACGAGGAAAGAATTAGCAAACATACAAATTATCCTGTAACTATTTTTAAACTAAGGAGTATGATACTAGGAACAAGAGGGCTACTTTGCCCTCCAACTATGCCTCAAATGTAATAGTACCTAAAATAAAGAGGAATGTCTCAATTTCTTTCTTTTTTTTTTTTTAAATTGTAATCCTTACTGTTACCGGCCAAAAACTCGGGACCTAAACCCTGTTGTCTTTGTTGAAAGATGAACCAACTGCAGGGAAAGGTTTGAGATGCACTGGCAACAAAGTGAGACTTGCTCTTCACCGAGATCAGAAGTATTAAAAGGGGATTGCACATTGTCCTTGTTTAAGTCACTTATTAAATGCCACTCGGACTTCTAGTCTGGGTGTGTCCCATGGAGACTCCCCCCACCACCACCTCCCGCCATAGTTGTGAAGATCAGAGCAGTGCTTTGCAACAAACTAAATTCTCAATGTGTTCATAGGGATTGTGGGGCTTGGTCTTTGGTCAAAGGCTCAGCCATTCCGAGGAGTCCTACCATATTTTTGCTTCCTGCTCTAGTAGGTTTAGTTTCCTGGGTTTGGGGTGAGACATGTGGACTAGAGCTGTTAGATTGCACAGGGGACTGAGTGTTCATGTTCTGCATCTCCGGGCATGCACAGACCCCCAGAGGATGGTCCAGGTCCCTTCGTTCTGACGGGCAACTTTACCATGTCGAGCTGTTGTGTTTACCATGTGCGTTTGTTACCTTTTCATCCTCATCTTTCTCATCAGAAACTTGTGGTTTTACTCTTTCAGGTTCTTTTTCTTCTGGTCTCTGTTTGCTAGCTAGATCTTTGGGTTCACTTCTGTGCCTCTTTTCATCTTTGTCTTCTCCTTCATTCATTTCAGCCTGAGCTCCTCCAGGCCTCGCATCTCTGTCTGGCTCCTCCTTAGATTTCTGTTTAGGTGTTAGTCCTTCGGTTTGACTTCTGAGTCTCTTTTCTTCCTGGAGGTGACCAGGCTTTACTTTATCAACTCTTTCTTCTTCTTCCACGTGTGTTCCTGGTCTTACTCTTCCCGGTTCTTCTGCAGGGAGCGGTCCAGCAACTTGTTCTCTGGATGTAACTCTACGTCTCTTTTCCTCCTGGTCTTTTTCTTCTTCACCGACAGAATCATCTGATTTTGCTTTTTTTAGGGTCTTCCTCAGGCTTCCGTTTGGCAGGGCCCCTTGTGAAATGAGATGTGATGGTGGTCTGCCTGGTAGTTTGCCTTGTAATCCTGGGGCTACATGAGACTTCAGATTTTGTTTCTCCATCGGACTTGCTTCTCCTGGGCATGCAAAGTTTGGATACAGGTCTGGGGGACTTGTTTTTCTCTGCTATTTCCACTCTGCGGCCCTCACCACTTGTCTGGCTCCCGTTTCCTAGACATCCATTCACTTCTCGACTGAAAGCACAAGCTCCGTTCTCCAAGGACAAATCTTTATTTTAAAGGGATTTGACTTTAGCCAGGTAGCCCTCCTCTGATAATTCTTCTTTATGTAATTTGGTTTCGAATTCACATAACTGATTCTTTATTTCTGTCTGCAGAAATTCAGGCAAGAGAATTCCATTTCTCCTTCATGCATTCCTCTTCTGTTAAACTATGTCTTTCCAAATCTTTGAGCCGGATGGTCTCGATGATTTCATGAGCAGCATCGTGGGGTTTGTCGTAGACCGGCAGCGGCCACGGGTAGATGGCAGGCTTGGCCCCCACGGGTGACTTGAGCCTCAGCTCGTTTCTCCCCGATCTCATTTTCTTTTTAATACAATCCACTGAATCTAAAAATATTAACTATACCACAACAGCAGCTTAATGAACATTCTAATATATATTTAGAAAAATCACAGAAACCAAAATATTTGAACTTTAGGCTCAGATGCAAAGATGACAAGCATACACACATATAGCATTTCCAGGTCATTTGTAACATGATAAATCAAGAGTTTGCAAGAGATTAAACTACTCTCCAAAAGTCAAGTCAATATTACTTACTGGAGTCCAACCTTTAATTAGACTGAAAGGAGACAGGCCAAGAAATTCTTCCCAATTTTTATGCCATTCTTCTTGTTTTTCAACAATAGAATGTCTTATAGTTGTGAGATCTTCTTTTAT
Source organism: Eschrichtius robustus (assembly GCF_028021215.1). Lineage (NCBI taxonomy): Eukaryota > Metazoa > Chordata > Mammalia > Artiodactyla > Eschrichtiidae > Eschrichtius > Eschrichtius robustus. The sequence continues at coordinate 68,587,053 of NC_090833.1, forward strand.
TTTACACCTGTAACGGCATAAAAAAGAACTTCATTCAAAACATGAATATATAAAAAGAAGCACTGAGAAAAAGTGTTGAAGTAAGAATACTATTGTTTGTAGAGAAAGGGCAGAAAGTATAAAGTTCAACCAATACAGCACACCTAAATTGCATAAACTCTCCCACTGAGAGTTCAGAATCTAAAATACCTTCTTTCCTTTTAACACCAAATAGCAATCATACATCTATACTCCATTTATCTTTAAAAATATTGGGCTGGCCAAAAAGTTCGTTCGGGTTTTTCCCTAAGATGTTACCCAAACGAACTTTTTGGCCAACCCCATACAATTTTTTCCTGGTTCTGAACTCAAGCTGAAATTCCACTCCTACCTCCCGGTCACCCTGCTCAATACAAACAATTTTTCTGAAACCTAGTTTTATTAGTAGACCCTACAAAAGAAAAGCTAGAGAAAAGTCAGAATTATCTGATAAAGAATTATCACTCAGGGCAAATAATATACTCCAGACAAAAGAAAACTACATTAATTTTCCTTGCTACTTCATGTGTCTCTCTAGAAGTTGGTGACAAGGTTTTTGAGTACAAGTAAAATTTTCACACTTGTTTGCCAAAGCTACTGAGCTGTTAACTAAACAAAAATTGTGCTGAGAAATTATCAAAACCACCCTACTCCTACCCCAATGAAATAACAGAAGAGCTTTCTAGTGTACCTCATATGCTTCAGATCTGACAATCTTTCTCTCTGAACTTTGGTCTCTTTTTCAAGGAAGTGAAGGTCTATTGTCAGTCTTGCTTGGTTAGCCTGACAATGTTCATATTTCATTACTTTCAAGACTTCATTTAATAACTGAATAACTGTTAAGAGATTCAATTTTCCAGCCTCATAAACATTTCCTATGTGCAACTGAAAAAAAAAAGTGGTGAACTATAGATTGTTAACATAATAAAATGCTACAAATATATATTTACATTTTTCACTATTATATAAAAAGGTTACCTTAAAAAAGAGGGGAAAAAAAGAACAAATGTCTACCCAAAAATAAAACTATGTAAATAATTCTGGCCCAAAGAAAACTACTGTGGAAAAATTAACACACCATGCTACATTTTTATATCATGCAAAAAAAGCTGAAACTAGAATAAAAGAAATGCAAATAAATGGAAAGCAAAATAAAGACTGAGGAGAAAGATCAGGTTTGGAGAAAGATCATGAATTCATGTTTTACCGAAAGTTGCAAATTAAAGGACCCCTAAAGGTTGATTCCAAACTTAGACATGTTTATTTGGCCTGCACAGTTCCAATGTTTTAAAATCATCTGAATTAGTTAATTATTTTTAGTTAATTAGCTAATATTTTTAAAAATCACAGATTTCACACAAAATTAGTCCCCCAAAGATCTCATCATTTCCTACTTTACCCCTATTGTTACACATAATTAGCGTACTTCATTTATATAGTCTTACCGGCCTAGCCCCTGTAGGAATCTGAGTTTACAGATCCTGATTTGTATGTACTCTGAATTTGAAGTGCCTGACATGTTAAAGTGAAAACTCTTCAGGGTCACAACAATATTTTATCTTTATATCCCCTTCACTATAATAATACTTGGCACATAGGAGATGCTCAAAAAATTTTAAGTTTACTAAGAAAAAAAACCGTAGGCTATTCAGATGGAAATGTCCCATAAGCAAGTGGAAAAATTTGATGTAGTTTGGGTTGAAGGGGAGAGACTGGAAATACCAATCTGGTAATATTATTGTATAGGAGGCTGATGAAGCCATGGAATTGGGTAAGAAAATACAGATGGATTTATAATGTGGGAAAGAAAAGGGGGCATTAAAGGAACCATGGGGAACATGTTCATTTAAAAGTTAGAGAAAAAGGAACCAGTGGAAAACTGGAGACAGCAGTCTGAAACACCACAGGAAGGCAAAGACACTGAGGTCACAAAACCTAAAGGAAGAAAAAACCTTAAAACACTTAATAGCATCAAGATGAAAGAAAAACGAGAGAATAGAAGAGTTTTTTATAAAGAAATTTAGCATTCAGGAGATCATTGGTGCTCTCTTTGAGAATTTATAAAGAACTAGGTATCATATCATCTTCCTACTAAGTAACTTCTACTCTCTACACTATATGATGTAGTGCCGTACAAGGTACGGACAATGAATAAAGGTTGATAGATGTGAATATAAACACGTTCAACAGTACCCCTCTTTATGAAAGATTTACCAGATATATTCACAAAGGTAAAGTCCAAAAACAGTAGATAAACATTGTGGGAAAAACAATATACAATATATAAAAAAATTATGTGAAGGGAGTTTTCTCAAAGCTCCCTTAATTATCGAATGCTTACCTGACACATTTGTTTCTCAATTTTGTCAAGTAAGAGCCTTGGAATATTGATAGCAACATTAGTTCCATCTAAAGTATATTGGTTAACAACACTAAGGACTGAACTAACAACTTCTCTCTCTTTTTCCAAAACCATGAGTGTTTCATTCACTGAAGCCCACAAAGACCGAACCTTCGAAAACAGAGACAAATTATTAAAGTCTATATATAATCTATACATAAAGATATGTAAAATACAAATATATGTTCATTCCTAGGAACAAATTAGGTATTCCTGGAATGGCTTCTGGTAAGAAAACTAACTACTTTAACAGTCTAAAAGCACTGATATTACTTTCAAGGGCACTTTAACACTAAAGAATTTCTCAGGAGAATCTAGCCCACTATGATTTGCAAAACGTTATCTAAGAAACCTTATACTACGGAGATGCAATTAGCATTTCCTCTATTCTGACATGCCATCAGGGAAAATAAAAGATTTTCAGGAGAAAAAGAAAACACTACACATCAATTTTAAGAGTCATTCAAGTTTCAAAAAGTTAAAATGCTGAAAACCATATATTAACCTAGGTTTATTAAATTCACATACAAGAATGTTCACAGCACTCCTATTTGTAATACTCAAAAACTGCAATCAACCAGAAGAACTACCTTGAATAAAAAGTATACTTTCCTATAATCATAAAATAGAACATTATACAGCAATGAGAATGAACACATACAACAGCATGGATAAAACAGCATGAGTGAAAGAAGTCAAACACAAAAGAATATATTCTATACACTCCTCATTTACACAAAGTTCAAGAACGGGCAAAACTAATCTTTAGCATAAGAAGTGAGGATAGGGCTTCCCTGGTGGTGCAGTGGTTAAGAATCTGCCTGCCAATGCAGGAGACACGGATTCGATCCCTAGTCCGGGAAGATCCCACATGCCGCGGAGCAACTAAGCCTGTGCACCACAACTACTAAGCTTGCACTCTGGAGGCCGCAAGCCACAACTACTGAAGCCTGCGTGCCTAGAGCCCATGCTCCACAACTAGAGAAGCCATCGCAATGAGAAGCCCATGCCCACGCATCACAACGAAGAGTAGCCCCTGCTCACCGCAACTAGAGAAAGCCTGCATGCAGCAATGAGGACCCAATACAGCCAAAAATAAATAAAATAAAATAAAACAATTTTCAAAAAACAAACAAAAAAAGAAGTGAGGATAGTGTTTACCCTTGGAAGGAAATGGTCGTGAATGAAAGGGGGCTCAATGCTCCTGGGGTGAAGGTAACATTCTGTTTCTTTAACTGGATGCTGGTTACATGGATGTGTCCACTTCGTGAATTTTGTCAAGCTTCACACTTACGATTTTGGCACGTTTTTATATGTATGTTATGCCTCAAAAGAATTTACGTAAGCGGGAAAGAGGAGGGGAAACACACTAATTATATTTGTGTTACTGTCTGTGTCTTCTCACAGTACAAAGTAAAGTTGTTTCCCCAAAGGAAGACTCATTGGCTGGGCATCTAAAGATCTCATAGGATGGCATTTCCTTGGTGAACATACAAAGATCCAGGATCTGGTTCTCAGATTTTTCAAATCTAGAAGTTTACCTTCTCAATGGCTCAAAGTTGAATGGACTCAGGGAAAACTAAACATTACCCAAACTCAAGAGAGACTGCTATGAAAACTCTTAATGGGTTTCATACCAACCTAACCTATTAAGCCTACAATCAAAGATACTACATTCAGGAATAGGAATATTCATATTCACTGAACTGGAAGCTCCATAAAGGAAGTGACTCTGCCTGTCTTCTTCAGTGCTCTAGTTCATAATATCTAGAAGAATGCCTAGCAAATGGCAGGTGATCAATAAATATTCACTGAATTAATGAATAATTACTTCCTGAGGAGGGCACTCACCTCTTCCAGTGACAAAGTGCCTAAAAAGCCAAATTAATACCCCAAAGCAGCTTGGTGACCATAGAATCAGAACAAAGAGCTTGAGAGAGATTTCATCCAAACACAAAGGCCTAAGAAAACACTCCTACCCACATTTGTTAAAGCCAACCTCTGAAAGCCTCAGATCATTTATATCTGCCAGATTCCTCTCTACTGCCATGTCAGCCTCAACATGACTTCTCATCTTTCTTCCATATTTACCATCTGCCTTCACATAATGTATTTTATTTAGATAAATATTACTGATTAAGTTGGAATCAAGCTGGGTTTTCCCTGCTGGCATGAAAGATTTTAAATTAACCAAATTTAAACTGGTTAATTTAAAACTGCTTTTGTATATATTTAGTCTGATAGATTATAAGCTAATTTTTCCATTATATTCAAGTGTTTAAAAGGCACCCTGTTAATACTTTTATACATATATCACTTATAATGAGTAAAAAAAAGAAAAACAAAAACACTGTTACAAAGAGAGATATACGAGTTCAATTAAGTAAGTAAACACTGCATAACACAAAAGAAAGATTAAATTTCTCCCTTCAAAAGTTGTCTTGACCAGTCCCTCCCATCAGGAAGCTTCCACAAGCCTCTTAGGTAGCCTCACCCACCAGAGGGCAGACAGCAGAAGCCAAAAGAACTATAATCCTGCAGCCTGTGAAACGAAAACCACATTCACAGAAAGACAGACAAAATGAAACAGCAGACGACTATGTACCAGATGAAGGAACAAGATAAAACCCCAGAAAAACAACTAAATGAAGTGGAGATAGGCAACCTTCCAGAAAAATAATTCAGAATAATGACAGTGAAGATGATCCAGGACCTCGGAAAAAGAATGGAGGCAAAGATCGAGAAGATGCAAGAAATGTTTAACAAAGACCTGGAAGAATTAAACAGCAAACACCTAGAAGAATTAAAGAACAAACAAACAGAGATGAACAATACAATAACTGAAAAGAAAAATACACTAGAAGGAATCAATAGCAGAATAACTGAGGCAGAAGAATGGATAAGTGACCTGGAGGACAAAATGGTGGAAATCACTGCCGTGGAACAGAATAAAGAAAAAAGAATGAAAAGAAATAAAGACAGCCTAAGAGACCTCTGGAACAACATTAAACACACCAACATTCACATTATAGGGGTCCCAGAAGGAGAAGAGAGAGAGAAAGGACCCGAGAAAATATTTGGAGATTATAGTTGTAAACTTCCCTAACATGGGAAAGGAAATAGCCACCTAAGTCCAGGAAGCGCAGAGTCCCAGGCGGGATAAACCCAAGAAGAAACATGCCAAGACACAAAGTAATGAAATTAACAAAAACTAAAGACAAAGAAAAATTATTAAAAGCAACAAGGGAAAAACAACAAATAACATACAAGAGAACTCCCATAAGGTTAACACCTGACTTCTCAGCAGAAACTCTACAAGCCAGAAGGGAGTGGCATGATATACTTAAAGTGAGGAAAGGGAAGAAACTACAACCAAGATTACTCTACCTGGCAAGGATCTCATTCAGATTCGATGGAAAAATCAAAAGCTAAGAGAATTCAGCACCACTAAACCAGCTCTACAACAAATGCTAAAGGAACTTCTCTAAGTGGGAAACACAAGAGAAGAAAAGGACCTACAAAAACAAACCCAAAACAATTAAGAAAATGGTCATAGGAACATACATATCGATAATTACCTTAAACGTGAATGGATTAAATGCCCCAACCAAAAGACATAGACTGGCTGAATGGATACAAAAACAAGACCCATATATATGCTGTCTACAAGAGACCCACTTTAGACCTAGGGACACATACAGACTGAAAGTGAGGGGATGGAAAAAGATATTCCATGCAAATGGAAATCAAAAGAAAGCTGGAGTAGCTATACTCATATCAGATAAAATAGACTTTAAAATAAAGAATGTTACAAGAGACAAGGAAGGACACCACATAATGATCAAGGGATCAACCAAGAAGAAGATATAACAATTATAAATACATATACACCCAACAAAGAAGCACCTCAATACATTAAGGCAACTGCTAACAGCTATAAAAGAGGAAATTGACAGTAACACAGTACTACTGGGGGACTTTAACACCTCACTACACCAATGGACAGATCATCCAGACAGAAAATTGATAAGGAAACACAAGCTTTAAATGACACAACAGACCAGATAGATTTAATTGATATATATAGGACATTCCATCCAAAAACAGCAGATTACACGTTCTTCTCAAGTGCACACGGAACATTCTCCAGGATAGATCACATCTTGGGTCACAAATCAAGCCTCAGTAAATTTAAGAAAATTGAAATCATATCAAGCATCTTTTCTGACAACGCTATGAGATTAGAAATGAATTACAGGGAAAAAAACGTAAAAAAGACAAACACATGGAGGCTAAACAATACGTTACTAAATAACCAAGAGATCACTGAAGAAATCAAAGAGGAAATAAAAAAATACCTAGAGACAAATGACAATGAAAACACGACGACCCAAAACCTATGGGATGCAGCAAAAGCAGTTCTAAGAGGGAAGTTTATAGCTATACAAGCCTACCTAAAGAAACAAGAAAAATCTCAAGTAAACAATCTAATCTTACACCTAAAGAAACTAGAGAAAGAAAAACAAACAAAACCCAAAGTTAGCAGAAGGAAAGAAATCATAAAGATCAGAGCAGAAATAAATGAAATAGAAACAAAGAAAACAATAGCAAAGATCAATAAAACTAAAAGTTGGTTCTTTGAGAAGATAAACAAAATTGATAAACCTTTAGCCAGACTCATTAAGAAAAAGAGGGAGAGGACTCAAATCAATAAAATTAGAAATGAAAAAAGAGAAGTTACAACGGACAATGCAGAAATAAAAAGCATCATAAGAAACTACTACAAGCCAACTCCATGCCAATAAAATGGACAACCTGGAAGAAATGGACAAATTTTTAGAAAGGTACAACCTTCCAAGAATGCACCAGGAAGAAACAGAAAATATGAACAGACCAATCACAGGTAATGAAATTGAAACTGTGATTAAAAATCTTCCAACAAACAAAAGTCCAGGACCAGATGGCTTCACAGGTGAATTCTACCAAACATTTAGAGAAGAGCTAACACCCATCCTTGTCAAACTCTTCCAAAAAATTGCAAAGGAAGGAACACTCCCAAACTCATTCTACAAAGCCACCATTACCCTGATACCAAAACCAGACAGAGATACTACTAAAAAAGAAAACTACCAACCAATATCACTGATGAACACAGATGTAAAAATCCTCAACAAAATACTAGCAAACAGAATCCAACAACACATTAAAAAGATCATATACACCATGATCAAGTGGGATTTATCCCAGTGATGCAAGGATTCTTCAATATACACAAATCAATGTGATACACCATATCAACAAATTGAAGAACTTAAACCATACGATCATCTCAATAGATGCAGAAAAAGCTTTTGACAAAATTCAACACCCATTTATGATAAAAATTCTCCAGAAAGTGGGCATAGAGGGAACCTACCTCAACATAATAAAGGCCATATATGACAAACCCACAGCAAACATCATTCTCAATGGTGAAAAACTGAAAGCACTTCCTCTAAGATCAGGAACAAGACAAGGAGGTCCACACTCGCCACTATTATTCAACATAGTTTTGGAAGTCCTAGCTTCGGCAATCAGAAAAGAAAAAGACATAAAAGGAATACAAATTGGAAAAGAAGAACTAAAACTGTCACTGTTTGCAGATGACGTGATACTGCACACAGAAAATCCTAAAGATGCTACCAGAAAACTACTAGAGCTAATCAATGAACTTGGTAAAGTTGCAGGATACAAAATTAATGCACAGAAATCTCTTGCATTCCTACACACTAACAACGAAAGATCAGAAAGAGAAATTAAGGAAACAATCCCATTCACCACTGCAACAAAAAGAATAAAATACCTAGGAATAAATCTACTTTAGAAGGTAAAAGACCTGTACTCAGAGAACTATAAGACACTGATGAAAGAAATCAAAGATGACACAAACAGATGGAGAGATATACCATGTTCTTGGATTGGAAGAATCAACATTGTGAAAATGACTCTACTACCCAAAGCAATCTACAGATTCAATGCAATCCCTATCAAATTACCAATAGCATTTTTCACAGAATTAGAACAAAAGTTTACAATTTGTATGGAAACACAAAAGACTCCGAATAGCCAAAGCAAACTTGAGAAAGAAAAATGGAGCTGGAAGGATCAGGCTCCCTGACTTCAGACTATACTACAAAGCTACAGTAATCAAGACAATATGGTACTGGCACAAAAACAGAAATATCGATCAATGGAACAGGATAGAAAGCCCATAGATAAACCCACTCACCTACAGTCAACTAATCTATGACAAATGAAGCAAGGATATACAATGGAGAAAAGACAGTCTCTTCAATAAACGGTGCTGGGAAAACTGGACAGCTACATGTAAAAGAATGAAATTAGAACACTCCCTAACACCAAACACAAAAATAAACTCAAAATGGATTAGAGACCTAAACGTAAGACCGGACACTATAAAACTCTTAGAGGAAAACAGAGGAAGAACACTCTTTGACATAAATCACAGCAAGATCTTTTTTGACCCACCTCCTAGAGTAATGGAAATAAAAACAAAAATAAACAAATGGGACCTAATGAAACGTGAAAGCTTTTGCATAGCAAAGGAAACTATAAACAAGACGAAAAGACAACCCTCAGAATGGGAGAAAATATTTGCAAACGAATTAACGGACAAAGGATTAATCTCCAAAATATATATACAACTCAATATTAAAAAATGCAGCTCAATATTAAAAAAACAAACAACCCAATCAAAAAATGGGCAGAAGACCTAAATAGACATCTCTCCAAAGAAGACATACAGATGGCCAAGAGGCACATGAAAAGCTGCTCAACACCACTAATTATTAGAGAAATGCAAATCAAAACTACAATGAAGTATCACCTCACACCGGTCAGAATGGGCATCATCAGAAAATCTATAAACAATAAGTGCTGGAGAGGGTGTAGAGAAAAGGGAACCCTCTTGCACTGTCGGTGGGAATGTAAATTGATACAGCCACTATGGAGAACAGTATGGAGGTTCCTTAAAAAACTAAAAACAGAATTACCATATGACCCAGCAATCCCACTACTGGGCATATACTCAGAGAAAACCATAATTCAAAAAGACACATGCACCCCAATGTTCACTGCAGCACTATTTACAATAGCCAGGTCATGGAAGCAACCTAAATGCCCATCGACAGACGAATGGATAAAGAAGATGTGGTACATATATACAATGGAGCATTACTCAGCCATAAAAAGGAACGAAATTGGGTCATTTGTAGAGACGTGGAAGGACCTAGAGACTTTCTTGTACAGAGTGAAGTAAGCCAGAAAGAGAAAAACAAATATCATGTATTAACGCATGTATGTGGAATCTAGAAAAATGGTACAGATGAACCAGTATGCAAGGCAGAAATAGAGACACAGATGTAGAGAACAAACATATGGACACCAAGGGGGGAATGGGGTGGGGTGGGGGGGGGGGCGATGAATTGGGAGATTGGGATTGACATATATACACTATATGTATAAAATACATAACTAATAAGAACCTGCTGTATAAAAAATAAAATAAAATTCAAAAAAAAGTCTCACCTTTTGAATTTTCTCTTGTATATTACTTTGGTCATCATAGGGTTCCATTCTAGTTAAAAATTAAATAATCTCATTAGTCAATAAAAAAACCACATGGTAATTTACCATCCAAAAAGCTAATTAATCTGCAAACCCACCCGCTAACAACCATTCCTATTAAAAGCCAAAATAAAATTCAAGCTCAAAGCTATCATAATTTATTAGAACTGGACTAGGAATCAGAATTATGTTCTTGTCCTATTATCAACTAGCTATTGATATGTTATTTTAACTAATCTCAGTTTCCTTACCGGTAACATGCAGGAGGCTAAACTAGTATCTCAAGGAACTTTCAACTCTAAAAGTCACTTACTTTTTTATCTGGTTTTGCTGTCCTATACATTCTGATCTCAAATTTTGTATTTGTTTAACTGATAATCTGCAAGAAAACATAAAAAATGACAACTGTAAATCTATTACAACTAACTAGTATAGCCTGCTTTGATATTTTCCCTCATTTCATATCTTTGCTCAAGGCCTCTGAGGACTACTCTTCCAAATATACCCAACAGCCAGTCATAAAGGGACTCTAGACTCCCTTTAAGAGTTACAGGAGTGGTCTAACATATAGGCGGCTATTGAAATGGACCAGGACTTCTTGGCTCATATACTCTCTGACTTCAAGTAAAACTGTTGGAGGTCAGTTAAGACTACTCCGCTCTCTTATCCTTATCTCACATACCTAGGGGATAATTTTAAACGTTACCTAAAACAGGCAACATTGTAGTTTTAAGGAGATTTCAAAGGATTTTGTAGCTTTTGGAATAGATAACAGCATTTAAAAAGTTATCTTACTATAGTTGTTTATAATTGTAAAAAATTGGACACAATTTATGTCTTGAGAGTAAGAACCTTGCTTGTCTTGTTTAATGTTGTAGGACTAGTGTATAACCAATATCCAGCACATAGAAGTAACTCAAGAAAAAAAAGTGCCGAATAGATAAACGTAAATATAAGACAGTATAAAATGGCTAAAGAAACTACGGAATACCTCTTCAACTAAGACACTAAGTAGAAATTAAAAGTAATACATTATGGCAATATGGAAAAATTTATAGAATGAAATATTAAGAGAAAAAAGGATACAAACTAGAATAAGCACTATAATTACAGCTTAAAAATTTATTTCCATGTTTAAAAGAAAAAGCACCTAAAGAAATTGAGTTTTTGAACTAAAATGGTATCTTCCTTTTCTCTAAACTTTCATTTACAGTATGCCTAAAGTTTTAAAACATTTTATTCAGAAGTTATCAGGTTTTAAAATGGAAAGATAACAGCCAGGGGGTTTGAGGTAGACATGAATTATTGCCATTGAAAGGATATTGATGAGGGACTTCCCTGGTGGCGCAGTGCTTAAGAATCTGCCTGCCAGTGGAGGGGACACAGGTTCGAGCCCTGGTCCGGGAAGATCCCACATGCCACGGAGCAACTAAGCCCGTGCGCCACAACTACTGAGCCCACGTGCCACAACTACTGAAGCCCGCGCGCCTAGAACCCGTGCTCCGCAACAAGAGAAGCCACCCCAATGAGAAGCCCGTGCACCGCAACGAAGAGTAGCCCCCACTCACCGCAACTAGAGAAAGCCTGCGCACAGCAACGAAGACCCAACACAGTCAAAAATAAATTAATTAAATAAATAAATAAATACTGATGGAATTAAAAAATAAAAAAATAAAGTGCATACATCAATGGGTTAAAAAAAAAAGAAAGGATATTGATGACATTTGTTCAAAAAGAAAGGAATTTACATTTTCTAACTTTCAAAGTATTACTTACTGTGCATTTTCCTGGTATTTTCGGGTAACACAATCTTCTCTTTGCAAAATTTGTAAAAATCTGTTACGTGCTACATGGCATCTGGCAATGCACTTGTGCAAATCTTGTGGCTTTAAGTTAAATGTCTCTGTAAAATGTACAGAAGAATCTACACAGAACACAAAATATACAAAACTTAGACTTACAAGCTAATAAATATAAAAATGTGAGATTATTGAGAGATTAACAACCTCATTTAACTAACAACTCCTTAAAAGGTGGTATGCCACATATACAAAAAGATACAACTAATTTCAGCAAAAGCAAGGGTGACCTATTTTTAAAGGAGGCAATAAAAAAGGATATCTGAAGTTGAGGTATTTTACATAATTAAAAATTCTCAGAGTCCATGTGCCCAAAGTAATTCTTATTATCACAGCGTGATACATCCATGAACAAATACATCATTACACATAAGCAACTTCTTAACTGATCTTTTAACAACAAAGGAAGAAAATCAATTAAAAGAGATGAGGTGAGATCACATCACCTTCATTGCTGCCATCAGCATACCTTTCTTCCTAGTAAGACCAACAGGACAAGACAACCAAATAAAACCAATCTCCATTTCTCAAGTAATTCTTGGCTATGTTACTAATGATCAAAGCAGACCCTGAGAACAATCCATCTAAACATTTGACAGGCCAGGTTTTCACTGTAATAAAATGTAATAAATCCTACTTTAAGATGGCAATACAATAAAGATGGATATTCTGGAAAATAGTGACCCCACACCATACTTAACATTGTAAATCCAGGTCCTAGATTACCTACAAAGAAATAACCAAAACTCCTAAATATTTAACAGGGGATGAATTCGCTGGATGTAGAAGTCACCTAGAGACTGAATATGTTGAATGAAACTGCTTTAAATGAGAAATATGACAACCCATGCTTAAAAGCCTTATGTACAATAAACTCTTGCTAAATCCAAATACACATAATTCATATAAAATAGTTTGGGTTACATGTAACTGGAATAAATCATCTAATAGAAAAGCTGGTAAAATGCTTACATTACATTAAATTTAAAATACGTAAATGCTTATAAAGCAAGATCACATGTACATGTTTTAAAAAATCACACACAAAAGATAAACTGGAAAAAAGGTATGTGTTTGGGTGCATATATACATATATATATATATGCACACACACACAATATATACTTAAACATACACAAAATGATATATGTATAAAGTCTGTCACTGTAGCATTGTTTTTATAGCAAAAGATTAGGAAAAATGCCAACTGTCAGCAGAACTGATTTCAGAACAAATGTGTGATTAAATACACTGACACATCCATTCAAATATGCAGTTCTTAAGAGAGAGACAGAGTAAGGAAGATCTATGAACTGACATGGGATGATCTCCAATGTACGCTGTTGCATAAAAAACACAAGATTCAAAACCAGATGTATGTCACCATTTAGGGTTTAAAAAAAAAGAATATATACACATTTGCTAGTATTATTCATTACAATGGTTGCTTCTGGGAAGGGAAACTAGGTAGTTAGAGATGGAAGACAGACTTTTCACTTTCTGATTTTTGAATCATGAGAATCTATCATTTATTCAAAATAATTAAAACATATAATATGTGCATTAAAAAACAAACAAACAACAACAAAAAACACCTAAAAGAAAACAAACCAAAATGTCAGCAATGGTTGCCTCTAGAAATTGGAAGATGGGATATTATTGCATCAACTTTTCCAGTTTTTACCTCCCATGTTTTATGAGCATAACTCAATTAAACTGAGCAGCATACTTAGTAAGCTACAAATAGCATTCTTTTAAGTCTTAGCTGAAAAACCCAATATTTTGTTTCTATAATTTAGCAAATAGATCAAATCCCTTTAAAACAGCAATTGTGAACCAAAATATTCCAACACATTGCCAGTAGCCAAAATAAATCTCTAACAAATTCAACACAACATTTAATACAATGAATTATAGGCAAACTATAACCTGCAGGTCTAACCTGGCCCACTGGCTGTTTTTCTGAGGTCAGAAAGCTAGGTCTGCTTTCTACATTTTTAAGGGGTTATATTACAAAAAGTAAAAATAAAAAAAAACTCACAAACAGGTATATGTGACAGACACTCTCATGTGGTCCACAAAGTATACAATATTTACTGTCAGGCCTCACACAGAAAATGTTTCCCAACCCCTGTATTAGAACATAAGAAAATAATCTGTATTGCTACCTATGTTCATTACAAGAGGATTTCAAACTACAGTTCCAATAAAATATTAACCATTTGCCTTTTGAGGTAAAGTAATATTTTTATCTTATTTTATTTTATTAAAATCTCTTAATGATTCACAAATTGTAAAAAAAATAATAAAAACTTAAGAATCAAAACAGAAAAAACTCCTACTGTAAGTTTAACTTACTTTTAGAATGGGTTTTTATATAATTTATTGCAACAAATCTTGCAAAGTGATACATCAGATGAATAAACTTAGGACCACCAGGAGAAAGAAATAGTGAACCAACAACTTGAGGGAAGTTACTTCCACATTCAGCCTATGGAAAAAAGAAACAAGATGATTTGAAGATCTTAACAACAACAACCTTTATATTTACATCATACTGTTTTGAAGCATAACAGGGTTTACCAGAATTATTCCATTTGAACCACAAGTTGAATTTTTGAATCCTTCTGAACTCTTGGTGGACTCAGTCACAAAAAGCAATTAAAATTTAAAGCCACAATTATTGATACTATTTAGGGATATAAGCTAAAATAATCTATGGTAAAAAAAATTTTTCTTTAAACAAAAACTGTGATATAGATTCCCAGGAATTCAAAAATCTATTTCTAATGCACTTAGCCAACAAAGCTGGCTTCCCAGAAATATACAGAATCCCAACCAAAAACCACCAGAAAGTATTATCCTGATTAGTATTTCTTGCTTATACTGTTAGCATAAAAGCATTAAAAAGATTTCACCTCTAAAAAAATTAATGTACCTCAATAAAGCCAGAAAAAAAATTACCTCTTAAACGTTTGCATATTTCAGAAAGAAAATACTTACGGAAATCTTTTTTAACCATTCACAGCAATGTTTTCGGAATTCAGTATCACTTTTTTGGTCAAATGGAGGCCAACAAAGTCTTTAAAACAAAAATAAAAATTAGAATTATGAATAAAAAACCAAACTCAGCAAAATTTTAAAACATCAAACTTATCTCCTATACTAGAAATATTAATGCTAAATCAAGGCTAACATTCATAAATTTCAACTAAAGAGAAACACCAACCTGTAAGAAATTAGGTCTTTTTCTTTATGAATATCTATAGGGTTGAATTCAGTTTAGTGCAAATAATCAATGAATATATAAGTTAAATATAGGGATGAATCACTATTAAAATTACTGAAAATCAGCTAAAGAAGACAACACTCTCAATGAATTCACTGGACTAATGCATAAAGATGGTAAAAATAAATTAGGATAATAATGCCTGGGGAAAAAGAGAGAAAAACACATGGTTACACATGAAAAGCACAGAAAGAATGGCATAAGAGATCATGACCCCTAGAGATAACCTATATTACAGTCAGGGGTGCTACTGTTTTGTGGACAAACAAGATATGAAATTATTAAAAATTCAGTTTTAGTCAAAAATAATGAACTTTAAAATTTGCCTATTGCTTTCACCTTATAATGTTTTGTCTAAATTTTTATTCTAAGGCAATTATTTGATTAGGGTCCCATTTTTTTTTGTATTTCTATAGCATAACATACATGCTATATTCATAGAAAAATATTAAGTATGCAAAGAAAAAAAGACTAAAAAGCTGGAATGTCAACAGTGATATTCTCTAGTTGGGTTTGGGAATAATTTTTACTTCCTTCTTTAACTTTTTCTGTATTTGCCGAACTGGTTAAAGTAAGCTGTATTTTGTTTATAATCTAGAAAAAAAATCAAAAAATCTATTTTTATTTGAGCAGAGGAAGCCCTATACCTTAATGATAGGGATTTCGAAAATACGTTTCAAATACACCTGTTCTCCTGGTCACTCATAACTTTAACTGCAGGCAAAATATTAAAAATAAATTATCACAAATAAAAACAACGCCCTAAACAATGGACTTACTATATAAGAGGATGAGGGCACAATATAAATATTAAAACAAATTTGAACACTTTTTCTTATAGACGAAACCCAAATCACATGCAAAATAACTCAGAACCAAGGCTAGTGAATATTCACATTTTTATATTTTTATTTTAATTTACAATAATTTTACAAAAAAAAAAATCACTCAGATTTATAAAGGGTAAGTACTAAATTTGTAAGACTCAAGCCTAATTTTTATAACATCCATTCAAAATAATAGTTGAAGTCCAAAGTTGAAATTCTGGCTTATATAAAGTCATAATCCCTTTTTAAATCCCTTACAAAAAGAAAATGAAATAACTTTTACTCACTTGAAAACTTCTTTAGTGAGAGACTGGTCAAGCGTTTGAAACAAAAAATAAGAAACTATCTGAAAGGCATCACGGTTCAACTTGTCAAACATGTTCCTAATGGTTTAAAAAGAAATAGAAGCAGGAAAAAAAAAAAAAGAAGAAAAGAAAAAGGTTAATAAAACTAAGCATCATCAAAAGCTGTGTAAGTCTGACCCATTAATATTTTTCATTCTGTTCAAGAGGTCAAGGCAAATTAATTTTTCTAATTCATGTATATATTTATAAACAATTAAACACATACAAGTTTTTGTTTTCATTCTGAAAATGTAGATCGAATAGAAGAAAACTAGTAGAACTTGGCTTTACCGCAATGAAAACATTCTACAAAAAGAAAAGGAAAGCCTAATCAGGTAGAGAGAAAACCATGGCCTAAGATATGGTGAAAATGATGATACACACCAACATTTTCTGACAATAAAAACAGCTAAATACTTATTGAGTTTATTATTTATCAGATATTATTTTAATTAAGCCTTTTACAAGCAGCAACTCATCTAATCTTCATTGCAATCATATGAAGTTAATACCTGTGCTTGCAGCTTTAACATGAAGTATTTTATCTAATCCCAACATTAGAAAGCAGTTTGATTATCCTCATAATACAGATGACATGACAAATAAATAGATCTGAGTACTCCCGTGAACACATAAAGCTATTTTCCTGAAATAAGCTTTTTTGAGTTGGAAAAAAAGAGTTAACATTAAAATTCCCATGCTTATACTTTTGTCAAACAACTCTTTTATCCTTGGAATGTTTCTATTCCTCAACAAATACAAATGAAGTTCCTACCTCCTTATCATCTCTCAAACCTGCTATTTTTTTCATATAGTATACTGTTCTCTTCAACACTTCTAATTTTTAAAAAGATATTTGTTAAAGGTTTGCTCACCCAATGGACTTAAATTTTATACGGGAAAAGTTTACATTTGCTCTGTTCACCACTGTATACCCAGGTCCAATACTGTGCTCAATTAGTATCTGTTGAATAAACAAATGAATGGGGGGGGCTGAGAGTGCCTTCTGCTTTGCTCCGGGCAACTGAAGGCCTAGTAGAGCCTGGGCTGATTCCATGGAGGGGGCTGCTTATGACCTTAAGGGCCGGTGTGCTAGAGAGAACTGCAAGTACCTCCACCCTCCTCCACATTTAAAAAGGCAGCTGGAAATTAATGGACGGAACAATCTGATTCAACAAAAGACTGCTGCAGCCATGTTCGCCCAGCAGATGCAGTTTATGCTCCAAAATGCTCAAATGTCATCACTTACTTCTTTTCCTGTGACTCCATCCCTGGCAGCTAATCCTGCCATGGCTTTCAATCCCTACTTACCACATCCTGGGATGGGCCTGGTTCCTGCCGAACTTTTACCAAATGCACCTGTGCTGATTTCTGGAAACCCACCTCGCCCACTGCCAGGAGCTGCTGGTCCAAAACCGATGTGTTCAGATAAACTGGAGGTATTTGTGCAGAAATATATAAATCTCTATAGGGCAGATATTAACCTTATGCATAAACATTCTTAGAGCCCAGTGTTTTGAATGCTTTAAATAAGTACATCTGAATTTTAAGCTTATGGAATATAACCTCAGAAAAATGTTAGACAATTTACTACTGCAATTTTACCCTGTTATAAAGTGCACGGTTGTACAGTAGGTCAAACAATATCTTAGTGTACCCAGCCACAGACCATGCATCTCCTTTGCTATGGCACAGAAAGTCTGGTGGGAATGCTCCTTTTAGCCAGCCTCCAGCTTTGCAGAATGGGATTACTGTGTTCGTTGATGAGTCTCCACTTTCTAGAATAATCAGAAAGTCAGCTCTATTGGCAGCTCCTTAAATGCCTTGCCATGTATTGAACTGGAATCTGTACATGTCCTTTAGTCATGGTCCACAAGTCTGCTTGTAAAAAGCACATTGTGGGACTTCCCTGGTGGCACAGTGGTTAAGAAGCCGCCTGCCAATGCAGGGGACATGGGTTCGAGCCCTGGTCCAGGAAGATCCCACATGCCGCGGAGCAACTAAGCCCAGGAGCCACAACTACTGAAGCCCGCGTGCCTAGAGCCCGTGCTCTGCAACGAGAGGCCGCTGCAATGAGACACCCACGCACCGCAACGAAGAGTAGCCACCGCTCGCCGCAACTAGAGAAAGCCTGCTCGCAGCAACAAAGACCCAACGCAGCCAAAAACAAATAGATAAACAAACACACACACACACACACATTGCTGTGTGATAAAGACACATCTTGGACCCTAACAAAATAACCCCCTCTTGCAAACTTAGCTAATTACACTTCAGGCTGTGTATCAAGTGGAGGATTAAAAACTGGTTTTCAGCAATACTTGCATTTCAATGTAAGGAAAGCAGGCAAAGTCTTCCTTTGGGAAGACTGGATTTTTTCTTCCTTGGAATAGAAATTTTGTTTAGGTTTATATCTCATAGTGAATATGGCTCGACATTATCCTTCAGCTTTTAAAATTTTTCCTAAATAGATGACAAAATAATGTATACTGTTGCTCTTATACATTCACTGGCAAAATAAATAAAAGCGAATCACCTTCCAAGCAAAAAAAACAAAAAACAAAAAAACGAAAAAACAAAAAAACCCCACAAATGAATGAATGACCTTTCCTTTCCATTCCCACTGACTCCTTAGTTTAGGTCTACCTAACTGCAAAGCCCTGATTCCCCCTCTAATCCATTCTCTGTAATACAACCAGAATGGTTTTTCCAAAATGCAAATCTTTTGGGCAAATGCCTAGGAATGGAATTGCTGGATCATATGTTAAATGTACATTTAACTTTATAAGAAAAGTGGCTACACAATTACATGCTCACAGAAACTAGAAACACATAGAACTGCACACCAAAAAGAATGAATTCTAACATATGTAAACATAAGTGAATCAAAAAATTTTTTTAATTTTGAAGTAAATTTGATGCCACATTCATGCTTAAAGCATTTTAAAGGGGACATCTGTTTTAGTATATCCCTCCCACTAACGAACTGAGACAACTCTAAAGACATGGGGCAGGGGGGGAGGGGGGCGGGGGGGGGGGAATCTATGAAAATGTTTTTAAAAAAAAATATCATCCCTGAACCAGAACTTGACAGATTTTATTTAATTTTCAAAGGCAGAAAGAAGACTGCAATTGAATAAGCCAGAGCAGAGAAAACTAAGATTGCCAAAACAATAGAGACGATGCAGTGGCAATGGGAACCATCCTCAGGGGAGGCCTGGGAGAAGCTTCAAGCTTCTCTGCCATACGGGGGGCATCAAATCATGTGAGATAGGTGGCGCATTTATTAATACATAATCATAACCTGATAAATGCTACCCACTGGTTGTCAATTTTTATTTATTTATTTATTTATGCCTGTGTTGGGTCTTCGTTTCTGTGCGAGGGCTTTCTCTAGCTGCGGCGAGCGGGGGCCACTCTTCATCGCGGTGCGCGGGCCTCTCAGCATCGCGGCCTCTCTCGCTGCGGAGCACAGGCTCCAGACGCGCAGGCTCAGTAATTGTGGCTCACGGGCCCAGCTGCTCCGCGGCATGCGGCATCTTCCCAGACCAGGGCTCGAACCCGTGTTCCCTGCATTAGCAGGCAGATTCTCAACCACTGCGCCACCAGGGAAGCCCAAACTGGTTGTCAATTTTTAGACTAGACTTCTAGACAAAACCTTTCTACATGTAAATAGTAGTAACTTCCAAACAAATAGTTACCAAACAAAACTTAATTACAGCTCTAAACCTTAACAGTAAAACAGTTCTAATACAGCTGAAAAAAGTCAAGAGGGAGAAAGCAGAGGAGGGTAGGTAAGTGTAGGTGCGCTAATTATCGTATAAAGAATAGCGGCCTTCACTGTGAAATTACATCGTGGGGAATCCAGAGATCCTTTTGAGACTGATACATCAAGAAACACAGGTCTAAGCACATTATTTAAATAATGCCACAAGAAAAACGGAAATAACGTAATTACAAAAGTCAAGAAGATTGAGAACAGGAGATAGCCTATGTATCCCAAATTTTCCTTGTCCTATAGTGGGCAAGATAATAGAGACTGTCTAAAGTTGATAAGTTAAGACATAGAAATATAAACAAAGCATTAAGTTCTATGATGAGATCTGTAACATCTGTAGCAAAGCAGGAAGAGGCTTTTTTTTAACTTTTCATCTTAATACCACTCTCTACTAGTTTTTGGCTAACTGTGGCAGGCTTCAGCCTGCTATTTCAGTTAGTGAAAATTATAAACTAAAGATCAACTACCTTGAAAGTCTCCCTCGAGTCCTAAAGGCGTTTGCACCTAACGGAAGGCGTTCCCGAGTCCCTCCATTACCAAGCCGCCACCTCTCCCTCGACTTCACAGACCACCCGGCTTCACTACCAAAGCAGGAATAAGCCGCCCCTTCAGTTTCGCCCCAACTGCAGACTCTACTCCCCTAAAAAGCGCTCCCGGCAAGGTCCCGTAACAGTCTCTTGCCACTCGGCTAGCTGCCACTGGGAGCAGGAACTTTGCAGCCAGTGCCGGGCCACAGTAACCGACTACTGAATTCATCAACCTACGAGGTCCGCAACAAGGCGGGTCACGCCAGCACGGCCAGGCTCAGACTCCCCCGCCCCGCCGGCCCCGGCCTCCTTACACTCCGAGGTGCGTGTGCGACACGATCTTTCCACCGGCTACGGTCGCCGAGCCCGGCTCGAAGCCGAGCGCCTGCAGATACATCCAGAGATGCTCCTTCTCGAAAGAAGGGACCCAGGCCGAACTCATCTTCGCGGTAGGCAGGGCCCGGCAAAGGAAGAAAGCGCAGGCTCCAACGACTGAGAGGGCCCCTCAGGCTTTTTGCCTACGGGCAGCCCGAGATGGCGGCGGCCCCTCCATTGCCACCGCCTGATCCTCTCTCGCCCGGAACCATTTCGCCTCAAATGGCCTCAAATGCCTCAAATGGCCTCAAATGCCTCAACTGGCCTAAGACTCTAAAGTCTGAGGGAAATAGAGCCTCTAACAGTAGTACGGCACAGCGGCCAAAGCACAGTCACCACAAACCAAGCGTCCCGCGCTTCCGGAAAAGCGGTTTGCGCTGGCGCCGCCCGGCTTCCGGGGGAGGAGGGGCTTCTTTAGAGGACCGTGTCTCCCGCCACGCAATGCACCCTTGCCTCGGTCTTTTCCGGTCAAGACCAGCCGAGAACCTACAAGACCCACAAGGCTTTGCGAGGCTGGAGAACTTCCTGGTGATTGCGGGCTTTTGCTGGCGTCCTGCGGCTTCGCGTTTTCTGATCCTTTTTTTCTGATCTTTGTGGTTCCTTTTGCTCGTATATGCCTATTACGTCAGATAAAAACCATAAGCTGGTCACTGTAGTAGAAAAAGCATTGGATTTCCTCAGCTGTTCTCACTACATGTGTAACCCTGAGCAAGTCGCGTAACTTCTGAGCCTGGGATCTATTATGAGTAAAATCTTGTTTGCCCTCAAGTGCTGAATGTTCCTTTCATCTCCTTGCTTTAAGAAATCTGGCTCTCCCCTACGCATACACCTTTCTCTTGCAGCCCTGTCAGTTGATGACTGCTTTCTCCTCCGCATGCCATATACAGCAGAACCTGGAAATGGGGTGGAGAGCCTACTTATTTCTCATTAACACTTTAGGCAAGTATTGCCTCACTAAAACCACCAGCTCACTTGAAAAGTATGCTGTCACCCACAAGTCTTCCTTGTGGAGGTCAAGTTTAAGATCTCCAGGTTGCTGGACCTCATTCTGAGATTTAGCCCTTAATTCTCTGTCTCTCCCAACATCACTCCTGGAATAATTTTTGATGATTTCAATATCCATGTAGGTAATCTTTCCAATGCCCTGGGCTCTCAGTTCCTCGAACTCTTCTCAGCCTCCTGGCCCCTTTCTGTCTTTGCCAGATTTATCTGGCAGAATCCAAATGGCTATTATGTCAATTCTCTGCCTACTCCGTACCTGCAGCTTAGCAGCTAAATGCAATTATGATGCCTGGCATTACCCAAAATTAATGACAACTGAAATAGACTCTTAGGCCTGCCCTCTCCACCCTATTTCCCCCAAATCTCACTCTCCATACAATTACATGTATATTCTTCCCTCCTTTAAACTTCCAATACCCCCTTCTTCCTCCTCACTCTCAATGATGTCCTTTGTTCTTAATTGATAGATGCTTCCAAAAAAGAACCTCCATCAACAGTTTACCAACCTGCCTATATCTTTGCCCATATAGTCTTCCTTGTCTTTTGTTAATCCGGGTGAATCAGGTTGTGCCTACCTAAGACCAGTCCTCTCACACATTCGATGGACTGTATTCCCTTTCTCACACACAAGGAGTTTGCTCCAGCATTTGTCCTCTACTCTCTCCTGCAGCATCATCAGTTCTTCCCATGTATATAAACATGATGTAATATCTTCCATCATTAAAAAAAAAAATCCTTTGACCCCAATGCCTTTCTAGCTATCAGTCCATTTCTCTTCATAGCAAAACTTCTCCAAAAAAGTTATCTATATCCACCTCACTGCTAGTGGTAACTTTCCAAAGCCACTTGAATCAATTAGTGTTCTTTGGTTGCAAGCAGCAAAACTGACTCTGAAGGAGTTTTATCGGATGGTCCTGAATAGCATAAATAAAGAACGGAAAGGCCAGATAATAAAGCTCAGGAAACAGCAGGCCCATGTGCCACGCCACTCAAGATTTATACCCCAGGCACTCCAATTTACTTTTTAAAAATAGCTTAATGTATCATTATAAGTGAACATCATCATAACTATCACCCAGAACAAGAAATAAAAGTTCTCCATCCATTCCAGAAATCTCTCTTTTCCCAAAAAATAACCACCATCCTCACTTTTATAATAACAACTTCCAGGACTTCCCTGGTAGCGCAGTGGTTAAGAATCTGCCGGCCGATGCAGGGAACATGGGTTTGATCCCTGGTCCAGGAAGATCACACATGCCTCAGAGCAACTAAGCCCGTGTGCCACAACTACTGAGCCTGAGCTCTAGAACCCACAAGCCACAACTACTGAGCCCGCGTGCCACAACTACTGAAGCCCGCACGTCACAACTACTGAAGCCCGTGCACCTAGAGCTCGTGCTCTGCAACAAATGAAGCCACCGCAATGAGAAGCCCGCACACTGCAATGAAGAGTAGCCCCTACTCACTGCAGCTAGAGAAAGCCCATGAGCAGCAACAAAGACCCAACACAGCCAAAAATAAATAAATAAATAAATTTATACTGAAAAAATAATAATAACTTCCTTGCCTTGTCTTGTAGTTTGACCACCCAAGTATGCTTCCCTAGACACTATAGTTTAGTCTTGCTTTTTTTTTTTTTTTTTGGTCTTGCCTCTTTTTTTATTTTTTTTTTAGTCTTTCCTGGGTTTGTTTGTTTGTTTTAAGTTTTTATTGGAGTATAGTTGATTTACAATGTTGTGTTAGTTTCAGGTGTACAGCAAAGTGATTCAGTTAAACACATACATATAGCCACTTTTTTTTTTTGACTCTTTTCTCATTTAGGCCATTACAGAGTATTGAGTATAGAGTTCCCTGTGCTGTACAACAGGTTCTTATTATTATCTATTTTATATATAGTAGTGTCTATATGTCAATCCCAATCCCCCAATTTATCCCTTCCCATGACCCCTGGTAACCATAAGTTTGTTTTCTACATCCGTGATTCTACTTCTGTTTTGTAAATAAGTGCATTTGTACCCTTCTTTTTAGATTCCACGTATAAGCGATACCATATGATATTTGTCTTTCTGTGTCTGACTTACTTCACTCAGTATGACAATCTCTAGGTCCATCCACGTTGCTGCAACAGGCATTATTTTGTTCTTTTTTATGGCTGAGTAATATTCCATTGTATATATGTACCATATCTTCTTTATCCATTCCTCTGTTGATGGACATTTAGGTTGCTTCCATGTCCTGGCTACTGTAAATAGTGCTGCAATAAACATTGGGGTGCATGTATCTTTTTGTTTGTTTTTAATAATATAATTTAATTACACATTTTTCTCATTCCCCCTCCCCTTTTTCTTACAATTAATCTGTTGAAGAACCAGGACTATTTGACCTGAATAATGTCTCCTGGTCTGGGTTTCACTGATTGCATCCTCATGGTACAGTTCAACATGTTCCACTGTCCCTGTCCTCTGTACTTTGTTCAAATTGGCACCTGGATCCAGAGGATTGATTGGACTCATGTATGATCACTTTGGCAAGATTAGATGATGGTTGGTACATGCTTTTTCATCAGGAAATATGTAATATCTCTGTTTATGCCATTGACAAGCAAAAATGCTAAGTGCTTAGAACCATTATTCACAGGTGATTGCAAAATGTTGAAATTCTCATTTATCATTTGTTATGGGCTGAATGTTTGTGTCCCCCCAGCCAAATTCATATGTTGAAACCCTATTGCTCAATGTGATGGTATTAGAAGGTTGGGTCTTTGGGAGGTAATTAGGATTAGATGCAGTCATAAGAGTGAAGCCCTCACGCATAGAACTATAAGAGTCACAAGAGGGTTTGCTTCCTCTCTCTGCTCTTTTCACCATGTGATGATACAAAGAGAAGTCAACTCTCTGCAACCCAGAAGGGGGCCCTCACCAAAACCTGACTCTGCTGGCACTGGCACCCCGATCTCAGACTTCCAGCCTCCAGAACTGTGAGAAATAAATGTTTGTTGTTTAAACCACTCAGTCTAAGGTAATTGGTTATAGCAGTCCTAACTGACTGAGATATCATGTCTTTTTCATTTGTCAGAAGGAATACTTTTATGAGAGAGGTTTTCCCTCATTTACTATTTGTTTACCTAGTGATGAAGACATAAAGAAGGATAAATTATTTTGTAATTTTTTTTGCCTCACCATGTGCAGCTTGCAGGATCTTAGTTCCTGGAACCTGCACCCACTTCAGTGGAAGTACAGATTCCTAACCACTGGGCTGCCAGGGAATTCCCAAGAAGGATAAATTCTTGATTCTTTCACTTTATTTTTTTTTAAACTATACCTCCAGCCCTAATCTTTTCTTTTTTTTTAATATTTATTTATTTATTTGGTTGCATCAGGTCTTAGTTGTGGCAGGTGGGCTCCTTAGTTGTGGCTCGAGGGCTCCTTAGTTGTGGCATGCAAACCCTTAGTTGCAGCATGCAAACTCTTAGTTGCGGCATGCATGTGGGATCTAGTTCCTGAACCAAGGAATGAACACGGGCTCCCTGCATCAGGAGTGCGGAGTCTTAACCACTGCACCACCAGGGAAGTCTCGATTCTTTCATTCTATTTACCAGTTTTCAAGATAATAATTGGTTTGCTATCATCCCCTGAAAGTGACCAATTAGGTTGTTTATATATATATATATAGATAGATATAGATATATTTAGATTTTGATGGGGTTTATATTTGATGGGGTTCAATCTATTGCAATTATTATCCTTATTGAAGTTCAGATTGTTCCATCTTTAGTCAATGGGAACCTCTTCAAATCAGCTTCTTTTCTATCTGAAATAGCAAGAAGTTCAAGGCTCATTTTGTACATTTCCTGCCTCAGACCTGGAATCAGCCATTTCTCCAAGAAGCACTGATTTCTTTTAGTGGGAAAAGGTATTACAATACCTTTTTCTGACAAATGGAAAAAAATTACAATCTGGACACTGGGGGTGCTCCTCAATACTGGTTTGGCCATTGTTTCTACAATTTATTTAACTAATACTTATTTAATGTTGTTCTGTACCAGGCATTGCTCTAAGATTTTATAAATATTTATTTATTCTTCATAACAAACCTACTATTATCCTTATTTTACAGATGAGGAAATTGAGGTACAGAGAAACTAAATTATTTGTTTAAAGTGACATAACTAGAAAGTAGAAGAGCCAAGATTAGAATCCAGAGTCTGAGCCTTTACCCATCATGATATGCTTCCTCCCAGTTGACCTGTTTTTTAGTCATATGCCTACCCCCTAGGCCAGGGGAAAGCAAAAAGTCCTTGACTAGCAGACGCACTGAGACCACCCCCCCAAAAACATAAAGGTGCTGTTATCAGAAGAAACAGGAATGAATCCTGGGAGGAAAAAAATAGTCCACTATAACAGTTTTTTAAAAAAACACTCTGATTCAAGATTATACAGCCCATTTTTATTATAGGCATTTCAAAGATTAAACTTTGAAGAATTCTATAAAATAATATATGATGCAGAACGAGACTCTTTTCCAAAAGTTTGGGTCAATCAGAGTTTCATTACAATTAAGACCAAGTAGCCAAAAAAGAGATTAACTCCCAATAGATTAATCCCCAAAGCCACAGGAATAAACACATGAGCAAACATGAAATTTAATGTGACACAAACTGTGTATTCAGCAAAAGGAGATTTTTCTTATTAGTTATTCAACATTTTGCCCTGAGAAGGCTGAGGGCCATTGGCATGTGAATGATTTGGTCCATTCTCCTCTTCCAAAGCTATAATATCTGGAATTTCATCAGTCTCAGATGTCAAGTCTGTGATACTGAAATCAAGTACCTGTAAAAGAAGAATCTTGGATATTAAAACAAACACTAATGAAGTGAGTTGTCAAGTCCAGGTGAGCTCTTAGAAACATAAATTACTGCATGTGCATGAACCTTACTTTGTCCGTAACTATGCTGTCTTCAATATGTTTATAGTCTTATTCCCACAATTCACTCATATTATAAAAGCACTAAGGAAACTTCTCTTTAAAAGGAAACCAACTAGTGGTAGAACGAATTAAATGAAAGCTTTTGAAAATACAAGCTATAAAGCATTTCTGGTTATTCATCTGTCTATTTTTCTATTATTCTCTTAAAACCAATAATACTCCTCTTTTCCATAAGTTTGATTTCCAATACTATAAACCCTTTGGGAAGCGTCTAGGAACTAAGGAAGCAAAAAGGTCTTTGAATAGTTGAAATAGCCATCACAAAGCCCTAGCTCTTCTCTGCATAGGAAAGGCTTTTAGGGATAAGAAGTTCTATTAACTGTTACTTTGCATACAATTTTGATAAGCAAAGTAATACTTCTTAACCAACAGAAGATTAGAAGCAGAAAATTAGTAAGGTATAACAAGTTACTAAAGGCTAAATCTTGATAGCAGAGGAAAAAATTTGACAGAAGCAAAACAACTAACAGTAACAACAACAAAAAATATCCATTGAAAAATAGAAGGGAAAATGAGGAATTATTGTCTAATGGGTTTATGCTTGGGATGATAATAAAGTTCTGGAAATAGATAGTGGTGATGGCTGCACAACACTATAAATGTACTTAATGCCACTGAACTGTACGCTTAAGAATGGCTAAAATGGTACACTTGATGGTATGTATATTTTACCACAATTTTTAAAAATAGTTAAAAGACAAAACACAAAGCGAGAATCTTGCTTTTTATTGGGCCCCTTACCTGGCTGTTTGTGGCCGTTATTGCACTTTTCCGTAAGAACCCAGGTACTCAGAGGACTGTCTGGTCTGAGGTAAAAACTTCCACTATTTATTTCTGAGCTTTCTGTTTGGGGAGATCAAACTACATTCTAGATCTTCATGAATGTTCACTTTTCAAAGATTATACCCAATCTGACATCCACAAAAGCCAACATTGCTTATATAAATTGATTCAGGGCATTAGCCAGGCAAGTCAACTATTGTAATTTTAGCCTTTTTAAGTTAAAAGATGTACCTTGCTTAGCTCTCTGTTTGGATCTATTTCTATTAAATGTATATTTTAACATCCATTATCACTCTGTTTTTAATAAATGTAAAATAGAACAGGAAGCTACAACACAAGAAGATATAGAGAGAGGGGTTTTCTGGACCCCAAATAAGGAAGCAAGCAGCAGTTCTCTCCTATCAGTGGCTAGATTGCTAGAATGGAAAAAATAAGCACTTTGACATCAGTAAGACATTGGACTAAATCCCCACTCTTGCACTTACTTCTTTTCAACCTGTTTCCTCACCTGTCAAGTGAGGAAAATACCAAATTGATTGCATTGCAAGTGAGGAGTAAAGACAGTATATGCCTAGCTTGTAAAAGGTGCTCAATAAATAGCAGCTTTAATTCTCTTCAGTTTCTTAAATACCACCCTCTCACACACACAAACCTCCAAAGTCACCTATAGATCAGGTAACTACTGGCCTAAAGTAGAGTTCTTTGCAGAAGATTGGAGATTCCACACTTAGGATTTAGGAAAAAAGCCTCACCACCACCAAAAAAAGTAGCTCTAGTCCTTGAGATGATTTAGGAGAGCCATATGAATAATTCACCTTCCATATATCCAGAATGAATCAGAGTATATAATTTTCATTATTCGGGACCATCACCAAAACCTATTTGGGGGGCTGGGAAGGAAATAGGGGAGGGTGGAGCAGCTAAGAAGTAGCCACAGTCTATCAAGTTTCCATGGCGAGTTTAATTTAAAATGTAGTGGTTGTGCCTGACCATCTTCATAGGGTTTTTAGAAATGTGGCACAAGAGAAATCACTTCACAGATTTATAAAATAAATTCCTTTTCCACTGGCATAAACAACAATAGTTTGGACCATCAAAGAAGGAGTGTAAGGAGTCTTTTGCTGAGAATGCCCATCAGGCATTCTGAGGCCAAACTCAGAATCACATGCTTACTATGAAACTAATGAGATAACCATAGTCCCTCCCTGCAAGGACATTCTTTTCAAGAAAACCAAGTGACCATGCCAGGGTTCCAGGGAGTTGCATAATTTTTGCAGGTTGTTCACCATACAACCATAAGGGGGCACCACTCATTCATAAACTTCACTGATTCCTGTATTTTTTTTTTTTTTTTTAGAGAGATTCTTTTCTAGCCGGAGCTCCCCAAAGTTGCTAACTGGCTGTCTACTCTCCCCAGATCTCTTTAATTAATTAACTTTTTTTTTTTTTTTATGGCTGTGTTGGGTCTTCGTCTCTGTGCGAGGGCTTTCTCTAGTTGCGGTGAGCGGGGGCCACTCTTCATCACGGTGCGCGGGCCTC
The DNA here is from genome assembly GCF_028021215.1 of Eschrichtius robustus. Lineage (NCBI taxonomy): Eukaryota > Metazoa > Chordata > Mammalia > Artiodactyla > Eschrichtiidae > Eschrichtius > Eschrichtius robustus. Next base: position 68,616,407 of record NC_090833.1, read on the forward strand.
TCACTGTCGCGGCCTCTCTTGTTGCGGAGCACAGGCTCCAGACGCGCAGGCTCAGTAGTTGTGGCTCACGGGACCAGCCGCTCCGCGGCATGTGGGACCTTCCCAGACCAGGGCCTGAACCCGTGTCCCCCGCACTGGCAGGCCGACTCTCAACCACTGCGCCACCAGGGAAGCCCCATGATTCCTGTATTTATTATGACAATTTTCCAGAAGGTGGCACTGCAAGTGTTGAGGATAAGGTGCCATTTTCTAATTTGCATAAAAATCCCAGAAGAAAACATAGGCAATACACACTCCTTGACATTAGTCTCAATAATATATATATATTTTTATCTGTCTCCTCAGGCAAGGACAACAAAAGCAAAAATAAACAAATGGGACCAAATCAAACTAAAAAGCTTCTGCACAGTGAAGGAAACCTTCAACAAAATGAAAAGGCAACCTGCTGAATGGGAAAAGATACTTACAAATGATATGTCCCGTAAGGGGTTAATATCCAAAATATAGGAAAGACTCATACAGTAACTCAATATCAAAAAGCCAAACAATCCAATTAAGAAATGGGCAGAGGCCCTGAATTGGCATTTTCCCAAAGACATACAGATGGCCAACAGGCATAGGAAAAAGTGCTCAACATCATTAATCATCAGAGAAATGCAAATCAAAACCACACTGAGAGAGCTTCCCTGCTGGCACAGTGGTTAAGAATCTGCCTGTCAATGCAGGGGACATGGGTTCGAGCCCTGGTCCGGGAAGATCCCACATACCGCGGAGTAACTAAGCCTGTGCGCCACAACTACTGAGCCTGTGCTCTAGAGCCCACAAGCCACAACTACCGAGCCAGCATGCCACAACTACTGACGCCCGCATGCCTAGAGCCTGTGCTCTGCAACAAGAGAAGCCACCACAATGAGAAGCCTGCGCACCGCAAGGGGAAGAGTAGCCCCCGCTCGCTGCAATTAGAGAAAGCCCGCTCTCAGCAATGAAGGCCCAGTGCAGCCAAAAATAAAATAAATTAAAAAGAAATAAATTTATAAAAAAAAAAACAAACCACAATGAGGTATCACCTCACACCTGTCAGAATGGTTATCATCAAAAAGACAAAAAAATAACAAGTGTTGGCAAGGATGTGAAGAAAAGGGACCCTTCATGCCCTGTTGATGAGAATGTAAACTGGTACAGCCACTATGGAAAACAGTATGGAGGTTACTCAAAAAATTAACAATTAGGGACTTCCCTCATGGTCCAGTGGTTAAGACTCCTTGCTCCCAATGCAGGGGCCTGGGTTTGATCCCTAGTCAGGGAACTAGATCCTACATGCCACAACTAAAGAGATGCCACAAGGAAGATCCCGCCTGCCGCAACTAAGACCCAACATGGCCAAATAAATAAATAAATAATTTTTTTAAATTAACAATTGAACTACCATACATCCTGAAATCCACCTCTGGGTATTTATCTGAATAAAATGAAAATATATATGCACCCCAATGTTCATAGCAGCATTATTTACAATAGACAAGATATGGAAGCGACCTACGTGCCCATCAACAGATGAATGGATAGACACACGCACACACGATGGAATATTAGCCATAAAAAAGTATGAAATCTTGCCATCTGCAACAACATGGATAGACCTGGAGGGTATTATGCTAAGTGAAGTAAGTCAGACAGAGAAAGACAAATACTGTATGATATCACTTATATGTGGAATCTATAAAACAAATGAACAAATGTAACAAAACAGAAACAGACTCACAGATAAAGAGAACAAACTAGTGGTTGCCAGAGGGGAGAGGGATGAAGGGGATTAAGAGGTACAAACTAGCAGGTATAAAATAAATAAGTCACAGGGATATAATGTACATCACAGGGAATATAGTCAATGTTTTATAATAACTTTGTATGGTATGTAATCTACAAAAACATCGAATCACTATGTTGTACACCTGAAACTAATATTGAAAACTATACTTCAATACAAAATTTTTTTAATTAAGCTAAATTAGAGTAGGTCTTTCTAAAATGACATTTTATGGAGTCTACACCAAGGGTCTTGTTAAATTTTGTTTTTACTATTATCATTATTATATTTTGGCCACACCGCATGGCTTGTGGGATCTTAGCTTCCCAACCAGGCTCAGCAGTGAAAGTGCAGAGTCCTAACCACTGGACCACCAGGGAATTCCCAAGCGTCTTGTTAATTAAAGTAAATTAAGAGTAGCTTTTTTTAAAAAAAAAAAAATTAATTTATTTATTTTGGTTGCACCAGGTCTTAGTTGTGGCAGGTGGGCTCCTTAGTTGCAGCACATGGGCTCCTTAGTTGTGGCACGTGGGATCCTTAGTTGCGGCATGCGAGTTGTGGCATGCATGTGGGATCTAGTTCTCTGGCCAGGGATCAAACCCAGGCCCCCTGCCTTGGGAGTGCAGAGTCTTCTTAACCACTGTGCCACCAGTGCAGCTCTTTTTAAAATAAGACATTTTATGGAGCCCACACCAGATTTCTTGTTTGGAAAGAGTAGGACTGTTGGCAACCCTAGCCCTATCTTTATTTCAGATTAAAATCATTTGTTTCCTGTTTCCTTCATTTCTGAAAGTACAGTCGTTGGACCACCTGCATTAGAATCGCCTAGGATGTCTTTTTTTTTTTTTTTTTAAGCGATGCTTTTTAAAAGTGCAGATGCCTGGTACTACCTCCAGACCTACGAACCAGATTCTGTAGGGGTGGAACCCACGAATCTGCATTTCATCAGTGTCCCCAGTTGATAATCCCTGGCATAGACAAAGAGGGCAGAGGAAGGCTCACTGACAGACGGCATGGTTTTATCCATGCTGAGAGCTCACTGGGGCCATTTCATACAAGGCAGTCAGTCAGATAGATATATTAGCTACCTCCTTACTGAGTTGTCCTGTGCTCTAACCTGAGTAGAGTAGACAACGAAAAAGGAAAAGTGCTTGATTCATACTATTCAACATCTACTCCTATTAATGCTAAGTTATAATTTAAATGGTTGGCTAGAAAAAAATAAAGAAAACAAATGGTCGGCTAGACTCAAGAAGTCAGATAACAGGTGTAGGTGAGGATATGGAGAAATCAAAACCCTCATGTACTACTGGTGGGAAAGTAAGATGGTGCAGCCACTTTGGAAAACAGTCTGGCAGTTCCTCAAACAATTAAACATAGAGTGACCATATGACCCACTAGTAATTCTACTCCTAGGTATATACCCAAGAGAAATGAAAAGATCATTTACATGGTAACCATTTCTTCATCACTGACATTTACACAAAAGCACCATTTAAACTATTCATTACTCTTGTAAAATATTAATTAACAACACTATCTACTACCTTCCTCACTTTCTTAAATTCTAGAAAACATTTTTTTCAGTTAGCCAAAAAACATAGATACTATGATATGGCTCTCATATCTTTAATGTGGCTCTCTCAAACAGCACTTTCATAAAATCTGTACCAAGCTAAACAACCTAGGTCTATTCTACCACAAGACGAGGCTCCTCTGTGAGACTTAAAACCTTTCCTTATATTATATCCCATTTCTCTGTAATCTGTAGGCCCAGTTTAAGCAAGTTAAGCATGGAGGAGAAATCCCAGGCAATTGTGTCCCCTCCCCCAAACATTGTGCTTTCACACTGCCACCCTATCATTTCACTTAGCCATCTTCCTGACAATCTTAACAACTAAAGATGCGTTGCGTTAATCAGCAATCTCACCTGTCAAATTCAACAGGGCCATGGGCTGCCTGCCTCTTACTACCTTATCATCAATTGAGGGTGTGATATTCCTAGTCTGCCTTCTCCACTTGAGCACCCGGCCTCTGCTCAGCAACCCCTGGATAGTGAACAAGAAGGCCTCAACCCCAACCAGCCCTAAAAATATGACCTGAACCTATCCCAGTAACGGTCCAGTTGACACAATTTCTTCTAGCAATCGGTAACTTCTCAAACATGAGGGAATGGCATCAGAATCTCAAAAGGTAAGCAAGGGGAACAGGAAAGATACCATGAAACATCTTTCTTTGGCCTAAGTTGACCTCAAGCCTGATATGACTTCTTATTCTTCTCCTTCTCTGCGAATAGTCCGATGCTATTTCCTTTCCAGTTTCTCCATCTTTCAGATGAAGTAGGCTGCTACAGGATAGCCTGGGAACTTAGACATCCAACAGTGGAATTATTCAGCATCTTTTCCTTACTAAATAGCAACTGTGAAAATATGATAGGATATCCTACATTATAGGATGCCTGTTGGGAAGGTGGACACTTAAAGCATAAAGGTATTGCCCTTTGAGATACAAGCAACAAATACCTTGGTTTATAAGGCAGGGACATCTCACAAGACCATCACCCATGCAGGCCTCTGTGCTAGGTCACTCCTGGAGCTGGATCAGGACTGAGGCCCAGCTGGCCCAGTCTCAAGTCCACGAGAGCCCAGGAAGGTCAGGCTGGCAAGAGCCCTCCTTTCCATCCCCCACCTGCTCTCCCAGGCATCATTTAGATGCCATTTCTTAGATTTGTGCACAAATATCTGTCCTTCTCCTTATTCCTCCTTCCCTCACCAGTCATCTCCATGAGCTAAATGATACTCTAAAAGGGATATCTCAGGTAAATCAAATTTTAGTTTTTCCTGTTTCACTTCATGATTCCTTCAATATCTATCATGCCTTATCAAAGTGGATATATTTTCCCAATCATGATCTCATATTATATACTCACTACTCACTCTGGAACTGGCCAGTTAAAGACACTATGTGTCACTATCCCACAGAAGGTATCCTCATGACTAGTGCAAAACAGAAAGACACCCTATCCTCAAACACTTCACTTCCATCTGTTGAAAAACATCACTAATTTTACTTTACAGATGATGAAACTAAGGCTAAGACATTAATGGCTAATATACCATGTTCCTTTTTTTGCCCAGAACTAATTAGAAAGTTCATATTATAATTACATGCAAAGGAAAGAAGTAGGCTTGAACACTCAGGCACACTATGCCAGGCTTCATGTAGCCAAATATTCAAGAACCTGCCATAATTATAGACTGTGCTAGGCTTAGTCAGCTTTTTTCCCCTCAAAATAATTGTCCTCTTTGGGAAAAAGTTTGTTAAACTAAAACTGCCAGTTTATGCAACAATAAAGCGAAGACATCACAAATTTTGAGACATGTTGACAACAAAACGAAATGCATGTAGGCACAAACTTGAGACACAAAGTCAGACAGACAAAACCAAGGGCAGTGCTATTCTTCCAGAAACTAAGAGAGGTCTCTTTATATTCTGTCTTGCTCATGAAGAACAGCTTTGAGAAGTCTCTTTTTCATAAGCAATTCAGTAGGTACTATAACTCTTATGAAGGGGAGACACAAAGGTTTATGTTCAGTATAAGAAAGTCTGTGTACAGCTGTAGTATATAAATTTTCCAACCATTTAGAATCAACCACAAAATACCAGCCTTGAAGTTTTGAGGCAAATGACAGCAGGATCACATCCAATTTGGACTAATAAAAAAAAAATTTTTTTTAAGAGGTAGAGTCTCTAGAAAAGCCAGTCACTAGGGATGGGCAGGCCAGTGCATGGATTGGTTCCACCCTGGAGGCCCATAAATCATGACAGTCCACCGTCCCAGAAACCAGAGTTTCCTTAGCTTCAAGTATCTCAGGGAGTCCCTCCAACTGAGCTCACATGTTTACTGATTCCTGGAGTTACCTCAAGGGGGAAAAATTTAGTTCTCTAACTTAGTAAGCTTTGATACGTTTATTCACACAAGTCCATGTAAAGTTATACGCTGCTTCCTTGTTTTCATGGGGAGACAGGGGTGAAGCAGGGTAGAAAGAGGAGACAAATTTGACGTAGACTTCAGTTCTGCTGAAGGGCAGGACAGGCAGAAGCATGTAGCTCTATCTCACAAGTTCTAAGACTGGCTTTTTTGAAAAGGTTTGGCATACTGCAGGTTTGTCATGAGGAGATCCATATTTCCTAAATAATTAACCCACACTGAGGGGATTAGAAGTCTGGACACCCTAGGTAGGAGGTAGGAAGAACCCTTTTCTACAGGGGGCCCAAAGTCTTTTTTTTCTAATTATTCTCATGTGGTCTTCTAAAGGCATCTCACCCACAACTGAGGTTAGTGATTTCTCCCAATGTGACAACATGGTACCTTAAGTCCAGCTGAGACTGGACACTGAACAACCTCATTCCTTACACGTTAGATGGCCCCTTGGCAAGAAGTACTGCTACCTTTACGTGAGACTGATGCAAAGAGTCACTGCTTCCTCTCAGCTCTGATTTCTTTTCAGCAAGGCTGTCAGTCATGAGTGGCTCCTTCTGCTAGTTTAAAAACCTGTTCTCAGGGGTCCAGTAAATGGGCAAATGAAAGGAACCACCACCACCTAATAAAAGTCTTATAGGAACGTTAGCTTTTAATTTGTTTAAAACCTGTTATCAAACATTCCATTTTTAACATTAGTCTTCCAATGTTATTACAAATTCCCCAACAGCCCATTTGAATTCATGTGTATTAATAACCCTGTCATGCAGGCAAAGCAGTTCCAAGAAAGCCACACTAAAAGCACATGTAACACACAGCATAAAACTGATCTATTCTGCAGTGAATTTTATTCAATTCAAACGGGGCATTACCTTATGAAAAATAAAAAACTGAGGGTGCACAAGCATGCATTGTGAGACAAACCAGTGCTGAGGCCTGCTCAGACCAAACGAGAGCAGACACGAGTTCGTACAACAGCGCACATGAAGGTGTTTTTATTCAATACAAACAGACAGCAACAGTGGCAACAGAATGAGGCCATAACTGCACTGGAACATTTTGTGAGTTCTGGATAGGCTCTGAACAGTCTATCGTTCTTTTCTTTCCAGCCAAGTAAACAACAGAACTCATCCATTAAAGTGGAAACTTTAAAGCTCTTAATCCAGTTGGCAATGACTACAATAGAGGACCTTTTTTTCTCGATAGCTGCTTCCCCACTTCAGAGTTGTCTAGCAGGTTTCAACGTAAGAGGAGGTGTCATCTGGCTGGCTGCCCTGTGCATCGCTGACAGGGACAGGTTTAATGTGTTCTGCGCTCAGGCTGCCGGGCCTCCTGGCTGTACCTTGGGCCTGAGCACGCTGAGACTCAGTCACCTGAGGATAAAAGGGACCTACCAGCCAGTTGAGGGGTGTGTTGTTAACAAGATAATCCATCACATCATCTAAAGACTCCTTCATTTTCTGCAGCTGCCCCTTGCTGGAAGTGAGGAGGCCGTCAGACACTTCCTTAAAGGAGGCAACATTGCGAAACACTGAGTAGATGTCGCCAGCCATCACCCCCAAGTGGTTGGCCTGATCTTGGATGTTCTGCGGTAACCCCTGGATGTTGGACAGGAGGGTGTGGCACGTGGTCTGGAGCTGCTGAGTCAGGTTTCGGGCAATAGCAAGAGTACGTGACTCTATGTGCTGAAAGTAAGACAAGTTTAAGAATTAGCAGTGGATCCAACAGTCCTATGTATGAATTAGTTCATTTACAGTCAGCTGGTTATACATCCACCACACATGTGGATTCTTTAACTTTTTAAAATCCTTGTAACAACCCTGAGTGAAGCAGTATTATTTCACATTTCATAAACATGAACGTAAGCTTAGAGTTGAAATAACATGCCCCAGTTAACAGCTGGAGTGTGGATTTGAACTAGTGCCTGAGTCTTCAAAGTTCATGGTCTTAAGCTGAAGAAACCTAACAGGGGAGACCACACAGAAGGAAAATACACTCCATATTAGTAGGGAAACTTAGATATTCTCTCCTCAAGTGAGATATGATATGAACAAACAGTTAATATAGATAGATTTCAAGGGCAAATGCATACTAGCTTTTGGAATGCAAAGAACCACGTTCTAGGACTACAATATGCTATTTCTTCTGTCTGGAACATTCGTCCCCTTATTGCCTTTTCACCTAGTTTATTCACCCCTTAGGTCTCAGCTTACCACTCATCTCTTCCAGCAAACCATCTGACTCACCCATCCTCACTCCAAGGATGAGTTAGTACCCTTCCTATGTAGTATTCTCATAGCAACTATATTTATGCTATCAAAAAAACACTATGACAGTAAAGATGCCTGTATGCACTTAGTCTGTACCCATTGTAAGGGCAACGCCCGTGTTTCTCAATTAGTTGTATCCTGATAGGGACAATATGCCTATCTGTAAATTGTTAGATACAGTTGCACATTTTTGCTTTTCGGTCACATAACAGGCAACCTATGTACACTGTATTGTTCAAACTTTTGATAGAGAAGAGTATTCTAAGAGGAATAATAAGAAACTTATTAGTAAGTTTCTAGTAAGAAGTTCTTAATAGTAAGAACTTCTTCAGAAGCTGTAGTGGATGACTGTCCCAGTTGTCTCACCTCAGCACAGTGGGATTCATCTGTATCATCATAGCCGATGCTTCTCTTCCACTCCAGCCAGGACAGATAGAGCTTATCCTGAGCATCCTGAATTTTCTGGTTGGCATTATGCACATTCTTCCTGGCAAATTCAATCTAGAACACGTTGAAAGAAGACAAAGGAACAAACTAGTCAGACATTCTTGTTAGCCTGTGCTCAGATCCATGATGTAAATCAGCCAACATCAACTCTTACAGAAATTCTTGGTTTTTAAGGAGACCTATCCCTGATAGCATTGTTATTTGTTATCAATATGTGTAAGTCAACCAAGCAGTCATAGTACTTATTGCCTCTTATTTAATTATTAAACCACTGTCTCCAATTTACCTCCAGTTTATCACAGGCAAAGCAACTGAAATCTAATACGTGTAAAATATAAAATTACAAAAGAGAAAGGAACTCGAACTTCCTCTTCCCTGTTGCCAGCCACCTACTTCCCCTTCCAAGAATAAACTGGTTTCTAATGGCCATACAATACATACTGTTCTGTAACTTGGCAATCCTTAATGGCTACACAGTGGTCTTTTGTGATGTATCAATGTAATCAGTCCCCTATTAGTTGATGTGCATTGTTTATACTCTTTTGCAACTCTGAACAAATATACTTACCTGTAGGATAAGTTTCTAGAAGGAAAGCTGCTCCAGGCACAGGTGTGCCTGTAACTTTCCTATAAGAGTCCCTTGAATCCTCTGGAAGTGCAAAAACACAAGTACTCCTCTTTCTCTACACCTTCGCCCACAGCATCTAACTTTGCCAGTGCCATTGGACAAAACCGGAATCAGTAATGTGACCCCTCAGAGTAAGATTAACGCCACTTCATATATTGATATTTCAGCTATTTATACTTTCTTTTTTCTGTGAGTTTTCTGTATACTCTGCCCATTTTTCTATTGGATTGTTCATAAGGTAAGATTAAAATTCTTGGATTTCATGATATGTTTACTCCCAATCCTCGAGGTAAATGAACTCACTTCAGATACCTTTAAAGGAAGTTGTACTCACCAGGTTGACAGTGGAATGGAGCTGAGAAATGGTCTCTTGGCTTTTTTGCTTAGCTTCTTTAACCCTGCTGAGGGCCTGCTGGTAGGCCCATGAGCGGAGCTTGGTGGACAGGGATCCCAGTCTGATATAATAACTTGGCTTCTGAACAGGATCAAATCCTTCCACTTTTTTGGCTTCTTTTTCTGAAGTTATATAGAAGTGACCAAAAAAAAAAAGTCCAGGATCACAGCTCTAAGTGACAAGGCCTGGACTCTCACCTGGATCTTGACTTTGTTGATGCCACTCACCCATCTAGCAATCATGGACCCCTCTTCCCAAGATGCCTCATGTCTGCTGCTGGGCTTAGCAACCCAGAACACATCCCTATGTGTGACACATGTCACCTACACAGGTCTCTTCCCACTAGAGCTTCTTACCTGGCACAGAGTGAGCACTAAATCTTTAATGATTCTATACAGCAGCCCATTAAGGACAATTCATTTATAGAAAGTATTTCTCTAGGCTAATTTCTCCGGAAGTTTCAAGACTTACTACGTACAACTCAGTGTGAAACTGAAGAGTGCCTTAAGAAGGAAAACTATAGAGACAGAAAGATTAGTGGTTGCTCAGACAGTGGGGGTGGTGGGGGGATGGAGACTGACTGCCAACAGGCATGAAGGGTTTTTTATCTTTGGGGGTGATAGAAATTCTATAACTGGATTGTGACGGTCATGTAACTGTAAATTTAGAATGAAAACAGGTGAATTTTTTTGGTATATAAAAGTATATCTCAATAAAGCTGTTTAGAAAGATTGCTTTAAGATATAAAACATTGGGAGTTCCCTGGTGGCCTAGTGGTTAGGATTCTGGGGCTTCCACTGCCATGGACCGGGCTCAATCCCTGGTCGGGGAACTGAGATCCCACAAGCTGCATGGCACAGAAAGAAAAAAAAAAAAAGATGTACAACATTATTTCAAGAAAAAAATCCAATTACCTAGTTCATCCTTGGTGAGAGGGAGGTACTGGTCTACCAGCAGCTCTGATCTGGTGAGCGCATTTTCTACTCCACTGCTCACCAGCTGCATCATCCGACTTCCTAGGACTATGTTAATGCCGCCACTGACCATGGATTTGGTCTTCTCCACACTGCCGGTCACTGTTCCTTTGGTCTTGTCCACCACCCCAGTGATTGTGCTGGCCACAGAATCCTTGGCCCCAGTCACAGTAGTCGTCACAGCATCTTTTGCCCCAGTCATAGCTCCTTTGGCATTGGCCACAACCTACAGGGAAAAAAGCAGATCATTCGCCTGGTGAGAAGCATAAAAACCTAGTTAAGTTCTTAACTAAGGTAGCATAGTTGAAGAGTTAAAGAATGAATCTGGCCCTTTTACTTTGCAGTTGTAGGTCTTAGACAAGTCACTGAGAGTTGATGAGCCTCAATTTCCTTATCAGGTATAAGTACCCTACTTGCCACCACTCAAGGGTTGTTGGAGGACCAAATGAGGGAAACAGGTAAAAAATTTGTCAATTTGTCAAGTTATTTAATTTTAATTAATTTTTAAAATTTATTTTATTTTTGGCTACGTTGGGTCTTCGTTGCTGCACGCAGGCTTTCTCTAGTTGCGGCAAACGGGGGCTACTCTTCGTTGCAGTGCGTGGGCTTCTCATTGCGGTGGTTTCTCTTGTTGCAGAGCATGGGCTCCAGGCACATGGGCTTCAGTAGTTGTGGCGCACGAGCTCAGTAGTTGTGGCGCACGGGCTCAGTTGCTCCACAGCATGTGGGATCTTCCCGGACGAGGGCTTGAACCCATGTCCCCTGCATTGGCAGGTGGATTCTTAACCACTGTGCCACCAGGGAAGCCCAAGGTTTTTTTGGTTTTTGTTTTACACTAGATGAACCTATAGTAATTAAGGCACAAGGAGTACTCTAGAGAAAATGGCATTTTCCACATTGACATGCTTATACTGAGCCCCTCATGCATGCCTATAAGTATAGACATAGGTATCATGCACACCTGGCCCTATGCACACAGCCCCAGGCCAAAACACAGGCAGAGGTGTCAGTTCTCCATCCTACTAGATGTGTTTTCGGGTACCAAGTGAGAAAAGGCTCTATTTACCACCTCTGCATTTATCCAGTGCCACATGGGAATCAGTGATTTGAGAAAGCAATTTCACCTACAGAGATGAAGCCACAAATTTAATAGAGATCAGACTAAAGGTATTCTAGCCCAAAGGTGGATAGTTCATCTCTGCTTCTTAAGACAACCTGACAACAGTTCAGGAGGTAACGGAGTGATCATTACTCTTTCAAAAATATATCCAAGGTTGAGGGAACAAACAAGTATTACCTGTTTATGGTCTGCACAGCCTGTGTTAAAGAGATAAAACTTAAAAATGTCAGGTGGCAAGCCTCAGCACTCTTGTCCCAAGCTCACCTGGTTTGTTGGCTGATTCAGAATAGGCAGTTTCTCCTCAATCCTGTCTAGCCCCTTACAGGCATAGGTATTGGCAATGGCAACTAGAAGAATCACAAATGATGAAAATGTTAACAGTCTGGGTAAGAGTGAATATATATCTTGAGCCTTCATTCTTACTACAAAAAAATTTACCATGCAATACTTTGCCTGGTTTCTCTAGTCCAGAAAGAAGATTCTTGCCAGGTTTCTGGCAACTTTCTTCTACTGACAGGGAAGTAAGGATATGGGTGTGGGAAGTGGGGGGAGCAGCAAGCAGATGCAGGGACAGGCCAAGTAGGACGCTGGCCAAGAAGCCTCTTACTCATCAACTGTTCCCTAAGGTTAATGCCACGAGAAGCCAGGCTTCACCTGAACCCTCATTCAGGGAACGAGGTATATGAAAACTCTCAAAATTAGCATCTCCATGCTAGTTTAATCCGCACCTACACTTAATTCAGTAGGTGGCAGTGTACTTTGGGTTATCACCAGGAAACAGTATGCTAACAGCACCCTGGATCTCCCTCAAAAGACCCAGATTTTAGTCCAAGCTCCCCCCACCCCCCAACAATGACCAAGCCTAGAACTAGTACTATACTCATTTGGGAAGTAGCAGAGTTGGAAAACTGATCTCTAAAAGGTTTCGTATAATCCTAAAAGTCCACGACATAACCACTTGGGGGAATGATTTAAACCCTTATTCAAAAGTAGTTCATAATGTGGAGAAATTGAAAATTCCACTCCTAGGTATATACCCGAGAGAATTGAGAACATATGTGCACACAAAAACTTGCGCAGAAGTGTTCACAGTAGCATTCATTATTCATAATAGGCATAAAGTAGAAGCAACCCAAACATCAACTGATGAATAAAATATGATATATCCATGCAATAGAATATTAAATTATTCCATATTAAAAAGGAATGAAATACTGATATGACGCTACAATTTGGATGAACCTTGGAAACATTATGCTAAATGAAAACTAGCCAGTCACAAAAGACCACATATTTTATGATTCAATTTACATTACACGTCCAGGATATGCAAATCTATGAAGACAGAAAGTAGATTACTAGTTGCCTAAGGTGGGGGGGAGGGGGATGGGGAGTGACTGTGAATGAGTATAAGTGTACATTCACTGGCATTCACAATACTGTTCACTCACAATATTGTGCAACCATTACCACTATCATTTGCAGGACTTTTTCATCACCCCAAACAGAAAGTGGTATGAGGTTTCTTTCCAGGGTGATGAAAATGTTCTAAAATTGATTATGGTGATGCCTACACAACTCTGTTGAATATACTAAAAGCCATTGAATTGTATGCTGATATTATTTTATTTTATATTTTTTAAAGCAGTTCACATATACTGTGTAGTCCCAAAGAAGTCAGCTATTTCAGTTCACTCACTCTTTCCCCATATGATCTCACTTGCCAACACAGAAGCATCTCTGGGGGATTTTTTTGGTAATATCATAACATCTGCCATTGTTATGAAGCAGGCCTTCTATAACAATGAGGGTCACCTGGCAGTTTCTCAGGAAAGGCAGCATGTGTCTCAGGAAAGGCTGAGGATTCCCTGATGCGTACTTAAGGCATAACACTGGCATTCACCATATTCAAGCCAGATTCGGGCTCACTCCTGATGAGTACATAGGACTAAATTTTGAGGGGGAAATCAAAACTCACTTTGTGGCTCTAGCTTTTGGATGACTGGCAGAGCACTCGTCATGGCCACCGAGGTGATGGTCTTCACGCCCTTCTCTGCCATCTCACACACAGACTTCAAGTAGGGATACTGATCCTTCGTACTGATGTAAGCCGAGGAGACGAGGTCATATGTGGAGCTCACCAAGGGTAGGTTGGCCACCCTTGTTACCACACTCTGCAACCAAGGAGGAGGGAGAGCTTAACTTCCAAAACACACTGGGGAGGGAAAGGAATCAAGAAACTGCTATTTATAAATCATACCGGCTGTGGTTCAACTGCAACAGATGCCATTTTTCTTCTGGAGAAAGAAAAAATCTGCAGAAGAGAAACTTGGTTCAGGACACTGTAATAAGACTCCCAGATTCATTCTCCAACTGAAGCAAATGCTAATTTCAAGTAGAGCAAAATTCAAGATCAAGTTTAGTCTGCATTTCTTCCCACCCTCTGGCTCTCAGAGCTCTCCTCTGGGCAAACTGTTCTGAAAGAAGGTTCTTAAAGCTCACGTGTACAAGTCACCCACTTAAAGTGTTCAATTCAATGTTTTCCCCACCAGAACATTAGAGATGCCTTTTGAAGATAAATATCTGTCCACAAAAATGCTAACCAAGTTAAAATCCATGGTAAAACTAAAGAGATATTCCAAGTAGAAGACATCTTGGACAGTCAGGACGATCAAGATGGAGCACTTTGGTGGGGGGCGGTGGTTAGTCCTTCTCTGTCAAAGAACAGAAACGAGTTCAGGGGACACTAAACACACGAGAAAGGAGGTGCTCCGCGGAAATGAGAAACTTTTCCGGACGCTTTAAAATGTCAATTTAGTGTCCCCAACGATCCACAGCCACACAAAACAGCCTCACTGCTAAGCAGCAGAGCTGGAAAGTTAAGAACCCACCACTTCGGAGCCAATCAGTTCACCCTCCGGCCAAGGGTCCCACTTTTACAAGAAATGAGAACCACGCTAAAGGCGGAAATCAGACGCCAGCAGCAACAGCCCGTCTGTCACTGCGTACCCCACAAAATTCTAAGACGATTTTCTCACGCGTTTCCTTTTAAATAATGTCCTTTCGGGACGACTGGAAACTGTTACCCGCAACCAAGCCAAGAAGCTACAACCGCACTAAGGCAGCGTGCAGAAAAGCAGCCTGAATCAAGGAACAAAAGCGAGGCTGGAAAGCGCAGGCCCAGGAGACAGCCCCTTCTCAGCTGGGGCCCGGAAACCGCCACGAGGCCGCCAGCGTCCAGCCTGCAGCCCGCGGGGGGCCGAGCCACGAGGAACCGGGACCGCAGAGGTGGCGCGCACCCACCGGCCGGCAGCAGCTCGGAGACAAGGGTCCAGCGGGTCCACGCGGCGTTCACAATGACTGGCTCGCGGGCGCCGGGCTATATACGCCGCCCCGCCCCTCCCCCGAGCCACGTGACCGGCGGCTCCCGGACACCCGACCCCCAGAGGCCGGGCCGAGTCCCGCCACCTCCCCCCACCGCAGGGCCGCCTCCAGGGGTGGGGGCCCCTTTCGGGGTGGGCGTGGCGGGGAGGGGCCCTGGCTGGGTCAGGGGTGCTGGGGTTCCCCGGACAAAAATGCGGCCGGCGCCCACGCTGGATTTGCAGTTTTGCAAAAGGCAGTGGAGGAGTCGCGCGGACAGACGAACAGTAACTAACCTGTTGATTTCCACCAGTCCTCAGAATAGAATTGTCTCTAAAAATGGAAGCGGTGGCGTCTGGACTGTTATTTATAACAACTTCTAAAGTTTTGTGAAATTCTAAATGATGACGGACGTGTAGAGATGGCTGTTTTGCTGCTCTTTTGACTTTAAAGTCACTTCCTCAAACAGCCGTCTGATTTAAAGTTGAATCGGAATTTCCAAAAAAGGGCCCGAGAATACCGTTTGTTGGTTTTTTTGTTTGTTGGTTTCAGCGAGACTTAAACCCAAATCACTCCGGGTTGATAGCTGCCTATGATTACTATGCAAGATGGCTTTTTTTTTTTTTTTTTTAAGAAACAAATCAACGTCTGAGTCCCAGTTTCTTCTTGTGTAAAATCCAGGATTTGAACCAGATTATGTGAGCAAACAAATTGTGCAACTCCCCCATCCCGGGTAGGGGCTCCGTGGACCTCTCCCCGAGTGAGTGGCCTGGGATCTGATGACATCGCCGAAGGCCTCGGCCTCCCAGCTCCCTCTCAGGGAAGGTAAACAAGAAAGGACAGGTGGGAGGTGCGAGGGGGAACTGGCGCTGGGTCCTCGGCCTCCGGAATTGGGAGCAAGCGGAGGTAGGGAGGACGCAGGAGCCTGGCGCCGGGCTTTGTCAAGTTACAGAGTTTGAACTGTGGGAAACCCTCAAAGGCATTTACCTTAATTACGTAACTAATGTTTCATGCACAGAGATACTGTGCATATTTAAATATCCAAACCGACCCATTAAAAAATGTATCCCTTATACACGACGGAAGACATCTGGAGGCCCCCAGCAAGAAAAACCAAATATTGTGTCTTCCCACCTCCCCCTACACACACCAGGTCGTTCAAAACAAAATGCAATACTACCATAAAATAACTGTTAGGAAGTCCAAAAATTTATGGGTTTTCTTCTCCTATGTTGACATCTTCAATGCTTTACGCAATCAAATTATTTTTTTCTCTTCTTTTTGCTGTTCTGTCTTTGTTGGTGCTCTAAGCAGATGTTTAGTGTGCCTATTGTTAATGTCACCACCCTGATGTAAAACAACAGGAATTTGAGTGATGATGGTGAGGGTTTGTTTTTTTTTTTTTAAACTTCTCACTATTCTGGCCTCTTATTTTGCAACAGAAGGCTCTTGCCCTTTCACCTGTAAATGCCTCCATGCTTTTACTTGTTTTAAACCTGTGAGTCACTTGCCCTCTTTAAGGATAAGCAAGCTTCCTTCTGCTTTTCTATACCTGAGAAGGAGAGGGCTCCAGAGACTAATGTTGGGGTCTAGACTCTCCAAGTCCCCAGAGGATAAAGCACACCAAATTCTGCACCTGCTTTTCTTTCATCTTCATGAGTCTGGGAGAACATGGAGCTAGTGGCAATAATAACACTCAAGTCCTCCAGGTGATTCTGTTAGTCTCTAACGTTTGAGAACCTTTGTTTTACAGAAGTGATTTTTCATAGTTGGTCTCGGGACTAGTGCATCAGAATCACCTAGGGTGCTTGTTAAACATTCTGTCTCCTACCCAAGCCCTACTGAGTTAGGAGCTACAAGGGGTGAGGCCCAGGAGCCTACATTTTTTAAAATACTTTCTGTACTAACACCACTTTACTCTTCACAAAGCACTTTCATATGTTCCTCATTGTTTGAGCCTCACAACGATCTGGGAACTCAGTGCAATAGGGATTATTACTCCCATTTTAATAATGAGAAACAGTCTCAGAGACATTAGGTGATTTTGCCCACAGTCATGACTGACTTAAGTAGCAAACTAGGTGAGACTAGATCTCGGGGACATAACCTGAGCTAGTTACCTAGTTGCTCTTTGCCTTAGTTCCTTCATTTAAAAACTGGAAATAATAAGAGTCCTTCATGTTCTAGGTAAAGGGTGTATGGTTATTCATTGTATGTACCAGTCTTTCAACTTTTTTGGGGCTTTAAATGTTTCAAAATAAAAGTTTGAGGATACTACCCAACAATGAGAGAGAATGAACAGACCTATAACTACACGCCATGTAAGTGAAAGAAGCTGCATACAAATAATACTGTACAAAACAAGCAAACTAAGCTCTGTTGTCAGAAGTAAGGCTTGGTAGTTGCTTTCGAGGGTGGGGAGGGCTAGTAACTGGATGGGGCCACGAGGGGCCTTTTGTGTGCGGGTAATTTTCTTGTTCTGGGTGCTAGTTAACATGTGTCTGCTCTTCTTGTGAAAGTTCATTAAACTGTACACTTTATTTTTTATATGCATGCTATACTTCTCTTTTTAAAAGTTTTGAAAAGTTGAGAAGAGAAAAAAATAGTGATGCTTACTTCATAAGGTTTTTGTGAGGAGTAAATGAATCAATACATTCAACAGAATAATGCCAGGCACATGGAAATGGTACCTATTGTTTGGTTTTTTTTGAATTTTTGAATTTTATTTTATTTATTTTTTATACAGCAGGTTCGTATTAGTTATCTATTTTATACACATCAATATATACATGTCAATCCCAATCGCCCAATTCATCACACCACCAACACCCCCCCGCGGCTTTCCCCCCTTGGTGTCCATATGTTTGTTCTCTACATCTGTGTCTCTATTTCTGCCCTGCAAACTGGTTCATCTGTACCATTTTTCTAGGTTCCACATATATGCGTTAATATACAATATTTGTTTTTCTCTTTCTGACTTACTTCACTCTGTATGACAGTCTCTAGGTCCATCCACATCTCTACAAATGACCCAAGGAAATGGTAGCTATTATTAATGTTTTCTAACCACGCCCAGAGCCTTTTTGCCCAAGAGAGCCTTGCTCACAGGGGAAGCAGAAAGGGCTCCAGGGGACGGGCCATATCCCAGGTCCCACCTGATCTTCCTTCCTGGACTACAAAGTATGAGAGACTCTGTTGACAGAGACACATTTCTTAGAGTTTGTAGCAACTCAACCTGGGTGTATAATTGATACAAAGTAATAGTAAAATAGCAAGAAAAAGAAAATCTGACTTCAAGTTTCCCCTTCTAGAGGTAGGGCAACTGCCTCCTTCCCCACCCCTTATCCTTTTTTCTTCCCTTCCACAAAAGCACTGTATGCTCCAGCTACACCCTCCTGTATCCCTGCCTCCGTGCAGTGCTCGCTCCCTCACTGACCTCTCTCTCTGGACAAACCCTTGTTGCCTCTGCCTGGAGTGCCTGCCCAGCTGGCAAACTCTACTCACTCTGTACTACTCAGCTCTTCACTTCTGTGAGGCCCTCGGCTCCAAGATCACTAGTGAGTAGCAGGACTGGGCCTGCAACCAGGTATGTATGACTCTAGAGTCTACACTGTTTATTATTACTCGGTGTGTGCTCTTAGACAGTAAATACACTTGACCCTCAGTGCCTGTAAGATGAAGGAGTTAGATGATATCTAGGGTTCCTTCCAGCTGTATTATGTTAACCCAAAAAAATAACAATACCTCACCTTGTGTATAGCTTTACAATGTCCTTTTTTAAAAAATTTTATTTATTTTTGGCGGCGTTGGGTCTTTGTTGCTGTGTGCGGGCTTTCTCTAGTTGCAGCGAGCGGGGGCTACTCTTCATTGCGGTGTGCAGTCTTCTCATTGCGGTGGCTTCACTTGTTACGAAGCATGGGCTCTAGGCAGGTGGGCTTCAGTAGTTGTGGCACACGGGTTCAGTAGTTGTGGCTCGTGGGCTCTAGAGTGCAGGCTCAGTAGTTGTGGTGCACAGACTTAGTTGCTCCGCGGCATGTGGGATCTTCCCGGACCAGGGCTCGAACCCGTGTTCCCTGCAGGCAGATTCTTAACCACTGCGCCACCAGGGAAGCCCAGGAATCTTAATCTGGTTAGTTATATCCCTTGAGGAGGAACTAGGACTCTGTTTTATTGCTGAACTATTGTCATTACTTTTCTTGCTTAGCTGCTTTTTCTTTGTTTCTGTATTCTCTCATTTCTCTAATTAGCAACTGTTTTGCCTGCTCTCTGGAACTCAGGGAAGGCCTAGGAGACTAAAGCCTTTTTTTTTACCAACAAGAAACGGGGGGAAAGGGAGGGGCTTTTATACCTGGGAGGTCCCCACAGGGTCCTGCTCCGTTTCATTCCCCCCTCTTCTTTGATACTCCTCAATCCTGAGGGGAACAGAGGCAGGACAAGGAAGGGAATACAGTTTTGGATAGAGAGGTTCATCAGAAACTCAGGAGGGGAACTCGGTTTCATACCCAGAGATTCTGATTCACCTCATTTAGGAAATAGTCCAGAAATGTTTAAAAAGTAGCCCAGGTCATTCTGATGCAGGTAATCCAAGAACTATACTTTAAGAAAACTGCATTTGGGACTTCCTTGGTGGTCCAGTGGTTAAGACTCTGTGCTTCCACTGCAGGGGCATGGGTTTGACCCCTGGTCGGGGAACTAAGATCCTGCATGCCTCTTGGTGCGGCCAAAAAAAAAAAGAGAGAGAAAGAAAAAGAAAACTGCATTCAACTACAGTATTATATATAGAAGGGATAAACACAAGATCCTACTGTATAGCACAGGGAGCTATATTCAGTATCCTGTGATAAACCATAATGGAAAAGAATATGAAAAAGACTATATATATATATATATATATATATATATATATATATATATATAAATGAATCACTTTGAAGCACAATAAAAATTAACACAACATTGTACATCAGCTATACTTCAATAAAATAAACTTTTTAAAAAAGAAAACTGCATTCAAACCACACTCTTCTGAGAGACCAAGAGGCTGAGGGATCTGCCTAAGGCACCGCAGCGGGCAGAATCGAAACTAGAATGTGAGGTGTCCGACTCCATGACCTTTCCGCCATGTACACAAAAATACAACTCAACAATAAGTCCGTTTTATGAAATCATCTTGGCGTGAAGAATTGCCCTTTATAACATAGGTTTATTGATTTCAACTCTAACTCGAGCTTACTGGCCAGCCCCAACACTAAAAAGAAAGCCCGTTCCCAACCTCAAGGCCTAATAACCCCAAGAACATATGATTTGGGGGTTGCTGGAGCATGGCAGTTTGCTTTGCAGGATGAGTGGTCTTTGTCCCTGGTAACCTAAGCAGATCTGCTTGGAGGCCAGGTCCACTGTGTATCCAGATCGCAAACAGTCAGGGCCTGACCTTGGGGAAATAAAAGCAGGCAAAGTATTTTCTGAGGGCCCCTCACCTACTCTTTCAGCCCCTTTTCTCCTCCTTTGAGAATCCTCCTTTCCCTAGGTGCTTTGAGTCTCCCTACTGCAGTATCCTCTCCCCAGCACACTCCAATCCTAACAAGCCTGTGCTCTCAACTAAAAAGTCAGATGCATTTCATAAATGAATTCAAACCCAAATGCTAAAGACTAGATTATTAAGTGCCCTCCCCTAGGGGCATTTACAAGTTAATAAAAATCTATTTTTTTAACAATTTATGAAATATATTCTCATGTGAGGTAGGAAGGACATGCTATGCCTATTCTGTGTTCTGACTCAAAGTCACTTGTCCAAACCGCTTATTAGGTTTGTAAGCGGTAGAGTTAAGTCAAAGATCCTGTCTACAACCTTTCAGCTATATCATGCTATCTCTGAAGAATAAACCTCAAAGGTCCCCAGTAAGTGTTTGTTGAGTGAATATTCAAATAAAGAGCAAGAGGAAATGAGGTAGTAAGAAAGGAAGAGGATTAAAAAAAAAAGATCAGAGGCATTTCCTCAGGGGACTAGAAAGGAATTGTTCTTGGTAGATGGGGAAGAAGGCTTTGTGAAATTACGAAAGCCTGCCCCAAACAGACACATAGGCGCACACTGCCTTCCATACACTACCTATGTGTCAGTCCCCAGGCTTGATCAGTTCCCAAAAGACATCAGGCCTGTGGATAAAATGTTTATTTCTTTTTTGCTCTTTCTCAGGAATTAAGAATCATAGGTCATTTTAACTTTGGGCCACCAAGCCCAGATGATAACCCTAGAATTTTAGAGCAGGAAGAGATTCTACTGATTATCTAATCCACTGGGTCTTTATGTTCGTCTTCGTGGATAAAAATTGTTTAGGGCACAGATCTTCAAACAAGCACCTTCTCCTGGGATGGCTTCTTCAGCAGTTTTCTTGGAGGCAAAAGCTGTGGGCCAGCTACCCTTGGAAAGTGGTCCTTTGGGCCTGGCTTCATCTTTGAAAAGATGCCTGATCCTTCCATTTCTCTGAGCTCTCTATTGGTCGAGGGCAAGGTGAGAAGTAGGGGTAGGAGAGGAGTGATTTTTGTTTTTTGCTTAAGTATGTTAATTTTGGAAAGATGACTGAGCCAAAAGTTTTGGGAATGACAGCTATTATATTCACTCTCAACCTCCACATTCTAGCTCTGGAATTAGATTTGGCAAAGATGCTTTTTCTAGGTTGGCTTTTGACAGAGCCAATATTAGCAGTCCTTAATGACTCAACAAAAAACTGAGGAGGAAATTGTGGGAAACATGACTTTACCGACAAAGGTCACTGCCATTTCGAGAATCCTCCCACTCTCTGAGCTGCAGAATGAAACCCTCAAGGTCAGTATCCATTTTGTCATCCAAGTATGAGTCATTCCTTTTATCTGAGCCAATTAACCAAAGTTCCACATTTGATTTAATATTTCATTAAAGAAAAATCCAAAAAGCTTCACTAAGTAAAGACAGGGTTACATCAGGATCCAAAGTTCAGCAGACATGCACAGCCACACTACTATAAACATTATAAAATTCATCAAGAATTCAGAATTGATCTTCTAAAATTTAAGACCATACTGATAGGAGTAGTCCTGATATTATTTTAACAGATCTGTATTTTTTCTATGTAGGTGTATTTATCTAACTTTCATTTTCATAAAAGTGGGTTTATATGACTAATATTATTCTGTAGCTTACTTTTTTCACTAAATATATCATGAACATTAAATATTCTGCAATTGGGGACTTCCCTGGCAGTCCAGTGGTTAAGACTCTGCGCTTCCACTGCAGGGGGCGTGGGTTCCATCCCTTGTCAGGGAACTAAGATCCCACATACTGCGCGGCCTAAAATAAATAAATAAATAAATAAATATTCTACAATTGTGTGTGCAGGGTGGCTGTTTACCCAGTCACCCACATGACTCCAATCTAAGCAACATGACTTAGATTGGATATATCTCTGAAGACAAAATACTTACAAACACTCAAGGAGGAAATACAGAAACAGCTTGGTTTGAAATTCGGAGGCTAGAAATGTCATAGCCCATTTGAGGATCAAACTAAAGCAGTGCTAATCAAGGTCCAATGACTTTGCTCTGTGGATCAATATAAAGCTGTTTTTTAAAAACAAATTTCCTCAAAAAATGTAAGTAAAAAAGAATGCCATTTGACAGAATGTGTATTTAAATAAGCAAAGCAAACTAATTTATTATCTCCTTCACAATCTGTATTAACAGAATGTATTTTCATACCTTCATAAAGAAACATCACAGCTCTATGTGTCTTTATACAGAAGATAAGGATTACAGATATCTAAAACCCTCAAGCTTGCCACCAGGATTGAATAAAAATAATTCATGGTCAAATGTTTTTGAAAAATACAGATGATAAAGCATTTCTGTGAAGAAAAAAGAAAAACATCATAGTTACCCCTAAGTTGAAATAAAAGGAGAAAGGAAAATTTTCTCATACAACTATATAATATCTATTTATTGAAAGCTTATTAAAGCAAGAAGATTTTAGAAGAAAATATGCCAAAAGAAAATATAGTTATCATTTGTAGGAGGATTACTGCTCATTTTTTTTTAGTGTTTACCTCTATTCTCTAAAATGAATATCTATTATTTGTGGCAGAAAAGGTCTTTTCATAAATA
The DNA here is from genome assembly GCF_028021215.1 of Eschrichtius robustus. Lineage (NCBI taxonomy): Eukaryota > Metazoa > Chordata > Mammalia > Artiodactyla > Eschrichtiidae > Eschrichtius > Eschrichtius robustus. The sequence continues at coordinate 68,639,522 of NC_090833.1, forward strand.
ATCTTTTTATTAGGTTATACTTAATGCTCAAAAACAAAACAATTAGCCAGAGGAGTCACCAATGATTGCTAAATTTTACCTAGCAACTTGATGACAGAAAGCCAGTAACTGAGTACGGCTTACTTGTTCTAGAAAATCCAACTGTGAGCATTTACACACATCGCTGAGTCAGGAACTCCCACAGCTCCTTGGAGATGGCCAGTTAGGGAGTTTCAAAATTACAAGTCTAATTCATAAACCAAGACATAGTCTCTCAAATGTTCTAGAAAAGTGTGGGTGTGGATGTGGGAGCATAGGCTGAGCAGAGGCAGCTACAGTATCACAGGACCCATTCCTAGAGGACCCTTAGGCCCCTACATCTACCTTTTCCAAGCAACATGTATCCCCAACTGCTCAGCACCAATCTCTGGAACTGCTTGGTGGGTGGTACATCCCTAAAGGCCCATGGTTTCATGTCCATGAGGGTGTCTAAGTTAAAACTGGGGGTTCCCAAACAACCATTTACAAAAGGACTTCTCAAGCCATCACCCCAGGATGTCCTTGCTAGAGATCTAAGACATGGCCCCTTCCCCTACGTGCTCATAAGAACTTCAGGGATCCTTGGGTGGAAATCACATCTAGGCCACCATGTTCTTGACAGCTCTCCAACAGATGAGCACATATGTGCCTCATAGCTCGTAACCATTCCATTTATTCATTCATTCATTTATTCATTGGGATAATTCTGATTAGGGCATTCTGTGACTGAACTGAATTTTAACATATTCACGTTAAATAAATTATGTGGCTACCTAATTCATAACACAGTTTCCTATAAAAGATAAAAATCAGGAGCATTTCCCAGAAATGGAGCAGGGGCAATTTCATCACATTTATTCTGGCTGGCTGTCTCTCTCTTTTACATACATACATACACACAGCCTGGTTATGTATACCCCAAACTGTCAAGGAACGTCAGTTTGAAGTGGGTGCAATTTTTTTTTTTTGGTCAGAGATACTGTGTATTAAGACACAATCTTTCAGAGAAAGATAAATTCTGTATGGTATCACTTATATGTGGAACCTAAAAAATACAACAAACTAATGAATGTAAGAAAAAAGAAACAGACTCACAGATATAGAGAACAGATTAGTGATTACTAGTGGGGAGAGAGAAGAGGGGAGAAGCAGTATAGGGGTAGGGGATTAAGAGGTACAAACTATATTATGAATAAAATAAACTCTAAGGGTATATTGTACAACACAAGGAATATAGTCAATATTTTATAATAACTATAAGTGGTGTATAACCTTTAAAAATTGTGAATCAGGGCTTCCCTGGTGGCGCAGTGGTTGAGAGTCTGCCTGCTAGTGCAGGGGACGCGGGTTCGAGCCCTGGTCTGGGAAGATCCCACATGCCGCGGAGCGACTGAGCCCGTGACCCACAACTACTGAGCTTGCGCGTCTGGAGCCTGTGCTCCGCAACAAGAGAGGCCTCGATAGTGAGAGGCCCGCGCACCGTGATGAAGAGTGGCCCCCACTTGCCGCAACTAGAGAAAGCCCTAGCACAGAAACGAAGACCCAACATAGCAATCAATCAATCAATCAATTAATCAATAAAATAAATCTTTAAAAAAAAAAAAAAAAATTGTGAATCACTATATTGTACACCTGTAACTTATTTAATATTGTACATCAACTATACTTCAGTAAAAAAAATGAAAAACGAATTATCGAATCAAAAAGAAAAAAGAAAAAAAGAACTGTTACAGAAACTAGAACATAGAAAAGGAAAAAATAAAAGACACAATCTACTTCAAAATCACAAAGTATGTCATCTTGAGAGAGACATATCAAATAATTGGCAATGGCAATTTGGGGTAGGCATGCAGAGATTGTAAAAAACTTCTATTTTCATATTATATATTTATTACAACATTTGAAAATGTTTAATGAGCTGTAGTTCCAACTTTGTAAGCAGAAAGCATAACAGAGAAAATTTAAAAACAAAAAGCATCATACGTAGTGTGAGAAACTTGAGCTTTCCCACTAAGATCAGGTACAAGACAAAGATGTCCCCTCTCACCAATCCTTCTCAACATTGTACTGGAAGTTTTAACCAATGCAGTAAAACACAAAAAGGAGCTAAAAGGTGTACAGATTGGGAAGGAAGAAATAAAACCATCTTTATTCACAGATGACACGATAGTCTATGTAGAAAATCTAAAAGAATCGACAAAAGAATCCCTGGAACTAATAAGTGATTATAGCTAAGATTATTGCAAGATACAAGGTTAATATACAAAAAGCAGCATGCACATCCCTTAGCGATGGATCACACATTACCATCACTAGCTTCATGCTTTCTTGTGACAGTCCTGCCTATCACTGAGAAGCCCTAATATAATCTCCAAGCAGCTGTGGGAGTCCATGAGAAGATTTGGCAGCTTCTTACCAATCATCTGATTAGGTAGGAAATTGTGCAGATATAAATCTTGGAAAGAGTAGAGGCCCCCTGGGCTTCCTCTTCCTGTGACTCCTTCTCTTGAGTCTGCAGGCACTGTCTTCACCTGTCAGAACGGGCAGTTTCCCTTTAGGCCCTTGCACCCCACTCCTCATCCCCCACCTTTTGTTTACATTTGATTCCTCAGGCTACTCAGGAAATGGCTAATGGTCATAGGGGTTTAATCTAAATGGACTCTTGGCAACAACAAACTTCATGCTTAGTCAAAGACGTGTTAGAACTGGACTGTTAGGTAGAGCTCTCAAAATGTGTGGGTGAAGAATGCTAGATGTGAGGTGAGGAACTTTCGTGCTCTTGTGCTAAGAGCTCTGTGTGCTCTTAGCAGTGCATACTGCCAGGAAGCCAAGAACCCATTTTCCGTGATGCCCAAAGTACAATACGCTGTATTCAAGGAGGCCCTGCCATGTAACAGACGCAACAGAGGGAAAATTCGTGCCTCCTACTCTCGAAGAGACCTAAATATAGTTAATATCTGAGGATTCTGACAATTGGAAAGAGGCAAGGTAATGTCGTTCCTTCTCTCTCTCTCATTCTCTCTCACTCTGTGCATGCACTTGCACACGTAAGGTACTGATTCCTGCTAATCACCAGTCTGCTCACATACATACACGGTTCTTTAACAACATTCTTCATTTCTTCACCAAATCAAGAACTGCTGCTCGAGTTGTCACTTTCTTTTGGCCTTTCTGGCTTTGGTTCTCCTCCGACTCTCCAGCCACACTTCCTGTCTCCATAGGGCCACGTGAGCAGGAGGTGAGCATTACAATGCTCCAGTCTGCTGCCTCTGGGGGTTGCTTCCACAGACTCAATTCTTTCGAGTTGCTTCAGAATCCTCTCCACCATCCTTACTTTGTAGCCCTTCTTCCATGCATCACTCCAGGGTCAACCATTCCCAGAATATTGGCCACTAAGGGGTTCCTGCTTTCTTTCCCAGTCAAGCACACACTGAAGGAAGCCCTGATTATTCTGACAAAACATTCTGTGCATTCAGAATAAACTCTTGATGGCGTCCTGGAAACTTATGCGAACAGCCAGCCAGATTGCTGCCAGCCAACTCCAGGAAGAACCAAGTAAGGGCCTGCTGGTTCCTCTGCCTCCTCACCCCACCCCCCATGTTAAATGGGCTCCTGCTCACAGCTTACAATGTCCCCATTCTCCTGGTGACACCATTTCAACAGACTTAAACAGCTTCCCCTTTAGACTAGCATCTGTGGTTTTATTATATTCCCTGCCAAACCATAAGGGCATCCTGCAAATGGTAGGTAGTTCTTCTGGCCTGCGTAAATTCCGAGAATCTCTAGGCTGGCCAGCATAAAATAAACCCCAGAGTGTTAATAAGGGCAATGAATAGTGGAGATGGAGAATGGTAGAAGACAAATCATCTTTTTTTTCTAAGATTTAAGTGTATTTACTTTGGGCTGTGTTGGGTCTTCGTTGCTGTGCGCAGGCTTTCTCTAGTTGTGGCGAGCGGGGGCTACTCTTTGTTTTGGTGCCCGGGCTTCTCATTGCGGTGGCTTCTCTTGCTGTGGAGCACGGGCTCTAGGCATGGGGGCTTCAGTAGGTGTGGCACGTGGGCTCAGTACTTGTGGCTTGCAGGCTCTAGAGCGCAGGCTCAGTAGTTGTGGCACACGGGCTTAGTTGCTCTGCGGCATGTGGGATCTTCCTGGACCAGGGCTCGAACCTGTGTCCCCCGCATTGGCAGGCGGATTCTTAACCACTGCACCACCAGGGAAGTCCCGACAAATCATTTTAAAAAGACAGCGACAACTAAAGAAACCTCAAAGTCTGCATATAAACCAATCAGAAAGTTTTATGAAACTGCATCTTATAAATTTACATAATTTAATAAAACACAATCATATTTTTATTTTTTTAATTTTTTTATAGAACAGGTGATGGAAAGATTTTTTCTTTTTATAAGTTTATTTATTTATTTTTAACTGTGTTGGGTCTTCGTTTCTGTGCGAGGGCTTTCTCCAGTTGCGGCGAGCGGGGGCCACTCTTCATTGCCGTGCGCGGGCCTCTCACTATCGCGGCCTCTTGTTGCGGAGCACAGGCTCCAGACGCGCAGGCTCAGTAGTTGTGGCTCACGGGCCCAGTTGCTCCGCGGCATGTGGGATCTTCCCAGACCAGGGCTCGAACCCGTGTCCCCTGCATTGGCAGGCAGATTCTCAACCACTGCGCCACCAGGGAAGCCCACAATCATATTTTTAATATGATAAAATAATTTTCATTTACAGCCTATGCAATATGCCAAACAATCATATATACATAAATATTTTTAATAATAAAGTATTAAATATGACAGCAAGCTGGTAGGAAGAAGGATGTGCCCATCTCTTTATTTCAAGTTGAAATAAATTTCATGAAAAGAAAGACAACAAAGTGCATTGATTAGAAGCACAGCCTGGAGAGACTTCTCTAATGGCCCAGTGGTTAAGACTCTGCACTTCCACTGCAGGGGGCAGGCATGGGTTCGATCCCTGGGTGGGGAACTAAGATCCCACAGGCTGCATGTGGTGCAGCCAAAAAAAAAAAAAGTAAATTAATAAAATAAAAATAGATTATACGGACATTATTTTTAAAAAAATTTAAAAAGCACAGCCTGGAATCACCCACCTAGATCTATGTTTGATGCCAAAACAGTATTAAACTTAAACTTACAGGAAATGCCTCTAAGGGAAAATGGGGGAGCCAGGAGAGGCTGGGAGAGCCATCAGCCTTTGATGCAGGCCTCCCCAGGAGAGAAGAAGAGAGGGAAGAAAGGCTGGCCTGAAGCATGTTAGAGTGCAGTGTACGCTAATGGAAGTTCAGCAAAGCTGCTGCGGACCCCTCAAGCCATCAGAGGAATCCCGAGCTGGCCTTAATATCACTGCTGCACTCATTACCGGCTGGGAGCAGCCCATGGGAAGCATGGCCCCAGCTCAAACACATGGATGGATTTCAGACACAGCAGGGACCCTCAGTCAATTACTTCCTGCAGTTGGAAAGATATCTGAGTGGTGTACCTTACGGCCACCATACTTTGTTTCCTCTTCGGGTAAAACAGGACAAAATCCATGCCTGCTCACCTCCTAGGGCAGTTATGAACACTTTGTAAAGTGTGGAATATGTAAACTAATATTTACACACGACTATGCCCCTGTCGTGAGGTGTAATTCTTCACTCCCTATCTGTCTGCCTCACTTAATGCAAGCCTGCAGCACGGTGGGGTCCCCCATACCTCCAGTCTGCCTCTGAAACCCTCAGCCTTCTGGGCTACCCAAACTAGTTACTTCCCCTCCTCATGGCGGTGGATCTGGGTCTGTGAGAAACAGAGGTGGCCTTACCTTCCTTATAAGTGGACAGGGCACTGCTGCTGGTGACTCCCTTTCCACTGACTCAGTAAGCGCCAAAATTTGCCCGTATCTGGGCAAATGACTGTCCTGAACATACTAGGTGTCTTATTCTTGATGCTCTGGCTGCTGCTGTCTGTACTGAATTTGTGGCATCTGGTTGCAGTGCCCCCTGCGTACCTGACCCCGCAGAAGAGGGGAGGACCAAGATGTAAGGGTTGTGCAGGGTATGTAGGGGTAGAGTGTGTGGTCAAGATGGCTGCTCTCTTGCTCCCTGTACATCGCCTGCCTGACCAGTGCCCGCTTCACCCACACCTACTCACATGACCGACCTTCCTACGTACTTGTCCCTGGCCCCAGCTGGTGATAGCTTATCAGAGGGGCGGTGAGTGGCGTGCCCCTCTACTGGTTTCCCTGGTAGCTAATGAGCCCACCTGACGTCAATTCCCCTGTAACTGGTAATTCCCCATCCCGCATCCCCAGCGAAGACCATGCCACCACCATGTCCTGCCTGCCCAGCGCCTCCTACGGTGGGGTGTCGCTCCAGGACCTTGTTTCAGACGTGTAAGCTCCCTCATCCATTAAACCACTGATGTCTCTGTTGCTGACTCCCGGCTCTTTCTTCAGTCTTGAAGCTGGACAAGCGCAGGCCTTGTAGGCCTGTGGGGTGTAGCCCAACAGTCATTAAATTGGGTTACTGTGTGCTAACAGCTGGTTCTCCAACTCAGCTTTGCCAGTGTTTGGCTAAGACAGTGGAGGGTAGGGATGGTGATAAGTAGGACAGAAAGACGAGAAGGGCAGGTAGGAAATGGCAGTAGCAGTAAGATACAGTGAGTCCCCTACATAGGAACGAGTTCCGTTCCGAGAGCGCATTCTTAACTCCAATTTGTTCGTAAATCCAACAAAGTTAGCCTAGGTACCCAACTAACACAGTCGGCTATATAGTACTGTACTGTAATAGGCTTATAATACTTTTCACACAAATCATACATTAAAAAACAAACAAGAAATAAAGAAAATATTTTTAAACTTATAGTACGGTGCCTTGGAAAGTACAGTAGTACGGTACAACAGCTGGCATACAGGGGCACATCGAGTGAACAGGCAAGAAGAGTTACTGACTGGAGGAGGGAGAGGAGGTGGGAGATGGTAGAGCTGAAGGATCAGCAATAGGCGGCGGAGGGCAAGCTGCAATTTCACTCACACCTGACGTTGATGGAACGCACGTTCGCATCTTTCAAAGCTCACAACTTGAATGTTCATATGTAGGGGACTTACTGTAGATGGAGGGCTTTGTGTCCTAACAAGTTCATATCATAGTGGTTAACAGTATGGGCTCCAAAGCCAGGCTGCAGGAGGTCTAAATCCCAGTTTCCCTATTAAATAGCTCTCCAGTATTGCCTTAAGCAAATTACTTAACCTCTCCGTGCTTCAGTTTTCTTGCTTTTATAAAATGGAGATAATAATAATAGAACCCACCTCTTGTGAGTAACCCTAGAGGGCTGACAATAATACCTAGCATGTAGTAAGGGTTCAATACATATTAATTATCATTATTACCACAGGATGAAAAAGATAGGCAAGTGCTGTTTTCTATGGCTGAGATGGAAGAGCAGTTTTAACTTTAAATGTATGTGCTAATATATCTGATGTATTTAGAGATCTCAAATATCAATATATTAAAAAATTATTAGGCTCACTGCAGTGCTATTAATAATTTCAGGGAATCACATATCTAGGTGAAAGTTCACAGAAGAATATGTGTTATTGCAACACAAACTAGGCCAAAGTTCAGAGCTAGATAGTGTTGCTAAGGTTTTCATTCATCTTATCATGCTACCAGTGAACATTTTAGCACCACAAAGTGGACGCTCAACAGGAAATGACTCAAATCTAGAACAAAGTTCGTCCCGTACACAATGAAAAGTTGTGCAAGGCAAAAACGATGAGTGTTAAGTGTCACCCAGGATGTGCTGATACACTGCTCAAGTTACTCTATGCAATCAGTCTTTGCAAGAGTCAGGTCATCCTCTCACTTTAGAAAAGCTTTCCATTTGCCCTAGACACTTTTACCCCCTGGGTTACTTCCCAAAGTACATTTACCTTAAACCAACAAGCAAAGAAAAAAAATGTCTCAAGTGCTCTGAGTTTATTATTCCCTTTTTCTAGCGTCTGTAATCAGGGTCATATGAATATAGATGAGGCTCTTGGCGAAGATCCCCTGAGGAGATTGAGTGTTCATGAACTTAAGAGGTTAAGAGTGGCTACACCTGGGGCTGTGAGCCAAGAGTCACAGGGGCAAAGGCGTAAAGTATTCTCATAAAATTGAGAGGGCTTAATGAGAATCATCTTCTCAAATCAATCAATGACGTGGGGAGGCAGATCAATGTAGAAGTAGTTTTAAAGTCAGACAGACCTCAGTTACAGTGCCAATTTCTTCCTCTGCAAATGATATATGAACCTGGCAATTCATTTCAGCACTGTTTATAATGACAAATGACTAGAAATATACTAAGTGTCCACCAGTAGGAGACTAATTAAATAAATTATGGTAATAACCATGTAGAAAGTTATCCAAGTGGAAAAATATATAAATTTTAGTGTATAAAGTATGTACCCTTTGTGAAAAAACTAAAAGAGGGAAAATATTTCCTACTTTATATCTGTTTGTTTATGAAATAAAATGTCTCTGGAAGAATGTTCAAGAAACTAATAAGACTGATTGCCTATGGGAGGGGAAGTGGATGGCTGAGAAAAAGGTGGAAAGAGAAACTTGTTCTTTCAATTGTAAACTATGTGATTCTGTCACATGTTCAAAAATTAAAACAATGGTTTGTATACAAAAAGTAAGGCACTATATATATTTGGAGAAAACTTACAAAAAGGAAAATAAAGAATCCCAGTTTTCCTTTTTACTAGTTATACAACCTTGAACAAGTTATTTAATTTCTGTAGAGCTCAATGTCCCTGTGTATAAGTAGGGATAACAATAGATCCTATCACCTAGGTTTGTATAAGGATTAAATGATTAACTATAAACGTACATCAAATGATTAAATTTACATTTAGTGGTACCATGCCTGGCACATAAGTACTAGGTATATATTAGATATTAACATTATATTTGTTGGGATTCTGCTCATGAAGTCACTATTGAGAGATGGCAAAGAAACAGAAGACCCTGGCTATGCCTGTAAGGAGCTCAAAGATATATATATATACATACATACATACTCCCCTCCCCCCCCACCTTAGTAATCAGTAACTCCATTTTTCCAACAGTTCAGGCCAAAAATCTTGGAGTCATCCTTTTTTTTTTTTTTAATATTTATTTATTTATGTAGCTGCACTTGGTCTTGGTTGTGGCACGAGGGATCTTCGTTGCCGCGTGTGGGATCTTTTGGTTGCAGCATGTGGGCTCCTAGTTGCAGCATGTGGGACCTAGTTCCCTGACCAGGGATCGCATCTTGGCTCCCTGCATTGGGAGCGTGGAGTCTTAACCACTAGACCATCAGGGAAGTCCCCTTGGAGTCATCCTTGGATCCTCTCTTTTTCTCACAATCCTCATTTAAACTATTAACAAAATCTGCTGGCATTATCTTCAAAATATTTCCAGAATCCAGACCCTTGTCACTTCTTTCTTCCATACTACCCTGGTCCAAGCCATCAGCTTATCTTGCCCAGCCTTCTACAATAGTCTCTTAACCTGTCCCTTATGGAAGCCTCATCCCCACACCCTCCTAGTCTATTCTCATCACAGCATCAATGTGATCGTCTGCTCACAACCCTTCAAAGACTCAACTCGCTTATAATAAAATCCCAAGACTTTAAGACATGATCTGGCCCCGCTGCTTCTTTGATCTTAACTCCTACTCTTCTTACCGTTTGAACCACACACTGGCCTTCTTGCCATCCCACAAGAGTATGAAACTTGTACAACAAAAAACACTTATTCAAATGATTGATATAGAACTCTGCAACCAACAATTAGAGAAAAATTATATTTTTTAAGCACAGGAGGATCATTTAATAAAACTGACAATGTACTAAGCCAAAGACAGTGTCCAAAAATAAAAAATCAATACAGTAAGTCCCCTACATATGAGCCTTCAAGTTTTGAGCTTTCGAAGATGCGAACGTGTTCGCATGTCCAATCACGTAAGTTAGTTCACGTGTCTGGTGTACATTGTCACCTGCGTGCGTCCTCTACAAATGGTTGTGCTTTTGTGTACTTTACTGTACAGTACTGTATAGAGTACAGTACTGTATAGAGTACAGTAGTACAGTATCTTTATTTCAAGCCCAGGATGTCCAGAAGCAAGCGTAAAAGCAGTGGTGATGTAGCTGGTACTACTGTACTTTTCAAGGTACTGTACTGTAAGATTAAAAATGTTTTCTATATTTTTTGTGTTTGTTTTTAATGTATTATTTGTGTGAAAAGTATTATAAACCTATTACAGTTCAGTACTATATAGCCAATTGTGTTAGGTGGATACCTAGGCTAACTTTGTTGGACCTACGAATGCACTCTCAGAACGGAACTTGTTCATATGTAGGGGACTTACTATATTATATAAACCAGATCCTCAAATCACAATATGAGGGCTTCCCTGGTGGCGCAGTGGTTAAGAATCCACCTGCCAATGCAGGGGACATGGGTCCAAGCCCTGGTCCGGGAAGATCCCACATGCCGCGGAGCAACTAAGCCCATGCACCGCAACTACTGAGCCTGCGCTCTAGAGCCCAAGAGCCACAACTACTGAGCCTGCGTGCCACAATCACTGAAGCTTGCATGCCTAGAGCCCGTGCTCCGCAACAAGAGAAGCCACCGCAATGAGAAGCCCGCGCACCCCAACGAAGAGTAGCCCCACTCGCCACAACTAGAGAAAGCCCACACAGCAACGAAGACCCAATGCAGCCAAAAATAAATAAAATAAAATTAATTAATTTTAAAAAATCACAATATGATAAAATGAAAACTCAATAACAAAAAGATAACTTAAAAATACAAGTCACCCATCCTTATATGGCCTTTGATTTTCAAGAAAGGCACCAAAGCAATCCAAGGAGTAAAGTTATTTCAATATATTATGCTGAAATAACTGAATATTCATATGGAAAAAAATGAATCCTAACCCTTAGCTCGCAGCATACGCAAAACTTAAGATGGATCACAAGCCTAAATGTAAAAGCTAAAATCATAAAGCTTTTAGAGGAAAACATGAAAATGTCTTCATGACTTGGGATTAGGCAAAATTTCTTAGATTGAACACAAAAAGCAATGACCACAAAAGAAAAACTTATAAAGTAGACTTCATCAAAATTAAAAACTTCTGGTCATCAAACGTCACCCTTAAGGAAATGAAGAGGTAAGCCACACACTGGGGGAAAATATTAACAAAATATATATCAGATAAAGGTCAGGTATCTAGGGTATATAAGGAACTCCTACAACTGAATAATAACAACAACAACAACAAAAACCCAACTCTTTGGAAAAAAATGGGCAAAAGAGTTGAATGGACACTTCACCAAAGAAGGTAAGTGAGTGGCCAGTAGCACAGGAAAAGATGCTCAACGTCATTAATGATCGGGGAAATACAACCTAAAACCAAATGCGATACCACCACATACCTACCAGAATAGCTAATGGTGAGGATGTGAAGCACCAAAAATTCATACATTGTTAGTGGTAATTAGAACTTTAAAGTATTCTAAGGAAACCTATTTGTGTGTTTCCACTGAATGTTCTTCACATTGATCAACGTATACGAAAGACAGGCAAAAAGGAAAAAGATCCGAGTGCCACAGAAAAAAATAGCTGGTTTTCCAAGGACAGACTGTGATAACAGGGGGAAGAATAATGGCAGCAGAGTAAATAATAGAGAAAAGGAGTAGGAGTCAGGCAAAACATGGGCTACGAGAAGGAAAAAGACAGTCAGGAGGAGGGGAATCCGAGTGGGAAGCCACTTAAATGAAAGCTTAAATGAGGTGATGTATAAGTGCCTACAATAGTGTCTGGCACAAAGGGTGCATAGGATCCAAATATATTTATTAACTATAAATCAAGAGGAACAGTAAAGGAGGGAATTCCCTGGAGGTCTGCGCTTCCGCTGCAGGAAGCATGGCTTCCATCCCTGGTGGTCAGGGAACTAAGATCCCGCAAGCCTCCAGGGGTGGCCAAAGAAAAATGAAAATTAAAGGAAAGGCCAGGTATTCAATAACTGTTTCTTAAATAAATGTCTAGCCGCTCTGGCAATGTATACAAATAAATTGGTTATAAGTATTCTGTGCTAAATTCACATTGCATTTTTTTCATAATTCTATTTTTATTTTAGCGTGCTATTGTTTTAGGTCTATTGTTGAGTCAGCAAGGAATTTCAGGATGTAATTGAGTTTCTCATTTTCCGGCAATGACCATGTGAGAGGCAAATGAGAGCCTTTTACCGAAGGGCTTTTTTAATGTGTAAAAATGAGAACAAATATTAAGTGGGTCAAGTAATCCACTTGTGGCTAAATAAAATTCAGTCTTCATCTGATGAAACCAAAGTTCACTATGAAACCAGGATTATACTCAACGTTCTATACTGAACTGTGGTGCGAAGCCAGAACACTTAAGGCGTGGGAAAGTCTCCTACTGTGCCTCAGTTCCCCTGTGCAGGTTGTGAAATACACAACCAATTAAAAGTGATTTTAAAGCACTTCTTGGGAATTCCCTGGCGGTCTGGTGGTTAGGACTCGGCGATTTCGCTGCCGGGGCCAGGTTCAATCCCTAGTGGGGAACTAAGATCCCCGAAACCTGCGCTACGAAGCCAAAAAAGAAAATAAAGCACTTCTCAAGAAAGATGGGGGGCTTCCCTGGTGGCGCAGTGGTTGAGAATCTGCCTGCCAGTGCAGGGCACACGGGTTCGAGCCCTGGTCTGGGAGGATCCCACATGCCGCGGAGCAACTGGGCCCGTGAGCCACAATTGCTGAGCCTGCGCATCTGGAGCCTGTGCTCCGCAACAAGAGAGGCCGCGATAGTGAGAGGCCCACGCACCGCGATGAAGAGTGGCCCCCACTTGCCGCAACTGGAGAAAGCCCTCGCACAGAAACGAAGACCCAACACAGCCATAAATGAATAAATAAATACATAAATAAATAATTTTTTAAAAAATGACATTAAAAAAAAAAAAAAGAAAGAAAGATGGGAACAGGGGGTGGTGAATGCCAGGACTTTTTTTTCCCAAGGGGAGAAAGAAATATGACGGAGGATGCCTATATGATGCTCAAGAAGTCACCTACTGTGCGGTTTGGGGGGAATCACCCACACGTCTCGGGCAGTGTAAGTGGGCCTTTGATCACCTACCTGCCAGCTGTCATACTCAGCACCACCCCTCCTCCCTCAGGCCAATGTTTCCCTTCCCCAACTCAGGTCAGCCAAAAATGCATCATGCCACTGTTACTCCTCATCCCAAGTCTTATAAGTTTATTATCCTACGACCTATTAATCATTGATCAGGCATGAACTTTTCTTCTCCTGGGTATCAGGGTGTGTGTTCTACTCTACCCCTAGTAAAGCTTTCACTGGAGTTTTCTGGAAAGCCCATCTTTAGCTGTTGTATGTCAATAAAACAGAGAACACAATTGTTAGTGATGAACTTAAATCATTTCTGAAAGTGTTTTATGTGTAAATTGCTAACTTCTCAGAGTTATGGAATATCAGCTCTTTTGCACTATGACGTCACAAAGATGCTTTCGTGGAGAAGTGATATGATGAAGGAGGGAGGAATGAAAATGTCAGGAACATAAAAATAAAATATATTTAAATAATTTTGTTGGCCACTCCTTTAGCTAGAAACAGATATAGCTGACAAATCCACAATGTATTAAGGTCATATGAGGCCAGAAAGCTTTTCATATTATTATAAGGAAACAGAATACACTCACTTAAAGATTATATCAGGTCATAGCTAATCTATCAACTGAAGTATACATATTAAGGATTTTTGGTAAAAACTATATATATATATATTTTTTTTTTGGTTGTGTCACGTAGGTTGTGGGATCTCAGTTCCCTGACCAGGGATTGAATCCAGGCCACAGCAGTGAAACCCCAGAATCCTAACCACTAGGCCGCTAGGGAACTCCCCAAAACTATATGTTTTGTTTTTGCTAAATTAACCAGTCTCATATGTCATCTTTTAGAGAGAGAATTTTTAGCACAATAAAGAAATGTGTCAACCTGAGATCTGTTCTCCTGAGATCTGTGTCAAAAGACACAATGCTCCCTTGTGAGATTCTTTTTATGAATTTATTTATTTATTTATTTATTTTTGGCTACGTTGGGTCTATTGTTGCTGCGCACAGGCTTTCTTTAGTTGCGGTGTGCGGGGGCTACTCTTCGTTGCGGTGCCCGGGCTTCTCATTGCCGTGGCTTCTCTTGTTGTGGAGCACGGGCTCTAGGTGCGTGGGCTTCAGTAGTTGTGGCTCGTGGGCTCTAGAGCACAGGCTCAGTAGTTGTGGCACACGGGCTTAGTTGCTCCGCGGCATGTGGGATCTTCCCGGACCAGGGCTCGAACCCGTGTCCCCTGCATTGGCAGGCGGATTCTTAACCACTGCGCCACCGGGGAAACCCTGAGGTTCTTTTTAAAGTAACAATTGCTACTGTTAAAAAAAAATTCAAATGGTACAAGAGGGTTTAGAAAGTGGTTCTTAATGCCAACTTCACATTAGAATCACCTGGGAAGCTTTGAAAACAATGCCAGTGACAGGGCCGTTCTTCCAGTTTCTCACTTAATTGACCTAAAGTGGGTACAGGGAACAGTAGTTTTAAAAGTTCTCCAGGTGATTTTAATATGCAACCAAGGCTGAGAACCACTTGTGTAGAATGGGAAAAAACTCTCCCTTCCACCCTTGATCCATTGGCCCTCAGTTCTCCTGCCAGATGCAGTCACTGTTGACAGGCTGTTGTGAATCCATGTGGCGCATACACACACCCTGCCTTTAGAAAATATGGCACCTATATATATCCCCTGCACATGAATGTGGTATACTGATTAAGAGCAAGGGCCCTGAAATCCAGGCTACTGGGGTTTAAATAACAATTCTTCCAAGCAGTAGCTAGAATTTGGACAAATGATTTAACTTCGCTCTGTTTCCTCATCTATAACGTGGTGATAAATTCCAACCTCTGAGGGTTTCTATGAAGATTAAATGAGAAACTCCATTTTAAAGTGCTCAACAGGGATTTCCCTGATGGTCCAGTGGTTAAGACTCTGCACTCCCAGTGCAGGGGGCATGGGTTTGATCCCTGGTCAGGGAACTAAGATCCTGCATGCTGCATGGCCAAAAAAAAATCAAATAAATAAAGTGCTCAATAAATGTTCACTGTTACAACTTCTTCACTTTTCCCCACCTAGCAATTTTCTAATAATATATCTTGCAGATAATTTTGTATCAGTTCCTATAAACATACTCCCTTCTTTAAACAGCTGCTTGGTAATTCACTGTAAGACGTGCAATTTAACCAGTGCCTGTTGATGGACATTTAGGTCACTTCTAGTCTTTTGCTACCACAAACAATTGTGCAGTGAATATCTCCTTACACTGATATTTGTGCATGTGTGCAAGTACTATACACCTTTAGTAAAAATGTCTAGAAAAAGAATTGCTGTGTTTAAAATTTTGACAGATTGCCAAATTGTCTTCCAGAAAGTATAAACAAGTGTACAATTCCACTAAGAATGTATGGGATTGCCTGTTACCCTAAACCAAATATATTATCAAATTTGTGGATACCTGCCAATCTCCTACGTGAAAATGGCTTTTTCTTTGTAGTTTTAGTGTGCATTTCTTTTATTAAGAAGGAGATTCGGAATCTTTTCTAGAATTTAGGGAGACATTTGTAAACAAACACAATACAAATGTATCTTCACAGAGATTTTCCTGCCCTGCTCTGGGTTAAGGAAGAGGGTCAGATAAGGCTCCACAGAAGAGGTGGCATTCGAGCAGGACCTTGAAAGATGAGTGGGAATTCTGCCATGGAGTGCTTTCATCCTGGTATGTCATAAACCAAAGGCTCAACTACTGTATGCTGACCTAATTGGCAAAATTAGGACATTTGCAGAACACATTTTCTGGATGGTTGAGGGGATTTCTGGCTATATACAGCAAGACAACTGACACACAGATACTAATACATGACTAAGCAAACTGCAGATTCAGACAGTGAGACGGGGCAGGCCCTGGAGGACCAAGCAGGAACTTAATCATGCACAGCTGGTTTCTTACACTTCCTGGATATTGAGCGACATCTAATGGCCAAATAGAAAAAAGAAGTCTGCATTTTCAGTATTTTATTTTCAAGTGTACCATGCACTATTCTTAGCATTTAACACTATTAGGTTCTTTAATCCTCACAGCAATCCTATAATACAAGTTCTTTATCCTCATTTTATAGATGAGAAAATTGAGAAACAGAGAGGTTTTTTTAACTTGCCCAAGGTTACATAGACAGATAAGTGTATCCTTGGCTGTGTATCCTTGGACAAAAAGAGAATGTCATGGAGATTTAACCTAGTCAGGAGACTTAGGGTGTATGTAAAGAAGAAGCATAATTACTATTCATTGCATATATGTCCAGTTCAGAACTCTCTGCTGAGCTCCAGATCCATAAATGCCTACAGACCAACTCCATCTGGATGTCCAATAGGCACCTCAAAATCAATACATCCAACATCAAAGTCTTCCCTTCCCCTTAGGCTATTCTTCCTATGTTTTCTATCAGTAAATTCACTAGGTTACCTAGGCCATCAGTTTTACCCAACATTGATTTTGGACACTGGGTGCAAAAGTCAACACAGGAAAAAAGCAAATAAAACCTTTGTATTATTATAAAAACATCTTTGATCTTTCAAACTTCCTGAAAATTCTCAGAGACTCCATGGGTCCGAGACCACACTTTGAAAACTGCTGTTCTAGCTATGAAATCTCCTGTGGACATTGCAAATGTCTTTCTTTTCCCCTCTATCTTTGCTCCAGGAAATTAAACAAGTGATATCCTAATGTGCCCCCAGATCAATTTGCATTAGAATCATTTTAGGTGCTTTAGTAAATGCAGGTTCCCAGACCCCACACCTTATGTACTTAATTAGAATAGGGAGAAGGGGAGATTTGCATTTTTAACAGGCTTTGTGGACAATTCTTAAGCATTCTGGTCCTTTGCTTTCTAACATTAGTCCTTTTAGAAATGCCTATTTTTAAGGCATTTGTGAAATCATTCTTTTTCTTTGACTGGACTAAGGGGCTTTATTAGAGAACACCAGGATTACAAAGGACTTGAATTGGCATTGGAGCCCTTCTTCTTGCCAAAGGTGGGCACAACATAGACAAAGTGCTGGATGTACTGCCTATCTTCTTTTTCTCCTGTTTGGCCACCTTGGGAGTCTGACCTCTCACATTCCCAGCACAGGCCAAGGAACTGTGGACAGGGAATGTTGTCTGCCATTCCAGTAAACACAAAATGTTGCTTACCATCCCAGTTCTACAAGGATCAAGCCATTAGCCACTTCAGCCACCTACCAAGGACAGTGCGCCCTGAGGGGAATTCAGGATAGAGAAAAACAGGAAGCATTCTGTGCTTTGGATACTGGACTTAGTTAAGATGCATATCTAAGAAATAATTTCAGTGAACCCAGATCCTTGCATCTTCCCATACATAGATTCATAGAAAAGCACTAAAATCATTAACTTGACATGTCTGTTCTTTGTGATTAGCAGTAATCTTTCGATGTTCAACTACATGGGTTTTTTTTTTTCCAGCAAAAAAAACTCCTAAATATCCTGGCTCCTCTCTTACCACTTCAGAGCAGTTCCTGAGAGCTATCTGAGAGGTTGTCTCCCAGGCTATAGTCCTCAGTAAGGTCCTGGAATAAAACTTAACTCACAACTTTTAGAAAATGAGGTTTTTCTTAAGTCAGAAATATTCCCACACCAGCACAATCGAGCGAGAACACTGCTGTTTCCTTAGCTCTTCTTTCCTCTATTTCCTTCTATAGTGACCACGCAATATTTTCAGAAATGGCATTTTGGCAGGGATAAGGGGAAATAGAGAGGTAAGAACAGGGGAGGTATTAACAACCCTCTTCCCCAGGACTGTCTCATTTGATGTTACCAGTGAAGGCTTGTGAACTCTGATTTAGCTGAGTTAATTTCATGCATAAAAATGAGTTGTAGTGCTTGTTAAAAAATCACAGATTACTGGATCCTTCTCTAGCGATCATGATTCCTTAACCTTCGTGATTCTAATGTAGGTGGCCCTCAGGCCACACTTGGGGAAACAATGACTTAAACCTGGCCAAGAAAAACTGCAAAAAACTATCAGGACATGTGGTCTCTTTTGAAATCAAGAGGTTGGCTACTGAATATTGACAGCTTTGTTTTCCCGATTAGTGAAAATTATCCCTGCTGGAAGGAATTGATTCATTTTGGAAAGAGTGTGTTCACTAATCTTTAAAGCACGGAAACATTTTTTCCATTCTTTGTGTGCAGATTGTTGGCCTTCTTCAGGGATGCAGGCCCAGACAACATCTCAGCAGTTCCTTTCGGACAGAATTTTTCCACAGATGAAACTAGGTCAAGGAGAAAATTCAGAGCTGTTTGAGACAGAAAAAAAAAAAAAAAAAAAAATCCAGAAATGCAACATAAAGCTGAGGGGCGGGGGTGGGGGGGGTGGGGGGTAGATGACACCCACTTGCTTTGTTGGCCCTGGTGAAGGCCGATGGTTTGTCACATGAATCTCAGGCCTTCCTGTTCTCTGCAGCTGCCTCTGAGTCACTGCAGGTGGCCAGGGAGGACCCTCTAACTGTCAGGGAACAGAAGACCAACCGACAGACCGACTGACCCTATGACTTTTAGGTGAGGCCACTGCACCAGGCCAATTTCAAAATTAAAGAGCAACTGCATCGTTGCCTATTCTCATTTATCTTAAGAAGTTCTTTAGTCTAGTTTTGCCTATGACTGCAAATCAGCAGAAGGCACAAAAAACAAGCTGGAAAGTGGAATTTGCATCTGGTAAATGAGAACTGGTTCCAGTCCTATTAGTCACTAAGATCACTTAAGGGTGGAGTGCACAAGCAGGGATAAACATTAAACCAAAAGCAACACTTCCTTGTAACAGCTGGGGTTTCCTAAGAAATCTTTAAAATGAAAACCCAGATGCCTAGGCAGGCAAATACTATAGTTAGAAAAGCCAACATTTACTTTTCTCTTTCCTCTGGCCTCAGCTCTTGCAGAATAGTGCTGGGTATATTATACTCATGAATTAAGATTTCCCTATTAATCATGCTTACATTGTATGAAAACCTCCCCCAAATTATAAAATGTTCAGTCTTTCGCACCGAAGCATTCAAGAACCACTCCAAGTAATAGAAACAGCATCGAGGTATAATGCATTTGAACGTGGCATCCTATCTCTATCCCTCAGCCCAGTGCCTGGATGCAAGAGGTGCTTAATAAAGATCTGACTATGTGATCAAATTATTAGTTGTAGAACAGAGTTATAATAATTGATTTACTTCTCTGAGCCTGCATTTTCATTTCCGTGATAGGGAAGAAAACCTCTTCTGTCTACCTTACAGAATTTTTGTAAGGAACAAATAAAATAATGTGTATTGAAGTTTTGCTTTCTTATAGCAGAAAAATGCATTAAATACCTCTGAAAGGATAGATAAGAAACTGGGACTAGTTGTCATCTCTGGGTAGGGGAACCCAGAGACAGGAGTCAAGGCTAGACAAAAGATTTCCTTTTCATTGTATATACACTGGTGTGCACCTCTAAAATTCTATAGTCTTAGGATTCCAAGTTGTGAGACAGGTTTTTCCACCATAAATTGTTCCTTCAGAACCAGTTGCATTCCTCTGAGACTTAAATATTTGAGGTCTACAGAGGGAGATTTTAAGATACAATTGTTTCAATTCACCAGTCAGGTGAGTCTGATTACCTTCCATCTGTGATCAAGTACTGACATTGACCCAGTGCCTGTTGATGCAATAAATGTTGTGCATATGTAAGAATATTAGTATGAAATTTAGGCTTTAATAAAATCTTCATGAAAATTCAGAAGCATGTTATTTCATTTACATTCAGATCCGTTGTGTTGACTGCAATGCCTTGTAACAGAGTCTGAACTCGGTGTGTTCTACATGAGAATTAAAATTACACAGTAGAGGAACTTCCCTGGTGGTCCAGTGGTTGAGACTCCGCACTTCCAATGCAGAGAATGCGGGTTTGATCCCTGGTCGGGATCAAAGAGATCCCCGCATGCCGCGCAATGCAGCCAAAAAAATAATAAATAAATAAATAATAAATTTTAAAAAAATTACACAGTAGAAAGCTGTATATCTTTTAGAGTTACATTTCTTTCTCTCTTTTTTTGTCAATTGAAGTATAGTTGATTTACAGTATTGTGTTAGATTCAGGTATACAGCAAAGTGATTCAGTTATACATTTTTTCAGATTCTTTTCTGTTAAAGGTTATTACAAGATATTGAATATAGTTCCCTGTGCTATACAGTAGGTCCTATTTTTTATCTATTTTATATATAGTGGTGGGTATCTGTTAATCCCATACTCCTAATTTATCTGCCCCCCTCCCCTTTGGTAACCATAAATTTGTTTTCCGCGTCTGTGGGTCTGTTTCCGTTTGTTTTTTTTTTCTTTAATTTATTGAATTTATTTATTTTTGGCTGCACTGGGTCTTTGTTGCTGCACGCAGGCTTTCTCTAGTTGCGGTGAGCAGGGGCTACCCTTCGTGGCGGTGCGCGGGCTTCTCATTGCGGTGGCTTCTCTTGTTGCGGAGCACGGGCTCTAGGCGTCCAGGCTTCAGGAGTTGTGGCTCGCGGGCTCTGGAGTGCAGGCTCAGTACTTGTGGCTTAGTTGCTCCGCGGCATGTGGGATCTTCCCGGATCATGGCTCGAACCCATCTCCCCTGCATTGGCAGGTGGATTCTTAACCACTACGCCCCCAGGGAAGCCCCTGTTTTGTAAATAAATTCATTTGTATTATTTTTTAGATTCCACATTTAAGTGATATCATATAATATTTATCTTTTTCTGTCTGACTTATTTCACTAAGCATAATATTCTCTAGGTCCATGTTGCTGTAAATGGCAATATTTCACTCTTTTATGACTAATATTCCATTATATATATATACACCACATCTTCTTAAGCCAATAATCTGTTGATGGGCAGTTGGGTTGATGGGCACTCAATTATTGTAAATAGTGCTGCTATGAACATTGGGGTGGAGTTACATTTCTCATCTGATGAAAATCAATGCCCTTTAACTTTTTTATACAATGGAAACATTAGTTCAAAGACACTTGAAAAGGCAAAAAAGAAAGAACAGTATGGAATTTTTATATTGGAATCTGATACAGTCAGTACATGTAAATCTAAACACTTTTTATCTGGGGAAAGTCTGAAAACAAGACTATTGTAATAATTAATCCAATAGAAAATATATCATAAGCTTATTGTACACCCCTTTGGTAACTGTAATTTGTTTTCTATGTCTGTGAGTCTATTTCTGTTTTGTAAATAAGTTCATTTGTATCATTTTTTTAGATTCCACATATAAGTGCTATCATATATTTGTATTTCTCTGTCTGACTTCACTCAGTATCATAATCTCTAAGTTCATCCATGTTGCTACAAATGACATTATTTCATTCCTTTTTATGGCTGAGTAATATTCCATTGTATATGTATATACCACATCTTCTTTATCCATTCATCTGGGTTTTTTTAAAGTTTTTTTTTGATGTGGACCATTTTTAAAGTCTTTTATTGAATTTGTTACAATATTGCTTCTTTTTTATGCTTTGTTTTTTTTGGCTGCCAGGCATGTGGGATCTTTGCTTCCTGACCACGGATCGAACCTGCAGCCCCTGCATTGGAAGTCGAAGTCTTAACCACTGAACCACCAGGGAAGTCCTCTATTAATCTGTTGATGGACATTTAGGTTGCTTCCATGTCTTGGCTATTGTAAATAGTGCTGCTATGAACACTGGGGTGCATGTATCTTTTCAAATTAGAGTTTTTGTCTTTTCCAGATATATACCCAGTGGTGGGATTGCTGGGTCACATGGCAACTCTATTTTTAGTTTTTTAAGTTTTTTTGGTTTTTATACTGTTCTCCATAGTGGCTGTATCAATTAATATTTCCACCAAAAGTGTAGGAGGGTTCCCTTTTCTCCACACCCTAAGATTGATTTAATAGATAAGAAAAGTAAGGCAAGAGAAAATAAGTAAATTGCCCAAGGTCACATAGTTACTATGTTGTCTTCCTAGGCTTCAATTACTTCATCTGTAAGGAGCTGGATAATTTCTGAAACGCAGGCTGGTGTGCACCTCTAAAATTCTATAGTCTTAGGATTCCAAGTTGTGAGACAGGTTTTTCCACCATAAATTGTTCCTTCAGAACCAGTTGCATTCCTCTGAGACTTAAATATTTGAGGTCTACAGAGGGAGATTTTTAAGATGCAATTGTTTCAATTCACCAGTCAGGTGAGTCTGATTACCTTCCACCTGTGATCAAGTACTGACATTGACCCAGTGTCTGTTGATGCAATAAATGTTGTGGTGGTGGGTGAGTGCATTTTTTTTTCTTTTATAGAGCTTTTTTACTCTTTTTATTTATTTATTTATTTATTGGCTGTGTTGGGTCTTCCCTGCTGCACTCCGGCTTTTGTCTATTTGCAGTGAGTGGGGACTACTCTTCGTTGTGGTGCCCGGGCTTCTCATTGCGGCGGCTTCTCTTGCTGCAGAGCACAGGCTCTAGGCTTGCGGACTTCAGTAGTTGTGGCGCATGGGCTTAGTTGCTCCGTGGCATGTGGGATCTTCCCCGAGCAAGGATCGAACCCATGTCCCCTGCATTGGCAGGCAGATTCTTAACCACTGCACCACCAGGGAAGCCCCTGGGTGAGTGCTTTGTAGTTAGAGAACAATAAAGTGGTGGGAAGAGGTGAGACAAAAAACGTTGAGAAGATTATTTAGTAGTAGAAGTAGCAAAAAGGTGTTGATTTTGCCTGTTAAACTCCTATAAGAGGAGTTTAAAAACAGGCCAGTGATAGCAACAGTGTAGTATGATTGAGTCAATATGATAATGGTAAATTTGGAGCAATTTTTATTATGCAAATAGCATAAATCTATTAACAATATGCAAATTTTTGTTTTACAATCAACTTGGTTAAAAGCATAACTTTTTGCCGGAGAAACAAAACATTAGCCAAATAATTCTAGAACTGTTGAGAAGACCTTGTAAACAGAAGAGCAATATCTTTATAAAGATAACCAGTTCTTGAACTTTGACCAATGTATCATACGTAGAGATGATTGTATCTGACATCAAAGTACCGTGACCCATGAATCTTCCTTATTTTATTGTTTCAAATAACATTTAAACTCAAGGATAGTTCACTACTTCCCTTGGTTTGAATTTCCTACACACAGGGTTAGATTTCTTATTTCTCTGTGTACACATGCCAACCTAAAGAACCTGTTTTTCACTCAAAGAGTAAAATTACTGTGATTTTTAAAAATATGAATTATAATTTTGTTCTGCCTCTGACATTTTCCTCCCTTTCAGCCTCATCCTCTCCCCCATTCACAGTGTATCCTTTGCTCCAATAATTCCCAATTTCTTAAAGTTCTCCAATATCAAAACTGTCACATCTTTATATCTTGGTACATGCTGTTTCCCCTAAATGGAACAGCTTGTCTTCTTTCTATTCTTGGCCCAAAGGGCCTGGTTAATTCGTATTCACCTTTTAATGTTCAACTCACATACCTCTTCTTCTCGGAGTACTTTACTTTTATAAAACTGCAATGAATATCCTTGTATATATCTTTTTTTTTCTTTGCACACATTTGTGATTGTATCCTTAGTGGAAATTATTAGAAGTGGAATTACTGTGACAAAGATTATTTCCTTGAGAGTTCCCTGGTGGTCTAGTGGTTAGGATTCTGGGTTTTCACTGCCGTGGCCCGGGTTCGATCCCTGGTCAGGGAACTGAGATCCTGCAAGCTGTGCTGTGTGGCCAAAAAAAAAAAAAAAAAAGATTATTCACTTGTACAAGGATCTTAATATACACAAAAACTCTTTCTCTTAAAATAGTCAGGTATGATAAAATGTTTATGAAGTCAATCAGTTCCTGACTTGCAAATGACAGCACAAACAACTAGCCCCTTTTGTTTCACCCTTCTTGCCCCTGAGCTCTCCTGGTGCTGATACTGTTTCCTTTTCATAAATGGCCCTGTTCCTGTTTCAGGGAGAGCCTGTAAAGATCTGGTCCAGCTTCTTTTCTTGTTCTAGAAACCTCCTCTTCTACCCCTCTGTTGCCCTGGAGCTGTCCACCTGCCTTACCCATCTCCTGCCACTCATGCCAGGTGGAGGATCCAGGCTGTAGGATATAAGTTTAAGAGGAGCCAAATGATCAGATTTCAGGGACTTCAAGAGGCCCTGGAGCTATGATTTACTACATCAGTGGCTTTCAAGGTAATGCCCTAGGATTTTTCGGAGATGCTCTAAGGGCCTCTAAAGGGAGAGAGGGAAGGGGAAAAAAAGGCCAAAGTCAAAGCTCTAGGTGCCCTGTCCTGCACGTCAACCAGGGCCCAGTTTGTCTGTTTTATATGTACTGTGCTCAAGTAAGTTTTCATATAAAGAAAAACAAACAAACCAAAAAACTCCAATGCTTAAAAAAAGTTTTAACATGATTTACGAGTTTGCCAAGCTTTGGTGGACTGGCCTAAGTAACCTCACTCCACCATTAAGTTTCAACTTTGGTCTCTTTTGAAAAATGCATTCATTCATTTATTCCTAATGTGACCCATTTGCCCTGGTTTCCCTGAGATTTTCTTGGTTTTAGCGCTGAAAGTTCTATGTCCTGGAAACCCCACTGATCCCAGGCAATGTTACCATATTCCATTCATTCTTTCCATCCATTTATTATAAAAAAAAAAAAAATCACTGAGCAGTTATCATGTGCTGGGCACTGTACTAAGCACTGGAGAATAAAAAAATACTTTGACAAAGTCCCTGACCTTGAGGAATTCACACAGTAGTACGTTCAGAAGGACACTAATACTCAACAAAAAAACTTGGTAAATGATATCTCAGAGCAGTCCTCAAATGTTATATGTCTTCCATCATAAAAATGAAAATTGAGTATACAACCAAATATATTACATCTATCAATTACACTCATGTTCATAATAATAAAGAACTAAAACTATATGACACTGCTAAGTGCCAAGCATTATTCTAAGCACTTTACAAACATTAACTCAATTAATCCTCATAACAACCTTGAAGTAGGCACTATTATTGTATTCACGATGGATTTAAAATGGCTGCAAATTCTCTGACATACTTCCCATCAAGAGATCTAATTCCTTGTCCTTTGAAGCTGACCTGACCTTAGTCACTTACTTGGTTAATATAATGAAGCAGAAGTAACGTTCTGGGACTTCTGATGTTCTATTATTAAATGCTGTGTTCTGGGGGAAGCCAGATGCCAAGAGAAGAAGCCCAAGTTAGACACGTGGAGAGAGAAATACCAGAGGAGCCCCAGCTATTACAGCCCTCCTAGCCCAGATGTGAGATTCGAGTGAAGAAGCCTACAGATAATTCCATTCCCAGTCACCATATGACTACAAGCATATGACAGATTCCCAAATGAGAACCACCCAGTGAGTTCAGTCATCCCCCTAGACTTTGGAAGATAATAATGAAGAGGTGTTTTAAGTTACCAACCTTTAGAGTGGTTGGTAATGCAGCAATCAGTGATTGGAACGATATTCACTTTACAGATGAGAAAACTGAGACACAGAATTTTTTTGGGGGGGCCACGTCTCGCAGCATGTGGGATCTTAGTTCCCCGACCAGGGATCTAATCCGCGCTGCCTGCAGTGGAAGTGCGAAATCTTAACCACTGGACTGCCAGGGAAGTCCCTGAGACACAGAATAGTTAAGTAATTTGTCCAAATCAAAGACAGCTAGCAAGTAGCAGAATCAGGATTTAAGCCCAGGCAGTTTAGCTCCAGAACCTGTTTTCTTAACCACTGAACTGCTCTGCCTTTGCATTTAAAAACTTACACACACACACACACACACACACAGATACATTTTAAAATTTCTAATTTTTTCTTTCTGTATCTATCAGGGATCACACTGGTCATTCTGCAGGCACTGTTATAGTTACAAAGGAATAAGTTAGTAAGTCAGTGAGGACCATTGGGGGCAACATCACAGAGAAGGACGTCTAAGCTGGATCTTGAAGGATGTCAGAGATTATTATGCAAGAAATGGGGATGAAGAAGTCAGTAGTAATGAAATACTGTGGGGTACAAGGAGAAAGGTGTCATGAGCTGATGTTGGGAAAGTGCGCTAGAGTCAGGTAGTGAAGGGTCTTTACACCAAACAAAGGAGTCTGGATTTCATCTTATGACCACAGGGAGCAATTAAAGGTTTTTCAACAAAGATATAATGTGATAGATAAGAGATAATTTTGGTGGCAGCGTGGAGACAGCTACAGAGAAAAAATAGAGAACAAATAGATAAACTGATATTGACCAGGTACAAGAGGATGAATACCTTAAGAAGTGGGAAAATTGGAGGAGGTGGGCTTGAGAGATATTCCTGAAGTGTGACTGACAAGACTGGGCAACCAATTAGATAACAGGGATATGAGAAAGGCCATCCTCTTAGATGACTTCAATGACTCTATAGTTTGGCTGACTGGGTGGAACTTCACCTGCAACTCAGTAATGCTTCAAGAGTCAGTGTATTACCTCCTCTCTGAAGACAAACAGGTTTTCAAA
The DNA here is from genome assembly GCF_028021215.1 of Eschrichtius robustus. Classification (NCBI taxonomy): domain Eukaryota; kingdom Metazoa; phylum Chordata; class Mammalia; order Artiodactyla; family Eschrichtiidae; genus Eschrichtius; species Eschrichtius robustus. Next base: position 68,666,225 of record NC_090833.1, read on the forward strand.
GCAAAATGATTATTGAGAACAGAGGTACATATCAAAGGGGTCAGAGAACCAAATGACTACAGTTTCTAAAAACACAGATGCCAAGGACAAACCCACCTCAATCAGAATTCCTTGGGATAGCACTTGGGAATTTGTATTTTTATAAAGTTCCCCAGATAACTCTGCTTGGCCAAGCTGAAGAACTACCACTCTAAGGGTTCTTCTTAGCTTCTCAGTTCATTGAAGGTTAATATTTCCTAAAAGGTCTATCCCCAATTGTCTTCTCATCCTATGCACTCTGTCTGGACTATGTCATTAGTTTCAACAACTTCAACTATCATCTGAATACTAAGGACTTCCAAATGAAATCCAGGTCTTTCTTCTGAGCTTTATCCTATATTTGTACCCTCAGCCTGAACATCTCTACTGGGATATGCATTGGCATTATAGAAAGAGCTAAAACCCCAAATAACATCATACTTAATGGTAAACGACTGCTTTTCCCCTAACACCAGGAGCAAGACAAGAATTTCCACTTTTGCCCCTGCTATTCTTTCACGCTGTGCAGCTTGCAGGATCTTAGTTCCCCTACCAGGGATTGAACCCAGGCCCTTAGCAGTGAAAGCTTGGAGTCCTAACTACTGGACCACCAGGGAATTCCCTTGCCACTGCTATTCAACATTGAATTGGAGGTTCCAGCAAGGGCAAATAGGCAATAAAAAGAAAAAAAGTAACACAATTTCTGTTTGCAGATGACATGATCTTGCATATAGAAAATCCTAAGAAATCCACAAAAACTATTAGAACTAATAAATAAGTTCATCAAGGTTGTAGGGGACAAAATAAATTTTAAAAATCATATTTCTATACACTAGTAAGGAATAAGCCAAAAATGAAATTAAGAAAACAATTGCATTTATCACAGCATCAAAAAATAAAATAGTTAGGAATACATTTAACAAAAGAAATGCAAATTGTGTACTCTGAAAACTACAAACATTGTTGAAAGAAATGTTAAAAGACCCAAATAAATGGAAAGACATCCCATGTTCATAGATTGGAAGACTTAATATTGTCAAGATGGCAATACTCCCCAAACTGATCTACACATTCAACACAACTCCTATCAAAATCCCAGCTGTCTTCTTTGTAGAAATCAAAAAGATGATCCTGGGCTTCCCTGGTGGCGCAGTGGTTGAGAATCTGCCTGCCAATGCAGGGGACACGGGTTTGAGCCCTGGCCTGGGAAGATCCTGCATGCCACGGAGCAACTAGGCCCGTGAGCCGCAACTACTGAGCCTGCGCGTCTGGAGCCTGTGCTCCGCAACAAGAGAGGCCACGATAGTGAGAGGCCCGCGCACCACGATGAAAAGTGGCCCCCGCTTACCGCAACTAGAGAAAACCCTAGCACAGAAACGAAGACCCAACATAGCAATCAACCAATCAATCAATCAATCAATCTTTAAAAAAAAAAAAAAAAGATGATCCAAAAAATAATACGGAAATGCATAGGATCCAGAATAGCCAAAATAATCTGGAAAAAGAAGAAAAAAGTTGGATGACTCATACTTCCTGATTTCAAAACTTAGTACAAAGCTATAATAATCCAGACAATGGGGTACTGGCATAAGGATAGACACATAAATCAATGAAATAAAATTGAGAGTCTAGAAACTCTGACATTTACAGTGAACTGATTTTCGACAAGGATGCCAGACAAATCAATGGCAAAAGAAAAGTCTTTTCAACAAGTGACGTTGGGACAAATGGATGTCACAGGCAAAAGAGTAAAGTTGGACCCCTACCTTACGACATATACAATAATTAACTCAAGATGGATTATAGACCTAAACGTAAGAGCTAAATAAAACTCTTAGAAGAAAACATAGGTGTAAATTTTCAGGACCTTGGATTAGGCTATGGTTTTTAGATATGACACCAAAAGCACAAACAACTAAAGAAAAAAATAGATATATTGGATATTACAAAATGTATAACTTTTTTGCTTCAAAAGACACCTCCAAGAAAGTGAAAAGACATAGATAAGCAACAAGGATTATACTGTATAGCACAGGGAATTATAGCCATTATCTTGTAATAACCTATAGTGGAGTATAATCTGCAAAAATACTGAATCACTATGCTGTACACCTGAAACTAATATAATATTGTAAATTGACTATACTTCAATTTAAAAAAGAAAGAAAGGAAGAAAGTGAAAAGACAAACCATAGAAAGAAAGAAAATATTTGCAAATCTTATTATCTGATAAGGGCATTCTTCTTATATTCTAGATATATGGCAAGAATGTAGAAAAATTGGAAATCTTGTACACTGTTACTGGGAATGTAAAATGGTGCAGCCACTATGGAAAACAGTTTGGTAGTTCCTTCAAAAGTTAAACATAGAATTATCATATGACCTAGCAATTCTACTCCTGGGTATATACCCAAGAGAATTGAAAACTAGTACTCACACAAATACTTATATGCCATTGTTCATAGCAGTAGTATTCACATTAGCCAAAAGGTGGAAACAACTCAAATGTCCATCAGCAGATGAAGAGATAAATAAAATGTGGTATATCCATACAACAGAATACTATTCAGCCACCAAAAGGAATGAAACACTGATAAATGCTACAACATGGATGAACCTTGAAAACATGCTAAGTGAAAGAAGCCAGACACAAAAGGCCACATATTGTATGATTCCACTTATATGAAATATCCAAAATAGGCAATCCACAGAGACAGGAAGTAGATTCGTAGTTTCCAGGGGTTGGGGGAAAGGGGCATGGAGAATACAGCATTTCTTTTTGGGGTGATGAAAATGTTCTGAAATTACATAGTGATGATGGTTGCACAACTCTGTGAATACACTAAAAGGCATGAGTTGTATACTTTGAATTGGTGAATTATATGGTGTATTAATCAGGATTTTCCAGAGAAACAGAATAGGATATATATGTAGATATACATAAGAGGCAATTTATTATAGGAATTGGCTCACAAGGGCTGAGAAGTCCCATAATCTGCTCTCTGCAAGCTGGAGAAACAGGAAAGCCAGTGGTATAATTCAGTCTGAGTCTGAAGGCCTGACAATCAGGGGAGTCAATGTTGTAGGTCCTAGTCTGGACATCCCAGCTCAAGACACAGGGAATTCACCCTTTCCTCCTTTTTGTGTTTTATTCTGGCCCTCAACGGTTTGGGCGATGCCCACCCACGTTCCTCATTCTACTGAATCTATGCTAATCTCTTCCAGAAACACCCTCACAGACACACCCAGAAATATTTTGCCAGCTATCTAGGCATCCTTTATCCCAGTAAAGTTGATGCATAAGTTTAACCATATGGTGAATGAATTATAGCTCAATAAAGCTGTTAAATTTAACAAGATTCAAGAGAAAATCAGTCAATGGCTATGTGTAATTTCCAGTTTAAGGGTTGGAAAAGTATCATGAAAATATAACGGAGATTGAATGGGATAATGCAAGTTCTGTCTTTCTAAGTGTAAATTTTATAGTTTCATACCATGAGTTGATGACTAACATAAAATTCCACTACTAAGGAGTATTTAATATTATATTTAAATGTTCTAAGTGTCAGACTTCCTTTCCTTAGCTTTTCTACAGATGTAGAATTTTAGATCTGGCTCACACTCTACAGTTAAATGAAAATAGAAAGATATGACTGTGAATTAAGATAAATTTGCAGGCAGCATGGTGAAATAAAATGGTTTAAATTTTTTTATATATAAAACTCATTCTTCAAGTAAGAAAGCAGCTGGAAGTCTAGCATGTGGAACAGATGAAAGTATCATAAATAGAGCTCCTTCGGTTAAGGTATGGAGGGAAGAAAGCCTTTGCCTCCACTGCTCCAAACAGAAGCAACTCAGCACAGCCACGTCTAAGTACCATGGAGCACAGTTTAAATGGTGTGGGGATTCAGCATCCCAGTCTTTGGTAAGGTACAGAAACTCGATGGGCTTCTGTTTCCTATCTGTCACATGAAGGGGTTGAAGTAAAACTTGAAAGCGCCTTCCTATTCTCAAAGTTTATAATTATGTGACCCTAAAACAGCTAACACAAAGTCTAGTAGCTATTGGCTTCTGAAATGTTTACCAATCACTCAAGAGCTTAAGGATTTCCAACCGAGATCAAAACAAGGCTTGAACTATACCCACCTTTCTCAAACCTATAAAATAAACAGCAAACTTTGGCTGAAAATAGAGAGCAGGGGAAAGGCTTCTATCAAAGTCAGTGACATATAGTCTGAACAAAGGGCAGCTGGTTTCCATTGATCTTTCTTATGTCTTAGGTAAAAGTAGTTAATGGGCCATAAATACAGAGGATCTGTGTCTCCCAGGAAGAAGGAAGGAAAGGAGGGAGGCGGTACAGTCCTCTCTTCCAGGTGGCAGCACCTCAAGGAAAAGCAGAACAAAGGGGTTCCTACTGAGACTAGGAACTGGCCTCTAGTCAGACAGCTGTGGGACAGGTAAGTACTTGAAGTCCTAAGAACAAGAAACCAGTTGAGGAGTTGGCAGGGGTGGGGTCGGGGTGGTAGATGGAGCAGGGATTGTGGGGCTAAGGTGCTGCCAAGATGAGGAGAGACTGTGTTGAATGAGGAACATGGCAGCCCTCAAACGGAAACACCCGAGGAAGAGGCTCAGCAGATCTAGTCCTAGAAATGTGGTCTAAGTCCTTGGTACTCAAAGTGGGGTCCACGGACCAGCAGTGTGGGCAACACCAGTGCACTTACTAGAAATGCAGAATCTCAGGTCCAACCCACATCTACTGAATCACAATCTAAAATTTAATAAGATCCCTGGTGACTGTGCCTTAAAGCTTGGGTATAGCTGGAATACTAGCTTCACAAAGACATCAACCATACTGGCTATACCTAGTGACAGGGAAAGCTGCAGAGCACTCAAACTATTGGATCTGAGTTCCATCAATCTTAAGAAAGAAAAGGCTAAAAGTTAAAAAAAAAAAAAACAACTTCATGCTAAAAATGACGAAAATCATCCATCAATTCTGGGGAAAGTCAGTATAAGCATAGATTAATTCTAATTAATCCTGGTATGTGATAGGTAAACATGATATAAGATTAACCAATCCTAAGAGTTCTCATCATAAGGAAAAACTTCTTTTTTTCTTTTTTTTTTTGCTTTCTCCTTTTATTGTATCTATATGAGATGATAGATGCTAACTAAAGTTACTGCGGTTATCATTTCACGGTATGCCTAAGTCAAATCCTTATGCCATACACCTTAAATTGATGCAGTGATTTATGTCAGTATCTCAGTAAAACTGGGGGGTAAAAGATTAATCACTGTAAATGGAGAAGTGGAATTCTAGCATTCTTACTATCTAGTAAATCTTCCCTGTAAGACTCTTGAGGGTTGGGTCTATATCTATTTCGCTTATCTAACACACTGCCTTACATGAAACTAGCACTAAATAAATAGTTGAATAAATGAATGAAGACACAATCAATACTTTAAAGATAAATTTTATGAAATGTGAATTATATCTCAAAAACCCCCACAAAAAACCCAGAATACAATTGGTAAGAGTGGCATGCCAGAAACACCAGACTATAAACTCCGTGAGGGCAGGGCCCACGTCTGGTTTGTTCACCACAATATCCCTAGCACAAATTTAGCATATGCCAAGCACATTGCAGGAAATACATGAGTAAATGAATGGATGAATAAGTGAATGGAAGACAAATAAATTTTCCATGAATATATGTGAAAATGCAATAGACAATTAGCTACCCTTGGAGGAAACTACCCCTTCTTTAATCCTTGGATTCCCATGAAATCAAGGATCAATTTACCTGACATTGAAAAGGAGCATTAATCTGATGTGAGTAAATATCATATGATGCTTATCATCACAACTTTAAGTTGAATTTCAATTGTTTAAACTTTACCATAAAATGGGGTAAACTTTAGCCTAATATGGGTCTGTCTTACACATTCTAAAGTATTTTTATAAATGCTACTTATATAGCAGCATTATCTATAAAGAAGTCCATCTGCATGAATCCTGCCATGGCAGTCATGGGCCATACTGGGAAAAAGTTTATATTTGACCCTTTCAGAATATTTTTTAACTTAAAAAATATTTTAGTGTGACATTTGATACATACCAAAGAATGTGTTATAAGAATATGTGTTCCGCTTAAAAACAAGAACATTATCAATATCAAGATTTACTTCCTTTGGGATCTTATACCAGTTTCTGAAGGAGTCTGGTTTCTAGCTACCTGGCATTAATGTAGAAGGTTTGAGAAATACATATTCAATTGGGTGCTACCTGCTGAGAGTAGCTTTAGATTTTTGCCATCCTTGGATGTATAAACATTTTTATAGCTTTTTTTTCTGATAATAAAAGTGTACGTATTCAATATAGAAATTTTTGAAAATAGGGAAACATATGACGAAGATAAGAATAACCAATAATAATCCTACTGTCTCCAGATAATTGTTAACATTTTGAAATACACAGGCGCGCACACACACATACACGCACAAGTACAGTTTATTAGGTGTCTTGAGTTCCTTTCAAAGACAAAGAAATGAGTCCCCCCAGTGGAATTTCATGCCTTGTGACAGGCTGGTGGGAAACTTAAGGCCTTAAGGTTTTCTCAAATTGTACCAAAGAAAACATTTACATTTACAATATGATAGCATTATAGTGATACTCTCAGATATTCAGTTATTAAGTAACCCAAACAGCTCTAGGCCCATGTTATGGGTGTTAATAATTTAACATTATAATTCAAACAAATTGGCATTAAATTCATATACTCACAATAAGCTAAGAGTGATTCAGCCAAATTCATGCCAAGTAACCATGTACCTGATGCTTCATTATTCACGTGTTCACAGATATAAATTTCTCTGGAGTGATGGGTGGTGATAAAATCAGAAGACTATTAACAGTGAAATGACACCAGAACAGAGCCAAGGTACAAGGAAACCTTAGTTCCTTCCAATAAACGGAGAACCAGACAAGCTGTGCGGGCCAGTGTGTCTGTATCGGGAGAGTAAACGAGGAGATGAGCGTTGAATGAATGACAGACAGGTTTCAAGTGTGTATCGTGAATGTCTTTTCTAATTGAGCGATGGCAACTAGTCTAGCAGGTTCTTCTTGTCTCCCTGGGGGAAAAGCCTGGACAAACAGATAATTCTTGCACAATGTTTTTTGGATTAACAAATTTTGGTTTTTTTGTGAGGACCCTCCACCTAAGAAGAGATCATATCTAGAGACTATGAAATATGCTTTTCTAGCTGAGCTAATATTTCCCCTGTGGTTTTAGTCTCTAGGACTTAGGAAATAATATCTCAGTTTAAGAGGTGTGTCGGTGGAGCTTGTGGAGGGTGTCAAGTTCAGGAATTTGAATTAAGATACCAGGTCAGGAAGGAACAAAAGTGAAAAAGTATGACAAAGGTAGGATCCAAAATATGAGGAGCCAAAATAAACTAAAATCAGAATCCAAAGCTAAAGTCATAAATCACAGTGCCAAGGCTAAAAACGCCAACAGTAAGATTCAGACTACAAAGAAAGTACAGGAAGACTGGTGTCAAATAGTAAGCTTCTGTATATTTTTCTAAAGAGAGTTAAAAATGTAAACAATTGCCTATGTGAGTGGATCTGGCAAGTTTAGAGGGAGATGAGGTCACTTCATCTCTCATGAAGCCAAAGTTTCCTATCTGGCAGCCAACCTTGACATCTGCCTATGTTATGGATATTATGGATTACATCAGCCAGTATAGGTATTTAGCAAACAGTGTTAAGCAAATAAATTAGTAGACCTTACATTTGTTTACATTATTATATTGAGGAGGAAGTCCTGGGAATTAATTTTCAGTTGTGATGTCTGTAGGTAGAAAACACTGCGTGACGCACTTGAAAGAGGTCATCACTTGTAGATTTATCAAACAGAGAATTACCATTTGTATGCTATAACAAGCTATAGCCAAAAATCTAAAAATAACAGCCCAACTTGCAAAAGGCACTTGCCCATTAATCATGTATATGATTAATAGTTTTGCTGGGTTTGATGTAGCTTTAGGTTTCAAATTCAGCATTCTGGTCATTGTGCCTCTGCTTCATGGCTATAAATAATGTTTGGTGTTATGTTGATCAGGGCCACACAATCCAAAAACTGGACTTCAGGAGAAGGGATGGTTAACCAAGAGGTAGATTAACACATTTTTACATCCCTCTTCTCTCTAATATGAAACATAGAGGGGCTATTGTTAAATACTCTGTTTAGATAATACCCCTATCAAGCAAGATTTTACTGAAAGCATACACATAAGCTAAATATAATACTTTTACCACATTTCAAAATATATCATATTTTGGTTTACGCCCAGACCAAGTGGGAAGGCTTCTTTTTAATTGACCCTGAATATAAGTCTTATAAAAGGTCTCCTGCCAAGATGGTCCCAAACTTCAGGCCAAACTAGTCTCAAAATTCCTCTGGTAACAAGAGCTCAATGAGGTTTTTCTCCAGCTTAATGAAGTCTATACTATTCTCCTGCTACACAAAATTACTTCAAGAGTTAATTGACATTTAATTTTCTTACTACCCCTTACCCTCCAGATCAGTGAAAGGCCCTTACCAGTTTCTTCCTATTGCTTTGTTCTCTTTTCACTTGGTTTGAGAATAAAGAATAAAAGAGATGATAGTCTCAAAGAGAATAAAGAGATAATAGTCTCAAAAACACATCCTTATATGGCAGGGAGTCATTTGCTGTTCTCTTAAAAAGTAAGCAAACCTCTCTTACCAATAGCAATCCTGCTGTTCTCTGTTTGCTTTTGTTTCCTTCACAGTCTACTTCTGATAGACTGTCTTATTTTTTAACATAGCCTTCATTTAAACATTTTAAGCTTTTGTTAGATGATTATAATATGTGTTCATTGAAAACACAGTTAAGCAAATCGAAGAAAATAAATTCTCCATAACCTCACCAATCTCAGCGGCAGTGTTTTTCTATGTATATGTGTATGCATATGGATATTCCCACTAATTTAAAAAGCAATCAACCATGCATACTATTTTTTAGCCTGCACTTTTCCATATAAAAATATATTTTCAACATCATTCTTAATATGATGCATAGGAGTCCATCTCATAGACGTTTTACAATTAAGTTGTTGAATATTTACTATTTTAAATTATTTTTAAACTACTGGATTTAAACAATCCTGTAATTACCTTAACTAAAAACTAAGATGTAGCCTTACTTTTTTAGTTAAAATTTCTGTAAATAGACTCATAGGATAAAAGTTATGCATAGTTTTAAGCCATTTAATAAACACTGCCAAATTGCCCTGCTAAAAGTACTACGAATTAACACTTCTCTTTTAGTCTATAAAAGTGCCTTTTTCCCAACACCACTACTTCCTCTTTTTTTATTCCTTTTCCTCCCCTCCTCTTTGCTGATCTGCTGGATGAAAGGCAATATCTCACTGTTTTAATTTGTGTTTTTCCCTATTACCGGTAAACGAAAATATTTATTTGCCATATATTTGTATATATTTATTTGCCGTTTGTAGTCATCTGAATTGTCCTGCATTGTTTTTGTCCATTTTTCCTATATAAATATCATATTTTATGTTATTTCTTATGTAAATGTGCTGCTTATATTTTTATTATTGATTTGAAAAAACTGCTTATATTAATAATAGTATACCTTCATATATTTATTACAACCTTTTGTGTAAGGAAGTTTCGCAAGCTAGAAAAATCCAAAATATACATTAGTAAGTGGTTGATTAAATACATTATCGTTCATTCATATAATGGAATATACAAGGCAGATGTTAAAAACAGTAAAGTAGCTCTATATATGCTGACAAAGAAAGATGTCCATGATACAGTGCTCAGGGAGAAAGACTAGATGCAAAATATTACTAAGAATGATTCTTGTTTTGAAAAAGTTATGTATTTAGGTACACACACTATATGTATATATATGTATTGATAAAGGTCTGGAAATACATAATCCACATTATTAAAAGTAGTTACCTATGAAGTGAGGGATTGAAGAAAAGAAGGAGACGCTATTTATTTTATACAACTCTGTATTGCTTGATGTTTTTATGTTTTACAATGAATTCACAATAAATATATACTACTTTCACAATTGAAAAATGTTAAACAAGAAAAATGGAACACATTTTAATGTAATCATATCTTTTCCTGTATGGTTTTTACCTTTTGCATCAGGCCTAGAAAGATCTTTCTTGTGCCAGGATTATAAAGTTATTTTATTTTTCATTTTAGCATTTTTATGGCTTTACTTTTTGACACTTACACCTTTAATCAATTGCAATTTATTTTGCTGTGGTATAAGTCACAAAGCAACACTAATAAAAATTCATCGTTTTTCAACTTTATCCTAATGTAAATTATTTTCTATCCTTAAATCTGTCTCTTGAGTTAAGTATTCTGTTTCACTGATCCGTCTTCCTACTTGAGTTAAGTATTCTGTTTCACTGATCCGTCTTCCTAGTTGAACACTGATACCACACTTGTTTTAATCTTCGTAACTTTAAATAGATTTTAATGTCTGATAGGTAAACAAAAGATAATCTATGGTCTGAAGTGAAAATATTTACAACACATATAATGAAAAGGTGGTAAAGATCCCTAACATGTCAAGAATTCCTTTAAGATGCTTTAGCTGCAAGTATCAGAAATTTATCTCAAAAGGCTTTAAAAAGAAGGAATTTTACTGACTCACACAAATGGAAGTCCAGAGGTGGATAGGGCTCTAGGTTCAGTTCAGTCACACTCTGGCTCCATTTCCTTGTGAATTTCTCTGCTCTTCCCCCACGTAAGTTGGCTCTGTCATCAGAGACTGGCTTCCCTTATGATCACAAGACAGCTTCTAGCAGACACTAGGGCATGTTTCCTCCCAAACCCTTCCCTGCAGTCCACTTGTACCAATTTTGGTAATTTGCCAGCCCTGGGCCAAAAACCGTGTCCAGGGTTAATGCTTTGTGCTGATGATTTGTACATGAATGATTCCCTGGCCCTTCGGTCCACATCCCTAATTACTTCCCTACAGAATTCTTATATCTTAGACACTTAAGACACAGCTCTTCTTTCATGCAATACTTTTGTGAGAATTCCCTTCTATGCGGAAATAATCTCTCACTGTGACTTACTTGATTTGGAACTCTATAGAAAAGCCAAACATGGCTCAGTTTCATGATAGAGCTGCTTTATTTTACTGTACTATTTTTATAACACTTTTGTTTCTACGGCTAAATTACACTAATGTGATCTACCGACCTCAAGAAAGCAGATATATTAATTGACAATTTCCTTTTGTATACTGTAGTCAATGTCTAAAAACGTATCTTTATTTAAAGGCCTAAGTTGAGGGAACATGAATTAATACTGGCCAACATACTATAATTTTGAATCATGAGTGACTATTAAATGAAATCTATTCAGCATATTACTTGAAACTTAATTGGGGGTAAAAAAACACTTCTTAGACTAATTGAAACTGACAGTGAAAATTTTTAAATTATAGGATATCTCATGCAATGTTAGAATTCTTCTCTGTGTTCAGTAACCTGGAACTAACAAATTGCTATTTAATAATGACTTGCAAGAGAAAAGATAAGTATCTTTATATACAAAAACACTAAGTGATACATAAATCCAAATGAAATAGATTGGAATATGGTTATCAAAAGTGCTTTAGGCATAATATTCTTGGACCATTTGTAAAGGCAAAAAGCTATGTTACAATAAAGTTGAGTTTTAGTTTTTTTGATAGCAGTTTGCATGTACTATTTGAATAGGCTTATAATGAATGATCTTCTGAGATCAGAAGGACATATTGAGGATTCTCTTGCAAATAAAAACACAAATGTCAGGATTAATGGATATTCATTTGTTACATAAGTTACAACAAATAATATTTTAAATTTAAGTAAGAAATGGCAGCTCCAGGTGTACAAACTTTGGGATAGATGGGAATCACTTGAGGTAATCTGCTCAAAATCCCTGCTTTCACACAGAATGCACCAAACTCTCCCCAAATCTCTTGCCAATTTCTTCTGCCAGTGTTTAGCCACCTCATATGAGAATGTTCTTCCCTAGGAAAGCAATACTGATAATGAGCCAGGCAGAGTCAGATAGACCTGGGATCAAATTTAGGCTCAAGGACTTGAGCAAGTTATTTAATCTCTCTGAATTCCAGATTCCTTATCTATAAAATGGAGGAAATAATAGTACCTACTTCATGGGGTGCTTGTAAGTCTTAACTGAGTTAATGTATAAAACGCACTTATCAAACTGCCTGGCAGCTATTATAATTAATTATCATTATTTACCAAGTTCTTATTCATGTATAATGCTGTGGTCAAAAAGCAAAAAAAACCAGTTTCCCTAAATTGATCTTAAATAAATATTCTAGTTTTCTAAAGCTATTCAAATTTTAATCAAAATTGATATTAACTTATGCAAATTGATCTTTTCTACACTTAAAAATCCACTTTGATGTAAATTACAAATATACGCAAAGAATTTGATTCATGCTCCTAGTGAAAAACATTCCTGGAGACCAAAGAGTCATGTAACTCAGTCATAACACCCATATTCTGTTTAATTCATACACAAAACCCAGTTTAATCATCTTAGCCACAAATATTTACTTCCTGAAACAAAAAGGGAAGCTATATTTCATCTAGGTTTATGTAATTAATGACTTGAACTGATTAAAAAGAAGAAGAATCACGGCGCTTTAGAGTTTCTCAGCTGAGGACCTGATTCCGGTTGCCTAGGTAGGTAGTGGCACACCTGGTACCCAAAACCCAAAACTCTTGACTCATTTCCTTCTAGGACACTGTGCTATATCTCAAATGGAAAGAAATTCTAGGGTGGATTCAGTGATCAGTTTACCTGCAATAGCAAAAGCTATGGGAATTTAGCTCTTATACGGCTTCCATTTCTAGAACTCATCAGAATTTATATTTTTTTAAAAATGCATCAGGCTCAAAATGCAAGCAAAAATAGTTCTAACACTTTTTTCCCCCCTCTTTTCACTTTAATTGGGTGAATTAAAAGCAAGTGGGGGGAGAAGTGGTAGTGGAGGTGAAGAAGATAGGGAAGGCTGGGGATGAAATAATGTTCTGCCTATGCATAAGGTCTTAAGTAATCAGCTAATTGGGCAAGTTACCACCAGTCCCAATTCCTGTCTCTTGGAACCCTCTTCAAGCTTCCAGCTAAGTGTCTTATAAGCCCCAAAGCATTTTACTTTTTTTTAAAAAAATTATTTATTTATTTATTTATGGATGTGTTGGGTCTTCGTTGCTGTGCGCAGGCTTTCTCTGGTTGCAGCAAGCGGGGGCTATGCTTCTTTGCGGTGTGCAGGCTTCTCATTGCAGTGGCTTCTCTTGTTGCGGAGCACGGGCTCTAGGCGCCCGGGCTTCTGTAGTTGTGGCATGCGGGCTCAGTAGTTGTGGCGCACAGGCTTGCTTGCTCCGCGGCACATGGGATCTTCCCGGACCAGGGCTCGAACCTGTGTCCCACGCATTGGCAGGCGGATTCTTAACCACTGTGCCACCGGGGAAGCCCCCGGGGAAGCGCCCCCCCCCAAAGCATTTTATATTAGAGTGTTCAAAGCTGACTGGAGTCCCTGTTAACAATTGTAAATACCCTATCCGCAACAGCCCCCTTTCCCCTTTCCAGCATAATTTTTCTTCTAACATTTACCACCCTCTACCATATTATTTATTTTCCTATTTACCTTGTTTATTGTCTATCTTCCCCCACTAGAATACGCAGGAATTTTTGTAAGTTTTGTCTTGCTGTATCCTCGGTGCCCAGAACAGTGCAGGCATACAGTAGATATTCAATAAATACTTACTGCATGAGTGAAAAATTACTAGCCCTTTGCCTTTTCTTTACTTAATATGAATGGTAATTTAGACAGGTTTTCTGGCTGAATTATACACATAATTGTGGGCCTTTCTCTAAAAGTAAACCCCTTTTCTAACATTTCGGCTCAAAAACCTTATTTTCAGCACACCAGAACAACATTACTAATGGTGCTGTGATTTAAGTGCCTTCTGAGCAAACCAGTCTATAAGTCCAGTTCTAAAATAACTTTCATATGTTTAAAAAATTAAAGAGCTGAAGAATATTGGGATCAAAGTGAAAAAGAAAATAAGCTGTCATTGAACTTAATCTAAATAGGTAAAGTTAAAAATGCTTCTGAGCTTTGTCCCCTAATAGGATGGAATCTTCAGAAGAGTTACCCTAAGATATTGACTCTATCAATATGAAACAAGTTTGAACTCTGCCTAAAAATTCTGGAGATGCCATGACTGGCAAAACGCACAGTAAAAAAAAGCTTATAAACCCTGAATGATAAAAAAAACCTAGTAGAGATGAGAGTACATATTAATGAGTCAGAACTCCCCTGAAACGACACTGCAGATGGTTCCTTGTTTATTTTTTACACTTTCCAGAAATCATTATCCTTTTACATGACTCTTCTGAAATTAAAAAAGCATTTTAAAAGATGGTGCTATCTTAAAAAAAAAAAAAAAAAAGCAAGAGCATATCGAAAAACAAGATTAAGAACTTCTGACAGTATGGTTTCACTTTCCTTTTTCTTTTTAACCACTTAAATATTTCAAATTACCTTTCTAAAATCTGATGTTCTGATTGCCGTAATTCCAACAGGTTAAAGAATGAAAACGACTTGATTGGTAAACATTGCTGACCACCTATAGTTAAAGGACTAATGTTGTAAGGCTTGTTCACTTCTGGCCTACAAAGTTTACAGATCAGACCATCATCTTCGTCAGGCTACTGATTCTCCTACAACCTGAGCTTCCACCCAAGCTAAAGCAAGTGTATTAATAAGAATCCTTTTGAAAGTCGTGAAGCCAGATGATACCACAAATTACGGTCTCTACTTACATCCATTTCTGTCATTCTTCCTTTGTTTTATTTTTATTTTTTGGTAAAAATCTTTTCACCCTTGGAACTAGTCATTCGTGACCCACTATCTAGCCCTGCTCGTGTGCTTTATTTTTCTGGCCTCCTGTTTGGATAAAAAGTACATCAAACTTGGGGACTTCCCTGATGGTCCAGTGGTTAGGGCTCCAGACTTCCACCGCAGGGGGCCCGGGTTTGATCCCTGGTCGGGGAACTAAGATCCCGCATGCTGCGAGGCATGGCCAAAAAAAAGTACATCCAAGTAACTTTTGTTGGTCTCCTACTGTAAGAGTTGGTGAATTTTTTCTGTAAAGGATCAGATAGCAAATATTTTTCTCTTTGCGGGCCATATGGTCTCTGTCACAACTCTTCAGTGCTGCCCTTATAGTGCAAAAGCAGCCACAGAAAAGAGTAAGCAAATGGGCATGGCTGTGTTCCAACAAAACTTAACTTATAAAAATAGGCATCAGGCTGGATTTGGCCCAAGGGCTGCAGTCCGCCAACCCCTGTCCAAGTATACGCCAGTCACTATGACAGAGGCTTTACATACATTATCTCATGAGACAGCACAATGACAATTCACCTGTATGGTTGGAGTAGTAGACAATGAAAGTTCTTAGCATAGTGACTGGCCTATAGTAGATGCTTGATAAATAGTTGTGGCAAATGATAATTAATCTTAAATGACTCTGCAAGATGGATATTTTATGCATGAGAAAATATGGACATTAAATAACTTGCCCAGGGAGTAAGTAAAAATACTAGGAACTTATTTACAAAACAGAATAGACACACGGAGGGCCCAGAGGCACGTGTGAGGCCTCGGTTCTGCCCACCGAGGGGTCTTGGTAGCTTCCGGGCAGAGAACAGTGTTCTGGCAGAGATGACAAGGGTCCCACGTCAGCACAGAGAGGACCTGGGCCTGCATGGGCAGGGTGGGGTGACCCATCTTGCCAGCAAAGCCCAGCTCATTCTCTCTGGCCAGCTCCCCACATTCCTGCTTCCCACTTCAGGCAAAAAGGCTTTGGCTCTCCCTACCTCTACCCCCAACAAAAGGATGTGCCTCCCTGACTTGCCCCCAAATGGGCAAGGGCAGAGAGAGGGGGCCAGGAGTTCCGGACAGGCTGACTGCACTGGGGGAGCGGCCATGGTCAAGGAACTTCAAATGCCAGCTCTGCCTTTGCCGCTGAGACAGCCCCGGTGGGAGGGGGATCCAGGGTGCTGTCAGTGGGTCAGTGATGACATCTCATCCTGGAGCTCTGAGCGCCCAGGGCCTTCCCTCCCCTTCCCCTCCTGGCTGCTGGCTGGCAGTCGGTCCTGTCCACCCATCTAGGTCGATGTTGCTGGGGACCCGCCATGTGTGCCCCGTGGTCACGTGTATCTTCCTCAGGGATGTTTTGCTGCTGTGGCTACTGCACCTGTGTCCCTCCTGTGCCAACTTCATGCAGCCATCCATGCCACTGCCTGTCTTCCTTTTGCAGTTTCTGATGTTTGTAACCAGACCCAGCCGTGTCATTAAACAGACTCTTTCTTCCTGAAAAAAAAAAAAGGAGAAAGAAAGAAAGAAATAGACTTACAGACATAGAAAACAAACTTAGGGTACCAAAGGCGGGGATGGGCGTGAGGTGGGGGAGGGATAAATTAAGGATTTGGGATTAACAGATACACATTACTATACATAAAGTATATAAACAACAAGGACCTATTGTATAGCACAGGGAACTATATTCAATATCTTGTAAAAACCCATAATGTAAAAGAATCTGAAAAAGAATATATATATACAACTGAATCACTTTGCTGTACACCTGAAACACTGTAAATCAACTATACTTCAATTAAAAAAAAAATTCAAAAGGATTCAAAAGCCTAACTGTCTGCTCTATTCTTTCCCAATGAATGCAGTTTTGACTGAGTTTGATTCGACGGTAGAAATCTATGTGGAATGATTAGTAAGTCCTAGGAAATATGGATCTGAAGTTTAGGGGAGTAGTGGGAATAGATATAAATTTTCTGCAGAATCTTTCCTTCTCCTTTTACTTTCTTAATTAATGACCCTCGTTAGGAGATATTAGCACATCAAAAGAGTATTAAAATAGCAAATAACCTTACAACTAAAGTAAACACAATATAATTTTCCTTTTGACATGCTCAAAATGCTATTATTATTATTATTTTGGCCACACTGCACAGCTTGCAGGATCTTAGTTCCCCCACCAGGGATCGAACCTGGGCCCACAGCAGTGGAAGCATGGAGTCCTAACCACTGGATCGCCAGGGAATTCCTTTTAATAATTCTTGAAGGCAGCAGTCATCAGTAAATAAACCATTTAGTTGAGAATTAACATGTCATTCAAGTCAGTTAAGGCAGAATTTGGTAACTTGCTCTTCTCTTTTAGGCATTAGTCAGTTAATGGTTATTGCTATCATAGAATTGTTTACAATCATATTGAAAGCTCTGGACCCAACTCGAAGAACCTTCTTACATAGATTGCACAGGGAAGAAATATGGATAATAAGAGTCCCAGAGATTTCAGACATGCTCAGGCATATCTGCAGGATTGGAGATGTGGGACCAGTTGGGGTTTACCTGTGCTAGGCCTTCAGCAATCCTAAGGACAGAAAAACGACCAGAAACATAAAGGTTGAAAATTGGTGGAGAGAATGGATTCCTAAAAGGCCTGCTTAATTATCCGAATGATTCAGCTTCAAATATTTATGGAGTATTACTATTGTTCTAGGTACCAGGATAATAAAATAAAATAAAAGTTTTATGAAATAAAAGTTCCTATACTTATGGAGTTTACATACTGGTAGGGGAGATAGTAAACACATAAATAGACAATAAATGTCAGTGACCAGTATGGGGAAGACAGGGCAAGATGATATAATGTGAGTGCTGTTTTAAATAGGGTAGGCAGAGAATACTGAATTAGCAAACACTAAGCCATTGTTCCTAGTGGGAATAACGGTTAGGTTTCTGAGAGCCTCTGTTCACAACATTTGTGTCAACCAATCAACACATCACCTAGTTTTATGTGTGTTTTTGCTTAAAGACACCATATTTAATATCATCAATTCATCAACGTTGAACTCATGGTCAACAGCACTGTAACGCATGCTGGAACACAGCTTAGCTAACACGTTTTCTCTGCAAGGTGGTGGTTTCATCTTTGCCCAGTCCCTCCCAAGTGTTAGTGCTAAGGCTTTTCCTTCTGTACTACCACTGTTCCTGCGGGTGTCAAGTCACCCTGGCCTGTTTCCTAAAAATGTAAAAAGGGGTGGTTGTTTACATGGACACTGTGGTTAGGGGTTCAAGTCTCAGGACACAGGCTTACGTTACACTCTCTTAGTCAAGAACCACAGCTATGTGCAGGCTGCTGTCAACGGAAGGACCACACCACTCAACCACCAAACACACAGCTAAGGTGACAACTTCACGTGACTGCATGTTGCACACTGCTGAATGGCAATCAATGCTCTATAGACGCTGGTCCTTGTGTGGCTCCCTGGCACTGGCCCTGAACGTGCTGGACAGTTCTCCCCGTGCTGACCCCTGCTCCACTTCTCCTCTAGCTTGCCAAATGATGTCTTCAGTTCAGTTGATCCACCTTTGAATCTGGTGATTGAGGAGGACATCATTTGGTAGGAGAGGAGATGATGGTATCACGAAATGAGGTAGCTTAAAAAGGAATAGTTTTTTTGTGGGGGGAGAGGCAAGACAGGGAGGGAACTAAGAGTTGTGTTTTGACATGTAAAGTGTGAGATGCCATTTAGACATTGGAGGTAGTCTGATGGTTGAATCTATAGCTTAGGGAAAACTAGAGCTAGAGCAGTAAATTTGGGAGTGAACAACACACGGATAGTATTAATGTCATTGAGTTGAATGAGATCACTTAAGGATGAAGAAGAGCTTAAACCTGGAACAAAAAGGGGTTGAAATAATTGTTTTCTATTGATCCCTTTAAGAGACAGCTTCTAGAATTGACTTTAGTTCATTTTCTCCTTTTCTGTGTGAAAGGAACTATAAAACTAGGGGGAAATTTGAATAGGTATTAAAGGGTATCAGCATCAGATCCCAATTCTTTTTTTGTTAGGGCATGTCAAGCATTATTTTGCCTATTGCACTCAGATTAAATGTAAGTTGGAAATAGAGTATCACTTTTGAGATTTTTAGGCAGTCTCTGATTCTTATGTATTATGGAGTTTTTGAACTGACTAATGAACCATCTTTAGGGGGGGAAACTTGAAAGGAAAGAATCCCTACCCTATATTCTCTGAAGCATGGAGGAAACTAGAAAAAAGTTGGGAATGGGACAGTAACATTCTAGTAACATTCTAGTTACTAGTTCACCAATCAAAGAGGTGTACAGCAAACTCAAACCCTCTGGGCAGGAGTTGTATCCAAGGGAATAGATCCATAAGGAGTGGGAAGGGATGAGAGAGGACACAATATCAATATTTCTAGGTTCTTTGTCACTAAAAAAATTAACAAAGTATTTACTAAAATAAAATGTTGATTAAAAAAATTTTTTAATGTCAAGAATGGCCTTGTGGGTATGGTTTTTAAAAAGTCCTTATCTTTTAGAGATAGATGCTGAAATACTTACAGATGAAATGAGATGCTGAGTATTCGCTTCAAAACACTCAAAGAAAGAAGTCAGAAGGGCACACGTGAAACAAGATTAACTATGAGTTGAACGTGGTTGATGGATACAGAAGAGTTCATTATACTGCTATTTTTGTTTATATTTTATTATTTTTATTGTTTTCTATAATAAAATGTTTTTAAAAATTAATCTTTGAAATAAAGAATATAACTATTTTTTGATCAGTGCTCAGGACAATTTGCTATGATGTGAGGAATATCATAACTGAGGCCCAGAAAAAAAGGGGTTTGGAGGAAGCAGATAAGTGTTGAGCTCAGGATAAGTGACAGTCCTGTGGCCTTTGGGAAACTAGGAACGTGTCTGGATGGATGGATATAGACCAGTGCCAGTTAGGGCAGATGGCCACATTTGGACTTGGTAGGTGCTAAAGTGGTATTCAAGTTAGCACAGACACTGGTTTCCAACAGTGGGGAAAGACTGAGTGAGGGCGGAGGACTATTTCCTCCACTTGAAATACTGCAGGGAGCTCATAAAAGCCAGTCATGGGCAGCAGGTTTTGTGACTCAGATATTCATATAGACTACCTTCCTGTTCAGCCTCTCTGCCCAGTATCTTTCTCTGTTTCTCTCCCTCTGCTAAGAGTTTAGTTTCTCTAAACTCTTCTTTATGATCTGTTGGGACATTGTTCTCGGGAACACTTACTCTCCTCTGACCAAGAGCCTTGTGTCAGTCCTTCCCACTCCTACTCCAGCCATGTTTGGAGAGAGCTGGATAAAGAATGTGCTGAGTAACTCTGAAAGACTCTAGAAGAGCCTGTTCTGATAAAGTTGAGACAGAGTCCCCAGCCAGATAAGATACTGGAGTGCAGCACAAAGAGAAGAGTGTCCTAGGGCCCCCTGTGGAGAGCAGAGCACACTGAGTCATTTAGATAGCGTATGAATAAAGCAGATCTAGTGTTTGTGGATGTCATTCTTACTAAAAACTCTTTCTAAAAGAATAACTAAGAATGCCTACAAGTATGAAGCACCGGGCCTTCAAAGGCTATGTTTTTGAAAACTGATTATGAGGGGCTAGAACCAGTAACTTGTTAGTCTACAAGGTGTGGATTATAGGAAATCTGGAGCAAGTTTTTCTGTTTGGGAAAATAAAGAGCCATGAACTTAGTACAGTTGACCCCTGAACAACACATGGGTTAGGGGTGCAAATCCCCTCATGCAGTCGAAAATCTGCATATAACTTTATAGTCAGCCCTCCATATCTGCAATTCCACATCCAACGATTCAGCCAACTGCAGATGGTGTAGCACTGTAGCATGCATTTATTGAAAAAAACGCACGTATAAGTGGACCTGCGCAGTTCAAACCCATGTTGTTCAAGTGTCAACTGTTGTTTCTACTCAATACTCAATTATGAAATCACCAAAACTGAGACTGGGAGACTCTAGGTAAGTCAATAAACTTTGCTGGGCCTTAATTTCCCCATCTATTAAATGAGTTAATTAGACTAGATAATCTCTAAAGATTCCCCTCAGCTCTAAACTTACAATTTCATGGAATACTTAAAACAACTTTTTTAATATGGAAAATTTCAAAAAGACATTAAAAGTAGAGAACAACATAAGGAACCCTCAAGTACCAAACATTCCGCTTCAACATATTTCCAATTTTATTTTACCTAAACCCCTACTTACTCACCTTCCTGCTCCCACTGCATTATTCTGAAGCAAGTCCTAGACATCATATGAAATACATTTTAATGATTCTCTTGAAGCAAAGATAGTTTACAAATAACATATCAGGCAAGCTAGTCTCTCCACTTTTCCTGGATACCTTCTCTTACTGCAACTGTAAACACTGTCATTTAACTTGGCATCATAGGATGCTAAGTATCACATGCTGAACCCAGATATAATCAATAAAGGAGGACCTACTTTTTTTTTTTTTTTGGCCATGCCACATGGCTTCTGGGATCTTAGTTCCCTGACCAGGGATTGAACCCACGTCCTCAGCAGTGAAAGCATGGGTTCCTAACCACTGGACCACCAGGGAATTCCCAGGAAGAGCTACCATTAATGAGTACTTGCTATCTTCTAGGTATTACTGTGCTGTTTTATTTATCTATTGCTGTGCAACAAATTACACCAATATTTTGCAGTTGGAAACAAGAAACATTTATTATCTCAGAGTTTCTGTGAGTAAAGAATCCGGGAGCAGTTAAGCTGGATTTTGGTTCAGGATCTGTCAAGAGGCTGCAATCAATGTGTTGGCTGTGGCTGCAGTCATTTCAAAGCTCATCTTGGGGAGGATCCACTTCTGAAATCACTTACAAGGCTGCCTGATGACATGCTAGCTGGCTTCCCCCAGAGTGACCAACCCAAGAAGATGAGAGAGAGAATCAAAGACTGAAACCCCAGTCTTTTTTATAACCTCATCTTGTTAGAGACATCTCATTGCTTCTGACGTATTCTGCGTGTTAAAGCCAGTCAATAAGAGCACCCCACAGTCAGTGGAAGGGGATTACACAAGGGCATAAACCAGGAGGCAGGGATCATTACCAGGGTAAGCTATAATGAATGAGAGGCCATCTATCACATATGCTAAGTATTGATTACTGAACTGGCCTCTTTGATAATTATAGCTTATTATAAGTTAATAAATGAGCTTATTTATGAATATCATTCCACACACTTGAAAGATGAGTAAAATTAAGTAACCTGTCTAAGGACAGAGTAGAAGAAAGTGAGGGAACCATAGTCTGATTTATTTCAGTCATTCATCAAGTACTTTTTGAGAGCCTATCATGTACTTGGTACTCTGCTAGGTACTGGGGATTTGGAAGAGAACGTGACGTGAATACACGTAAGCTATCACAGGGCTGTTCATGAGAATGTAAATTGGTGCAGCCACTGTGGAAACAGTATGGAGGTTCCTCAACAAAGTAAAAGTAGGATTACCATATGATCCAGCAATCCCACTGCTGGTTATGTATCTGAAGAAAACAAAAACACTAATTCAAAAGATACATGTACCCCAATGTTCAAAGCAGCACTATGTACAATTGCCAGGATATGGAAGCAACCTAAGTGGCCATCAACAGATGAATGGATAAAGATGTGATACACACACACACATGCACACACACACACACACACACACACACACACACACAGTGGAATACTACTCAGCCATAAAAAAGAATGAAAATTTGCCATTTGCAGGAACGTGGACGGACTTAGAGGGTATTATGCTTAGTGAATTAAGTCAGATAGAGAAATCTGACTTAATAGATAGTGATAACAAATGCTATATGTTATCACTTATATGTGGAATCTAAAAAATAAAACTAGTGAGCATAACAAAAAAAGCATAGTAGTATAAAGGTCTTTGAATATTTCTATGAAAAGCAATGTTTAGGAGTTTTTGAAGACAACAACTAGGAAGATGAAAATAACGTGGCTGCTGCAGCACTGAAGATGTCTGCCTAAAACATCTTGCTTATTTTAAGAAAAATTTCAACATTTCCATTCAACTCTTTTGCACTGCTGATCCGCAGAAGTCTGCAGAAATTGACCATGTCCAATCTGACGTCTGTATGCCCCTCTTCAGTGGGCTGATTCTTCTAAGCATTCTTGTATCTATACAGACTCAATGGAAACTGTGATACCATTACGAAAACAATTATGCTATATGTTATGCCATGTTGGGCTCTCCAGCTCCCTTCCCACTTTTTAGACAGTAAATATTTATGTGTTAAAAATTAAGATGAACTTATTTTAGCCCTGGGTCCATCAGAGTGCAGTTGAAAAGGCTGCTGCTGACTCAAGGACTTTCAGACTTAATAGCTACCTTAGACAAAAAATTAGACCCCAAACATACAAGTTCATTCTATGAAATTTTGGGTAGAATATGGCAATGGAAATGTATGGTAAATCTATAGGACAGTTAAAATAGTGAAAAAAAAATTAAAGACATCCTTAAATCCTACATTGCAAATTGAGAAAAACTTGTCAATCAAACGGAAGAGATATACTGGTTTCTTCCATTTTTCATTTCTGTGGGTGCAAAAACTGTGAAAAGAGGGAAAAAACCCTTGATCTATGAGTGTTAATAAAATGTACCCATTACAAAATCTTGTAAATGATTTTAAACTATTAATTAATTTGCCCTTGAGAAAGGAAGGACAAGAAGTCCACAAGCTGAATTCTGAAGTATTAGTTCCTTCCTAAACTTCTGTCCAGATGGTCACTGTCAAAGATTGGTTTCCACGAGGCTCAGAATGACTCCAAACTATTATTAAATAAGACATTTTTATTGCTGTGTATTTCTACTGAATCAATTCTTACTGCTAATGTGGTCAGGGAAATAGGTTCTGCTATTGGCTACAAAATTTAAACTATCCATATATGCAATAAACTTTGGAAGTAAATTGACAACAGGACCCTCATGACCGAGGTTTAATCTCTTACTTTTCAGCAAAAATACAGATTTAATAAGGAGAGAGTAATTCTCAGGCAAATGATCATTATGTATGTGAATACTCATTAGAAATGCACAAATCTTGCCAATTCTAATTCTGACCTGCCATGGAATCTGTGAAGTCACTCGCCAGTTTTTTTTTTGCCAGGAGGTAAAAAAGTTCTCCTAATTTGTTTCAAACCATTTGCTTCTTCCTGAATAACTAGTTGTTATTTTTCCATGTATATATAATTACATATATATAATTATTTCAAAACGTAGTTAATAATATCTCATGAAGTTTGCATTAAGGGAACGGACCATGCATGCAGCCGTGTAGATAAGGAGGCTACATTTACTTAGGAGGCCTGAGAGGACTGATTATTTAAACGAGCGATTTCCAAGTTCTGAGTTCCCATCCCCAAATCACTGCCGAGGTAGCGACACCGAGGGCGGTCAAGGACTCTCAAGGGCCGCTGCAGCCAGGAAGGACTTAGGGAAGCCCCAGTCGGCGGGTCTCTCGACTGCCTGGGAGGCCCCCTGTCATACGTGGGAATTCCAACTCCCATCCTGGGAAGGAAACTTCTCATCCAGAGACCTGCATCTCTCTCAGCACTGTCCTCAGTGACTTCGAGGGACTCGGAGTCCCTTTCCTCGCCTTTGAAAAACCGGAAAAGATCAGCCGCCACCTGCTTGAGGCCAAGGCAATAAAGCCGCACCACAGGCGAGTCTGAGCGCCGCAGGAAGGGGTGCAAAGTAGTGCCTTGAGCCCTTTCTCCCTGGCTCTGTTTCTGCTCGGGACCCGCCGCGCGGACGCGGAGGCGGGGCTGACGGGCTGTCGGCACTGGCACCCCCGCGCCCTGAGGGTGTCGCGGCGGGGTGCGGGGGGGAAGGGGAGCAGTGGCCGTGCGGCCTCGGCCCTCCCCGGGGGCGGGGCTTGAGCGCTGCCCCGCCCCCAAGTCCTCCCTTCCCCACCCCTCCCCCACGCCTTTTTCCACCGCCCCCGCAGTAGGAAAGGGAGCGGGAGGGGGGAAGGAAAGTGCTGTTCTGTGGAAAGGGGCGGAAGGAGAGGGAGGAAAAAAAGAAAAAGGGAATAGAAACATGGCCGTCAGCTGTCGGGGCAGCAGTGCAGCACGCAGCTCCTAGGCAACCCGCCGCCCGCACTACCGGCCTCCGGTGAGCCGAGGCGCCGGCGCGAGCTCGCGCTCCCGGCTGTTACCCCTCGTTGCAAGCGGCGCCCCTCGAGACCCAGCCCGGGAGGCGGCGCAGGCGCAGAGCGGGCGGTGGTGGCGGCAGTGGCGGCGGCGGCCGCCAGAGCAAGTCCCCCGCCCTGCCCTGCCCAGGGCGCCCAGGCCCGAAGCCGGCGCTTTCATGCCCCAGGAAGGGGCTGTGCCCGGGTGGCGCTGAAGGAGGAGCGGGCGGCAGGTGAGTCTGCGGCGGAGGGCCTTTCGCGGAGGAACCCTGCGCCGCCCGTCAGCTAGCCCCGCGCTCCCGGGCCGGGTGGGCGCTGGGCAGGTAGCAGCTCGGAGGGCTGAGTTCCGAGGGCCGGCGTGCAGGGGTCGCCGAGGAGGCGTGGAATGGCCTGGGCTGGCATCCTCGGCCTAGTTTTTCTGCGGTTTCCGGGGGCGGGGAGTCCCCGGAGCCTGCGGGGTGTGATGGGGGAGAGGCCACTCCGGGAAGGGCCTCCCCGTGCCGCCGCCCCGGCTGCGGAGAGCCACTGCGGTGGAAGGAAGCGCGAGGGGTCTGGGCCTTCGCGACCGCCGAGGAGACTGCTGCCTGGGGGTGGGGGGGGGCAAGGGGCGGGGACCGGGGTACCCGAGGGGGCTGGGGGCCAGGGCGGGGAGAGAACTGGGGACCTGGGCAGGTGTCGCAGGTGAATTGAGGACATTTCCTCCTCCGCCTTGCCGTGGCGGATCCTCAGGGCTTCTTTGTTGGCGATGACTTTTAGGAAGGCAGGTTTCATTCAACTCCGAGTGACTAAACCAGAAAACCAACTAATGAGCCCCTACTGCTGACTCCAGTAAAGAGCTGTAACTTTTCTGCATTGAGGATGCTGTCATCTGTTCCCTCCTCCTTTTTTTTTTTCTGCTTCACAGACCTTTTCCTTCTCGAAGATCGTACCTCATCAGAATAAATACGAAATGACCCACTTTTTAAATTGTACCCCCCCCTCCTTCCTATTACCTGTTTGTTTCACACGGGAAAATTTAGGGCGGTTACCGAAGTTACTTGTGCAAATGCGAGGGAAAGAGTCATCTCCAGTAATGAACCCTAAGCTGTCTGTGTGTTTTTGCTTCAGAGAAATTGTCAAGCATTGTAGTCTGGGTAATTGATTTACTGAACCTGCTTAATTGTGTGCAAACTCGTGTTAAGATGTTCTCCCTAGACGCTAATTTACCGTAGGAGTAGGTTTTCCCTTCCGGTCTCAGTTTAGAAGGTGAAGGATTAGTAAGGAGAGAATGTTAGTGCTAAGGAGGTAAGTTTTCAATAAATATTTGATTTGAGGTGATCGTGTGTATTAAGCTATCTGAAATGCAGAGAACTGTCGGATTTTCTGTGTACACGTGATAAGAGAAAAACTGGTTGTAAAAGGAAAACTTCATCTCTGAGCATTGAAGGATACCTGTTCTTTATCAACGTTACCGTGAAAAAAAAAACTTCTCTTTTTTTTTTTGCCCTGTTCTTTGTATTACTGTTAAAAATTTGATAAACTGCCTTCTTGGTGTGAGACTGGAACTCAGAAATGAACTTAGATTTGTATTCATGAGGTTAATCTGCCTCTCATACAGACTTGCTTTGACTCGTTTTTCTAGTAATGGCAAACTCAATCCACACTTTCCCATCATTGGTATCTCCTGTGGCCATTTTGCTAAATAGTTGATTGGGATTAGGGGTCTATCTTTTGTATTACTGATTTTACTGAACTGATGATATTGGTATCTCCTGTGGCCATTTTGCCAAATAGTTGATTGGGATTAGGGGTCTATCTTTTGTATTACTGATTTTACCGAACTGATGATATGGCAGTTGACTTTGGTCATAGTACCTCACTTAGTGTACTACTGTTTAGACTTGCTAATTTGGATAATGGAGAAGGTATGATGTTAGAAATTTTGAAGTTGTGTATTGGAGTCATTTACTCTTGTGTAATTTGTAAATGAGCGCATTCTGTTGTTGAGAGTAAATATAGTGTTTTGTAGTATAAACTCGAGCTTTCAGCTGGAGAAATTGGCAGTAGAGTTGGTGTGTGGAGACTGTTCTTAAAAGGCAAATGTTTTAAATTACAAGGAACTGCAGTGGTGTGTAAGCTGTAACAATTCATGGTGCCAGATTTGGAAGGTTATTTGGCTGAGGCGCTGCCTATAAAGAAACATGTTAAGTATCTGCAATAAAAGCTAATTTGTAGCTATAGACAAGGGATTTTGCATGATAAATAATAACCCAAGGAGGAACCTTTGCTCTTCTATATCTCGAGTTGAGACCAAAACATCTCATATTTTCATTGGAGTTTCCTGCCAAGACAAATATTGATTTTGCACTGGTTTTGCTTCTCAGTTTGAAAGTTAGGTTTCAGTCTTATCCTTGCAACTTAAGTACAGGTTGTAAAGTAAAAAAGCTGCTGAGTCAGAGGCAGGTTGTTTCATTTGGTCTTTTTTTTTTTTAAATTTATTTATTTATTCATTTATTTTTGGCTGCGTTGGGTCTTTTTTGCTGCGTGTGGGCTTTCTCTAGTTGCGGCGAATGGGGGCTACTCTTCGTTGCAGTGTGTGGGCTTCTTATTACGGGGGTTTCTCTTCTTGAGGAGCACGGGCTCTAGGCGCACGGGTTTCAGTAGTTGTGGCACGTGGGCTCAGTAGTTGTGGTTCACGGGCTCTAGAGCACAGGCTCAGTAGTTGTGGCGCATGGACTTAGCTGCTCCGTGGCATGTGGGTTCTTCCCGGACCAGGGCTTGAACCCGTGTCCCCTGCATTGGCAGGCGGATTCTTAACCACTGCGCCACCAGGGAAGCCCTCATTTGGTCTTTTTGATTTGCAAATGGAATTTGTTTTAATTTGTATTTCCAATATAATGTATCTGCTGAAACTTAGATAGTAAGGGCAAATAAGCTTTCATAGTATATGAATTAAAATTTTATCTTCTCTGTGCTGGTACCACAAGTTGTACCTCCTCTTTAAGATTGTCAGTTTGACAGACTTGCAGTGATGGGATGCCTTGTTGGAATTGGAGATTCCTCTAAAAGTGTTAAAACGTGGGGAATGAGTTTACATAGTATAGCTGGCGTAAAAGGGTAGGTCTTTAGCATCAGATTGTAGGAAATTCCAAAATCAGATAACTTTATTATTTGAAATTTAAAACTTAGTATTTTGTGGGAAAAAATTAGGTAGTTTTTAAACTTAAAAATTTTGTTTAAATTTATGTCAGTACATAATACATATAAGTAAGTAAATGTAATATAATTCTCTTCATGTGGTATTTGAAAACTAACTTTTTATTGGAAAAGAATATAACATGATTAAGAGAAATTCAAAAGAAAAAAATTAATTCTCCCTGCTTACATTTACAATTTTCTGTAGTCTAGTTCTGTTATACTTCTATAATATATATATATATATTTTTAAGTAAGGTTTTCTTTATTATTTTTATTATTTTTTTGGCTGCGTTGGGTCTTCGTTGCTGTGCGTGGGCTGTCTCTAGTTGCAGCTAACGGGGGCTTCCCTTTGTTGTGGTGTGTGGGCTTCTTGCAGTGGCTTCTCTTGTCGCAGAGCACGGGCTCTAGGCGCGCGGGCTTCAGTAGTTGTGGCACGTGGGCTCAGTAGTTGCGGCTCGCGGGCTCTGGAGCACAGGCTCAGTAGTTGTGGCGCACGGACTTAGTTGCTCGGCAGCATGTGGGATCTTCCTGGACCAGGGCTCGAACCCGTATCCCCTGCATTGGCAGGCGGATTCTTAACCACTGTGCCACCAGGGAAGTCTATATTAGTATAATACTATACTAATCCTGTCTATACTTGTGTATAATTCTGTGGCTAATGTTCATATAATTGTCTTTTTTTTTTTTAAATAATGTGAATTGTTTTTTAAAATTATTTATTTATTTATTTATTTATTTTTGGCTGTGTTGGGTCTTCGCTTCTGTGTGAGGGCTTTCTCCAGTTGCGGCAAGCGGGGGCCACTCTTCATCACGGTGCGCGGGCCTCTCACTATCGTGGCCTCTCTTGTTGCGGAGCACAGGCTCCAGACACGCAGGCTCAGTAGTTGTGGCTCACGGGCCTAGTTGCTCCGCGGCATGTGGGATCTTCTCAGACCAGGGCTCGAACCCGTGTCCCCTGCATCGGCAGGCAGATTCTCAACCACTGCGCCACCAAGGAAGCCCCATATAATTGTCTTTTTAAACATAATATTGTGCTACATATGGCTATATTTTATCGTTTTGTAGTAGTCCAAAGTTGTACTGTCACAGTTTATTTAACCATTATTCTTTTATTTTTTTTTGAATTTTATTTATTTTTTATACAGCAGGTTCTTATTAGTTATCTATTTTATACATATTAGCGTATACACGTCAATCCCAATCTCCCAATTCATCCCACACCTCCCCCCCTCACTTTCCCCCCTTGGTGTCCATACGTTTGTTCTCTATTCTGTCTTTTAATATTTTAGTAATTCCACTTTTTCAATCTTAATGCTATAATGAAATCTTTTTGCTAGTATGATAGTCCAAGCCAAATTAAACTTTTGAAAATGTAAACATTCTTTGAACTACTTCCTTTGCAGTGGATCATGAGGGTTCCTATAATATGGTATTTGATTGAGAGCTGAAAGCAAGGTGAAAACTGTAGATGTGCATTTGTGACTTGAATTCATTGAATAGGGATTAAAATATAAATTTATAATTTTCTGTTACTTGCTACAAGTTTCTGTAATAATTCTATTAATTTTATTTTTCAATATAATAATATTCTTTTATATATATATATATATATATATATATTTTTTTTTTTGCCACGACCTATCTTAGTTCCCTGACCAGGGATTGAACCCGCAGCCCCTGCATTGGAAGCGGAGTCTTAACCACTGGACCACCAGGGAAGTCCCTAAAATTTTTAATTCTTATGGTAATATTGTGGGGCATAAATATTTCTAAGAGGACCTCATTTCAACCAAATTTAATATTTACAAATCTAGATTTATAATTATTTGACTTATGGAAGAGTCATTTTATAGGATTTTAAAAATCTTTGAAATATTTTAAAGGATTCCTTGAATCTAGTTTGTCATTGTGTATGCTTACTTTAGGGATGCTTAGATCCTAAAAGCATAAATGTTAGGAGTCTCTCTTTTTTAATTATGGAAAAAAGCCTTTGTTAAATAGGTACTGTGCTATCTGCTAGGGATAAAAAGATGAATAACATACAGTCTGTATATTAAAGTCTAGTAGGATAAGCATCATAGTCTTGTAGGTAAGCATCATAACTACCGCATCATGACAAATCTAGAATAGAGCAAATGATGCTATAGGAGCAGAGAGAAATACCTAAGTGCGTTTGGTGTGTATTAGAGGTGGTTTACAGAGGAGACATTTGATTTAAAACTCAAAGATGTGAAAAGGCACAAAGTACTGAAAGCATGTGGTGGGTTTTATTAAGATGCAAGTAACTTAGTGTGGGGCCACAGGTAGTTTTGGAGGGAAGTGGGGCGTAAGCTGGAGGGGTAAGTAGGGGCTGTGTCATGAAGGATCTTAAAAGTCAGAAGGGAAATTAAGACTACACATTGTAGGGAACAGGGAGCCATTTAATAATTTTAAGCAGTTAAATATCTTTGGCTCAGTTGTGAAGGATGGATTTGGGAGAGCAGCTTGAGTGAGGCTGCAGGTTCATCAGCTAGAAGGTCTTGTAGGCATCTAGATGAGAATTGAGAACAGCAGTGGTAGGGATGGAAAAAAGTGGATAGAATAGAGAACTATACAGACATTTTCCTCTGGTTGAAAAGCCCTATCTCTGTAGTCTTATCTTCTCCTTGCCTACTGTGCACCTGTCACACTGGCCTACTTTTAGATTCCTTCCCTTAGAGCCTTTACATGTACTCTTCCGTTTACCTGTTACTTTTCTGAGAGGTCTTTCCTGATCACACTGTCTAGTTAGCGAGATCAGGTATTATCATAGCACCTTGTTATTTTATTCTGTAGAGTTTAATTTTTCTTCCCTCCCTTCCTTCCCTCCCTCTGTCTCTTCCTTTCTTCATATTAGTCCCCCTTACTGGTTTGGAGGTTATGTGAGATCTGATTCCTATTTATTTATTTATTTATTTATTTATTTATTTATTTATTTACTTATTTACTTACTTACTTACTTACTTACTTACTTGCTGGTTTGGAGGTTATGTGAGATCTGATTCCTATTTATTTATTTATTTATTTATTACTTACTTACTTACTTACCTACTTACCTACTTACCTACCTACCTACCTACCTACCTACCGCGGGTTGGTTTCTGGTCTCTCTCTGTTCCGTTGGTCTAAATGTCTGTCTTTATACCAATACTGTATTGTCTTCATTACTGTTTCTTTATAGCAAGCCTTGCAATCAGGTAGTGTTTGTCCTTTACCATTGTCTTTTTATCAGAATTGTTTTGGTTATTTTATATCCTTAGCATTTTCTTATAAATTGTAGAATAAGAGTGTCAGTTTCTACAAAAAGCCTGATGGGGAGAATTGGCATCTCAATAATAGTGAGTCTTCTGATACTTTAACATGGCATATCTCTTCTTTATTTAAATATCTTTAGGGTTTTTTTTTTGCAGTGTTTTGTAATTTTCATTTTATAGGTATTGCTCATATTTTGTTCAATTGATCCCCCAAGTATTTCATGTTTTTTGATGCTAGCTGTTGTCAGTGATACTGTATTTTAAATTTTCTTTTTCAAATTTGTTTCTTGATGGTATATAAAAATGCAATACAAAGTTGACCTTGTATTTTATCTTACTGCATTCACTTTTCAGTTCTGGTAGCTTTTATGTGGATTCTTTAGGATTTTCTTAATACATAATCATCATGTCTACAGAGAAAGCCAGTTTTGCTTCTTCATTTCCAATCAGTATTCCTTTAGTTTTTTCTTGCCATATTGCACTAGCTAGATTAGTGCTCTTCACTAGAAATAATGTAAGCCACATGTGTAATTTTAAGTTTTCTAGTAGCTCCACACTAAGTAACAAAAACTGTCATTAAATTTCATACCTTTAATACATTTTTTTATTCTACTACGTCCAAAATATTAACATGTGTAGTAGTTTCTCTAGGGTAGCCATAACAAATAACCACAAACCATGTGGTTTAATTAACAAATTTATTCTCTCACAGTTCTGGAAACTATAAGTCTAAAATCAAGGTGCTCCCTCTGAAGGCTCAGGAAAGAGTCCTTCCTTGCCTCTTCCTACTTTTGGTTATTGGCAATTCATATATATAGGACTGTTTGGATTTTCTGTTTCTTCTTATGTCAGTTTTGGAAATTTGTGTCTTAAAAAAAATGTCCATTTCGTCTACGTTGAAAATGGAATGGAAGCGTTTATAATATTTCCTTGTTATTTTTTAAATGTCTAAAGGATTTGTAATGATGTACTTTCTTTCATTACTCATTGGTAATTTCTGCCTCCTGTTTTTTTCTTGATTTAGAGGCATGGATTTCTGTTGCTTGTCCATTTTCAATTTTACTGATTTCTCTTCTTTTAATTTTTTCCTCTACTTACTCTTGGTTTAATTTGCTTTTCTTTTTCTAACATCTCAAGGTGGACACTTAGATTACTGATTGAAAAGCTTTCCTCTTTGCTAATATAAGTAATAAAATAATAAAATTTAGAAGAATTTCCTTCTAAACATTGCTTTAGCTGCATCTCACAAATTGATTTCTGTTATTTTCATTTAGTTCAAAATATTTTCTAATTCTCTTACAGTTTCTTTTTTGATTAATGGATTATTTAGAAGAGTGTTGTTTAGTTTTGAAATATCGGGGAAATTTTATAAGATATCTTTCTGTTATTCCAAATTTAATTCCATGTTAAGTATGTTTAATAGTCTTTTATAGTAAGTCCCCTACATACAAATGAGTTCTGTTCCAAGAGCACGTTCATAAGTCCAGTTTGTAAGTCAAACAAAGTTAGCCTAGGCACCCAACTAACACAATCAGCTATATAGTACTATATACTATAATCGGCTTATAATACTTTTCACACAAATAATACATAAAAAACAAACACAATAAATAAAGAAAACATTTTTAATCTTACAGTACAGTACCTTGAATAGTACAGTAGTACAGTACAACAGCTGGCTTACAGGCGCTGGCCTCGAGTGAACAGGCAAGAAGAGTTACTGACTGGAGGAGGGAGAGGAGGTGGGAGATGGTAGAGCTGAAGGATCGTCAGCAATAGGGGATGGAGGGCAGGCTGCAATTTCATTCATGCCTGACGTTGATGGCACAGGTTCCAGTTCCTTGCTGGATTCAGTTCTATCTACCCTCTTGAGAAAACATTCCAGTGATGTCTGGGTAGTAGCTCTTTTTTTCTGTCATAGATGACACGGTAGCACTGGACTGCATTCTGAACAGCTGCTGCAACCTTCATGTAGCATTCTATGTTTGAGTCCTGTGCCTCAAAAACTAACAGTGCCTCCTCAAATAAAGGAAATCCCCTTGCCATTTCCTGTGTCATCAGTCTCTTCAGTTCTTCAGTTACTTTTTCTTCCTCTTGTCTCTCTTCGTCCTTTCTCTGGGCCTCCAATTCCATCAGGTCTTCATTAGTAAGCTCCTCATGTTGCAGAGCAACAGTACTGTACAGTAAAGTACACAAAAGCACAACCACTTGTAGAGGATGCAGGCACATGACAATGTACGCCAGACACTTGAAATAATTTACGTGATTGGACATGTAAACACACGTTCGTGTCTTTGAAAGTTCGAAACCTGAAAGTTTGTATGTATAGGGGACTTGTTTTATGGGCCAGCATATGGTTTATCTTGGTGAATGTTCTGTGTGTAGTTGAAGAGATTGTGGATTTTTGCTGTTGTTGGATGGAGTGTTCTATCAATACTAATTATGTCAAGTTAGTTGATAGTGTATTTCAAATTTTATGTATCCTTAACTGATTTTCTGCATACCTGTTTTATGAATTACTGAATGAGGAGTGTTGAATTCTCTTTAATTATGGATCTGTTTATTTCTCCTTTAACTTGTCAGTTTTTGCATATATAATGCTCTCTTGTTAGATGTGTACATGTTTAGGATTATGTCTTGATGATTTAACTTTTATTGTTATAATGAAATGTTTCTCGTTATCCCTGCTCCGAAGTCTACCTGTTATTAATATGGCCACTCTAGCTTTCTTATGATTAAAATGTACATAACACATATTTTTGCATCCTTGTACCTTTTCAAAAATACTTTATTTTTTAGAACAATTTTAGATATACAGAAAAATTGAGAATATAGTACAGAGAGTTCTCTATACCCCAGACCTAGGTTCTTAACATCTTATATTAGTATGTTATGTTTGTTACAATTAATGAACCAATATTGATACGTTATTATTAACTAAAGTCTGTAGTTTATTCAGATTTCCTTAGTTTTTAGCTAATGTCCTTTTTCTGTTCCAGGATCCCATCCAGATACCACTTCGTTACATTTAGTTGTTGTATCTCCATAGACTACTTTTGGGTGTAACAGTTTCTTAGATTATCCTTGTCCTTGATCACCATGACACTTTTGAGGAGAACTGGTCAGGCATTTTGCAGGATTTCCCTTTATTGGAATTCTTCCGATTTTTTTAAGGTTAGATTGTGAGGAAGATTGCAGAGATAAAGTGCCATTTTCGTTACATCATCTCAGAGGTACATACTGTCAACATGACTTGTGATTTTGATGTTGGTTATGATTACCTGGCTGAGGTAGTGTTTATCATGTTCTTCACCATAAAGTTACTCTCCTCCCCCTTTCCATTCTGTACTCTTTGGAAAGAAGTCACTAAGCTTATCCCACACTTAAGGAGTAGGGGATTACACACTCCTTGAGGACAGAGTATCCGCTTAAGTTATTTAGAATTCCTTTGCATGGGAGAGTTGTCTCTTTTCCTTCATTTATTAATTTATTCATATCATTAATTTATATCAGCATGGACTTACAGATATTTATTTTATGCTTTGGGTTATAATCCAGTACTACTTTATTTGTTCAAATTGTTCCAGCCTTGGCTATTGGGAACTCTTTTAGTTGGCTCCTATGCTCCTTTGACATACACCCATAAATGTGGGCTTGTTGTTGTTCTTGTTTGTTTGCATGTTTGTTAATTCTGGCACTAAAAAAATGCTCCAGGCTCATTTTGGGTTTTTTTGTTTTTATTGTTTTTTTCACTTTGTTTTTAAAATTTTTTTCTCAATTTTTAAAAATTGAAGTATAGTTGATTTACAATGTTGTGTTAGTTTCCGGTGTACAGCAAAGTGATTGTATGTGTGTGTGTCTGTGTGTGTATATACATATATATTTCAGATTCTTTTCCCATATAGGTTATTAAAAATATTAAGTGTAGTTCCCTGTGCTATATGGTAGGTCCTTGTTGGTTATCTACTTTATATATAGTAGTGTGTATATGTTAATCCCAAACTCCTAATTTGTCCCTACCCCCCCTTTCCCCTTTGGTAACCATAAGTTTGTTTTCTACGTCTGTGCAGGCTCATTTTGTATAAAGGTTTCCCCTGCTATATGAAAGTGCTAGAGTGTTCCTATGAAACCTTTCCTAAGCCAGAATGGTGTAAAGTGAAGAAACAGTTCCTTTAGGACACATCTTGTTAACGGATGCACAAAATAAATCAAGGTGAAGCACAGATGCTTACACAGTTCAAAGCTATGTCGTCAGCTTGATGCTGAGATGCGGAGTGTAGTTCCTGGGGACGGAGCTTGGTGGTGCCATTCTCCTCTCTCGGCTTGGGGTGCACACTGCCTTTATAACTGCTTGCTGCAAAACAAATGCTGACTGAGTAACATTCCATTGTATATATGGGGATATATGTGTATGTATAGCTGATTCACTTTGTTATAAAGCAGAAACTAACACACCATTGTAAAGCAATTATACTCCAATAAAGATGTTAAAAAAAATAAAACAAACACTGAATGTTATTTTTGCTTTTCACCTCTTTCCATAAAAGTGTAATTTTTTTTCAGATTTCTTTTGGATTAGCAAAAATAGGTACTTATGTAGGTCTTTTGTAAAAGTGAAGTGGCATATAGTGAACTTTTGAAAAGCAAAGGATACCTGTATTTCCTGTCCCAGTCCTATAATCAGTCATTTCTTCAAGAAGCCTTGGATCCTCTTGTTGGAGGATGGTGTTAGAAAGCAAGATCTACATGCTTGGTGTGCTGATTGCTACTGGATGTCGTTGCTTCTATGTTTTCTTAGTTGATTGAGCAAGGAAATATACTTGTGTATAGTAACCCATTGTATGTATACCTATATCTGTAACTCTTCCTATATGTCACCATCTGTATTTATATTAAACTAAATATGAATTCATAGTGAGCTCTAACTTTAATCCATTACTACATGGATACTCCTCCCCTTGCTTATCTGTAAATACCTGCTCCGACAATGAGAAACCTGGCTCCCACCATCTGTCATCCATTTATGTAATTGTTCAGTTCCAGTATACATGTATAGCAGTATCAGAACTGTTAACTCATACCCCTGTGTGAAACAGTTTTATCAGCTAGAGTGCCTATTTGCAGTTCCTGTTGCTTTTAGTTTTAAAGACTCTACTCATTTCTAAAGTTACTTTGGCCAGCATCTCGCCACCCCTCCACCCCAACCCCTTCAGTGAGGTTGTTTTCAAACATTTGTAGTAGTTATGTTATCTCGACCTACTCCACATTCCTTCAGGGGATCCCATGGCCTCCTCAGTGGTTTTGGTAATTTTGCATACATTAAAGCTCACTCTCTGTGTTGTGAATTTTGACAAATGTGTAATGTCATGTATCTACCATTACATTATCATATTGAATAGTTTTATATCTGTAAAAGTTTCCACACTTCAGTTCTTCAGCCGTCTCTGCCAAACCCCAAAACCCTGGAAACCACTGATCTCTTTTTACTGTTTCTGTAGTTTTTGCCTTTTCTAGAATGTCATGTAAAAGGAATCATATTAGCCTTTTCAGACTGCCTTCTTTCACTTTGCAATATGCATTTAAGGTTCCTCCAAGTCTTTTTGTGGCTTGATAGCTCATTTATCACTGAGTGTATCAGGTTTTTGTTTTTGTTTTATCCGTTCACCTATTGAAGGACATTTTCTTTGCTTCCAGTTTTTGGTGATTATGAATAAAGCTGCTGTAAACATTGTATGTAGGTTTTGTATGGACATAAATTTTCAAATCAGTTGGGTAAATACCTAGGTGTGTGATTGCTGAATCATACAGTAAGCTTATGTTTAGCTTTGTAAGAAACGGTCAAACTATCTTTCGAAGTGGCTCTTCCATTTTGCATTCCCATCAGCAATGAATGAAAGGTTCTGTTCCACATCTTCATCAGCATTTGGTATTGTCAGTTTAAGAAATTTTTTAGCCATTCTAGTAAGTCTGTATTGCCATCTCATTATTTCAGTTTGCATTTCTCTAGTGACTAATGATGTTGAGCATTTTTTCATATACATGTTAGCCATATGTATATATTCTTTGGTGACGTATATGTTCAGATCTTTTGCCCATTTCTTAATCGGGTTGTCTGTTTTCTTACTGTTTAGTTCTGTGTGTTTTTGGTGTATTTTGGATACCAGCTCTTTATCAGATATGTTTTTTGAAAATATTTTATCACATTCTGTGGCTTGTCTTTTCATTCTCTTAACAGTGTCTTTAACAGAGCAGAAGTTTTTAGTAAAGTCTACTTTGTCCGTTTTTTTTCATGGATTGTGCTTTTGGTGTTGTATCTAAAAATTCATCGCCAAACCCAAGATCACATATAGATTTTTCTCCTGCGTTTTCTTCTAGAAGTTTTATAGTATTGTATTTTATATTTAGGTCTGTGATTCATTTTGAATTATTTTTTGTAGAAAGTGTAAGGTCTCAGTCTCTTTTTTGCATATGGGCATCTAATTTTCCCACTACTACTTGTTGAGGCTATCTTTTCTCCATTGAATTGTCTTTGCTCCTTTGTCAAAAGTCAGTCATTCTTTTACTTTTAATGCATTTGTGTCTTTATATTTAAAACTTGTTTCCTGTAGGTGGCTTAGAATTGAGTCTTTCTTTTTTATAACCCAGTCTAATAGTTTCTGTCTTTATTTAGGAGTGGTTAGACCACTTGACAATTTGCTTTTTAAAATCAGCTTAATTGAGATATAATTTATACATCATAAAATTCACCCTTTTAAAGGGTTCAATTCAGTGGTTCTTAGAATATTTACAGAGTTTTACAGCCATTGGCATAATCTAATTTAGAGCATTTTTATCATGCCAGAGGGAAATCTTATGTCCATTCATAGTCACTATCCAATCCCCCTCTCTCCCACCCCAGCCCTAGGCAAACACTAATCTATTTTTTGTTTCTATAGATTTGCCTATTCTGGACATTTCATTTAAATGAAATCATATAGTATGTGATCTTTTGTGACTGGCTTCATTCATTTAGGATAATGTTTTTGAGGTTCACTCATGTTGTATGTATCAGTATTTCATTCCTTTTTAAAAAAATTGTGGGGCTTCCCTGGTGGTGCAGTGGTTGAGAATCCACCTGCCAATGCAGGGGACACGGGTTCGAGCCCTGGTCTGGGAGGATCCCACATGCCGCGGAGCAACTGGGCCTGTGAGCCACAATTACTGAGCCTGTGCGTCTGGAGCCTGTGCTCCCCAACAAGAGAGGCCGCGATAGTGAGAGGCCCGCGCACCGTGATGAAGAGTGGACCCCGCTTGCCACAACTAGAGAAAGCCCTCGGACAGAAACGAAGACCCAACACAGCCATAAATAAATAAATAAATAAATAAATAAATTCAAAAAAAAAATTGTGGCAAAACTCACATAATATAAAATTCACCATGTTAACAACTTGAAAATCTACAGTTCAGTGGCATTTAGTATGTTCTCAATGTTACACAACTGTCATCACTATCTAGTTCCAGAATGTTTTTTATCACCCGAAAGGAAATCTTTTTCCCTTTAATCAGTCACTCCCCATTCCCCTTCCCCCATCCTTCCCCCTCCTGACAACCACTAGTTTGCTTGCTTTCTCTGTAGGTTTGCCTATTCTGGATATTTACTGTAAATGGAATAGTACAATGTTTGACTTTTGTGTCTGGCTTCTTTCACTTAGCATAATGCTTTCTAGATTCATCCACGTCACAGCATGTATCAGTAGTACTTCATTCCTTGTTATGGCTGAATAATACTCCATTGCATGGAAATTCCACATCATGAGTTGATGGACATTTGGGTTGTTTCTACATTTTGGCTATTTTGAGTAGTGTTATTATGAATATTGTATCCAAGTTTTTATATGGACAGTTTTTTTTCAGGTTTATTTGTATTTTTAAAAATTGAGGTATAGATGATGTACAATATAAGTTTCAGGTGTACAGTGCAGTGACTCACAATTTTTAAAAGTTATACTCCATTTATAGTTACAAAATACAGGCCGTGTTCCCTGTGCCGTACAGTATATCCTTGTAGCTTATTTATTTTATACATAGTAGCTTGTACCTTTTGATCCCCAGCCCCTATCTTGCCCCTACCCCCTTCCCTCTCCCCAGTGGTAACCACTAGTTTGTACTCTACCTCTGTGAGTCTGTTTCTTTTTTGTTATATTCACTAGTTTATTTTATTTTTTAGATTTCACATATAATGCCATACAGTATTTGTCTTACTCTGTCTGACTTGTTTCACTAAGCATAATGCCCTCCAGGTCTATCCACGTTGCTGCAAATGGCAAAATTTCATTCTTTTTTATGGCTGCGTAGTATTCCACTGTGTGTGTGCCCCCCGCCCCCGCCACACACACCACATGTCTCCTTTATCTGTTCATCTGTTGATGGGCACTTAGGTCGCTTCCATATTTTGGCCATCATAAATAATGCTGCTGTGAACATTGGGGTGCATGTATCTTTTTGAATTTGTGTTTTCTTTTTTTTTTTTTTTTCAAATATATGCCCAGCAGTGGAATTGCTGGGTCATATGGTAGTTGTATTTTAGTTTTTTGAGGAACCTCCATAGTGTTTTCCACAGTGGCAGCACCAATTTACATTCCCACCAACAGTGCGCGAGGGTTGCCTTTTCTCCACACCCTCTCCAACATTTGTTATTTGTTATCTTTTTGATAATTCTGACCAATGTAAGGTGATATCTCATTGTGGTTTTCATTTGTATTTCCCTGAGGTGAGCAATGTTGAGCATCTTTTCAAGTACCATGGACATATATATTCATTTGTCTTGTTAGACTACTTAAATTTAGTGAAATTATTGGTATGGTTGGGTTTGTGTGTATTATTTTTCTATCTTTTTTTTTTTTTTTATCATTGAAGAAAAGTCACTTTATTTGAGCTAAGAAAAGGGCACTTGACCACTTATATTTACCAAAGAGAGAGTTCAGTATGACTCCATCGTGAACTTTGTTCTGCTAATGGGAGCAGGATAGGTATCACTGTTTGAGACAACTGTTTTCTTAAGGTTTTTTATTTTTTATTTTTATACAGCAGGTTCTTATTAGTCATCAGTTTTATACACATCAGTGTATACATGTCAATTCCAATCGCCCAATTCATCACACCACCACCCCCACGCCCCCCGCTTTCCCCCCTTGGTGTCCATATGTTTGTTCTCCATATCTGTGTCTCAATTTCTGCTCTGAAAACCGGTTCATCTGTACCATTTTTCTAGGTTCCACATATATGCGTTAATATACGCTATTTGTTTTTCTCTTTCTGACTTACTTCACTCTGTATGACAGTCTCTAGATCCATCCACGTCTCAACAAATGACCCAATTTCATTCCTTTTTATGGCTGAGTAATATTCCATTGTATATATGTACCACATCTTCTGTATCCATTTGTCTGTCGATGGGCATTTAGGTTGCTTCCATGACCTGGTTATTGTAAATAGTGCTGCAATGAACATTGGGGTGCATGTGTCTTTTTGAATTGTGGTTTTCTCTGGGTATGTGCCCAGTAGTGGGATTGCTGGATCATATGGTAATACTATTTTTAGTTTTTTAAGGAACCTCCATACTGTTCTCCATAGTGGCTGTATCAGTTTACATTCCTACCAACAGAGCAAGAGGATTCCCTTTTCTCCACACCCTCTCCAGCATTTGTTGTTTGTAGATTTTCTGATGAAGCCCATTCTAACTGGTGTGAGATGATACTTCATTGTAGTTTTGATTTGCATTTCTCTAATTAGTGATGTTGAGCAGCTTTGCATGTGCTTCTTGGCCATCTGTATATCTTCTTTGGAGAAATGTCTGTTTAGGTCTTCTGCCCATTTTTGGATTGGGTTGTTTGTTTTTTTAATATCGAGCTGCATGAGCTGTTTATATATTTTGGAGATGAATCCTTTGTCCGTTGATTCGTTTGCAAATGTTTTCTCCCATTCTGAGGGTTGTCTTTTCGTCTTGTTTATGGTTTCTTTTGCTGTGCAGAAGCTTTGAAGTTTCATTACGTCCCATTTGTTTATTTTTGTTTTTATTTCCATTACTCTAGGAGGTGGATCAAAAAAGATCTTGCTGTGATTTATGTCAAAGAGTGTTCTTCATACGTTTTCCTCTAAGAGTTTTATAGTGTCCGGTCTTACATTTAGGTCTCTAATCCATTTTGAGTTTATTTTTTTGTATGGTGTTAGGGAGTGTTCTAATTTCATTCTTTTACATGTAGCTGTCCACTTTTCCCAGCACCACTTATTGAAGAGACTGTCTTTTCTCCATTGTATAACCTTGCCTCCTTTGTCATAGATTATTTGACCATAGGTGTGTGGGTTTACCTCTGGGCTTTTCTATCTTGTTCCGTTGATCTATGTTTCTGTTTTTGTGCCACTACCATATTGTCTTGATTACTGTAGCTTTGTAGTATAGTCTGAAGTCAGGGAGTCTAATTTCTCCAGCTCCGTTTTTTTCCCTCAAGACTGCTTTGGCTATTCGGGGTCTTTTGTGTCTCCATACAAATTTTAAGATTTTTTGTTCTAGTTCTGTAAAAAATGCCATTGGTAATTTGATAGGGATTGCATTGAATCTGTAGATTGCTTTGGGTAGTATAGTCATTTTCACAATATTGATTCTTCCAATCCAAGAACATGGTATATCTCTCTATCTGTTGGTATCATCTTTAATGTCTTTCATCAGTGTCTTATAGTTTTCTGCATACAGGTCTTTTATCTCCCTAGGTAGGTTTATTCCTAGGTATTTTATTCTTTTTGTTGCAGTGGTAAATGGGAGTGTTTCCTTAATTTCTCTTTCAGATATTTCATCATTAGCGTATAGGAATGCAGGAGATTTCTGTGCATTAATTTTGTATCCTGCAACTTCACCAGATTCATTGATTAGCTCTAGTAGTTTCCTGGTGGCATCTTTAGGATTCTCTATATATAGTATCATGTCATCTGCAAACAGTGACAGTTTTACTTTTTCTTTTCCAATTTGTATTCCTTTTATTTCTTTTTCTTCTCTGATTGCCATGGCTAGGACTTCCAAAACTATGTTGAATAATAGTGGTGAGAGTGGACATCCTTGTCTCGTTCCTGATCTTAGAGGAAATGCTTTCAGTTTTTCACCATTGAGAATGATGTTTGCTGTGGGTTTGTCATATATGGCCTTTATTATGTTGACGTAGGTTCCCTCTGTGCCCACCTTCTGGAGAGTTTTTATCATAAATGGGTGTTGAATTTTGTCAAAAGCTTTTTCTGCATTTATTGAGATGATCATATGGTTTTTATTCTTCCATTTGTTAATATGGTGTATCACAGTGATTGATTTGCATATATTGAAGTATCCTTGCATCCCTGGGATAAATCCCACTTGATCATGGTGTATGATCCTTTTAATGTGTTGTTGGATTCTGTTTGCTAGTATTTTGTTGAGGATTTTTGCATCTATATTCATCAGTGATATTGGTCTGTAATTTTCTTTCTTTGTAGTATCTTTGTCTGGTTTTGGTATCAGGGTGATGGTGGACTCATAGAAGAGTTTGGGAGTGTTTCTTCCTCCGCAATTGTTTGGAAGAGTTTGAGAAGGATGGGTGTTATAACGTTCTTCTCTAAATGTTTGATAGAATTCACCTGTGAAGCCATCTGGTCCTGGACCTTTGTTTGTTGGAAGATTTTTAATCACAGTTTCAATTTCATGAGTTGTGATTGGTCTGTTCATATTTTCTGTTTCTTCCTGATTCAGTCTTGGAAGGTTATACCTTTCTAAGAATTTGTCCATTTCTTCCAGGTTGTTCATTTTACTGGCATGGAGTTGCTTGTAGTAGTCTCTTAGGATGCTTTGTATTTCTGCAGTGTCTGTTGTGACTTCTCCTTTTTCATTTCTAATTTTATTGATTTGAGTCCTCTTCCTCTGTTTCTTGATGAGTCTGGCTAATGGTTTATCAATTCGGTTTATCTTCTCAAAGAACCAGCTTTTAGTTTTATTGATCTTTGATATTGTTTTCTTTGTTTCTATTTCATTTATTTCTACTCTGATCTTTATGATTTCTTTCCTTCTGCTAACTTTGGGTTTTGTTTGTTCTTCTTTCTCTAGTTTCTTTAGGTGTAAGGTTAGATTATTTATTTGAGATTTTTCTTGTTTCTTTAGGTAGGCTTGTATAGCTATAAACTTACCTCTTAGAATTGCTTTTGCTGCATCCCATAGGTTTTGGATTGT
The DNA here is from genome assembly GCF_028021215.1 of Eschrichtius robustus. Lineage (NCBI taxonomy): Eukaryota > Metazoa > Chordata > Mammalia > Artiodactyla > Eschrichtiidae > Eschrichtius > Eschrichtius robustus. The sequence goes on from NC_090833.1 coordinate 68,710,125, forward strand.
TGTGTTTTCATTGTCATTTGTCTCTAGGTATTTTTTGATTTCCTCAGTGGTCTCTTGGTTATTTAGTAATGTAGTGTTTAGCCTCCATGTGTTTGTGTTTTTTACGTTTTTTTCCCCTGTAATTCATTTCTAATCTCATAGCATTGTGGTCAGAAAAGATGCTTGATATGGTTTCAATTTTCTTAAATTTACTGAGGCTTGATTTGTGACCCAAGATGTGATCTATCCTGGAGAATGTTCCATGCGCACTTGAGAAGAAAGTGTAATCTGCTGTTTTTGGATGGAATGTCCTATAAATATCAATTAAATCTGTCTGGTCTATTGTGTCATTTAAAGCTTCTGTTTCCTCATTTATTTTCATTTTGGATGATGTGTCCATTGGTGTAAGTGAGGTGTTAAAGTCCCCCACTATTACTGTGTTACTGTCCATTTCCTGTTTTACAGCTGTTAGCAGTTGCCTTATGTATTGAGGTGCTCCTATGATGGGTGCATATATATTTATAATTGTAATATCTTCTTCTTGGATTGATCCCTTGATCATTATGTAGTGTCCGTCCTTGTCTCTTGTAACATTTTTTATTTTAAAGTCTATTTTATCTGATATGAGTATTGCTACTCCAGCTTTCTTTTGATTTCCATTTGCATGGAATATCTTTTTCCATCCCCTCACTTTCAGTCTGTATGTGTCCCTAGGTCTGAAGCGGGTGTCTTGTAGACAGCATATATATGGGTCTTGTTTTTGTATCCATTCAACAAACCTGTGTCTTTTGGTTGGAGCATTTAATCCATTCACGTTTAAGGTAATTATCAATATGTATGTTCCTAAGACCATTTTCTTAATTGTTTGGGTTTGTTTTTGTAGGTCCTTTTCTTCTCTTGTGTTTCCCACTTAGAGAAGTTCCTTTAGCATTTGTTGTAGAGCTGGTTTGGTGGTGCTGAATTCTCTTAGCTTTTGCTTGTCTGTAAAGCTTTTGATTTCTCCATTGAATCTGAATGAGATCCTTGCCAGGTAGAGTAATCTTGGTTGTAGGTTCTTCTCTTTCATCACTTTAAGTATATCATGCCACTCCCTTCTGGCTTGTAGAGTTTCTGCTGAGAAATCAGCTGTTGACCTTATGGGAGTTCCCTTGTATGTGATTTGTTGTTTTTCCCTTGCTGCTTTCAGTAATTTTTCTTTGTCTTTAATTTTTGCCAATTTGATTACTTTGTGTCTCGGCATGTTTCTCCTTGGGTTTATCCTGTATGGGACTCGCTGTGCTTCCTGGACTTGGGTGGCTATTTCCTTTCCCATGTTAGGGAAGTTTTCGACTATAATCTCTTCAAATATTTTCTCTGGTCCTTTCTCTCTCTCTTCTCCTTCTGGGACCCCTATAATGCGAATGTTGTTGTGTTTAATGTTCTCCAGAGGTCTCTTAGGCTGTGTTTATTTCTTTTCATTCTTTTTTCTTTATTCTGTTCAGCAGCAGTGAATTCCACCATTCTGTCTTCCAGGTCCCTTATCCGTTCTTGTGCCTCAGTTATTCTGCTATTGATTCCTTCTAGTGAAGTTTTCATTTCATTTATTGTATTGTTCATCTCTGTTTGTTTGTTCTTTAATTCTTCTAGGTCTTTGTTAAACGTTTCTTGCATCTTCTCGATCTTTGCCTCCATTGTTTTTCCGAGGTCTTGGATTATCTTCACTATCATTATTCTGAATTCTTTTTCTGGAAGGTTGCCTATCTCCACTTCATTTAGTTGTTTTTCTGGGGTTTTATCTTGTTCCTTCATCTGGTACATAGCCCTGTGCCTTTTTATCTTGTCTATCTTTCTGTGAATGTGGTTTTTGTTCCACAGGCGCCAGGATTTTAGTTCTCCTTGCTTCTGCTGTCTGCCCTCTGGTGGATGAGGCTATCTAAGAGGCTTGTGCAGGTTTCCTGATGGGAGAGACTGGTGGTGGGTGGAGCTGGGTGTTGCTCTGGTGGGCAGAGCTCAGTAAAACTTTAATCCGCTTGACTGCTGATGGGTGGGGCTGGGTTCCCTCCCTGTTGGTTGTTTGGCCTGAGGCAACCCAACACTGGAGCCTACCTGGGCTTTTTGTTGGCGCTAATGGTGGACTCTGGGAGGGCTCACGCCAAGGAGTACTTCCCAGAACTTTTGCTGCCAGTGTCCTTGTCCCCATGGTGAGCCACAGCCACCCCCCGCCTCTGCAGGAGACCCTCTAACGCTAGCAGGTAGGTCTGGTTCAGTCTCCCCTGGCTTCACTGCTCCTTCCCCTGGGTCCCGATGCGCACACTACTTTGTGTGTGCCTTCCAAGAGTGGAGTTTCTGTTTCCCCCATTCCTGTCAAAGTCCTGCAATCAAATCCCACTAGCCTTCAAAGTCTGATTCTCTAGGAATTCCTCCTCCCATTGCCGGACCCCCAGGTTGGGAAGCCTGACGTAGGACTCAGAACCTTCACTCCAGTGGGTGGACTTCTGTGGTATGTGTTCTCCAGTCTGTGAGTCACCCACCCATCAGTTATGGGATTTGATTTTGCTGTGATTGCGCCCCTCCTACCATCTCATTGTGGCTTCTCTTTTGGCTTTGGATGTGGGGTATCTTTTTTGGTGAGTTCCAGTGTCTTCCTGTCGATGATTGTCCAGCAGCTAGTTGTGATTCTGGTGTTCTCACAAGAGGGAGTTCAGCTCCTGTTTTCTTAAGGTTTCTCTCTCTGTTTTTAATGTCCTGTTTTTTGTTCCTTTTTGGATTGAGTGTATTTTAGTATTCCATTTATCTCTACATTGGTTTATTAACTATACATCTTTTTTTTTAAGTAGTTGCCTTAGGGTTTATTATATGCATCTTTAACTTTCAACAGTTTACCTACACATAGTGTTATACTACTTCATGTATTACCTAGGACTTTTAATTTTGTATACTTTCATTCTCTTCCATTCTTCATCATTAAAAAGGGGATAATACTAGTTACACCTTGTTGGGTTGTTAGGAGTATGAAATGAGTTAATGCATGTAAAATATTCAGAACATAGCTCATGCTTTTATTTATATTGGGAATAATAGAAGAAGACTTCATTAGTTCTTGAATCTGCAGATTGCAGGTTTCTTTTCTAACTTGCCTCAACTACCCATTTCTATGATCACACCCTAGACTATTGGTTCTTAATTTTGACTGTATATTACAATTAACTGGGCAGCTTAAAAATTTTTGATGGGAGTGTGCCACCCTCAGAAATTCTTATTTTCTTGGTCTGATTTAAGAAAAAGTATTCTATTAGATTCCAATGTGTAGTTAGAATAGAGAACCATTACCCTAGACTTTATCATCATGATCTATAACTTAAAGTATTTTAAGCATCTAATCCTGACTTCCATCTCTTTTTCTGCCAGCTCACATACTTTGATACCATATTTTGACACTTCTTGGATTCTATCCAGACCACCAGGCCATTAGTCACACCACTCTTTTTTTTTTTTTTTAATTTATTTATTTTTATTTATTTATGGCTGTGTTGGGTCTTTGTTTCCGTGTAAGGGCTTCCCCCAGCTGCGGCAAGCGGGGGCCACTCTTCGTCGCGACGCGTGGGCCTCTCACTATCGCGGCCCCTCCCGTTGCGGAGCACAGGCTCCAGACGCGCAGGCTCAGCAATTGTGGCCCACGGGCCCAGTCACTCCGTGGCACGTGGTATCCTCCCAGACCAGGGCTCGAACCCGTGTCCCCTGCATTGGCAGGCAGATTCTCAACCACTGCGCCACCAGGGGAGCCCCAGTCACACCACTCTTTCACTGTCCATCATGCGCCTCATACAGTAACTTCTTTCCTTACCCAATTACATTGATTCATTGAATAAAAATGTTAATGCCTGCTAATGTTCCGTACTATTTTGTGGGGTCAGGTTATCATCTCTCTTGTTTCTTCCTTCACTGTAATTAGGGCAAAACTTCAGCCATGATAAAACGCAATTCTTTGCAAACTCTGTGTTCCCTTGAACCTGAGTAGCTGAGTGTGATTGGAGAAAACAACAGTGCTGACTGGTCTCACTTTAAATTTATGGCCACGAATATCCCTTGTGCCCTCAGCATCACCTAGTCATTTTGCTCTTCCACTTTCATTACTAAGAAGACTACTTAATCTCTTTTCTTTCCTTACTCTTTTCTCTCTCTTTGTCTCTCTATATATGCCAAGTCCTCCATCTGTGCTGCATTCTCTTGTCTATTGAAGGATTTTGCCTCTGGTGTTATCCTTTCTCTGCCCTGCATCATCTTTCTTTACTGCTGAATCATATTTGCAAGCATAAGAACATGCTGTAACATCTCAAACTGTCTTTGTCTGTCTGTCTGTCTCTCTCTCTCTCACACACACACACACACCTTTCTTTCTCATGTACAGAAAAATTTGTTGCAAAGACTTGCTCATACTTACTGTCTCTATTTTCTTACTTTGCATTTTCTCTCCAACTTGCTCCAGGCTGGCTCTTCTCCACCTTCACCAACTAAACCCATTCTAGTCAGTGTTCTCAGTCTTAAAGTTCTCTACCTCTCATCAGCATTTGACACGATTGATCAGTCCCTAGTTTTGGGAAAACCTCACTTGGTTTTCTGGATGCCATATCATCCTGAATCTCGTCTGATTTATGACAGTTCCTTCTCAGTCTTGTTTTCTAGCTTCTCTTCCCTTGCCTCAAAAGTTGGAGTGCCCTAGGCTTAGGCCTTATACCTTTTCTGTGTCAGTATTTGTCACTTTTTAGGGTATCTTATTTAATTTTGTGGTTATAAGTATCATTAATTCACTATTGACTCCAGCCTTGATATCTTTATCAAACTCCACACTGTATTGGAGTGCCTTCTCTGCTTGAATGTTTTAGTAGGCATCTCAGACTTAACTTGTCCGGTACAGAATGTTGGGTTTATTTACTCAAACTTACTCTTTCCTCAGACTTTACCATCTCAATATATGGCACCACCATTCACCCTCTTGGTTAGGCCACAAACTGGACGTCATTCTTAGTTTCTCTTTTCCCTCATACCTCCAATCCATCAGTAGCAGTTTTACCTTTAAACTATATCTCAAATCTTGCCATTTCTTGTCACTCCCACTCCTTTGCCTTAATATAAGCCATTATTATCTCTCTTCTGGACTGCTGCAGTTACCTTTAACTGCACTCCCTGCTTCTGCTCTTTTCTCCCTCTACTCTGTGTATGGCAACTACTGTGATTTTTTTTTAAAGACACAGCACTGTCATCTGGAGGCTGCTAGTTGCTTCCCAGCATGTTTAGAATAAAATCTAAAGACCCTACCTAGCCTAAAAGGTCCTATATAATTTCCCCCTTCACTGACCTCATCTTTCAATAGTCCCCTAAGCTCCAGAGCCATGGCTTTCTTGTTGTTCCTCAAAGATCAAGGTATTTACTTGCCCTTAGGCTTTTATTGTTTATTTTCTTCCTGCTTAGAATGTTTTCTATTGTCGTATGATTTACTCTTTCCTATCACTTCAACCCCTGCTCAGATTTTACCTCCTTACTTCTTCAAAGAGATCTTCCTTGACTGCACTATAAAAATAAGCACTTCCGTTATCACTTTCTTTCCCTATATCTTGCTTTATTTTTATTCATAGCATGTATGCTTTCTGAAATTATTTATTTATAAGTCTCTAGTTATCTACTGATTATTTCCCAACTATAATGTTAGCTTCATAAAGACCTGACATTTGGTATTTTCATCGCTTTAATTCCTCACATTTAGAACAAGGTCTGAGACTCAGTCATAGGTTATTAATGTACCAGTAATGATTGGCAAACATAAGAGCACCTTCCTGTTAGCCACAAAACTGTAGAATACTTATGAATAATCCTAACAAACAATGTAGAAGATCTGGGTGAAGAAAATCATGAGACTTTAGTTAAAGGCTTAAAAAAAAAAAAAATGACCTAAATAAAATGGAGAGCCATACCATATGCACTTGACTGGAGAACTTAATATTGTAAAGTTGGCTGTTCTCCTTAAATAATCTGGGTTTTAGAATTGTTCCTAACAAAGATCTCAACTTTTTTCCTCCTGAAACTTGATAAGCTGGGATGAGTAAGCCTGGAAAGTTTTTTTTTTTTTTCCACTCTTCCAGTGAGTATTATTAGTTAAGCCATGATTCAGGATCCCAGGGTGGGGATCACCACGTACCCAGGTCCCCCTTCACCACCCTGAGCAGAAGGATGGAGGACAGAAGAGGAGAGGTGGAGCCAGTTCAGATCTTCCCTGGAAACATGCCTTCTGCCCAGTGGTCATCCCAGGTTGACACCCAGGCTATGGGGCAGAGAGACTTGTACACACACCAGTATCATTCACACATGGAGACATCACCTCTTTTAGCAGACATTGCCTTCTCACAGTGGTGGAAGCCTAGGTAGTTCTGCCAGCAGTTCCTGGTCTGGCTCTGGTTGGGGAAGTGGCTGTCAAAAGGAGCAGGCTGATAGTTCTTGATTTTGGAGTTGATGTCCTCTGCCATAGTGCTGACTCCTAAAGACACCCCTGAAGCCGCTGGAAGCTCAATGTGACCCTCATCAAAGATGCCAGTCAAGCCTGGAAAGTTTTTAAAAGGGTGAAGAGGGAGTTTATCTACCACATCAAAAAACATATAGAACTGTTATAATTAGCTGTGGGTGGTACTAGCTTGGAAACTGGCTAATGAAACAAAATAGAGGTTAGATTTTTTTTTAGGATTATATAGGATTTTAGTATATATGATTTTAGTATTTAGTATGTAGATAAAGGTGAGAAAAGAATTCATCAGTAAGTTAACTGTTCCATTATAAGTAGATGACATGATTATACATGCTATAGAGCATTTGTAAAGCAGTGATACCCATTAGGTATATTTGAGGTGTGTAGGGCTCTTGCAGTTAAGGATCTAGTTAACGTATGCCTTTAGGTCATCTTCTGTTTCATAAAATATTTCCCTCGCTTCTTCACGGATTCATTTTTTGATCTGATAGCGTGTTTACCTCTCTTCCTTTTAATTTGTTATTACTTCCACTGTGTATTTAGTAGTCAAATAAACTTAACAGAATTTTTAAAATAAACTGTCATTAAACGGACTCTGAATGAGAGACTGAAATGCATTAAGTATGTATGTTTTGCTGCTTTGTGATATCTATTGCAGTTCTTTTTTTTTTTTTTAATTTTCTTTATTTATTTATGGCTGTGTTGGGTCTTTGTTTCTGTGCGAGGGCTTTCTCTAGTTGCGGCAAGTGGGGGCCACTCTTCATCGCGGTGCGCGGGCCTCACTATCGCGGCCTCTCGTTGCGGAGCACAGGCTCCAGATGCGCAGGCTCAGCAATTGTGGCTCACGGGCTTGGTTGCTCCGCGGCATGTGGGATCTTCCCAGACCAGGGTTTGAACCCGTGTCCCCTGCATTGGCAGGCAGATTCTCAACCACTCTGCCACCAGGGAAGCCCCTCTTTCATTTTTGATGTTATTTGTTTGGGCCCTCTTTTTTTCTCATGATATGTCTAGCTAAATGTTTATCAATTTTGGTTATCTTTTCAAAGCATCAGCTTAGTTTCACTGATCTTTTCTATTGCTTTTTTTTTTTTTAAGTCTCTCTTTTATTTCTGCTCTGATCTTTATGATTTCTTTCCTTATACTAATTTTGGGTTTGGTTGCTCTTCTTTTCCTGGTTCCTTTAGCTATAAGTTCAGGTTGTTTTAGATTTTTCTTGTTTTCTGAGGTAGACTTGTATCGCTGTAAACTTCCCTCTTAGAACTGCTTTTGCTATGTACCATAGATTTCGGATTGTTGTATTTTCATTTTCATTTGTCTCCAGGTATTCTTTGATTCCCTCTTTGATTTCTTCAGTGACCCATTGGTGTTTTAGTACTATATTGTTTAGCCTCTACATGTTTGTGTTTTTTGCAGTTTTTTTCCTTGTAGTTGATTATTAGTCTCATAGCATTGTGTTCAGAAAAGATGCTTGATATGATTCAGCCACTCTGTCTCTTTTTTTTTTGGCGGGGGGTGGGGCACCAAAATTTTTATTAGAACAAGAACCTTCTTATTCTCTTTTAACATTAAAATCATTATAAACCAAATTAATCTCTTTTTGACCCAGAGTTGTGATGGGAATCATCAAGTTACAATATGCTTTTATGTTTCTCTGGTCCCTCTCAACCTCTGGCTGTCACTTCTCCTTTCTTGGCTATCCCTTAACAATGTATTCCAATCTCTGTTAATAGGGTCTAAAACTATCAACCTCATTGTTCTGAAGTTTAAAAGAATGCTAAGCACTAAGTTAGGCTCTCAGGAACAGACTCCGACATTTCCTCCACACCCTTTGACATAGCTCCTTCTCGTATGTCATGGGCTGAGGAACCAATGAACCTGTAAACCAAGAACATGGGTATAAAGTCCATAGGCCACGTGAGGGCCTGGATGGTAAAGTGCATGGGCTTTGTGACCACCACTGCCACCTTCTAGTCTAAGGAAGGACTGACTGAGTGAGCATTTCCAAAACTCCTGAGCTCAAGGTTCCCTGTGGGTAACTCCCATGTACCTCCATCATGACTAGGGCTGGAGGAGGGACTTCTCAATTCCCCCCGCCACACTTGGAACAGTATGAGGGATGCAGCAGAGGCTAAAGACTGAGTGATGAGCCTCAGGGAGTTGATGGGGGACAATATCAAACCAGTCTCATAGTTGGTGCCATTTGCTCTTGGGGAGGAGACGTGGGACCCAGGCAATGACAGCAGCTGGAAGGCAAAGGGCAGGCCTGGTTCTCAATAGCAGTAGTGATAAGGCTTGAAGGGGCCATCACAGGACATGGCCAGGTACTGGGCCTGCTTCTCAGTCAGCTTGGTTAGCTTCATATTCAGCTTGCCCAGGTGGGCTTTAGCCACTGCTTCATCCACCTTCTTGAGCAGGAAGTGGACCCCGACAGGGTACTTGTCTGGGGGTGTCCACAGCTCAATCTGTGCTAGCACCTGGTTGGTGAAGGAGTTGCTCATCACAAAACTTGGGTGGCCCATGGCACAGCCCAGGTTGAGCAGCTGGCCCTTGGCCAGCAGGATGATGTGGCACCCGTTCTTCAACAAGTAGCAGTCCACCTGGGGATTGATGTTCACCTTCTCCACAACATTCTCGTTCAGCCACTTGACGTCAGTCTCCACATCAGAGTGTCTGATGCAGTCTGTGTCTTTTGATTGGAGCATTTAGGCCATTTACATTTAAAGCAGTTATTGATAGGTGTGTACTTATTGCCGTGTTGTTCATTGTTTTCGTAGTTTTTTTGTTCCTTTCTTTTGCTTTCTTCCCTTGTGATTTGATGATTATGTTTAGTAGTATGTTTGGATTTCTCTCTCTTTTTGTGTATATATCCATTATAGATTTTTGGTTTTTGATTACCATGACATTTATATGTAGCAATCTGTGTTTATGTGTGTGTGTGTATGTATGTATGTGTGTGTGTATATAAATGATTATTCTAAGTTGCTGATCTCTTAATTTCAAATGCATTTTAACTGTCTTGCATTTTTGTTTCAACTCCCTCCTGACATTTCCTGTTTTTGACATCATATTTAACATCTTATTGTTTTCTGTATCACTTAACTACTTGTTGCGGATGTAGATGATTTTACTACATTTGTCTTTTAACCTTCTTACTAGCTTTATAAGTGGTTGATTTACTACCTTTATTTTATGTTTGTCTTTATCAGTGAGATTTTTCCTTTTGTAATATTTATTTTTCTAGTTGTGGCCTTTTATTTCCCACTTTAGAGAAGTCCATTTAACATTTCTTCTAAAGATGCTGGGTCCTGAGCCCTCTGGTGGATGTAGCTGGGTCCTGAGGTGGGTGGGGTGGGTGTCTTAAGACAGCTGGCCTGCAGGTTGGTAGGGCTATGTACCTGCCTGGGTAGCTGTGTGGCCTGAGGTGTCCCAGTACTGGTGCTCACAGGCTGGTGAGCTGGGCCAGGTCCCAGTGCTAATAAGTTAGGGGGAGGGGAATTCCCTCGTGGTCCAGTGGTTAGAATGCCGTGCTTCCAGTGCAGGGCGCGTGGGTTCAATCCCTGGTCAGGGAACTAGGATCCCACATACCATACAGCGTGGCCAAAAAAAAAAAAAAAGAGAAACAAAAAATGAGTTTACTTAAAGTAAAAAAAAAAAACAACTATTAATAAAAAAAAAAAATAAGTTGGAGGATTCCAAAATGACAGTTGCCAGCCCCAGTGTCCTCATGGTAGAATGAGCTCCCACAAATTTTTGCCACCAGCGTCCATGTCCTCAGGGAAAGCTCCAGTTGCCTCCTGCCTCTCCAGAGGCTTTCTAAGATCAGCAGGTGGGTCCAACCCAGGCTCCTTTCAAATTACTGCTTAGTCCCTGGTTCTTGGAATGTGTGAGATTTTGAGCACGCCCTTTAAGAGTGAAGTCTTTATTTCCTGCAGTCCTCTGGATAAGCCCCATTGGCTCTCATAGCCAAACATCATGGGGGCTCATCTTCCTGGTTGCAGAATCCCTGGGCTGGGGAGCCCGATTTGGGGCTCCTTGGGGAGGACCTCTGCAGTTGTAATTATCCTCTTGCTTGTGGGTTGCCCACCTGGTGATGTGGTTCTTTACCATATCGTGTCTCCACCCCTCTTGTTTGTTTCATTATTTCTTTATATTTTCAGTTGTAGAACATCTTTTCCACTAGTTTTCAGGTCTTATCAATAGTTGCTCTGTAAATAGTTGCAATTTTGGTGTGCCCTTGGGAAGAGGTAAGCTCAGGGTCTTCCTATTCTGTCATCTTGGTCACTTTTCTACCCAGTAGTTTTAGCATGCATTGGTAATTCTTGCTTGAATGTGAATACTGTGATGCTTGTAAAATGGTTTTTAATCATTCTTTCTGTGTTTATTAGTGTGTATTCTGTTTTGAAGAGCCTTCCTTTCCTTCCTTCACTTTCATTCATTTACTTTATAATATCAATATGGACTCAAGGCTTAAAAGAAAGTCAGTGTTTTATAATCCATTATTGTAACTCATTTTAATGCTGAAATTGTTCCCAGATTGGCCAATGGGAGGTTCATCAAGCTAGTTTCTGTGTCCTTTTGATAGGAGCCCCCATTAGTCTTTGAGCAGTGCTTTTTTTTTCTCTGCCTTGCATAAGATGTTCTAGGTGCATCCTGTGCTTTTTTTGCCCAGCCTTGGAATTGGCCATTTCTCCAAGGAGCTCTAGTATCTCATGGCTGGGAAATGTCTTTAAGAAACAGTGATATAGGTGCTGGATTTGTTTGTTGCTGGTGGGGTGACACAGCTGGTGGGTTTTCTTTTTAGCAGATAGAAGGAGGAGATACACCCACTCACACATACATATTTTACAGTTTTATTGAGCTATAATTCATACACCACGCAATTCACCCATTTAAAGTATACAATTTATTGGTTTTTAGTGTAGTCACAGATTGCTCAACTATCATCACAATCAATTTTAGAACATTTTTATTCCCTCAAAAAGAGACCCCATACCCATTAGCAGTCATTCTCCATTTCCCCCAACACCCAGGCCTAGCAGCCAACAAGTTTCTCTTTCTATAGGTTTGCCTATTCTGCACATTTCATATAAATGGAACCATACTATATGTGGTCTTTTGTGACTGACTTCTTCCACTTAGCATAATGTTTTCACGGTTCATCCATGTTGTGGCATGTATCAGTATTTACTTTCTTTTTATTGCTGAATGATAGTCCATTGTATAGATGTACTACATTTTATTTATCCCTTTATCAGTTGATGGACATTTGGGCTATTACCATTTCTTTTCTGTTATCAATAATGTTGACACATGTGTATTTAAGCATTTTTATTTTTGAATTATTTTAGGTTTACAGAAAGGTTGAAAAAATAGTACAGAGATTTCCTGTATTTTTCTATGGCTAACATTTTATATTACCGTAGTACATTTGTCAAAACTAAGACATCAACATTGTTACATTGTTGTCAACTAAAATCCAAATTTTAATTTCACTGATTTTTACATTAATAAAAATTTTTCTATTCTGTGATCCAGTTCAAGGTACCACATTGCCTTCAGTGCATATATATTTTAAAACCATGAGTTCATACTGATACCTCTAATTCCATTCTAAAACAGAGATTCTTACTTGTCTTCTCCCGTCCCTTATTTGTATCTCCCTTTTCTCATAGCAAGAGCTCTGGCCTCCTACAATTATGCAATCATGGAGTACATATATTGATAGAATAATTTCAGAATTGCTACAAATATACCAGTTTAAAAAAAAAAAAGCCTTCTAAGTAAAGGTTAAGATTTATTTTCAGTTCTTCACGTAGGTCTTTTTCCATTCCCTTCTATGTGATTACATTATCAATTTTATATACAGTTAGGTTCATTGGCTCACTTATCTTTCATGGTGAAGTTAGGTATTTAACCAGGTCAGTATTTGTTGCACACGGGCTTTTCTCTAGTTGTGGTGCGCGGGCTTCTCATTGCGGTGGCTTCTCTTGTTGCAGAGCACAGGCTCTAGGTGCGTGGGCTTCAGTAGTTGTGCCTTGCGGGCTCTAGAGCGCAGGCTCAGTAGTTTTGGCTCACAGGCTTAGTTGCTCCGCAGCATGTGGGATCTTACCCGACCAGGGCTCGAACCCATATCCCCTGCATTGGCAGGCGGATTCTTAACCACTGCGCCACCAGGGAAGTCCCTAACCAGGTCAGTATTTTTTAAATGAAATTTAGAAATTGTTGTTTTCTCGATATTTAATCTTTAGAGTGAATATAGCCTGCTTATGTGTTTTGTTTGAATTTACTAGTGTTTAAGGATTTTGAATTAGTTGCTGATATTTTAAAACTTGGAGATTTACATTAAAAATCCGGATTATTCCAATGCTCGACTCTGTACAGTCAGTGTAAAGTTGGAAAGGAACTAACTGGGCTCTCTAAGGCCTTGGCAGTCACACTTGGCACGAGAGGTAGATGACACATGTTTAGGTCACAAGAGTTCTACCCTGGAATGTTGGGGGAAAAAATCTGGATTATTTTGGCTTCCCTTGAAAAGACAAAAAGGAAATTCTGGTTTTGCCCAGTCTGTTTGGCAACAATTGGATGGATCTGAACAGTAGTGGCTGCCTGTGGTCTCTAGTTCCCACAACTCTTATATCCTGTATGACCCCTTTAAAGCATTTGTGTTTTCAGCCTTTCTTTACAGCCCTCCTTCTTTACAAAACTTTCAGTTGAGGTGCAACAGTAGAGAATTACACTGCTTTGTGTTCTTAAAAAGAAACTGATTTCATCTGAAATGACTTGCTTTTTCAATTTTGTAGCTCCATGATCCAGCCAGCATAACTGATGTTGATAATGCTTTCTAAATGGAATCACTAAGGCGCTATTTTAAATTGCTTAAATGTAGCAAATAACTTTGATAATACTCTAGTTTCTTTGTGGTTTAAACAGTGTTCATTTTTCATTCTGTATGGCTTGGAACACCAAGGAACACATAGTTTTGAACCTTTAAAAAACTCTTTTTGTTACAATGAGAGGAATTTGGTAAACTACATTTAGCCTTGTAAATTGAAGTTAATAATATTTTGTTGATATTAACAGTATTTATTTATTAAAATGTATGCCATTCTAAACAGTAAGGTGAAATGAAATTGATTCTGAAAGGTTATCTTGGCTATAGTTGGAAAATGAAGTCTAATGATATTTAACTATATATCTAAGTTTTTAATAAATATTTTAATATTTTTTAAAAGGTTTTGTTAATACAGACTCATTTTTACCAGAGATAAAGAAGGTCGTTTCGTAATGATAAGAAGGTCAGTTCATCAAAAGGACGTAGTAATTCTAAATAGTTATGCCCTTAGTAACAGAGCTTCAAAGTACATGAAGCAAAAACTGATAGAACTGAAAAGAGACATCAACAGATCTATAATTATAGTCAGAACTATAGTTTCAATACCACTCTGTTAATAATTGATTGAACAAGTGGACAAAATCTGCAAGGATATATAGATCTGAACAACACTAATAACCTTCTTGACCTCTCTCCAACAACAAAACACACATTCCGCTAAAATGCACATTGTATAATTATCAAATAGACTATATTCTTAGCCATAAAACTAATCTCAATAAACATAAAAGACTTCAAGTCATACACAGTATATCCTCTGAGCACAGTGTAATTAAGTTAGAAGTCAGTAACCGAAAGAGTCTTGGAAAATTTCCAAGTACAAAATTTGGAAACTGAAAAACATACTTTAAATAGCCCATTGGTCAAAGAAAATAAGAAAGAGAAATTTAAAAATATTTTGAACTGAATAAGAAGAAAACATACCTGAATCTGTGGGATGCCACTAAAACATTATTTGGGGGGGGTGCATTTTAGCTCTAAATACCTACATTAGGAAAGAAGAAAGATCTCAAATCAATGGCCTCCACTTCCACCGTAGGAAACTAGAAGAAGAAGAGCAAATTAAAGTCTACATAGGGACTTCCCTGGTGGTCCAGTGTTTAAGACTCCGGGCTCCCAATGCAGGGGGCCTGGGTTGCATCCCTGGTCAGGGAATTAGATCCCGCATGCTGCAACTAAGAGCCCGCATGCCACAACGAAGATCCCACATGTGGCAACAAAGATCCCATGTGCACACAACTAAGACCCAGCACAGGCAAATAAATAAATAAGTATTTTTAAAAAATAAAGTCTACATAAACAGAGGAAAGGAAGTAATAAAGTTCAAAGTAGAAATCAATGAAATAGAAAAGCAATAGAAAAAAACCCGTGAAACTGAAAGCTGGTTCTTAGAGAAGATCAATAAAATTGACAGTTTTCTAGCCAGACTGATCAGGATAAAAAGAGAGAAGACATAGACTTACTGATATCAAGAATGAGAAATGTGACATCACTACATAATCTACAGATACTAAAAGGGTAATAAGGGAATATTATGAAGAATTTTATACAGTAAATTACACAACTTAGATGAAATGGACAAATTCCTTGCCATAGACTCAATGTGTATGCCCTGCCCCAATTCTTACGTTAAAACGTTATCCCCGTTGTGATGGTATTTGGAGGTAGGGCTTTGGGAGGTGCTTTGGTCATGTGGATGAAACCCTCATGAATGGTATTAGTGTCTTTCTGAAAGAGACTCCAGGAAGACCCCTTGTTCCTTTCCACCCTGTGAAGTTACAGTGAAAAGACAGCCTTCTATGAACTAGGAAGCCAGCCATCACTAGACACTGAATGTGCCAGTGCCTTGATCTTGGACTTCCCAGCCTCAAGAAATAAATTTTTTGTTGTTTATAAGCCACCCAACCTATGGTATAGCAGCCTGAATGGACTAAGACCTTCACAAACTATGAAAGTTTACTCAAGAAGAAATACATAATCTGAATTGCCCTATGTGTTAAAGGAAATGAATTTATAGTTTAAAACCTACCCTCAAAGAAAACTCTAGACCCAGATAATTTCACAGGTGAATTCTATCAAACATTTAAGGAAGAAATAATAACAACAATTCTATACAAACTCTTCCTGAAAATTGAAGAGGGGGAAAGTCTTCCTGACTCATTCTGTGAGACTGACAATACCTTGATGTGAAAACCAGATAAAGGCATTACAAGAGGAAAAAACCAAAAAAACCCAAAAACTATAGACAAGTATCCCTCATTAACATATATAAAATTACAAACAAAATTTTAGTGAACAGAATCCAAGAATGTATGAAAAGGATAATGTATGCATGGAAAATAAGCACATGAAAAGGTGGTCAACATTACTAGTTATTAGAAAGATACAAATTAAAACTATAGCTAAGTATCACTGTAGACATAGTAGAGTCTAGTTTAAATTAAAACGACTGACCTTATAGATTGTTGGAGAGGATGCAGAACAGCGGCACTCTGATATACTGACGATAGGAATGTAAAACGGTATACTCACTCTAGAAAACTATTTGGCACTTTTTTAGAATTGCATATGCCTACCAGGTGATCTAGCCATTCCATCTTAGAATTTACCCAAGGTAAATGAAAGCATACGTGCACACGGCTTGTACATGGGTATTCATGATAGCTTTATAATAGCCCCAAACTGAAAATAACCTATACGTTTATTAACATGGGTGAATGGATAAACATTTTGTAGTATATTCAACAGTGGAATATTACTCAGCAATAAAAACGAATGAACTATTGATATAAACAGTAACATGCATGAATCTCAGAATAATTACAATGAGTGAAAGGAGCCGGACAAAAAAGAATATACTGTATGATGTCATTTATATCAATTCTAGAAACTAATCTATAGTGACAGAAAGCAGGTCACTCCTTGCCTGGGGAGGGAGGGATGATGAAGGGGTACAAGAATATTTTGGATGTTGATGGATGTGTTCACTATCTTGATTGTGATATGGTTTCACAGGTGTATGCATTTGTGAAAACTTACCAAACTGTACACTTTAAAATATGTGCATTTTATTGTATGTAAATTATACCTCAGTAAAGTTTTTTAAAAAGCACATAAAATCCATAGAAATATTTAAAATTCCAGGGACTTCCCTGGTGGTCCAGTGGGTAAGACGCTGTGTTCCCAATGCAGGGGGCCCGGGTTCGATCTCTGGTCGGGGAACTAGATCCTGCGTGCATGCCACAACTAAGCGCCCGCATGCTGCAACTAAAGATCCCGCATGCCACAACTAAGACCTGGTGCAGCCTAAATAAGTAAATAAATAAATAAATATTTAAAGAAAATAAAATTTCAAAAGCTTAATTTTATTTTTAGAGGTATTGAGTTTAAAGATAATAGAAATCTTGACTCAGTGTTCATATTCTCTAGGTTTCTACCATGTATTACCTAAGTCTCTTAATAGGTATTTTGTATAACTTTGTCTTCCTTGGTTATGGTTTTTTATGCTCTGTCTGGTATCTATATATGAAATAGTTAATGACCCCTAAACTTACTTAGTTTACACGGTGTTTACATAAAGTTTTTTAACTTTAGAGACAGACTCCTGATTGGATTAAGAGACTGGTTTAATTATGTTTATTACTAGTACCTTTATCTTTTCTGTTAGACTTTGAATAATTCATGATGAACTCATTTCGTTTGTTTAAATGTGAAGTTCGCTCTAGGAATTCTGTAACTCAAAAGAGAATGACTTTTAAAAAATAGTATGAATGTTGTTCACTATGTGCATTTTGCTGAAAGGAAAGCACCGTAGCCCACTTCTCATAGTTTGATTATCCTTAACAGGGCCTTAGGCACATAATAGGATCATAGTTGAATTACAAATGAATCGATGCCATAAACTTGTACTTCATACGAGGTAAAAGCTGACAAGATGATATCAAAACAAGCTTCTTGGGTTTCCCTGGTGGCACAGTGGTTAAGAATCCGCCTGCCAATGCAGGAGACACGGGTTTGAGCCTTGGTCTGGAAAGATCCCACGTGCCGCAGAGCAACTAAGCCTGTGTGCCACAACTACTGAGCCTGCGCTGTAGAGCCTGTGAGCCACAAGTGCTGAGCCCACGTGCCACAACTACTGAAGCCCACCGCAATGAGAAGCCTGTGCACTGCAACGAAGAGTAGCCCCGGCTCGCCACAACTAGAGAAAGCCCGTGCGCAGCAATGAAGACCCAACGTGGCCATAAATAAATAAATTTATTTATTTTTTAAAAAAAACAAAAATACAGTCTTCTTCTACAGAATAACAATTTGATTATAAATCCAACTGGGAAGTGTGCCTGTTAATCACTTGTTAACTCAGGAGTATTTTAGTTTAGTGAGTTAGGATAAAGCATTTTATTTAATTGATGTCTTTTTTTTTTTCTTCCTCTCTTCTAGGATATATAGAAGCAGCCATGATAGAAGACAAAGGGCCAAGAGTGACTGACTACTTTGTTGTGGCAGGTCTCACTGATACATCTACTCTTTTGGATCAAGAAATAAATCGTTTAGATACTAAGTCTACTGGACCTAAAGCTCCAATTACAGACATTGCAGTTATTAACAAATCAGCTGGGGAAACAGTACCTGAGGGTTACACCTGTGTTGAAGCCACTCCGTCAGCTCTCCAGGCAAACTTGAACTATGGAAGTCTGAAAAGCCCAGAACTGTTCCTCTGTTATAAGAGAGGGAGAGATAAACCACCCCTTACTGACATTGGGTACGGTGACTTATTTTCTTTTGCTATAGTGAAGCGAATAAAATTTATTTAAGGTTCATGGCAATAGAAATTCAAAATCCTTGATAGTTATATTATTTGTTACTTCAAAATCAAGTATAGTGAGATATTATGTATCTCTGTCCGTCCTTACTGAATTTCTCTGTATAGGATTGAGTCATTAGATTATTTCCTTTCAAAAGTATATTGAAATGAAGGCGTTAGAGCCTGAAATGTGATTTCATTTCTGTTTGTACGTATCAGATAAGCTTATTAATTAAACATAAAAGAACAAAAAGCTATAATAAAAGACAGTATATTTTTAAGGAGCTAGTTGGGTTACGCGATGAGCTTTTGTGAAGCTCCGAACTCATTTAACAAAGGAACATTCCTGTTTTAAAAAATACAACTGGGACTTCCCTGACAGTCCAGTGGTTAAGACTCCCTGCTTCCACTGCAGGGGGCACGGGTTTGATCCCTGGTTGGGGAACTAAGATCCTGCATGCCATGGGGCATGGCCACAAAAAAAAAAAAAAAGATGAAAAATACAACTGCACTGTGTGGTTTTTAATGCCAGGAGCAAAGCATTTACGGTTTAGAAGGAGTATAGTTGTTATGAGGTATTTAGTGTCTAGTCCACAGCCAATGAAGATCATTCTTCTGTGTAAAAGCTTTTTCTCCAAAAATGTCTATGTTGACTCTTCTTTAAATAAGATGTGCTTTGAGAATACCTATAATACTTTACCATATATACATGTCATGTATTAAGCTCTTCTGCTCATTATAATTACCATCAGTTAGTACAAACATATATTTGAGAGCATCTTGAGAAATATTCGGGATCAATTTGTTCATTTATGCAAAACACGCAGTTGGAATTTTGATGGGGATTGCATTTAATCTGCATATCAATTTGGGGGGAGTATTGCCATCTTTACCATATTAAGTCTTCCAAACTATATGAGTTGTCTTTCCATTTATTCAGGTCTTATTTCTTTTAGCACTGTTTTATGGTTTTTAGTGTACAAGTCTTTCACCTCCTTAATTAATTTTTGAAAATATTTATTTATTTATTTGGTTGCGCTGGGTCTTAGTTGCGGCAGGTGGCCTCCTTAGTTGTGGCTCTCGGGCTCCTTAGTTGCAGCTCGCCCGACTCCTTAGTTGTGGCATGCGAACTCTTAGTTGCAGCATGCATGTGGAATCTAGTTCCCTGACCAGGGATCGAACCCAGGCCCCCTGCATTGGGAGCACAGAGTCTTAACCACGGCACCACCGGAGAAGTCCCTCCTTAATTAAATTTATTAAATATTTCATTCTTTTGGATTCTGTCATAAACGGGATTATTTTCTTAATTTCTTTTTCGGATTGTTCATTGCTGATGTATGGCAACACAGGTGGGTTTTATCAGCTTCATGTGTTAATCTTATACCCTGCAATTTTGCTGAATTTGTTAGCTCTAATAGCTTTCTTGTGGATTTTGGGGGTATTTTTTATTGTATAGGATCATGTCATTTGCAAATAGAGATAGTTTTATTCCTTCCTTTGCACTTTGATTTATCCCCCCCAAACACACCGCCCTTGTCTTATTGCTCTGGCTAGAACTTAACAGTATGGTGTTGAATAGCAGTGGTGAAAGCAGGCATCCTTGTCTCATTCCTGATCATAGGTGGAAGGCTTTCAGTCTTTCACCATTGAGTATGATGTTAGCCGTGGGTTTTTCATAAATGCTATTTATCATGTTAAGGAAGGTCCCTTCTATTGCTGGTTTTATGAGGGCTTTTACCATAAAAATATGTTGGATTTTGTCAATTGCCTCTTCTTTTTTAATTGATAACGATCATGTGGATTTTTCTTTCATTTTATTAATGTGATGTATTACATCAATTGCATTTCTTAGGTTGAGTCCCTCTTCCAATGTAACCATAATACCACACCAAAAAAATGATTAATTCTTGAATATCATCATATATCCAAATTACCCTGATTGTCCCACGAAATGTTTTTTTTTAAACAGTTGGTTGCTGGTGGTTCTGTTCATAGTTGTTCTGATATTAAGAACGGTAGTGAGCTGCTACATTTGACCACCGCTTGTTTTGCTCATCATTTCCTTTACTGTTCCAACAGACCTCTGGGGAAATTGTCCCAAGGTCCTCATTATGTTCAAATTTCCAAAGCCAAAGGATGTTTTGTCCTTATCTTACTTTACTTTAACTCCTTTAGTATAGTACATATCACCCTATTTAGCTTCTACAATTTTCCTTCAAGTCAGTACAGTTGTAGTGGGGGTCATACAACTTTATAAGATTAGTGGACATAAGAGCCAGTTTAGAAAGGACGGAGCATGATTGGGAATTGGAGTTATAGAGGCTTCTTTTTGAAAGCGTGACTTTAAGGGAAAGAGAAGATAGTTATGGACCTTGCTATTTTGTCCATGGACCAGTATTGTCCATAGGGCCTGTGAGTGTGTTAGAGAGTCAGAATCTCAGGCACTGCCCTAGACCTACTGACTCTGTATTTTAACGAAATCCCCAGCAGCAATGGTTTAGGATATCTGGAAGGTGAGGGGATACAGAGCCCAGGGCTATTTTTTAACATTTCTCCCAGGAGAGAACCTTGAACATCTTTATATTGAAGGGAAGAAACCAATGGAGAAGGAAGGGTTGAAAATATAGGACTGAGAGGTTTTACTGTCAGTTCTTTTATTTTCTCTATGGTTTTCTTAAGAAGATAGGTAATGTCCATAACAAGATGGGTACAGGATAACAGTTTGATAATATTCATGTCAGTTGAAGGGAAACCAGCCCCAGGGACTTACCTTGTGTTCCAGCACTCACTGTTCTCTCTGTTAGCCATCCTTTAAAGGTTATCTGTTCACATCCTCATCCCCAGACCTCCCACCATATAGTTGTAATTAAAAGGGTATAAGTCTCTGAAAGATTGTTGTTCCTTGTGATTCAGGGGCATAACTTAAAAATGATGACTTAGATAATTATACTTAGATGCTTTCAGGTTGCAAGCGGCTCTTTCATATATATCTTGCAGTTCCCTAAGGCTTCTAATTTGTGTTAACTGATCCAGGTTTGCTTGAGTGTGCGGTCGTCTTTTAGCTGATCATGGTGGTGAAGTTTCTCTCCAGATCAAATAATTGTTAATATCTGGTGATTTGGTCTTTTTTCCCCTCTTTCCCCTCAAGCATACTAGTGAGGTTTGGAAAAACCTGTTAGCCAGTATAAAGACAGGTACCCATCTCATTCAACTAAATATGAAACAGAGTTGTCAAACTTTTGACCTTTTGGACTGTTTTATAAACAAGATGAGATATTTATAAAAATAACAGGGTTTTTTTTCCTGGAAAAGATGTTAAGTTAAAATATGTAAGATCTGATATTCCCTCATAATTTCAAATACTCCATAAAGTGTAATTTAAACAGGTCACTGTATTATTGTATATGTCAGATGTGTTTTTTGAGATAAGGAATCACAGACTACTATACAAAGTTCTTATCTTCCTTCACTTATCAGATTGATTGACTTTCATATGAATTTTTTTTTCCAGCACTTTTGGTTTTTGAAAATTTTCAAACATACAGAAAAGTTAACAGAATATTGTAATAAACACCAGTATCCTTTTCTCCTAAATGGTAAACTGTAGTATAATGAACAATATGCTGTCCATCTAGATTCAACAAATTAACATTTTCCAATATTTTTGTTAAACTATTTGAAACGAGGCTGAAGCTATCATAACAATTCTCCTGTGAATACTTCACCATGCATCCCTTAAGACATGTTCCTAATGACCATGGTATATAGAAAATTAATAATTCCATCATATTTCAGTATCCCCTCCCTAGCCAAATATTTGCAGTCGTCTCAAGAATGTTTATTTATAGCTTGAAAAAAAATCCAGGATCCTGTCGTGGCTTACCTGTTGTATTTGGTTATTGTACCTCTTTATTTAGTCTGTTTATCTAGAACATTCCCCAAAATTTTTCTGTGATATATAGACATTTTGAAGAGTCTGGGCCACTTGTCTTATAGAATGCCCTACATTCTAGATTTATCTGATTGTTTCCTCATCAAGTCATTTAACTTGTTCCTTTATTGTCAGTATTTCCTGTAAACTGGATGTTAGGTTTAAAGTCTGGATTAAATGTACATTAAATATTTTTGGCAAGAATACTTACAGGTAGCGCTAGCATCAGGAAAGCATGTAGTGGCAGATTGTCCCATAATTAGTGATGCTAAGTTCAGTCATTTGGTTAAAATGGTTAATTGCTTGCTATCTATTGTAAAGGCATTTTTATTTTTTCTGTTATTTAAGTAATTTGTGGAGTTGTGGGCATTGTTTAAATATCTTGTCCCCTAACACCTTTTCACTTACTGTTTCCATTGATCATTGCCTGAATTAGATCTTGTATGGGAGGATGTAAAATGAGACTTTTCTAATACTGTCATTTAAAAAATACATTTTTAATTGGCATTTTATTATAATGAAGAGCTTTCCTATTATCTTGGCCTCATTTTTTTTAATGAGACAAATTTTTAAATTTGTTTTGAGTGTAATTGAGGAACTGTGAATTTTAATTTATTCCGTTTGATAAAAATCAATTATAATCCTTATTCTTTTTGCCCAAACTGTCCCAAGTTTGGCCAGTGGGAGCCCTTTCCAGCTGACTGCTGTGTCAATCAAAATTTGGAGCTATGTGTATTCATTGTTACTGAGGTGTCTATTTTTTATATAAATAAATATTTATATAAATCATGAGTTCATACTCATATTTCAACTTCAAATTTTAACATTAAAAACTTACTGAACTCATTTTGGATTGTATCTTGTTTCTCTTATGCTGAAAATCTTGGTTTCTAAATCATAAATATGTTACTTATTGCTTTATCTTATTTACATAAGGTAATCTCAAGTTATAGTATCAGTTTTACTACCAATAGTAATTCTGTTACTGAGTTCCTTGTCCCTAGAATAAAATCCATTAAGCATTTACAGAGTACTGTGTTAAAAAATTATATGAAATAGTTTTTCTATGTGGTTATATTACCAATTTGCTATGCACGTAGGTTCATTTGTTCCTTTTTGTGTTTCATTTGTTTTAACATTCTTTCTTTTAATATGGAAAATATTGTTGTGGTTCAAAACACATAAAAAGATATATTTAGAGAAGTATTGCTTCAGTTTCTGTTTCCTCTACTCCTTTCTCCATACTTTCTGCCCTCTCCTCCCCTGTTGTTTAGTTTCTGATTTATCCTTTCAATGTGTGTTTTTACAGAAATAAACAAACACATATGTGTGTATAGTTTTATTTCTTCCTCTTAAACAAAATGCAGATACTATGTACACTATTTTATACTCTGTTTTTTCACCTAACAACATCTCCTGGGAACCACTCCATTTCTGAAAATGGAGATCTTTCTCACTCTTTTTTTTTTTTTTTAATAGCTTTGTAGCACTTATTCGTGTGGATGTATCATACTTTATTCAGCCAGCCTCTATTGATGGACATTTGGGTTCTTTCCTATCTTGTGCCATTAAAGAATGCTTTGGTGAATAATGTTGTGCATATGTTGTTACATATTTATGGAGTTATATTTTCAGGTAGATCCTAGAAAGGAATTGCTGGGTTAAAAGATACATACATGCATAATTTTGTTAAATGTTACCAAATTTCCCTCCATTGTGATTGTGCCATTTTATACTACCATTATCACTGTATATGAGTGCTTCTTTCCCCACAATGCCATCAACAAAGAATGTGATAAGATTTTTGAATTTTTGTCAGTCTCACAGTAGAGAATTGGTATGTCAGAATAATTTTAATGAGGTTAAGTATTTCTTCAATGTTTAAGGACCGTTTTTTCTTTTGTGAACTGTTAATGTCTTTTGGCATTATCTGTTTGTTAATGTCTTTTTTAAAAACAGGTTTTTGATTAATTTATTCTTTTAAAATTCAGGATAGTGGTTTTCCTTAATGATAATAGTGATTGGAAGGGAGAATAATGAGAACCATTGGTGATTGTTTTTTGGTCTGGAGCTGGTTATACAGGTTTGTACACTTTATGCCAATAAACTGAGCAGTATGCTTAAGTAAAAAAAATAAAAACAGGTTTTTGGTCTTTTTCTTGTTTTTTTTAATGAGATTTTTATGTGTTAGGAAGATGAACTTTTTGTAAAAAGAGTCACCAGATGTTTTCTCCAAGTTTATTAATTTGTCTTTTTTTAAAATTGAAGTATAGTTGACTTACACTGCTTTGTTAATTTATAAGGTATACAGTGTAGTGATTGAATATTTATAGATTATACTCCATATAAAGTTATAAAATATTGATTATATTCCCTGTGCTGTACATTACAGCCTTGTAACTTATTACAAGTAATTTGTATCTCTTAATCCCTTTTACCTATTTTGCCCCTTCTCCATTCCTCTCCCCTTATAATTTGTCTTTTGACTTGGTTTACGGCGTTTTTTTGTCATGTAAAGTTTATTTTATGAAGTTTATTTTCTTACTCTTTTCTTTTATTGCCTCTAGATTTTGAGTCATAGTTACATTTTTCCTACTGCTAGGTTTTCTTTTAGTATGTTTTCATTCTTTACATTTACATATGTGATCCACTGGGAGCCCTTTCTGTGTATAGTGTGAACTATAGATAGAATTTTATTTGTTTATTTTTCCCAAATGGCAATTTGCTTATTCAAGCACTGCTTTTTAAATTAAAAAGTCCATCTTTCCCTCAGTGTATTGAGGTGTCACCTTTATCATATACTAGATTTCTGTTCATTGTTCTTTCTATTTACTCATTTGCCAGTACTATTTTGATTTAAATATGGAGGCTTTATAGTGTTATATTTAGTTGAGCTTTAACAACTTCATTGAGCTTTAATTCACATATCATACAATTCACCCATCTAAAGTGTACAATTAAATGGTCTTTAGTATATTCACAGAGTTGTGTAGCCACAGTCCATTTTAGAACATTTTCATCACTCTAAAAAGAAACTTTATACCCTTAGCAGTCACTCTCCAATACTCTTTTCTACTCTCTAGTCCTAGGCAACTACTAAATTACTTTCTGTTTCTGTAGATATACCTGTTCTGGACATTTCATGTAAATGCGACCTTACTATATGTGGTCTTTTTTGTCTGGCTTTTTTCACTTAATATGTTTACAAGGTTCATCCATGTTGTACCATGTATCAGTACTTCCTTGTTTGTATTGATCCATGATATTGTTACATGGCTGTACTACAGTCTACATATCCATTCTTTAGTTGATGGACATGTGATTGTTTCCACTTTTTGGCTGTTGTGGATAATGATGTTATAAGCATTTGTGTATCAGTGTTTGTATAGATGTGTTTTCTTTTCTCCTGTGTATATACTGAGAAGAATCTATGTTTATTTTTCCTCTTTGGTCATGTGGAAAATCTATGTTTAACCCATTGAGGAACTGTCAGACTGTTTTCCAGAGCTGTTGATTTCCACCAGCAATGTATGAGGATTCCAATTTTTCTGACACTTGTTATTATCTGTCTTTTTTATTCTAGCCATTCCCATGAAAGTGAAGTGGTATCTCATCTGGTTTGATTTGCAGTTCCCTAATGGCTAATAGTATGTTCAAGATCTTTTTATGTGCTTTCGGACATTTGTATATCCTCTTTGGACAAATGTCTATTTAAGATTCTTTGCCCATTAAAAAAAAAGAAGATGTTTTATTTTAAAATAATTTTACAGAAGAATTGTAAAGATAGTACAGAGAATTCCTATATATCCTTTGCCAGTCCTGTGCCCATTTTTAAATGGTGTAATTTTTTAATATTAATTTGTAAGATTTTTTTTTACATATTCTGGAAAGAATTTCCTAGTCAAATATATGATTTGCAGATATTTTCTCACAATCTGTGGTTATCATTTCACTTTCTTGTTGGTATCAATTGTAGCACGGAAGTTATTAATTTTAATGAAGTCCAGTTTATCTGTTTTTCTTTTGTCACTTGTGCTTTTGGTGTCATATATAAAAAGGCTTAGTCTAACACAAGGCCACAAAGATTTATTCCTGTGTTTTTTTCTAGGAATTTTATAGTTTTAACTCTTACATGTAAGTGTTTGATCCA
This sequence comes from Eschrichtius robustus, assembly GCF_028021215.1. Lineage (NCBI taxonomy): Eukaryota > Metazoa > Chordata > Mammalia > Artiodactyla > Eschrichtiidae > Eschrichtius > Eschrichtius robustus. The sequence goes on from NC_090833.1 coordinate 68,736,371, forward strand.
TTTTTGGTTTTCTGGTGTGTAGTGTAAGGAAGGGGTCCAACTTTGTTCTTTTGCATTTGGATATCCAGTTGTCCCAGCACCATTTGTTGAAAAGATTATTCTTCTCCCATTGATTTATCTTGCCACTCTTGTCAAAATCAATTGACTGTAAGTGTATGGGTTTAATTCCAGACTGTCCACGTTATTCCATTGATCTATATGTTTATCCCTATTCTAGTACTGCACTGTACTGATGACTAGATTGGTAGTAAGTTTTGAAATGGGGGAGTGTGGATCCTCCAAGTCTGTTGTTTTTTTCCAGATTGCTTTGGCCTATACTGGGTCCCTTGCATTTCCATATGAACTTTAGGATTTTGTTGCCGATTTCTAAAACAGCAGGCAGCTAGGATTTGGATAGTAATTTGCCATCTAACCAATATTAAGTCTTCTTATCTATGACCATGAGATGACTTTTTATTTATTAGCTCATCTCTAATTTCTTTAAACGGTGTTTTATAGTTTCAGTCAAGGGATTTTTAAAGGTGAACTTTTGACAGGAATTATTAAGGTAAATTTTGTGAAAACATCTGAATACTAGATAAAACTTCTGAGAATTGACCTGAGGATGATTGTGGTATTGCCCCTTTTTTGTTTCATATGTTTCTTGTAATAAGCAATAAAAAAAAATCAAGTTGTTTGATCCTATTTACACTTCTAAAATTGTATTCTAGCTGTTGAAAAATAGTAGGAGATTTCTAATTCCCTAAGTAATTATTTTAGTTTTGGTTTGCAGTTAAGATTTGGGAAACAACAGGGGAGACTAAAAAAAATTTATTTTGTTCTCAAGGAGAAAACTAGCATTAACCTGACATATGTTTACTTATCTATTTATTTCTTCCCTCCCTGCCATGCAGAGTTTTATATGATGGGAAAGAAAGGCTAATTCCAGGATGTGAAGTGATCCAAGCCACACCCTATGGTCGCTGTGCCAATGTCAACAATAGTTCAACTACTTCACAAAGAATCTTTATCACTTATCGAAGGGCTCCTCTAATTCGACCCCAGAATTCGTTGGCTGTAACTGATATCTGTGTTATCGTAACCAGTAAGGGAGAAACCCCTCCTCATACCTTCTGCAAAGTTGACAAAAACTTAAATTGTGGAATGGTAAGAATAAAGTTTCATTTCCAAAATTTCATATGAAAATTAAAAAAAAGATTTTTGGACTTCTCTTTATTATTGGGCTTATTATTTACTCTCAGTTTATATTTTCATGATTTTTTTTTATTACTTTTAGCTCTCTAATTTTTATGGTTCATAATAACTTAAAAAAATCCTTAGCTACCTGATGTTTTAGAATAATTTCATCCAGAAAATAGTTAAAGTCAGGGATTTTTTTTTTTTTTTTCGATATGTGCTAATACATTACACTAATATACAGGTTTTGTTAGCTTTTGGGTTTTAGTGGTGTCTTCAAGGACAGTTGCAGGGAGATTGGGTCGAGACACCCTTTATATTTATTTATTTATTTTAAATATTGTAGTTTTCATATTTATTTTAAAAGGGCTCTACTGAAGAAGAAAATGCAACATATACATTGGATTTATAGTTTTATGACACTAAAGTTTACTGTTGGGTTATGTTTATTTTGAAAAACAACTTAAAGCAAACTAATATTAGCTTAAGTGAGGTATAGGCAGAGATGACCCATGCACCCAAGGCTATTAGTCAAGACAGGTTTGCCTCTGGAGATGATGACTTCATAGCAACTAGTGACCCCGGTCTTCCCTAGTTTGGGCTCAGCACCCACGTTTTGTGCTGTTTCTTTCAAATAGAGGCAGCCTCTGCATGATTACAGAATTGTAGAATTTTTGAAACAACCTTTGCATCAGTTTAATTTTCATGGCAATGTTTTTTTATTCCTTTTCTTCTAGTGTTTTCAGTTTCATGTTTTGCTATGTTGTATACTATATAGTCTGTTTGATAAACATGTTTTAAATAGACTTCCCTGAGGAAATAATCAAAATCTTTAGAAGACATTCAACAAAATCAATTTATTATCACTCCTTTGCCTTTTTTTTAAACCTTATTTATATTTTACAGTGGGGTTCCAGTGTGTTTCTGTGTTATAAGAAGTCTGTGCCTGCTTCTAATGCAATAGCATATAAAGCTGGTAAGTAAATGGAAAAAAAAAAAAAAAAAAAAAGGTCTCTGTATTGTTGCACACTAACATTTGGTTAGAAGAGACAGTGTATGCTCCCTTATACAGTTTGTGGAATTGATCTATTTATGAATTGAATTATCTGTAACTTTAGCATGTAAAGGCATAAGTTTTCCTAAATACATTACATACTACAAGATATATTAATATTACCCCCCACCAACAAAAATATACTGTTAATTAAATGGAAAATTTTATTCCAAACAAGCATTTGTGGAATAAACATTCAATTTTAGTCTACACTAATAGATTTAATAGTTGAGTGGAAAATATTTACGCTCTGACCTTTTATATTTTGGCAGTCAGAAAGGTGTCAAACTGCATCTTTACTTCTTATATATTTCCTTCTCTTATCTCTGTGTGTCTGATTTGAAACCACATGTTACTTGCCATGAAAGGTGGAGTTGCTTCCTTTCTCCCTTGTTGCAAAGAATCAGCTATTTGGAAGAGAGGAGGGCCTGAGAACCTTTTCTGCCACGAAGTGTTTGAGAAATCTATCGCCACATTCTTACTGCACAGTAAAGTGTCAAGGGCTGTAAAGATTTAAGTGTGACCTCTTCATCCCACTGGTATGGTGGGATAAAAACTGAAAATACAGGTATGCTCCAGTTGTAAATAGAAGAGATACTGGAATACTTCTTTGTGAAAAGAAGCAGTGTCAGTTACTTTTTATTGTGCACAATTTTTGGAATAAAGTTTTATTTCAGGGAAGTCAGGCAAATCCATATATGAGAAATCTTCATTGTCATCCTAAAGACATTCATACTAATGTATCAAACCATTTAATATAAAAATAAAGGCAGCAATTAACAGTTATAAGTTTCAGTATCACTTTAAAATGTAATACTGTTAATATTGCTGTAATGTGTTGATTATATGTGATTTCCTTAGAAGTTTTTTTTTTTTTGGTGGTGGTGAGAAAGTGTCACTTAAAGAAGACGTATAGAAACAAGTTTTGTGAAGGTGTCCAGGTATTTGATATAAGACACATATTTTAGAATAAAGAATTTTGGAGACTGAATTTGGACTCAAAATTCTGCTACTGACTTTCAAGTGTTTAACCTAGAGGTGGTCTGTGTATTAGAGACATTAGAGGCTAATGAATTGATGTCATGTAGCTACTTTATTCTGAAGGGTCTTTGTTATGCTTCTCAGAGTGCCCCCTGCTCCTGCTTCCTTGATCTCGCATACCCTGTACAGAAACAAAAGTTTCTGTCTCATTTACTTTTCATGTTACATTCCTTTTACACTGCTGCTCTCTCAAGAAAAGTTTAGGGGCTGTGATAATTTCTGCTGCCTTGGCATTATTTCATAACACTTGTCCCTTCCCTGAATTTTTTTTTCTTCCCACAGAAGACTAACTGAAATAGTTGATAAATTTCCCTGTATGTTTCTTGCATTCTCTAAGATGTTGGCAGTGTGTAGGGAAAATACATTAAGATTAATGATCCTGTTGAATAGAGTTTTAACTAGTATATTTAATACATTTTAATGTTACAGTGAACTTTAAGTCCATGGGTAAAAATAAACGGTAAATTTGTTCTTTATTTTAATTACTGATATGGCAAGAGAAAAATTGATCTTGAAATTTCACACAAATATTTCTGTAAAATGTGCTCTTAAAATATCCTATTAATATGCATTAATATGTAATATGTAAAATATCCTATTAATATGTATCCTATTAATATGTAATTCGTAACTATTTAAAAGTAACTATTTAAAAAAAATTATCGGGAGTTCCCTGGCAGTCCAGTGGTTAGGACTTGGCGCTTTCACTGCCATGGGCCCGGGTTCAGTCCCTGGTCAGGGAACTAAGATCCTGCAAGCCGTGTAGCACAGCCAAAGAATAAAAAATAAAAAAATAATAAATAGATAAATAAATATCATTATATCCTTTCTCCAATAGGTTTAATTTTTAGGTATCCAGAAGAGGACTATGAGTCATTTCCGCTCTCGGAATCTGTCCCTCTCTTCTGCCTTCCAATGGGAGCTACAATTGAATGTTGGGATCCCCAAAGCAAATACCCGCTTCCAGTTTTTTCAACTTTTGTCCTCACAGCCTCTTCTGCTGAAAAGGTATATTTTTTCCTCTTTTATTGAACCTATTTTGTCCATGATTTTAATCCATAAAATGATTAATTTAAGTTTACTTTGAATGTTAGGATTATTTGGACACAATACATTTCTGTTTAAATTTGTACTATAATGCCCAAAGTGAGAAGTCTACATGAAAATTGGGATCAGGATGCTGATACCCCTGGAGTGTCTGTAGGAGCAAATATAAAGTCTCTGGAGAGATACCCTCAAAACCCAGGCCTCAAGATGAGATTCTAGTAAAAGTTAGAAGACATAGGTACCATAGGAAGAATCAACAAGACACAGAGCTGGATTGCACCCTTAAGATATTGAAATGATAGAATAACAATATCAAAGATATTATTATAAATTGAATATATAATTGAAATGATTCAAGACCTAATAGAGGGGCTCAAAACATCAAGGAAAGAACAGGATATTTTGAAAAATGAGTAGACAGGTTGGAAAAAGAATCAAATGTCTAGAAATGAAAATATCCATAAAATTAAAAATGTAATGAATGGTTTAAACAGCAGATAAGTCATGCATGAAGGAAGAATTAATGAAGTGGAAAATAGGTTATCTTGAATGTGGCACAGGAATACATAAAACATAAAAGGAGTTTAAAAATGCAGAGGATAGAATCAAATGGACCAATAGATATTTAATGAACCCCAGAAGGAGAGACTAGAAAAGGGAGAGACAGCATTTTAAGAGCTAGTGGTTGATTGAGAGTTTTCCAGTGTTGATGAAAAATTGAGTTTTTCAGGTTAAAGATACACTCTGAATCTTCAGCAGAAAAAAAATAAAAGTATAAAACCACCTCTTTTCATATTATAGTAAAACGATAGAATACCAAAGACAAAAAACAACCAGAAAGAAAAGACATACTTACTTACAAAGGTATAACCATTAATTGATGGCTAATTTCTCAACAACAACAGTGAGGGTCATAAGACAAATAATACATTAAAATTGAGGGAGTAAGTGAAGATAGTTTAAACAGTATGCAGAAAGCGCTAGCCATAAAAGAAAAGATGAATAATAGGACCTCATTGGAGTTAAGGACATCTGTTCATTCAAAGGTACCATTAAGAAGGTGGAAAAGCAGGCCCCAGGCTGGGAGAAAGTAATGTGATACTGTAGGTATTCCATAAGGGTCTTGTATTCAGAATATTTAAAGAACTTCTATATTGTCAGCAAGGATAAGAAATAACTCTGTGGCCCAAGAGGTATACACCTGAGCATATCCCAAGAGAAATGAGTATATATATTCTCCAAAACACATGTATATTTGTATACTTTATTGGTAATAGCCAAAAATTCAAAACATGTATAAACAGTAATAATAACATAGAATGATAATTTAAAATAAAAAAGAGATGGCAAGAAGCAATATTAGGAAATAAAAAGTAAATAAAACTACAGATCTAGTAGAAATTTAAAAATTGAAAACTTTCTTAGGAAATTTGATAGAATAGCTAATTTTATTGAAATGTGTAACTAACCAAGGCTGACTCTTGTGGAGCAAACAAAAATACATCTGTGTCCTCATTCTCCAGTCTTCAAGTTTACAGCCACTGTACTGAAGATGATAATTAAGGTTAAGTGTCCAGCAGAGTGTCTGGAACATAGTAAAATACTCACTGAATGGAAGGCCAGTACTATATTGACTGGATTGCTTACAAGTAAGCTAACTCTTTAGCTTAATAATCATTTATAGTTTCTTCCATTGAAAGCAATAAATATAAATGAATATTTTAATATCTTCAAACACTTAAGCGTTACCAAAGTTACTTTGACCAGTAGAGAACAACAAAGCCTCATTGTGATGCTTTTGTCATATTGCTTGTTAAGAACCCCAGAGATGACTTTGAAATAATTGTATCTGAGAGTGTTATTTGTATCTGTAAAGACAAGGGTTAATGTGATATAACAGACACACGTATATATGACATATATACATACACATGTGTATATAGTGACTAAACAGTTAAAAGATTTATAAGAGTATCACTTAACCATTTCCAGAACGTTTTCATCACTCTAAACAGAAGTTTCTTCCACTCCTATCCTATGTCCCTCTTTTCTACTATCTGTCTCTACCAATTTGTCTATTCTAGGTAGCACACATAAATGGAATCATATAATATTTGTCTTTTTGTGTCTGGCTTATTTCACTTAGCGTAATGTTATCAAGGTTCATCCATGTTGCAGTATTTATCAGAATTTGATCCCTTGTTAAAGATGAATAATATTCTCTTGAGTGTATATATAGTCAGCCCACCGTATCCAGGGATGCCCAACCTGTGGATCTGGAGGGCCGACTGTACCACATCATTTTATAGAAGGGACTTGAGCGTTCATGGACCTTGGTATCCACTGGGGGTCCTGGAATCAACCCCCCTCGAATACTGAGGGACAACTATACCACATTTTGTTTATCTGTTCGTCTGTTGATGGACATTTGGGTTGTTTCTATCTTTTGGTTATTGTGAATAATGCTGTTATGAACATTGGTGTACAAGTATTTGTTTGAGTCCCTGCTTTCAGTTCTTTTGGGTATATACCTAGGAGTGAAACTGCTGGATCACAGGGTAATTGTTTAACTTTTGGAGGAGCTGCCAAACTGTTTTCCCCCATAGCTGCACCATTTTACATTCCCATCAACAATGTTTGAGATTTTTTTTTTTCATTTACCTGTCATATGCACTCTAAGCAAATACTTCTTTTGGAATAAGAGAAAAAGAGAAATTAATTTTTAAAAACACTCAAATTTTATAATGGAATTCTTTTACTCTGTAGGTATATGGAGCTGCCATCCAGTTTTATGAACCTTACTCTCGAGAACTTCTAACAGAAAAACAGCTTATGCAGCTGGGCCTGTTGACACCTGTAGAGAGAAGAATGGTCTCCAAATCCATCAATTCAAACAAATGCATTTGTTTACTCTCACACTGGCCTTTTTTTGAAGCTTTTAGAAAATTTCTCATGTTTATCTACAAACTTTCTGTGTCTGGACCACATCCTCTTCCCATTGAAAAGTATGTATAATGATTTGAAGGATGTCTGGTGGAAAAATTGGATGTATTTATGTACATTTCATTGTTTACCTGACTTTAAGCATCAAAGTTGAAAGGGAAGGAGAGTCACAGTCATCCTACTTTTTACTTGCTCCCTTCTTCACCTGAATCATTGACTCTGAATTTAAAATTGAGGAGTGGTGGTGAGGATGACCAGATAAAAATCTTCTGAGAATTCAGCTGAGGAAGAAACTTATATATATAGATTATATTGTATGTGTTCTTCCTACTCATTCTTAAATAACCAAGAGAAAAATAGCTGTTGATGCACACATACCCCAACTATCCAAATGACCATTGCAAGTTAAACATCTCTAAACTGATGTAGAAATTAATGGTGTTAATTGATTAATTGATGTTAAAAGTAAGGTTTTGGTTTTAGCATCGATAGAACTCTACATGCTTTCCCTTTGATTTGTAATTCTCTTCATCATGGAAATGTTTTGTAAGCAAGAAAAACAGATGTGGAACCACTGTCTTTTTAAAACCACATCTTTTCTGACTTCTAGTGGCACGTTGAGTTGTTTATTATAGTAAATAACTCATGTATCCTGCTAACAAAGCAAGTCAAGAGCTTTGGTGGAAATGTGTTATACTGTGTGTAAACAGATTTTTCTTAAACTTTGCAAAATTTCACATTATAGCAAAAAAGATTATCAGTGAAGCATACTAGTTTAGTGGATAAGAGGGGGCCAGTTACCTGTAGGTTTTAAAGTAATGCTGCTCAAAAATCAACTTTATAAAATAGTAAAAGTACTATGCATAAACACATCAAAATTTGGTATAGCAATATGGTTTCAGCTTTCTTGTTGTATTACTGGAATGACAGTCTAATGGTTCATAATTCTAGATTTAACTTTCAGCTGTCAGATTAACTTAAAATTGATTGGAGTAAATTTAATGTTAATGATAAGTTAGCAGCCTTTTGAAAAATTAAGGTTCTATGAAATTTGTGAAAAAAAAATCAGTGTATATCATCAATTCTTTTTTTTTCAGTTGAAGTAATACTTTGCATTTAGTGGCTCCTAAGAGCTCAAAACTTTGGAAAAACTTGAGTTATTATGTATAGGTGGAGAAATAGGACAAGTGATTTGCCCAAAGTTATAGTGTAAGAACTATATTAATGTAATTAATATTATTAGATTGAATTCTGTATTAGTTTTGGTTCATTATATCACAGTTAGTTGCTCCCATACTGGTACTGATAACCAGGGCAATAAATGTTAGCTTCTTTCATGAAAACTATATTCATGTTATTCTTATTTTCCTGGTGATAATAGGGTATATTAATCTGGACTTTTAATCAGGAAATACATTTTGCATTTTAGAAGTTGCATTCCACTCATAGTGGAATGAGTACATTTATTTACACTAAGTAAATTTATTTATTTATTTAGCTTAAGTTTTAGGTAAGTGGCTTTGTCAGGTCCAGGATGATAAATAGTGGTATTTAAGATCTGTTAAAATCCATGAAGCATTTTAGAAAAGTAATTATCTTTATTTCAAAAATTTTTTCTAGGCACATTTCACATTTTATGCAAAACATCCCTTTTCCTTCACCACAAAGACCAAGAATCCTGGTACAGGTAATAAAAAAGAGTATGTTTGAAGGGAGTGCTGCATATGTTCATTCCAGTCATTGCAGTGTGGATGCTATGGCCCTTTTGGTATGAGGCGGAGCAAGCTGCATCCATGAAGTCCTTGAATTTTCTGTATTTTATATCTTTAGCTAATATTCTTTTGTACTGTTTTTTTGAATTTTGGGTATACAGAATTGGAATAATTACAATACTTGGTTCATGACATCATCATTGGTTCATGTGTGGCCTTTATGTAGCCAACTTTAATAACATAAAACCCAAAATTATGTTGAGGGCGTGTTTTTAACATTCGAGTGACTAATAAATATCAAATGTGAAATTGGTTATGGTTGGAAGGCAGAAGTGAAGCAGTCTATAATAGTGTTGTTAAAGGACCAGTTTCTTTTTATTTCCAGTCAGTGGCAGACCTGTATAAGTGTATATAGCTTGTGACGTAAGCAGCTTACCATATGAGATCAGTATAGACATGAACAGGTCTATACCCTGTCCAGAGACATGAGTTCACTGATAATGTACTTGGATATGATAGCAGTGTCAGAGTGCCATGAAAGTTTCTAAATCGCTTTCTCTCTATGTATATACTATTTCTTCCTGGACCAATAACAGTTTGCAGACTGATCTATAGAGGCAAGCTATTTAAACATTTTTTTCTAAGATGGTTATTAACATTATATGTGTTAGTCAAATATTGTTAATCTTGAATGTATTTCAGTTCAGCAAGTATTAATATATGTTAAGCAATTGCCAAATAGAGAGTAAATAAATTGGAGGCTTTTAAAAAGCAGTTATTCCGTAATTTTTAAACAGCTGTATTTTAATCAATTAACTGAATCAAAATTCAGTTGAATTAACCATTTAATTTTAAAGAACTATGTACTTCTAAGTAAATAACAGCTATTGTTTTATATTTTAGTACATGTTTCCAAAACTGTATCAGTCTGCCTATTAAACTATTTTCCATTTTACCCTTGATCTAAATATTTAGGTTTCAAAATTGGCTTGGTTAATTTATCATTTTTTTTTCTTTTTTTAAGCTCTCAGTCCATGATGCGTTAATATTATCACAACCAGTTTCTACACCTTTACCACTAAGGTAATTAATCGTATATAAAATAAAACATTTGTTCACTTGGAGCAGAATGCTTTTAAAATATTTTAAGGGTTAGTATAATAGAGTTGTGTTATCTTTACAAACTAAGAATAGCCTTAATGTTTCTAACTTTGATAGCTGGGGCCATTCAGCATTTTAAAAATGGAACACTTAAAGAAAGTTGCAAGATTGAATGTAGGGAATACCTCCCTTTTCCTCTCATCTCCCCTCCGCATATCCAGTTCATTACTGAATGTTCAAGGTGAACTGATTTTACCTCCTAAAATGTCTTGAATCTATTGGCTTCTCTTCATCTGCGTCACTAGACCAGGCTAGCATGATCTTTTACCTGGACTACTTCATTATGAGCCTCTTAATTGGCACTCTTTTGCTCTTGTCTTTCAGTTTTTTATCCACACTGCAGCCAGTGTGTCCTTTTGAGAATGCAAATATAAAATGGTTGGAGAATGCAAATATTTTTATTTTGGGCATAATCTCTTGTTGTTTTCATCCCTTCCTTTAATATGCTTTAGTCACAGTAGGTTTATTTCAATTCCTTGAACATGACAATTGCTTTTCCTTGCTTCAGGACCTTTGCAAATGTTGTCTCCCCACCAACCCCTACCTTCTTTCTTTAGAGCTCAGCTCAAATGACTGTTCTTTAGGAAAATCTTTCCTGATAAACGCCCTTGTTACCAAAGGATGAGTTTGAATCATTCTGTTATACCATCTTATTAAATTTGCTACTTTTCAGTGATGACTAAATCAGGACTTGAAATTAATATTAGATTCTCAATTTATTAGTATTTAGGAAATAATTTAATAAGCAAATCTTAGCACCTTTTGGTGAAATAGTTCATAATCACCTCTTTTTCTCTCCTTTTCTAGTGGAGCCAACTTTAGCACCTTGTTAATGAATCTGGGTCCTGAGAATTGTGCAACACTGCTGCTCTTTGTTTTACTTGAGAGCAAGATTTTGCTGCATTCTCTTAGGCCAGCTGTGTTGACTGGAGTAGCTGAAGCTGTTGTAGCTGTAAGTATAGAATTTTCTTTTTAGTGCAGAATTCTTGACAGAGAATTTTTACTCTAAAGGGAAATTTCCTTCAACCAAAACTTTGAAATTACCACTAAATGTTTAACATAAGTGTAGTAGGGTGTCAAAGAGAAATACTAAATATAAAGGAAAAAAAGTGATTTCTATTGAGAGAAAATCTCAACTTCTAATTTTTCATATTTTAGAGTTCTTCAGAGAATCTATATGATTACATAATAATAGAACTTGTGAATGAAGCTTACTGTGTTAAATGAGAAGCTCTGGTCAATTTCAGCTGCCCTAAAATTGTTTACATGAATTACATGACTAATTTCTCCCAATTTTAACTTTTAATCATTGTGAGCCAGTAATGTATAGGAAAATCTAGGTGATTGTGAAATTGGATAATGTACAAATGTTTAGCTGTTGTGAAAAGCATAAATAAAAGTTAAGTCCTGTTTTAAAACCTCTTGATGGCTTCCCATTGCAATTAGAAGGAGGTCTGATCATGTAGGGCTTTATAGGTCATAATATAGAATTTTGGATGTTCCATTTCTCTAACTCTATTTTCCATTATTTGTTTAATTTAAAATAGCTGACTCTCCTCTCTTCCTTCCCCATTTTACTCTCATGGAAGTAAGGATCTTTTTTAGGTCTCTTTTTTACTCCTGTGTCCTCAGCATTTATCACAGTTAAATAGCATGGAGTAAACACTCAATAAATACTTGTTAAATCAACAAATGGGGTATGTCTCCAAGATATTAATCTGGTCAGAGAAATGCTGCTAGGACTGAAAACAGTAATAACCATTTGAGATGGCTTATGGGGGGCAAAGATCCTAATTATGTACTAATTTTCCAAGCCTCCACAGTTGCATGTAAAAGCAAAAGTTGTTATAACATGAAAATATTTGTTAATGAACTGACCAGTTTTAGAAAGTTCCCACTCACGTATTTCTTCCTATAAAACTTTAGGGATTATCCATGCCCCCTGTCTGAATCTCTGTGGCCCAGTCTCTTGCAATGTGAAGTTGGAAATCTTATTAAAATGCAAGATTGCATGAAATTTATGTAACCGATGTTGGAGAACAGCCTGAATTGCTTGCAAAATTATTGATAAATGAGGATTTGATAGTAAGGCAAATTACCATTTAAAGAGGAGAAAATTGAAAAGAATCATGACAGGTTAAATTCCTCAAAAAGAGAGTGATTTGAATATCAAAGAATATTGAAGAGTTAATGGAGCCCCATAGCAAAAATTGATGGAACCAATGAGTATTCTTGTAAAATTGACATTATTTATGATTGTGCTGCAAAAGTCAAAGGTGAAGACAAGGGTGTCATATTTTGTTGTCCAGTAGTTTTATTCTGAAATTTCTCATGTAGTTAGAGGTGTAACTTACCTTTTGTTGAATGGTAGATAGTCAGTTTTCACTGGAGGAAATCTGGAGTCCTTGCAAGGTCCTTTGCGAGTAGTTCTATCCCTCTGCTCTCTGATTCCATTTTCTACTTCTCTCCCTCTTGCTCACTCTGCTCCAGCCGCGCTGGCCTCTTTGCTACCCCTGGCGCATACTTGGCAGTCCCCACACCTTAAGGCCTTTGCTCTAGCTGTTCCTTTTCTTCGAAGCGCTCTTCTCCTAGATATCCCCTTGACTAAAACCCTCACCTCCTTCAAGTTTCAGCTCAGTGTCACTTTCTTAATGAAGCCTACCCTGTTTGGCCTATTTAATAATACAGCCTGCTTTCCCTCTCTCCTCTCTCATGTTCTAAACTCTAATCGCCTTTACTAGGCTTTACTTTTTCTTTTTTTCGTAGCACTTAGCACTCTCTCACATGGTATATATTTTATTTATCATGTCTTCTTTTTGTTTTCTCTCTTCCTGCTAGACCAGGTGTTGGCAAACTATGGCCTGTGAGTCAAATCCTGGCTGCCACTTGTTTTTGTAAATAAAGTTTTACTGGAACATAGGCCATTTATTTACATAATGCCTATGACTGCTTTCACACATGAAGACAGAGTTGAGTATTTGTGACAGAGACGATATGGCTTGCAAGGCATAAAATATTCTTTATCTTTTACAGAAAAAGTTTGCTGGCTCTTATGCTACACTGTACATTTCATGAGGGCAGGGATCTTTGTTTCATTCACTGTTACAGCCCCACCATCTAGAACAGTTCTTGGTACATATTAAGTGCTCAATTACTAGAAAGTAAATAAATGATTGAAGACAGAATTCCAATTCTGTATAACCATCTGGAATAACTGGCAGAGGTAGTAAATGCTATAGGTAATTATTTGGGGTGAGTAATGATGGGTAAGGTAAGAATTGAACTAGATCTTGAAATATCGCAAGGATTTTTGTAGTAGAGGAAAGATTTTGTCATCAATGATTAAAATTTTAATATTAGTTGATTATTAAAATTTTAATTTTTTTTTTTTACTTATCAAAACTTGTCTTTTTTCCTTTTTTAAAAAGAACACATTGATACAATTAAGGTAGAGCTTTATAAAGGAAAGCTGGTAAAGATTGTTGAGGTATGTTTTATATTGACTAATATTTTTAAGATGCCAAGATTCACTGAAGTTGGATAATATTATGTTTATTTGGGCAGTTACGAAATTTTTTTTGTTGAAATTTTTAGTTGACTGTTACTGTTCCCAAGAGAATCATTTAAATTTTTTTAGTTCTTGGTGTTCTTAGTTGGATTTTAGTCAAAGGTTATCTTGAAAATTAACAGATGAATGAAATGCATCAGAGTTAAAGATCATGAGTTTGTTTTATAAAATTTTGGGCAATTTTTTCTCCTCTTTCACTTTCTCTATAAAATGGGAATGTGGATTTTCTATAGGCATTAGAAGGATTAACATGCAAAGAGCTGTTAGCATTTTAATTGTGCTTATGATCATTGTCATTCTTGAAGATTTTAATCACATTGGCTCATAGTATTGCCTAGCAGTGTTTTATAGTCATTTAGTTTTTGGAATGAAACTAGACTTAACTGCTCTGTAATGGTCCCTTTCAGTAGTATTAGTTAATTACTAATTCTCATTGCAAATTTAAAACTTGGTTAATTTTTTAAAACTTTTTTTCCCAGATGATCTTTCCATTTCAGTGGCAATGCCCATATATTCCCCTTTGTCCTCTTTCACTGGCAGCAGTGCTTAGTGCACCTTTACCATTTATAGTTGGAGTTGACTCAAGGTATTTTGATCTTCATGACCCACCACAAGATGTTGTTTGCATTGACTTGGATACAAACATGTTATATGTGTAAGTTGATTCTTTTTATATTATCTCCATTTATGTTTTTCCCCACATGTAGTTATAGCTCATTGAAAGCATATACAAATATGCTACTTTTAAAAGTTGGTAATAAGTCTTCAGATTCAATACAATGATTCTCAATCAGGACAGGTATCAGAATCCTGGAATGTTGTGTGGTTTGAAAAAGATTGTGTTCAATATTATAATAGTTTATATTGGATAATAATGTTAACAGTAGGCAGGAGATATTTATGTTTATCAGAAGAGACTATGGATTATTAAAAAAAAAAAGGTTAAAAACACTGCTTTCAGAGCTCAAGAGATGACATGCTATCTAGGTTTAATTCAAAATCCGTGTGTAAGCTCTTAAAAAATGGCTTTACCTGTTTGAGTTTAGTCACAATATAGGGTAATATGCTGTTTTCTTAGTTGTCAAGATTTGAATTTTATAGGGATTACAGAGAAATTGATATTAAAAATCAGTCAGAGTTTGTGTTTACTGAAGGTGATAAATATGTATAGCAGTGGTGTAACTGAGAGTTCAGAGAGTAGAGCACCACACTAATAAAAGAAGATTCATCCATCCAGTTCTAGATGGATGTTGAGGAGCGCCCTCTGCAACCCCGCCCTCACAAAAACAACAAACAACGTGGGTAAGGGCAGTAAGTATTGAAAATTCCCTAGTATTAGTGCCAAATTCCAGGTCCGGGATTGCTTTTATTCTTTACTGTTTGATACTGGCAGAAAATGAATAGAGTAAGAATTTGGGATGAGACTTCAATGGTTACAGGAGTAGAATTGGTTGGGAAAATAACCTTGAGTGAACCAGAAGAATAACTTAAGGAAGGAAGAAAACACTTAATGTACCTTAAAAAGTAATTTTGAAATGGACCTACCATTGTATTTTGAAAACTGTGTAATTGTGGTAGCTCTTCACTATGTTTGTTTGTTTATTTATTTGGGTTTTCAGTACTTTTTAAAAATTGAAGTATAGTTGATTTACAATACTGTACTGTTTTCAGGTGCACAGCATAGTGATTCAGTATTTTTACAGATTATATTCCAATAAAAGTTATTAAAAGGTAATAGCTATAATTCCTTGTGCTATGCAGTATATCCTTGTTGCTTATTTATTTTATACATAGTAGTTTGTATCTCTTAATCCTATACCCCTATCTTGCCCCTCGCCCCTTTCCTCTCTTCAATGGTAACCATTAGTTTGTTTTCTATATCTGTGAGTCTGTTTCTGTTTTGCTGTACTCATTTTTTGGTTTTATATTTTAGATTCTACATATAAGTGATATCACACAGTATTTATCTTTCTCTGCCTAATTTCACTGAGCATAATATTCTCTAGGTCCATCCATGATGCTGCAAATGGCAGAATTTCATTCTTTTCTATGGTGGAGTACTATTTTATCATATATATATACATATCATCTTTATTCATTCGTCTGTTGACGGGCACTTGGGTTGCTTCCATGTCTTGGCAACTGTAAATAGTGCTGCTAGGAACAATCAGGTGCATGTATCTTTTCAAATTAGTGTTTTCATTTTTACTGGATATATTATATACCCAGGAGTGGAATTGCTGGATCATATGATAGTTCTATTTTTAGTTTTTTGAGGAACCTCCATACTGTTTTCCGTAGTGGCTGCACCAGTTTACGTTTCCACCAACAGTGTATTAGGGTTCCCTTTTCTCCACATCCTCGCCAACATTTAGTTTTTGTTGTCTTTTTGCTGATAGCCATTCTGACAGGTGTGAGGTGATATCTCACTGTTGTTTTGATTTGCATTTCTGTAGTAACTAGCGATGTTGAGCATCTTTTCATGTGCCTGTTAGCCATCTGTATGCCTTCTTTGGAAAAATGTCTTTTCAGGTCTTCTGCCCATTTTTTGATTGTATTGTTTGCTTTTTTGATAATGAGTTATATGAGCTGTTTGTACGTTTTGGATATTAACCCCTTGTTGGTCACATCATTTGCAAATAATTTCTCCGATTACATAGGTTGTCTTTTTGATTTGTTGATGGCTTCCTTTGCTGTGCAAAAGCTTTTAAATTTAATTAGGTCCCATTTGTTAATTTTTGCTTTTATTTATTTTGCCTTAGGGGACAGATCCAAAAAATACTGCTATGATTTATGTCAAAGAGTGTCCTGCCTGTGTTCTCTTCTAGGAGTTTTATGGTTTCAGGTCGTATATTTAGGTCTTTAATCCATTTTGAGTTTATTTTTGTATATGGTGTGAGGGAATGTTCTAATCTCATTGTTTTACCTGTAGCTGTCCAGTTTTCCCAGCACCACTTATTGAAAAAACTGTCTTTTCTCCATTGTATATTCTTGCCTCCTTTGTCATAGATTAATTGATTGTAGGTGAGTGGGTTTATTTCTGGGCTCTCTGTTTAGTTCAGTTGATCTATGTGTCTGTGTTTTGCCAGACACAAAACATGCTGTTGCTGTTTTGATTAGTGCAACTTTGTAGTATAGTCTGAAGTCTGGAATGGTGATACCTCCAGCTTTGTTCTTTTTCCTCAGGATTGCTTTGGTAATTTGTGGTCTTTTGTGGTTCTTTATGAATTTTAGGATTGTTTGTTCTATTTCTGTGAAAAATGTCATGAGTATTTTGATAGGGATTGCATTAAATCTGTAGATTGCTTTGGGAGGTATTGGTCATTTTAACAATATTAATTCTTCCAATTCCAGAAGAGCAAGGGGTATCTTTGCATTTTTTTGTATCATCTTCACTTTCCTTCATCTGAGTTTTCAGAATGTAGGTCTTTCACCTTCTTGGTTAAGTTTATTCCTGGGTATTTTATTCTTTTTGATACAATTTCAAATGGGATTTTTTTTTTTACTTTCTCTTTCTGATAGTTCATTATTATTGTAGAGAAAAGCAACAGATTTCTGTATATTAATCTTGTATCCTGCAACTTTGCTGAGTTCGTTTATTAGTTCTAATAGTTTTTGTGTGGTGACTTTAGGGTTTTCTTCATTTTTTTAAAAAATTGAGGTACAGTTGATATACAGCTCTACAGCCAAGTGACTCAGTTATACACATACAGACATTCTTTTTTTGTGTTCTTTTCCATTGTTGTTTATCACAGGATGTTGAATATAGTTCCCTATGCTATACAGTAGGACCTGTTGTTTATCCATTATAAATGTAATAGTTTGCGTCTGTCAACCCCAAACTCCCAGTCCTTCCTCTCCCTCCCCCCTTGGCAACCGCAAATCTGTTCTCTGTGTCTAGGAGTCTGTTTCTGTTTTGTAGATAAGTTCATTTGTGTCATGTTTTAGATTCTAGGGTTTTCTATATAAAGTATCATGTCATCTCTAAATAGTAACAGTTTGACTTCTTCCCTTCCAATTTGGATGCTTAATTTAATGGGAAGGCTTTCAGCATTTCACCATTGAGTATGATGTTAGCTGTGCATTTGTCACATATGGTCTTTATTATGTTGAGATATGTTCTCTCTGTACCCACTTTGATGAGAATTTTTATGATGAATGGATGTTGAATTTTGTCAATTGCTTTTTGAGTGTCTGTTGAGATGATCATGTGTTTTTTGTCATTCCTTTTGTTAATGTGGTGTATCACATTGATTTTACATATTTTGAACCATCCTTGTGTCCCTGGAATAAGTCCAACTTGATCATGTGTATGATCCTTTTTATATATTGTTGGATTTGGTTTGCTAATATTTTGGTGAGGATTTTTGCATCTATATTCATCAAAGATATTGGCCTGTAATTGTCTTTTTTTGTAGTGTCTTTGGTTTTAGTATCAGGGTAATGGTGGCCTTGTAGAATGAATTTGGGAGTGTTTCATCCTCTGTAATAATTTGGAATAGTTTCAGAAGGGTAGGTATTAGCTCTTCATTATATGTTTGGTAGAATTCCCCTGTGAAGCAGTCTGGTTCTGGACTTTGTTGGCTGGGAGTTTTTTTTATTACAAATTCAATTTTACTGCTAGTGATTGGTTTGTTCAAAGTGTCTGTTTCTTCTTGATTCAGTCTTGGCAAATTTTGTGTCTAGAAGTTTATCCATTTCTTCTAGGTTGACCAATTTGTTGGCATATAAGTGTTCTTAGTATTCTTTTACTTTTTTTTTTTTTTTGTATTTCTGTGGTGTTGGTTGTTATTTTTCCTTTTTTCATTTCTTATTTTTTTAAATTTGGGTTTTCTCTTTTCTTCTTGGTGAGCCTGACTAAAGGCTTATCAATTTTTTTTTTCTTTTTTCAAAAAACCAGCTCTTGGTTTCATTGATCTTTTCTATTTTTTTAAATCTCTTTCTTATTTATTTTCTCTCTGAGCTTTATTATTTCCTTCCTTCTGCTGACTTTGGCCTTTGTTTGTTCTTCTTTTTCTAATTCTTTTAGGTGGTAAGTTATGCTGTTTGTTTGAGATTTTTCTTGTTTCTTGGGGAAGGTCTGTATTGCTATAAACTTCCCGCTTAGAACTGCTTTTTCTGCATCCCATAGATTTTGGAGTGTAGTGTTTTCATTTTCATTTGTCTTGAGGTATTTTCTGATTTCCTCTTTGATTTCTTTATTGACCTGTTGGGTTTTTTAGTAGCATGTTTTTAGTCTCTGCACGTTTGTTCTTTTCTTGTTTTCTTTCTGTAGTTAATTTCTAGTTTCATACCATTGTGGTTGGAAAAAATACTTGATAAAATAATTTCTATCCTCTTAAATTTGTTAAGACTTGTTTTGTGGCCTAGCATGTGATCTATCCTGGAGAAAGTTCCATGTGCACTTGAAAAGAATGTTAATGATGCTGGTTTTGAATGTAAATGTTCTGTAGATATCTGTTAAGTCCGGCTGGTCTGTTGTGTCATTTTAGACTGCTCTTGCATTATTGACTGTCCGTTGATATAAGTGGAGTTTTAAAGTACCCTACTATTATTGTATTAGTGTCAATTTCCACTTTTGTGTCTGTTAGTATTTGCTTTATATGTTTAGGTGCTCCTGGGTGCACGTATGTTGAGTGTAATATCATTTTCTTGTATTGATCTCTTTATCATTTTATAATGCCTTTCTTTGTCTTTTGTTATAGTCTTTGTTTAAAGTTTATTTTCTGATATGAGCTTTGCTACCCCCACTTTCTTGTCATTTCTGTTTGCATGAAGTATCTTTTCCCATCCCCCCACTATCAGTCTTTTTGTGTCTTCAGCTCTGGAGTGAGTCTCTTGTGGATAGAAGGGTCTTGGTTTTTTGTCCAATCAGCCACCATATGTCTTTTTTTAAAAAAATATTTATTTATTTTATTTTTGGCTGCGTTGGGTCTTGGTTGCAGTACGTGGGATCTTCGTTGCGGCCTGAGGGATCCTCCACTGCAGTGTGCAGGCTCCTCGTTGAGGTGTGCGGGCTTCTCTCTAGTTGTGGCACATGGGCTCAGTAGTTGAGGCATACAGGCTCTCTAGTTTGGGTGTGTGAGCTTCAGAGCACATGGGCTCTGTAGTTGCGGCATGCGGGCTCTCTAGTTTTGGCCCACATGCTCGATAGTTGCAGCACGCAGGCCTAGTTGCCCCATGGCATGCGAGATCTTAGTTCCCTGACCAGGGATCGAACCCGCGTCCCCTGCATTGGGAGGTGGATTCTTCTTCTTCTTTTTTTTTAAGTGCTTTCTTGTTTTTTTTAACAATAACTTTTTTTTTTTCTGATTGCAATCCATGGGATTCTTTTTTTTTTAATGGTAAATTTTATGTTATGTATATTTTACCATGATTTTATTTTATTTTTTTTAACATCTTTATTGGAGTATAATTGCTTTACAATGTTGTGTTAGTTTCTGCTGTATAACAAAGTGAATCAGCTATATGTATACATATATCCTCATATCCCCTCCCTCTTGCGTCTCCCTCCCACCCTCCCTATCCCTCCCCTCTAGGTGGTCACAGAGCACCGAGCTGATCTCCTTGTGCTATGTGGCTGCTTCCCACTAGCTAGCTATTTTACATTTGGTAGTGTCTATATGTCAGTGCTACTCTCTCACTTCGTCCCAGCTTACCCTTCCCCCTCCCCATGTCCTCAAGTCCATTCTCTGTTCTGCATCTTTATTCCTGTCCTGCCCCTAGGTTCATCAGAACCATTTTTTTTTTAAAGATTCTATATACATGTGTTAGCATACGGTATTTGTTTTTCTCTTTCTGACTTACTTCACTCTGTATGACAGACTCTAGGTCCATCCACCTCACTGCAAATAACTCAATTTCGTTTCTTTTTATGGCTGAGTAATATTCCATTGTATGTATGTGCCACATCTTCTTTATCCATTCATCTGTCAGTGGATACCTAGGTTGCTTCCATGTCCTGGCTATTGTAAATAGCGCTGCAGTGAACATTGTGGTACATGTCTCTTTTTGAATTATGGTTTTTTCAGGGTATATGCCCAGTAGTGGGATTGCTGGATCATATGGTAGTTCTGTTTGTAGTTTTTTAAGGAACCTCCATACTGTTCTCCATAGTGGCTGTATCAATTTACATTCCCACCAACAGTGCAAGAGGGTTCCTTTTCTTCCACACCCTCTCCAGCATTTATTGTTTGTAGATTTTGTGATGATGGCCATTCTGACCGGTGTGAGGTGATACCTCATTGTAGTCTTGATTTGCATTTCTCTAATGATTAGTGATGTTGAGCATCCTTTCATGTGTTTGTTGGCAGTCTGTATATCTTCTTTGGAGAAATGTCTGTTTAGGTCTCCTGCCCATTTTTGGATTAGGTTGTTTTTTTGATATTGAGCTGCATGAGCTGCTTGTATATTTTGGAGATTAATCCTTTGTCAGTTGCTTCGTTTGCAAATATTTTCTGGGAGGTGGATTCTTAACCACTGGACCACCAGGGAAGTCCCACCATATGTCTTTTGATTGGAGCATTTAGTTCATTTACATTTAAAGTAATTATTGACAGGTATGTAATTATTGTCATTTTATTACTTGTTTTCCAGTTGTTTTGAGGTTTTTCTCTGTTATTTCTTTTTGTTTCTTCCCTTGTGGTTTGATGATTTTCTTTAGTAGTATGCTTCTGTTCCTTTCTTTTTAGTTTCTGTGTAACTATTGTAGGTTTTTGATTTGTGTTTACTGTCAGGTTTATATATTGTTGACCTATAACTATGTCTACTTTTTTTTTTAAACTGGTAGTAATTTAGTTCAAACACATTCTAAAATATCTACATTTTTTTTACTCCCTCTCCCCACATTTTGTGTTTTTGATGTCATATTTTATATCTTCATGTTTATGTCTTAACTGTTTATTGTAGTTATAGTTGCTTTTACAGTTTTTTGTCTTTTAATCTTCATATTGGCTTAAGTGGTTGATCTTCAGTCCTTACTATACATTTGCTTTTCCTAGTGGGATTTTCCCTTTCCTATAGATTCTTACTTTTTTGTCCATTTAGAGAAGACCCTTTCACAATTCTTTTAGGGTAGATTTAGTATTGATGAACTCTTTTAGTTTTTGCATGTCTGAGAAGGTCTTTCTCTCTCCCTCTAGT